>NW_026292589.1:1340841-2011262 GCF_023091745.1 Budorcas taxicolor
CCGTCTCCACTCGAGAGGAATCACGAGAGTCCCGCCCATATCCAGAGGAGCCCCGTTTCCGCCTCGTAGCTCGAGATGAGGGATCCTTTCCCTGCCTCGTCGGGAAAGAGTTCCCGGCGTTCCCGTCGCATCTCAAGAGGAGGCCCTCTCAACAGAAACGGCGAGAGGAACTCCAGGGTCGTGCCACCATTCCAAGAGTCCCCCAGATGTCTCAGTCCATTCCAGAGGAACCTCTTTTCCCTTCACCGGCTCCTCTTTCACGCCGAGGATCGACTCACACCAAGGTGGCACGTGGCACAGCCCTGTGGGAAAGCCTCGTGGGAAAGCCTCGAGGGACAGCCTCGAGGGAAAGCCACAGATCCCTTGATCCACGTGACAGGAAGCGTGACACTACTGCTGCAGCTCGGGAGGAAAGCGCACGTGCATGCCCCCACTCGAGACGAGGCCTGACTCCCCTGGGGAGACTCAGAAGCACCCCAAGATCGATGGCAACACTGGAGAGGAATCCTCAGGTCCCGGCCCCGACTCCACACAAGGACTGAGGCCCCGGCATGGACGGGAGAGGAATCCCGAGAGGTCCTCTAGCAACTCGCATGGGGACTGGCCTTTCCTGAGGCCACCAGAGTGGGTCCCTGAGGTGCCCGTCGTAACTCGAGAAGACCTGCCGCAACTCGAGAAAATCCAGGAGGTTCTCCCCTCCAGGCGAGATGAGGCCCATTTCCGCTGAGGTGTCTCGAGGCTGATCACACCTCACCTCTGGAACTTCGAAAGGGTCCTTCACACCCTTGGTGCAAATCAAGAAGTTCCCCGACCTAGCCGTCTCCACTCGAGAGGAATCACGAGGGTCCCGCCCACATCCAGAGGAGCCCCGTTTCCGCCTCGTAGCTCGAGATGAGGGATCCTTTCCCTGCTTCGTCGGGAAAGAGTTCCCGGCGTTCCCGTCGCATCTCAAGAGGAGGCCCTCTCAACAGGAACGGCGAGAGGAACTCCAGGGTCGTGCCACCATTCCAAGAGTCCCCCAGATGTCTCAGTCCATTCCAGAGGAACCTCTTTTCCCTTCACCGGCTCGTCTTTCACGCCGAGGATCGACTCACACCAAGGTGGCACGTGGCACAGCCCTGTGGGAAAGCCTCGTGGGAAAGCCTCGAGGGACAGCCTCGAGGGAAAGCCACAGATCCCTTGATCCACGTGACAGGAAGCGTGACACTACTGCTGCAGCTCGGGAGGAAAGCGCACGTGCATGCCCCCACTCGAGACGAGGCCTGACTCCCCTGGGGAGACTCAGAAGCACCCCAAGATCCATGGCAACACTGGAGAGGAATCCTCAGGTTCCGGCCCCGACTCCACACAAGGACTGAGGTCCCGGCATGGACGGGAGAGGAATCCCGAGAGGTCCCCTAGCAACTCGCATGGGGACTGGCCTTTCATGAGGCCACCAGAGCGGGTCCCTGAGGTCCCCGTTGTAACTCGAGAAGACCTGCCACAACTAGAGAAAATCCAGCAGGTTCTCACCTCCAGGCGAGATGAGGCCCATTTCCGCTGAGGCGTCTCGAGGCTGATCACACCTCACCTCTGGAACTTCGAAAGGGTCCTTCACACCCTTGGTGCAAATCAAGAAGTTCCCCGACCTAGCCGTCTCCACTCGAGAGGAATCACGAGGGTCCCGCCCACATCCAGAGGAGCCCCGTTTCCGCCTCGTAGCTCGAGATGAGGGATCCTTTCCCTGCCTCGTCGGGAAAGAGTTCCCGGCCTTCCCGTCGCATCTCAAGAGGAGGCCCTCTCAACAGAAACGGCGAGAGGAACTCCAGGGTCGTGCCACCATTCCAAGAGTCCCCCAGATGTCTCAGTCCATTCCAGAGGAACCTCTTTTCCCTTCACCGGCTCCTCTTTCACGCCGAGGATCGACTCACACCAAGGTGGCACGTGGCACAGCCCTGTGGGAAAGCCTCGTGGGAAAGCCTCGAGGGACAGCCTCGAGGGAAAGCCACAGATCCCTTGATCCACGTGACAGGAAGCGTGACACTACTGCTGCAGCTCGGGAGGAAAGCGCACGTGCATGCCCCCACTCGAGACGAGGCCTGACTCCCCTGGGGAGACTCAGAAGCACCCCAAGATCCATGGCAACACTGGAGAGGAATCCTCAGGTTCCGGCCCCGACTCCACACAAGGACTGAGGTCCGGGAATGGACGGGAGAGGAATCCCAAGAGGTGCCCTAGCAACTCGCATGGGGACTGGCCTTTCCTGAGGCCACCAGAGCGGGTCCCTGAGGTCCCCGTTGTAACTCGAGAAGACCTGCCACAACTCGAGAAAATCCAGGAGGTTCTCACCTCCAGGCGAGATGAGGCCCATTTCCGCTGAGGCGTCTCGAGGCTGATCACACCTCACCTCTGGAACTTCGAAAGGGTCCTTCACACCCTTGGTGCAAATCAAGAAGTTCCCCGACCTAGCCGTCTCCACTCGAGAGGAATCACGAGAGTCCCGCCCATATCCAGAGGAGCCCCGTTTCCGCCTCGTAGCTCGAGATGAGGGATCCTTTCCCTGCCTCGTCGGGAAAGAGTTCCCGGCCTTCCCGTCGCATCTCAAGAGGAGGCCCTCTCAACAGAAACGGCGAGAGGAACTCCAGGGTCGTGCCACCATTCCAAGAGTCCCCCAGATGTCTCAGTCCATTCCAGAGGAACCTCTTTTCCCTTCACCGGCTCGTCTTTCACGCCGAGGATCGACTCACACCAAGGTGGCACGTGGCACAGCCCTGTGGGAAAGCCTCGTGGGAAAGCCTCGAGGGACAGCCTCGAGGGAAAGCCACAGATCCCTTGATCCACGTGACAGGAAGCGTGACACTACTGCTGCAGCTCGGGAGGAAAGCGCACGTGCATGCCCCCACTCGAGACGAGGCCTGACTCCCCTGGGGAGACTCAGAAGCACCCCAAGATCCATGGCAACACTGGAGAGGAATCCTCAGGTTCCGGCCCCGACTCCACACAAGGACTGAGGCCCCGGCATGGACGGGAGAGGAATCCCGAGAGGTCCCCTAGCAACTCGCATGGGGACTGGCCTTTCCTGAGGCCACCAGAGCGGGTCCCTGAGGTCTCCGTTGTAACTCGAGAAGACCTGCCACAACTCGAGAAAATCCAGGAGGTTCTCCCCTCCAGGCGAGATGAGGCCCATTTCCGCTGAGGCGTCTCGAGGCTGATCATACCTCACCTCTGGAACTTCGAAAGGGTCCTTCACACCCTTGGTGCAAATCAAGAAGTTCCCCGACCTAGCCGTCTCCACTCGAGAGGAATCACGAGGGTCCCGCCCACATCCAGAGGAGCCCCGTTTCCGCCTCGTAGCTCGAGATGAGGGATCCTTTCCCTGCCTCGTCGGGAAAGAGTTCCCGGCCTTCCCGTCGCATCTCAAGAGGAGGCCCTCTCAACAGGAACGGCGAGAGGAACTCCAGGGTCGTGCCACCATTCCAAGAGTCCCCCAGATGTCTCAGTCCATTCCAGAGGAACCTCTTTTCCCTTCACCGGCTCGTCTTTCACGCCGAGGATCGACTCACACCAAGGTGGCACGTGGCACAGCCCTGTGGGAAAGCCTCGTGGGACAGCCTCGAGGGACAGCCTCGAGGGAAAGCCACAGATCCCTTGATCCACGTGACAGGAAGCGTGACACTACTGCTGCAGCTCGGGAGGAAAGCGCACGTGCATGCCCCCACTCGAGACGAGGCCTGACTCCCCTGGGGAGACTCAGAAGCACCCCAAGATCCATGGCAACACTGGAGAGGAAACCTCAGGTTCCGGCCCCGACTCCACACAAGGACTGAGGTCCGGGCATGGACGGGAGAGGAATCCCAAGAGGTGCCCTAGCAACTCGCATGGGGACTGGCCTTTCCTGAGGCCACCAGAGCGGGTCCCTGAGGTCCCCGTTGTAACTCGAGAAGACCTGCCACAACTCGAGAAAATCCAGGAGGTTCTCACCTCCAGGCGAGATGAGGCCCATTTCCGCTGAGGCGTCTCGAGGCTGATCACACCTCACCTCTGGAACTTCGAAAGGGTCCTTCACACCCTTGGTGCAAATCAAGAAGTTCCCCGACCTAGCCGTCTCCACTCGAGAGGAATCACGAGGGTCCCGCCCACATCCAGAGGAGCCCCGTTTCCGCCTCGTAGCTCGAGATGAGGGATCCTTTCCCTGCCTCGTCGGGAAAGAGTTCCCGGCCTTCCCGTCGCATCTCAAGAGGAGGCCCTCTCAACAGAAACGGCGAGAGGAACTCCAGGGTCGTGCCACCATTCCAAGAGTCCCCCAGATGTCTCAGTCCATTCCAGAGGAACCTCTTTTCCCTTCACCGGCTCGTCTTTCACGCCGAGGATCGACTCACACCAAGGTGGCACGTGGCACAGCCCTGTGGGAAAGCCTCGTGGGAAAGCCTCGAGGGACAGCCTCGAGGGAAAGCCACAGATCCCTTGATCCACGTGACAGGAAGCGTGACACTACTGCTGCAGCTCGGGAGGAAAGCGCACGTGCATGCCCCCACTCGCGACGAGGCCTGACTCCCCTGGGGAGACTCAGAAGCACCCCAAGATCCATGGCAACACTGGAGAGGAATCCTCAGGTTCCGGCCCCGACTCCACACAAGGACTGAGGCCCCGGCATGGACGGGAGAGGAATCCCGAGAGGTCCCCTAGCAACTCGCATGGGGACTGGCCTTTCCTGAGGCCACCAGAGCGGGTCCCTGAGGTCTCCGTTGTAACTCGAGAAGACCTGCCACAACTCGAGAAAATCCAGGAGGTTCTCCCCTCCAGGCGAGATGAGGCCCATTTCCACTGAGGCGTCTCGAGGCTGATCACACCTCACCTCTGGAACTTCGAAAGGGTCCTTCACACCCTTGGTGCAAATCAAGAAGTTCCCCGACCTAGCCATCTCCACTCGAGAGGAATCACGAGGGTCCCGCCCACATCCAGAGGAGCCCCGTTTCCGCCTCGTAGCTCGAGATGAGGGATCCTTTCCCTGCCTCGTCGGGAAAGAGTTCCCGGCCTTCCCGTCGCATCTCAAGAGGAGGCCCTCTCAACAGAAACGGCGAGAGGAACTCCAGGGTCGTGCCACCATTCCAAGAGTCCCCCAGATGTCTCAGTCCATTCCAGAGGAACCTCTTTTCCCTTCACCGGCTCGTCTTTCACGCCGAGGATCGACTCACACCAAGGTGGCACGTGGCACAGCCCTGTGGGAAAGCCTCGTGTGAAAGCCTCGAGGGACAGCCTCGAGGGAAAGCCACAGATCCCTTGATCCACGTGACAGGAAGCGTGACACTACTGCTGCAGCTCGGGAGGAAAGCGCACGTGCATGCCCCCACTCGAGACGAGGCCTGACTCCCCTGGGGAGACTCAGAAGCACCCCAAGATCCATGGCAACACTGGAGAGGAATCCTCTGGTTCCGGCCCCGACTCCACACAAGGACTGAGGCCCCGGCATGGACGGGAGAGGAATCCCGAGAGGTCCCCTAGCAACTCGCATGGGGACTGGCCTTTCCTGAGGCCACCAGAGCGGGTCCCTGAGGTCTCCGTTGTAACTCGAGAAGACCTGCCACAACTCGAGAAAATCCAGGAGGTTCTCCCCTCCAGGCGAGATGAGGCCCATTTCCGCTGAGGCGTCTCGAGGCTGATCACACCTCACCTCTGGAACTTCGAAAGGGTCCTTCACACCCTTGGTGCAAATCAAGAAGTTCCCCGACCTAGCCGTCTCCACTCGAGAGGAATCACGAGGGTCCCGCCCACATCCAGAGGAGCCCCGTTTCCGCCTCGTAGCTCGAGATGAGGGATCCTTTCCCTGCCTCGTCGGGAAAGAGTTCCCGGCCTTCCCGTCGCATCTCAAGAGGAGGCCCTCTCAACAGGAACGGCGAGAGGAACTCCAGGGTCGTGCCACCATTCCAAGAGTCCCCCAGATGTCTCAGTCCATTCCAGAGGAACCTCTTTTCCCTTCACCGGCTCGTCTTTCACGCCGAGGATCGACTCACACCAAGGTGGCACGTGGCACAGCCCTGTGGGAAAGCCTCGTGGGAAAGCCTCGAGGGACAGCCTCGAGGGAAAGCCACAGATCCCTTGATCCACGTGACAGGAAGCGTGACACTACTGCTGCAGCTCGGCAGGAAAGCGCACGTGCATGCCCCCACTCGAGACGAGGCCTGACTCCCCTGGGGAGACTCAGAAGCACCCCAAGATCCATGGCAACACTGGAGAGGAATCCTCAGGTTCCGGCCCCGACTCCACACAAGGACTGAGGTCCGGGCATGGACGGGAGAGGAATCCCAAGAGGTGCCCTAGCAACTCGCATGGGGACTGGCCTTTCCTGAGGCCACCAGAGCGGGTCCCTGAGGTCCCCGTTGTAACTCGAGAAGACCTGCCACAACTCGAGAAAATCCAGGAGGTTCTCACCTCCAGGCGAGATGAGGCCCCTTTCCGCTGAGGCGTCTCGAGGCTGATCACACCTCACCTCTGGAACTTCGAAAGGGTCCTTCACACCCTTGGTGCAAATCAAGAAGTTCCCCGACCTAGCCGTCTCCACTCGAGAGGAATCACGAGAGTCCCGCCCATATCCAGAGGAGCCCCGTTTCCGCCTCGTAGCTCGAGATGAGGGATCCTTTCCCTGCCTCGTCGGGAAAGAGTTCCCGGCCTTCCCGTCGCATCTCAAGAGGAGGCCCTCTCAACAGAAACGGCGAGAGGAACTCCAGGGTCGTGCCACCATTTCAAGAGTCCCCCAGATGTCTCAGTCCATTCCAGAGGAACCTCTTTTCCCTTCACCGGCTCGTCTTTCACGCCGAGGATCGACTCACACCAAGGTGGCACGTGGCACAGCCCTGTGGGAAAGCCTCGTGGGAAAGCCTCGAGGGACAGCCTCGAGGGAAAGCCACAGATCCCTTGATCCACGTGACAGGAAGCGTGACACTACTGCTGCAGCTCGGGAGGAAAGCGCACGTGCATGCCCCCACTCGAGACGAGGCCTGACTCCCCTGGGGAGACTCAGAAGCACCCCAAGATCCATGGCAACACTGGAGAGGAATCCTCAGGTTCCGGCCCCGACTCCACAAAAGGACTGAGGCCCCGGCATGGACGGGAGAGGAATCCCGAGAGGTCCCCTAGCAACTCGCATGGGGACTGGCCTTTCCTGAGGCCACCAGAGCGGGTCCCTGAGGTCTCCGTTGTAACTCGAGAAGACCTGCCACAAATCGAGAAAATCCAGGAGGTTCTCCCCTCCAGGCGAGATGAGGCCCATTTCCGCTGAGGCGTCTCGAGGCTGATCACACCTCACCTCTGGAACTTCGAAAGGGTCCTTCACACCCATGGTGCAAATCAAGAAGTTCCCCGACCTAGCCGTCTCCACTCGAGAGGAATCACGAGGGTCCCGCCCACATCCAGAGGAGCCCCATTTCCGCCTCGTAGCTCGAGATGAGAGATCCTTTCCCTGCCTCGTCGGGAAAGAGTTCCCGGCCTTCCCGTCGCATCTCAAGAGGAGGCCCTCTCAACAGGAACGGCGAGAGGAACTCCAGGGTCGTGCCACCATTCCAAGAGTCCCCCAGATATCTCAGTCCATTCCAGAGGAACCTCTTTTCCCTTCACCGGCTCGTCTTTCACGCCGAGGATCGACTCACACCAAGGTGGCACGTGGCACAGCCCTGTGGGAAAGCCTCGTGGGAAAGCCTCGAGGGACAGCCTCGAGGGAAAGCCACAGATCCCTTGATCCACGTGACAGGAAGCGTGACACTACTGCTGCAGCTCGGGAGGAAAGCGCACGTGCATGCCCCCACTCGAGACGAGGCCTGACTCCCCTGGGGAGACTCAGAAGCACCCCAAGATCGATGGCAACACTGGAGAGGAATCCTCAGGTCCCGGCCCCGACTCCACACAAGGACTGAGGCCCCGGCATGGACGGGAGAGGAATCCCGAGAGGTCCTCTAGCAACTCGCATGGGGACTGGCCTTTCCTGAGGCCACCAGAGTGGGTCCCTGAGGTCCCCGTCGTAACTCGAGAAGACCTGCCGCAACTCGAGAAAATCCAGGAGGTTCTCCCCTCCAGGCGAGATGAGGCCCATTTCCGCTGAGGTGTCTCGAGGCTGATCACACCTCACCTCTGGAACTTCGAAAGGGTCCTTCACACCCTTGGTGCAAATCAAGAACTTCCCCGACCTAGCCGTCTCCACTCGAGAGGAATCACGAGGGTCCCGCCCACATCCAGAGGAGCCCCGTTTCCACCTCGTAGCTCGAGATGAGGGATCCTTTCCCTGCTTCGTCGGGAAAGAGTTCCCGGCGTTCCCGTCGCATCTCAAGAGGAGGCCCTCTCAACAGGAACGGCGAGAGGAACTCCAGGGTCGTGCCACCATTCCAAGAGTCCCCCAGATGTCTCAGTCCATTCCAGAGGAACCTCTTTTCCCTTCACCGGCTCGTCTTTCACGCCGAGGATCGACTCACACCAAGGTGGCACGTGGCACAGCCCTGTGGGAAAGCCTCGTGGGAAAGCCTCGAGGGACAGCCTCGAGGGAAAGCCACAGATCCCTTGATCCACGTGACAGGAAGCGTGACACTACTGCTGCAGCTCGGGAGGAAAGCGCACGTGCATGCCCCCACTCGAGACGAGGCCTGACTCCCCTGGGGAGACTCAGAAGCACCCCAAGATCGATGGCAACACTGGAGAGGAATCCTCAGGTCCCGGCCCCGACTCCACACAAGGACTGAGGCCCCGGCATGGACGGGAGAGGAATCCCGAGAGGTCCTCTAGCAACTCGCATGGGGACTGGCCTTTCCTGAGGCCACCAGAGTGGGTCCCTGAGGTGCCCGTCGTAACTCGAGAAGACCTGCCGCAACTCGAGAAAATCCAGGAGGTTCTCCCCTCCAGGCGAGATGAGGCCCATTTCCGCTGAGGTGTCTCGAGGCTGATCACACCTCACCTCTGGAACTTCGAAAGGGTCCTTCACACCCTTGGTGCAAATCAAGAAGTTCCCCGACCTAGCCGTCTCCACTCGAGAGGAATCACGAGGGTCCCGCCCACATCCAGAGGAGCCCCGTTTCCGCCTCGTAGCTCGAGATGAGGGATCCTTTCCCTGCTTCGTCGGGAAAGAGTTCCCGGCGTTCCCGTCGCATCTCAAGAGGAGGCCCTCTCAACAGGAACGGCGAGAGGAACTCCAGGGTCGTGCCACCATTCCAAGAGTCCCCCAGATGTCTCAGTCCATTCCAGAGGAACCTCTTTTCCCTTCACCGGCTCGTCTTTCACGCCGAGGATCGACTCACACCAAGGTGGCACGTGGCACAGCCCTGTGGGAAAGCCTCGTGGGAAAGCCTCGAGGGACAGCCTCGAGGGAAAGCCACAGATCCCTTGATCCACGTGACAGGAAGCGTGACACTACTGCTGCAGCTCGGGAGGAAAGCGCACGTGCATGCCCCCACTCGAGACGAGGCCTGACTCCCCTGGGGAGACTCAGAAGCACCCCAAGATCCATGGCAACACTGGAGAGGAATCCTCAGGTTCCGGCCCCGACTCCACACAAGGACTGAGGTCCCGGCATGGACGGGAGAGGAATCCCGAGAGGTCCCCTAGCAACTCGCATGGGGACTGGCCTTTCATGAGGCCACCAGAGCGGGTCCCTGAGGTCCCCGTTGTAACTCGAGAAGACCTGCCACAACTCGAGAAAATCCAGCAGGTTCTCACCTCCAGGCGAGATGAGGCCCATTTCCGCTGAGGCGTCTCGAGGCTGATCACACCTCACCTCTGGAGCTTCGAAAGGGTCCTTCACACCCTTGGTGCAAATCAAGAAGTTCCCCGACCTAGCCGTCTCCACTCGAGAGGAATAACGAGGGTCCCGCCCACATCCAGAGGAGCCCCGTTTCCGCCTCGTAGCTCGAGATGAGGGATCCTTTCCCTGCCTCGTCGGGAAAGAGTTCCCGGCCTTCCCGTCGCATCTCAAGAGGAGGCCCTCTCAACAGAAATGGCGAGAGGAACTCCAGGGTCGTGCCACCATTCCAAGCGTCCCCCAGATGTCTCAGTCCATTCCAGAGGAACCTCTTTTCCCTTCACCGGCTCGTCTTTCACGCCGAGGATCGACTCACACCAAGGTGGCACGTGGCACAGCCCTGTGGGAAAGCCTCGTGGGAAAGCCTCGAGGGACAGCCTCGAGGGAAAGCCACAGATCCCTTGATCCACGTGACAGGAAGCGTGACACTACTGCTGCAGCTCGGGAGGAAAGCGCACGTGCATGCCCCCACTCGAGACGAGGCCTGACTCCCCTGGGGAGACTCAGAAGCACCCCAAGATCCATGGCAACACTGGAGAGGAAGCCTCAGGTTCCGGCCCCGACTCCACACAAGGACAGAGGTCCCGGCATGAACGGGAGAGGAATCCCAAGAGGTGCCCTAGCAACTCGCATGGGGACTGGCCTTTCCTGAGGCCACCAGAGCGGGTCCCAGAGGTCCCCGTTGTAACTCGAGAAGACTTGCCACAACTCGAGAAAATCCAGGAGGTTCTCACCTCCAGGCGAGATGAGGCCCATTTCCGCTGAGGCGTCTCGAGGCTGATCACACCTCACCTCTGGAACTTCGAAAGGGTCCTTCACACCCTTGGTGCAAATCAAGAATTTCCCCGACCTAGCCGTCTCCACTCGAGAGGAATCACGAGAGTCCCGCCCATATCCAGAGGAGCCCCGTTTCCGCCTCGTAGCTCGAGATGAGGGATCCTTTCCCTGCCTCGTCGGGAAAGAGTTCCCGGCGTTCCCGTCGCATCTCAGGAGGAGGCCCTCTCAACAGAAACGGCGAGAGGAACTCCAGGGTCGTGCCACCATTCCAAGAGTCCCCCAGATGTCTCAGTCCATTCCAGAGGAACCTCTTTTCCCTTCACCGGCTCCTCTTTCACGCCGAGGATCGACTCACACCAAGGTGGCACGTGGCACAGCCCTGTGGGAAAGCCTCGTGGGAAAGCCTCGAGGGACAGCCTCGAGGGAAAGCCACAGATCCCTTGATCCACGTGACAGGAAGCGTGACACTACTGCTGCAGCTCGGGAGGAAAGCGCACGTGCATGCCCCCACACGAGACGAGGCCTGACTCCCCTGGGGAGACTCAGAAGCACCCCAAGATCGATGGCAACACTGGAGAGGAATCCTCAGGTCCTGGCCCCGACTCCACACAAGGACTGAGGCCCCAGCATGGACGGGAGAGGAATCCCGAGAGGTCCCCTAGCAACTCGCATGGGGACTGGCCTTTCATGAGGCCACCAGAGCGGGTCCCTGAGGTCCCCGTTGTAACTCGAGAAGACCTGCCACAACTCGAGAAAATCCAGCAGGTTCTCACCTCCAGGCGAGATGAGGCCCATTTCCGCTGAGGCGTCTCGAGGCTGATCACACCTCACCTCTGGAGCTTCGAAAGGGTCCTTCACACCCTTGGTGCAAATCAAGAAGTTCCCCGACCTAGCCGTCTCCACTCGAGAGGAATCACGAGGGTCCCGCCCACATCCAGAGGAGCCCCGTTTCCGCCTCGTAGCTCGAGATGAGGGATCCTTTCCCTGCCTCGTCGGGAAAGAGTTCCCGGCCTTCCCGTCGCATCTCAAGAGGAGGCCCTCTCAACAGAAATGGCGAGAGGAACTCCAGGGTCGTGCCACCATTCCAAGCGTCCCCCAGATGTCTCAGTCCATTCCAGAGGAACCTCTTTTCCCTTCACCGGCTCGTCTTTCACGCCGAGGATCGACTCACACCAAGGTGGCACGTGGCACAGCCCTGTGGGAAAGCCTCGTGGGAAAGCCTCGAGGGACAGCCTCGAGGGAAAGCCACAGATCCCTTGATCCACGTGACAGGAAGCGTGACACTACTGCTGCAGCTCGGGAGGAAAGCGCACGTGCATGCCCTCACTCGAGACGAGGCCTGACTCCCCTGGGGAGACTCAGAAGCACCCCAAGATCCATGGTAACACTGGAGAGGAATCCTCAGGTTCCGGCCCCGACTCCACACAAGGACTGAGGCCCCGGCATGGACGGGAGAGGAATCCCGAGAAGTCCCCTAGCAACTCGCATGGGGACTGGCCTTTCCTGAGGCCACCAGAGCGGGTCCCTGAGGTCCCCGTTGTAACTCGAGAAGACCTGCCACAACTCGAGAAAATCCAGGAGGTTCTCCCCTCCAGGCGAGATGAGGCCCATTTCCGCTGAGGCGTCTCGAGGCTGATCACACCTCACCTCTGGAACTTCGAAAGGGTCCTTCACACCCTTGGTGCAAATCAAGAAGTTCCC
Organism: Budorcas taxicolor; assembly: GCF_023091745.1. NCBI lineage: Eukaryota > Metazoa > Chordata > Mammalia > Artiodactyla > Bovidae > Budorcas > Budorcas taxicolor. The sequence goes on from NW_026292589.1 coordinate 1,353,074, forward strand.
CGACCTAGCCGTCTCCACTCGAGAGGAATCACGAGGGTCCCGCCCACATCCAGAGGAGCCCCGTTTCCGCCTCGTAGCTCGAGATGAGGGATCCTTTCCCTGCCTCGTCGGGAAAGAGTTCCCGGCCTTCCCGTCGCATCTCAAGAGGAGGCCCTCTCAACAGGAACGGCGAGAGGAACTCCAGGGTCGTGCCACCATTCCAAGAGTCCCCCAGATGTCTCAGTCCATTCCAGAGGAACCTCTTTTCCCTTCACCGGCTCGTCTTTCACGCCGAGGATCGACTCACACCAAGGTGGCACGTGGCACAGCCCTGTGGGAAAGCCTCGTGGGAAAGCCTCGAGGGACAGCCTCGAGGGAAAGCCACAGATCCCTTGATCCACGTGACAGGAAGCGTGACACTACTGCTGCAGCTCGGGAGGAAAGCGCACGTGCATGCCCCCACTCGAGACGAGGCCTGACTCCCCTGGGGAGACTCAGAAGCAACCCAAGATCCATGGCAACACTGGAGAGGAATCCTCAGGTTCCGGCCCCGACTCCACACAAGGACTGAGGCCCCGGCATGGACGGGAGAGGAATCCCGAGAGGTCCCCTAGCAACTCGCATGGGGACTGGCCTTTCCTGAGGCCACCAGAGCGGGTCCCTGAGGTCCCCGTTGTAACTCGAGAAGACCTGCCACAACTCGAGAAAATCCAGGAGGTTCTCCCCTCCAGGCGAGATGAGGCCCATTTCCGCTGAGGCGTCTCGAGGCTGATCACACCTCACCTCTGGAACTTCGAAAGGGTCCTTCACACCCTTGGTGCAAATCAAGAAGTTCCCCGACCTAGCCGTCTGCACTCGAGAGGAATCACGAGGGTCCCGCCCACATCCAGAGGAGCCCCGTTACCGCCTCGTAGCTCGAGATGAGGGATCCTTTCACTGCCTCGTCGGGAAAGAGTTCCCGGCCTTCCCGTCGCATCTCAAGAGGAGGCCCTCTCAACAGGAATGGCGAGAGGAACTCCAGGGTCGTGCCACCATTCCAAGAGTCCCCCAGATGTCTCAGTCCATTCCAGAGGAACCTCTTTTCCCTTCACCGGCTCGTCTTTCACGCCGAGGATCGACTCACACCAAGGTGGCACGTGGCACAGCCCTGTGGGAAAGCCTCGTGGGAAAACCTCGAGGGACAGCCTCGAGGGAAAGCCACAGATCCCTTGATCCACGTGACAGGAAGCGTGACACTACTGCTGCAGCTCGGGAGGAAAGCGCACGTGCATGCCCCCACACGAGACGAGGCCTGACTCCCCTGGGGAGACTCAGAAGCACCCCAAGATCCATGGCAACACTGGAGAGGAATCCTCAGGTTCCGGCCCCGACTCCACACAAGGACTGAGGCCCCGGCATGGACGGGAGAGGAATCCCGAGAGGTCCCCTAGCAACTCGCATGGGGACTGGCCTTTCCTGAGGCCACCAGAGCGGGTCCCTGAGGTCCCCGTCGTAACTCGAGAAGACCTGCCGCAACTCGAGAAAATCCAGGAGGTTCTCCCCTCCAGGCGAGATGAGGCCCATTTCTGCTGAGGCGTCTCAAGGCTGATCACACCTCACCTCTGGAACTTCGAAAGGGTCCTTCACACCCTTGGTGCAAATCAAGAAGTTCCCCGACATACCCGTCTCCACTCGAGAGGAATCACGAGGGTCCCGCCCACATCCAGAGGAGCCCCGTTTCCGCCTCGTAGCTCGAGATGAGGGATCCTTTCCCTGCTTCGTCGGGAAAGAGTTCCCGGCGTTCCCGTCGCATCTCAAGAGGAGGCCCTCTCAACAGGAACGGCGAGAGGAACTCCAGGGTCGTGCCACCATTCCAAGAGTCCCCCAGATGTCTCAGTCCATTCCAGAGGAACCTCTTTTCCCTTCACCGGCTCGTCTTTCACGCCGAGGATCGACTCACACCAAGGTGGCACGTGGCACAGCCCTGTGGGAAAGCCTCGTGGGAAAGCCTCGAGGGACAGCCTCGAGGGAAAGCCACAGATCCCTTGATCCACGTGACAGGAAGCGTGACACTACTGCTGCAGCTCGGGAGGAAAGCGCACGTGCATGCCCCCACTCGAGACGAGGCCTGACTCCCCTGGGGAGACTCAGAAGCACCCCAAGATCCATGGCAACACTGGAGAGGAATCCTCAGGTTCCGGCCCCGACTCCACACAAGGACTGAGGTCCCGGCATGGACGGGAGAGGAATCCCAAGAGGTCCCCTAGCAACTCGCATGGGGACTGGCCTTTCCTGAGGCCACCAGAGCGGGTCCCTGAGGTCCCCGTTGTAACTCGAGAAGACCTGCCACAACTCGAGAAAATCCAGGAGGTTCTCACCTCCAGGCGAGATGAGGCCATTTCCGCTGAGGCGTCTCGAGGCTGATCACACCTCACCTCTGGAACTTCGAAAGGGTCCTTCACACCCTTGGTGCAAATCAAGAAGTTCCCCGACCTAGCCGTCTCCACTCGAGAGGAATCACGAGGGTCCCGCCCACATCCAGAGGAGCCCCGTTTCCGCCTCGTAGCTCGAGATGAGGGATCCTTTCCCTGCCTCGTCGGGAAAGAGTTCCCGGCCTTCCCGTCGCATCTCAAGAGGAGGCCCTCTCAACAGGAACGGCGAGAGGAACTCCAGGGTCGTGCCACCATTCCAAGAGTCCCCCAGATGTCTCAGTCCATTCCAGAGGAACCTCTTTTCCCTTCACCGGCTCGTCTTTCACGCCGAGGATCGACTCACACCAAGGTGGCACGTGGCACAGCCCTGTGGGAAAGCCTCGTGGGAAAGCCTCGAGGGACAGCCTCGAGGGAAAGCCACAGATCCCTTGATCCACGTGACAGGAAGCGTGACACTACTGCTGCAGCTCGGGAGGAAAGCGCACGTGCATGCCCCCACTCGAGACGAGGCCTGACTCCCCTGGGGAGACTCAGAAGCACCCCAAGATCCATGGCAACACTGGAGAGGAATCCTCAGGTTCCGGCCCCGACTCCACACAAGGACTGAGGTCCCGGCATGGACGGGAGAGGAATCCCAAGAGGTCCCCTAGCAACTCGCATGGGGACTGGCCTTTCCTGAGGCCACCAGAGCTGGTCCCTGAGGTCCCCGTTGTAACTCGAGAAGACCTGCCACAACTCGAGAAAATCCAGGAGGTTCTCACCTCCAGGCGAGATGAGGCCCCTTTCCGCTGAGGCGTCTCGAGGCTGATCACACCTCACCTCTGGAACTTCGAAAGGGTCCTTCACACCCTTGGTGCAAATCAAGAAGTTCCCCGACCTAGCCGTCTCCACTCGAGAGGAATCACGAGGGTCCCGCCCACATCCAGAGGAGCCCCGTTTCCGCCTCGTAGCTCGAGATGAGGGATCCTTTCCCTGCCTCGTCGGGAAGAGTTCCCGGCGTTCCCGTCGCATCTCAAGAGGAGGCCCTCTCAACAGGAACGGCGAGAGGAACTCCAGGGTCGTGCCACCATTCCAAGAGTCCCCCAGATGTCTCAGTCCATTCCAGAGGAACCTCTTTTCCCTTCACCGGCTCGTCTTTCATGCCGAGGATCGACTCACACCAAGGTGGCACGTGGCACAGCCCTGTGGGAAAGCCTCGTGGGAAAGCCTCGAGGGACAGCCTCGAGGGAAAGCCACAGATCCCTTGATCCACGTGACAGGAAGCGTGACACTACTGCTGCAGCTCGGGAGGAAAGCGCACGTGCAGGCCCCCACTCGAGACGAGGCCTGACTCCCCTGGGGAGACTCAGAAGCACCCCAAGATCCATGGCAACACTGGAGAGGAATCCTCAGGTTCCGGCCCCGACTCCACACAAGGACTGAGGCCCCGGCATGGACGGGAGAGGAATCCCGAGAGGTCCCCTAGCAACTCGCATGGGGACTGGCCTTTCCTGAGGCCACCAGAGCGGGTCCCTGAGGTCCCCGTTGTAACTCGAGAAGACCTGCCACAACTCGAGAAAATCCAGGAGGTTCTCCCCTCCAGGCGAGATGAGGCCCATTTCCACTGAGGCGTCTCGAGGCTGATCACACCTCACCTCTGGAACTTCGAAAGGGTCCTTCACACCCTTGGTGCAAATCAAGAAGTTCCCCGACCTAGCCGTCTCCACTCGAGAGGAATCACGAGGGTCCCGCCCACATCCAGAGGAGCCCCGTTTCTGCCTCGTAGCTCGAGATGAGGGATCCTTTCCCTGCCTCGTCGGGAAAGAGTTCCCGGCCTTCCCGTCGCATCTCAAGAGGAGGCCCTCTCAACAGGAACGGCGAGAGGAACTCCAGGTTCGTGCCACCATTCCAAGAGTCCCCCAGATGTCTCAGTCCATTCCAGAGGAACCTCTTTTCCCTTCACCGGCTCGTCTTTCACGCCGAGGATCGACTCACACCAAGGTGGCACGTGGCACAGCCCTGTGGGAAAGCCTCGTGGGAAAGCTTCGAGGGACAGCCTCGAGGGAAAGCCACAGATCCCTTGATCCACGTGACAGGAAGCGTGACACTACTGCTACAGCACGGGAGGAAAGCGCACGTGCATGTCCCCACTCGAGACGAGGCCTGACTCCCCTGGGGAGACTCAGAAGCACCCCAAGATCCATGGCAACACTGGAGAGGAATCCTCAGGTTCCGGCCCCTACTCCACACAAGGACTGAGGCCCCGGCATGGACGGGAGAGGAATCCCGAGAGGTCCCCTAGCAACTCGCATGGGGACTGGCCTTTCCTGAGGCCACCAGAGCGGGTCCCTGAGGTCCCCGTCGTAACTCGAGAAGACCTGCCGCAACTCGAGAAAATCCAGGAGGTTCTCCCCTCCAGGCGAGATGAGGCCCATTTCTGCTGAGGCGTCTCAAGGCTGATCACACCTCACCTCTGGAACTTCGAAAGGGTCCTTCACACCCTTGGTGCAAATCAAGAAGTTCCCCGACATACCCGTCTCCACTCGAGAGGAATCACGAGGGTCCCGCCCACATCCAGAGGAGCCCCGTTTCCGCTTCGTAGCTCGAGATGAGGGATCCTTTCCCTGCTTCGTCGGGAAAGAGTTCCCGGCGTTCCCGTCGCATCTCAAGAGGAGGCCCTCTCAACAGGAACGGCGAGAGGAACTCCAGGGTCGTGCCACCATTCCAAGAGTCCCCCAGATGTCTCAGTCCATTCCAGAGGAACCTCTTTTCCCTTCACCGGCTCGTCTTTCACGCCGAGGATCGACTCACACCAAGGTGGCACGTGGCACAGCCCTGTGGGAAAGCCTCGTGGGAAAGCCTCGAGGGACAGCCTCGAGGGAAAGCCACAGATCCCTTGATCCACGTGACAGGAAGCGTGACACTACTGCTGCAGCTCGGGAGGAAAGCGCACGTGCATGCCCCCACTCGAGACGAGGCCTGACTCCCCTGGGGAGACTCAGAAGCACCCCAAGATCCATGGCAACACTGGAGAGGAATCCTCAGGTTCCGGCCCCGACTCCACACAAGGACTGAGGCCCCGGCATGGACGGGAGAGGAATCCCGAGAGGTCCCCTAGCAACTCGCATGGGAACTGGCCTTTCCTGAGGCCACCAGAGCGGGTCCCTGAGGTCCCCGTCGTAACTCGAGAAGACCTGCCGCAACTCGAGAAAATCCAGGAGGTTCTCCCCTCCAGGCGAGATGAGGCCCATTTCTGCTGAGGCGTCTCAAGGCTGATCACACCTCACCTCTGGAACTTCGAAAGGGTCCTTCACACCCTTGGTGCAAATCAAGAAGTTCCCCGACATACCCGTCTCCACTCGAGAGGAATCACGAGGGTCCCGCCCACATCCAGAGGAGCCCCGTTTCCGCCTCGTAGCTCGAGATGAGGGATCCTTTCCCTGCTTCGTCGGGAAAGAGTTCCCGGCGTTCCCGTCGCATCTCAAGAGGAGGCCCTCTCAACAGGAACGGCGAGAGGAACTCCAGGGTCGTGCCACCATTCCAAGAGTCCCCCAGATGTCTCAGTCCATTCCAGAGGAACCTCTTTTCCCTTCACCGGCTCGTCTTTCACGCCGAGGATCGACTCACACCAAGGTGGCACGTGGCACAGCCCTGTGGGAAAGCCTCGTGGGAAAGCCTCGAGGGACAGCCTCGAGGGAAAGCCACAGATCCCTTGATCCACGTGACAGGAAGCGTGACACTACTGCTGCAGCTCGGGAGGAAAGCGCACGTGCATGCCCCCACTCGAGACGAGGCCTGACTCCCCTGGGGAGACTCAGAAGCACCCCAAGATCCATGGCAACACTGGAGAGGAATCCTCAGGTTCCGGCCCCGACTCCACACAAGGACTGAGGCCCCGGCATGGACGGGAGAGGAATCCCGAGAGGTCCCCTAGCAACTCGCATGGGGACTGGCCTTTCCTGAGGCCACCAGAGCGGGTCCCTGAGGTCCCCGTTGTAACTCGAGAAGACCTGCCACAACTCGAGAAAATCCAGGAGGTTCTCACCTCCAGGCGAGATGAGGCCCATTTCCGCTGAGGCGTCTCGAGGCTGATCACACCTCACCTCTGGAACTTCGAAAGGGTCCTTCACACCCTTGGTGCAAATCAAGAAGTTCCCCGACATACCCGTCTCCACTCGAGAGGAATCACGAGGGTCCCGCCCACATCCAGAGGAGCCCCGTTTCCGCCTCGTAGCTCGAGATGAGGGATCCTTTCCCTGCTTCGTCGGGAAAGAGTTCCCGGCGTTCCCGTCGCATCTCAAGAGGAGGCCCTCTCAACAGGAACGGCGAGAGGAACTCCAGGGTCGTGCCACCATTCCAAGAGTCCCCCAGATGTCTCAGTCCATTCCAGAGGAACCTCTTTTCCCTTCACCGGCTCGTCTTTCACGCCGAGGATCGACTCACACCAAGGTGGCACGTGGCACAGCCCTGTGGGAAAGCCTCATGGGAAAGCCTCGAGGGACAGCCTCGAGGGAAAGCCACAGATCCCTTGATCCACGTGACAGGAAGCGTGACACTACTGCTGCAGCTCGGGAGGAAAGCGCACGTGCAGGCCCCCACTCGAGACGAGGCCTGACTCCCCTGGGGAGACTCAGAAGCACCCCAAGATCCATGGCAACACTGGAGAGGAATCCTCAGGTTCCGGCCCCGACTCCACACAAGGACTGAGGCCCTTGCATGGACGGGAGAGGAATCCCGAGAGGTCCCCTAGCAACTCGCATGGGGACTGGCCTTTCCTGAGGCCACCAGAGCGGGTCCCTGAGGTCCCCGTTGTAACGCGAGAAGACCTGCCACAACTCGAGAAAATCCAGGAGGTTCTCCCCTCCAGGCGAGATGAGGCCCATTTCCGCTGAGGCGTCTCGAGGCTGATCACACCTCACCTCTGGAACTTCGAAAGGGTCCTTCACACCCTTGGTGCAAATCAAGAAGTTCCCCGACCTAGCCGTCTCCACTCGAGAGGAATCACGAGGGTCCCGCCCACATCCAGAGGAGCCCCGTTTCCGCCTCGTAGCTCGAGATGAGGGATCCTTTCCCTGCTTCGTCGGGAAAGAGTTCCCGGCGTTCCCGTCGCATCTCAAGAGGAGGCCCTCTCAACAGGAACGGCGAGAGGAACTCCAGGGTCGTGCCACCATTCCAAGAGTCCCCCAGATGTCTCAGTCCATTCCAGAGGAACCTCTTTTCCCTTCACCGGCTCGTCTTTCACGCCGAGGATCGACTCACACCAAGGTGGCACGTGGCACAGCCCTGTGGGAAAGCCTCGTGGGAAAGCCTCGAGGGACAGCCTCGAGGGAAAGCCACAGATCCCTTGATCCACGTGACAGGAAGCGTGACACTACTGCTGCAGCTCGGGAGGAAAGCGCACGTGCATGCCCCCACTCGAGACGAGGCCTGACTCCCCTGGGGAGACTCAGAAGCACCCCAAGATCCATGGCAACACTGGAGAGGAATCCTCAGGTTCCGGCCCCGACTCCACACAAGGACTGAGGCCCCGGCATGGACGGGAGAGGAATCCCGAGAGGTCCCCTAGCAACTCGCATGGGGACTGGCCTTTCCTGAGGCCACCAGAGCGGGTCCCTGAGGTCCCCGTTGTAACTCGAGAAGACCTGCCACAACTCGAGAAAATCCAGGAGGTTCTCACCTCCAGGCGAGATGAGGCCCATTTCCGCTGAGGCGTCTCGAGGCTGATCACACCTCACCTCTGGAACTTCGAAAGGGTCCTTCACACCCTTGGTGCAAATCAAGAAGTTCCCCGACATACCCGTCTCCACTCGAGAGGAATCACGAGGGTCCCGCCCACATCCAGAGGAGCCCCGTTTCCGCCTCGTAGCTCGAGATGAGGGATCCTTTCCCTGCTTCGTCGGGAAAGAGTTCCCGGCGTTCCCGTCGCATCTCAAGAGGAGGCCCTCTCAACAGGAACGGCGAGAGGAACTCCAGGGTCGTGCCACCATTCCAAGAGTCCCCCAGATGTCTCAGTCCATTCCAGAGGAACCTCTTTTCCCTTCACCGGCTCGTCTTTCACGCCGAGGATCGACTCACACCAAGGTGGCACGTGGCACAGCCCTGTGGGAAAGCCTCATGGGAAAGCCTCGAGGGACAGCCTCGAGGGAAAGCCACAGATCCCTTGATCCACGTGACAGGAAGCGTGACACTACTGCTGCAGCTCGGGAGGAAAGCGCACGTGCAGGCCCCCACTCGAGACGAGGCCTGACTCCCCTGGGGAGACTCAGAAGCACCCCAAGATCCATGGCAACACTGGAGAGGAATCCTCAGGTTCCGGCCCCGACTCCACACAAGGACTGAGGCCCTTGCATGGACGGGAGAGGAATCCCGAGAGGTCCCCTAGCAACTCGCATGGGGACTGGCCTTTCCTGAGGCCACCAGAGCGGGTCCCTGAGGTCCCCGTTGTAACGCGAGAAGACCTGCCACAACTCGAGAAAATCCAGGAGGTTCTCCCCTCCAGGCGAGATGAGGCCCATTTCCGCTGAGGCGTCTCGAGGCTGATCACACCTCACCTCTGGAACTTCGAAAGGGTCCTTCACACCCTTGGTGCAAATCAAGAAGTTCCCCGACCTAGCCGTCTCCACTCGAGAGGAATCACGAGGGTCCCGCCCACATCCAGAGGAGCCCCGTTTCCGCCTCGTAGCTCGAGATGAGGGATCCTTTCCCTGCTTCGTCGGGAAAGAGTTCCCGGCCTTCCCGTCGCATCTCAAGAGGAGGCCCTCTCAACAGGAACGGCGAGAGGAACTCCAGGGTCGTGCCACCATTCCAAGAGTCCCCCAGATATCTCAGTCCATTCCAGAGGAAACTATTTTCCCTTCACCGGCTCGTCTTTCACGCCGAGGATCGACTCACACCAAGGTGGCACGTGGCACAGCCCTGTGGGAAAGCCTCGTGGGAAAGCCTCGAGGGACAGCCTCGAGGGAAAGCCACAGATCCCTTGATCCACGTGACAGGAAGCGTGACACTACTGCTGCAGCTCGGGAGGAAAGCGCACGTGCAGGCCCCCACTCGAGACGAGGCCTGACTCCCCTGGGGAGACTCAGAAGCACCCCAAGATCCATGGCAACACTGGAGAGGAATCCTCAGGTTCCGGCCCCGACTCCACACAAGGACTGAGGCCCCGGCATGGACGGGAGAGGAATCCCGAGAGGTCCCCTAGCAACTCGCATGGGGACTGGCCTTTCCTGAGGCCACCAGAGCGGGTCCCTGAGGTCCCCGTCGTAACTCGAGAAGACCTGCCGCAACTCGAGAAAATCCAGGAGGTTCTCCCCTCCAGGCGAGATGAGGCCCATTTCTGCTGAGGCGTCTCAAGGCTGATCACACCTCACCTCTGGAACTTCGAAAGGGTCCTTCACACCCTTGGTGCAAATCAAGAAGTTCCCCGACATACCCGTCTCCACTCGAGAGGAATCACGAGGGTCCCGCCCACATCCAGAGGAGCCCCGTTTCCGCCTCGTAGCTCGAGATGAGGGATCCTTTCCCTGCTTCGTCGGGAAAGAGTTCCCGGCGTTCCCGTCGCATCTCAAGAGGAGGCCCTCTCAACAGGAACGGCGAGAGGAACTCCAGGGTCGTGCCACCATTCCAAGAGTCCCCCAGATGTCTCAGTCCATTCCAGAGGAACCTCTTTTCCCTTCACCGGCTCGTCTTTCACGCCGAGGATCGACTCACACCAAGGTGGCACGTGGCACAGCCCTGTGGGAAAGCCTCGTGGGAAAGCCTCGAGGGACAGCCTCGAGGGAAAGCCACAGATCCCTTGATCCACGTGACAGGAAGCGTGACACTACTGCTGCAGCTCGGGAGGAAAGCGCACGTGCATGCCCCCACTCGAGACGAGGCCTGACTCCCCTGGGGAGACTCAGAAGCACCCCAAGATCCATGGCAACACTGGAGAGGAATCCTCAGGTTCCGGCCCCGACTCCACACAAGGACTGAGGTCCCGGCATGGACGGGAGAGGAATCCCAAGAGGTCCCCTAGCAACTCGCATGGGGACTGGCCTTTCCTGAGGCCACCAGAGCGGGTCCCTGAGGTCCCCGTTGTAACTCGAGAAGACCTGACACAACTCGAGAAAATCCAGGAGGTTCTCCCCTCCAGGCGAGATGAGGCCCATTTCCGCTGAGGCGTCTCGAGGCTGATCACACCTCACCTCTGGAACTTCGAAAGGGTCCTTCACACCCTTGGTGCAAATCAAGAAGTTCCCCGACCTAGCCGTCTCCACTCGAGAGGAATCACGAGGGTCCCGCCCACATCCAGAGGAGCCCCGTTTCCTCCTCGTAGCTCGAGATGAGGGATCCTTTCCCTGCCTCGTCGGGAAAGAGTTCCCGGCCTTCCCGTCGCATCTCAAGAGGAGGCCCTCTCAACAGGAACGGCGAGAGGAACTCCAGGTTCGTGCCACCATTCCAAGAGTCCCCCAGATGTCTCAGTCCATTCCAGAGGAAACTCTTTTCCCTTCACCGGCTCGTCTTTCACGCCGAGGATCGACTCACACCAAGGTGGCACGTGGCACAGCCCTGTGGGAAAGCCTCGTGGGAAAGCCTCGAGGGACAGCCTCGAGGGAAAGCCACAGATCCCTTGATCCACGTGACAGGATGCGTGACACTACTGCTGCAGCACGGGAGGAAAGCGCACGTGCATGCCCCCACTCGAGACGAGGCCTGACTCCCCTGGGGAGACTCAGAAGCACCCCAAGATCGATGGCAACACTGGAGAGGAATCCTCAGGTCCCGGCCCCGACTCCACACAAGGACTGAGGCCCCGGCATGGACGGGAGAGGAATCCCGAGAGGTCCTCCAGCAACTCGCATGGGGACTGGCCTTTCCTGAGGCCACCAGAGTGGGTCCCTGAGGTCCCCGTCGTAACTCGAGAAGACCTGCCGCAACTCGAGAAAATCCAGGAGGTTCTCCCCTCCAGGCGAGATGAGGCCCATTTCCGCTGAGGTGTCTCGAGGCTGATCACACCTCACCTCTGGAACTTCGAAAGGGTCCTTCACACCCTTGGTGCAAATCAAGAAGTTCCCCGACCTAGCCGTCTCCACTCGAGAGGAATGACGAGGGTCCCGCCCACATCCAGAGGAGCCCCGTTTCCGCCTCGTAGCTCGAGATGAGGGATCCTTTCCCTGCTTCGTCGGGAAAGAGTTCCCGGCGTTCCCGTCGCATCTCAAGAGGAGGCCCTCTCAACAGGAACGGCGAGAGGAACTCCAGGGTCGTGCCACCATTCCAAGAGTCCCCCAGATGTCTCAGTCCATTCCAGAGGAACCTCTTTTCCCTTCACCGGCTCGTCTTTCACGCCGAGGATCGACTCACACCAAGGTGGCACGTGGCACAGCCCTGTGGGAAAGCCTCGTGGGAAAGCCTCGAGGGACAGCCTCGAGGGAAAGCCACAGATCCCTTGATCCACGTGACAGGAAGCGTGACACTACTGCTGCAGCTCGGGAGGAAAGCGCACGTGCAGGCCCCCACTCGAGACGAGGCCTGACTCCCCTGGGGAGACTCAGAAGCACCCCAAGATCCATGGCAACACTGGAGAGGAATCCTCAGGTTCCGGCCCCGACTCCACACAAGGACTGAGGCCCCGGCATGGACGGGAGAGGAATCCCGAGAGGTCCCCTAGCAACTCGCATGGGGACTGGCCTTTCCTGAGGCCACCAGAGCGGGTCCCTGAGGTCCCCGTCGTAACTCGAGAAGACCTGCCGCAACTTGAGAAAATCCAGGAGGTTCTTCCCTCCAGGCGAGATGAGGCCCATTTCTGCTGAGGCGTCTCAAGGCTGATCACACCTCACCTCTGGAACTTCGAAAGGGTCCTTCACACCCTTGGTGCAAATCAAGAAGTTCCCCGACATACCCGTCTCCACTCGAGAGGAATCACGAGGGCCCCGCCCACATCCAGAGGAGCCCCGTTTCCGCCTCGTAGCTCGAGATGAGGGATCCTTTCCCTGCTTCTTCGGGAAAGAGTTCCCGGCGTTCCCGTCGCATCTCAAGTGGAGGCCCTCTCAACAGGAACGGCGAGAGGAACTCCAGGGTCGTGCCACCATTCCAAGAGTCCCCCAGATGTCTCAGTCCATTCCAGAGGAACCTCTTTTCCCTTCACCGGCTCGTCTTTCACGCCGAGGATCGACTCACACCAAGGTGGCACGTGGCACAGCCCTGTGGGAAAGCCTCGTGGGAAAGCCTCGAGGGACAGCCTCGAGGGAAAGCCACAGATCCCTTGATCCACGTGACAGGAAGCGTGACACTACTGCTGCAGCTCGGGAGGAAAGCGCACGTGCATGCCCCCACTCGAGACGAGGCCTGACTCCCCTGGGGAGACTCAGAAGCACCCCAAGATCCATGGCAACACTGGAGAGGAATCCTCAGGTTCCGGCCCCGGCTCCACACAAGGACTGAGGTCCCGGCATGGACGGGAGAGGAATCCCAAGAGGTCCCCTAGCAACTCGCATGGGGACTGGCCTTTCCTGAGGCCACCAGAGCGGGTCCCTGAGGTCCCCGTTGTATCTCGAGAAGACCTGACACAACTCGAGAAAATCCAGGAGGTTCTCCCCTCCAGGCGAGATGAGCCCCATTTCCGCTGAGGCGTCTCGAGGCTGATCACACCTCACCTCTGGAACTTCGAAAGGGTCCTTCACACCCTTGGTGCAAATCAAGAAGTTCCCCGACCTAGCCGTCTCCACTCGAGAGGAATCACGAGGGTCCCGCCCACATCCAGAGGAGCCCCGTTTCCGCCTCGTAGCTCGAGATGAGGGATCCTTTCCCTGCCTCGTCGGGAAAGAGTTCCCGGCCTTCCCGTCGCATCTCAAGATGAGGCCCTCTCAACAGGAACGGCGAGAGGAACTCCAGGTTCGTGCCACCATTCCAAGAGTCCCCCAGATGTCTCAGTCCATTCCAGAGGAACCTCTTTTCCCTTCACCGGCTCGTCTTTCACGCCGAGGATCGACTCACACCAAGGTGGCACGTGGCACAGCCCTGTGGGAAAGCCTCGTGGGAAAGCCTCGAGGGACAGCCTCGAGGGAAAGCCACAGATCCCTTGATCCACGTGACAGGATGCGTGACACTACTGCTGCAGCACGGGAGGAAAGCGCACGTGCATGCCCCCACTCGAGACGAGGCCTGACTCCCCTGGGGAGACTCAGAAGCACCCCAAGATCGATGGCAACACTGGAGAGGAATCCTCAGGTCCCGGCCCCGACTCCACACAAGGACTGAGGCCCCGGCATGGACGGGAGAGGAATCCCGAGAGGTCCTCTAGCAACTCGCATGGGGACTGGCCTTTCCTGAGGCCACCAGAGTGGGTCCCTGAGGTCCCCGTCGTAACTCGAGAAGACCTGCCGCAACTCGAGAAAATCCAGGAGGTTCTCCCCTCCAGGCGAGATGAGGCCCATTTCCGCTGAGGTGTCTCGAGGCTGACCACACCTCACCTCTGGAACTTCGAAAGGGTCCTTCACACCCTTGGTGCAAATCAAGAAGTTCCCCGACCTAGCCGTCTCCACTCGAGAGGAATCACGAGGGTCCCGCCCACATCCAGAGGAGCCCCGTTTCCGCCTCGTAGCTCGAGATGAGGGATCCTTTCCCTGCTTCGTCGGGAAAGAGTTCCCGGCGTTCCCGTCGCATCTCAAGAGGAGGCCCTCTCAACAGGAACGGCGAGAGGAACTCCAGGGTCGTGCCACCATTCCAAGAGTCCCCCAGATGTCTCAGTCCATTCCAGAGGAACCTCTTTTCCCTTCACCGGCTCGTCTTTCACGCCGAGGATCGACTCACACCAAGGTGGCACGTGGCACAGCCCTGTGGGAAAGCCTCGTGGGAAAGCCTCGAGGGACAGCCTCGAGGGAAAGCCACAGATCCCTTGATCCACGTGACAGGAAGCGTGACACTACTGCTGCAGCTCGTGAGGAAAGCGCACGTGCATGCCCCCACTCGAGACGAGGCCTGACTCCCCTGGGGAGACTCAGAAGCACCCCAAGATCCATGGCAACACTGGAGATGAATCCTCAGGTTCCGGCCCCGACTCCACACAAGGACTGAGGCCCCGGCATGGACGGGAGAGGAATCCCGAGAGGTACCCTAGCAACTCGCATGGGGACTGGCCTTTCCTAAGGCCACCAGAGCGGGTCCCTGAGGTCCCCGTTGTAACTCGAGAAGACCTGCCACAACTCGAGAAAATCCAGGAGGTTCTCCCCTCCAGGCGAGATGAGGCCCATTTCCGCTGAGGCGTCTCGAGGCTGATCACACCTCACCTCTGGAACTTCGAAAGGGTCCTTCACACCCTTGGTGCAAATCAAGAAGTTCCCCGACCTAGCCGTCTCCACTCGAGAGGAATCACGAGGGTCCCGCCCACATCCAGAGGAGCCCCGTTTCCGCCTCGTAGCTCGAGATGAGGGATCCTTTCCCTGCCTCGTCGGGAAAGAGTTCCCGGCCTTCCCGTCGCATCTCAAGAGGAGGCCCTCTCAACAGGAATGGCGAGAGGAACTCCAGGGTCGTGCCACCATTCCAAGAGTCCCCCAGATGTCTCAGTCCATTCCAGAGGAAACTCTTTTCCCTTCACCGGCTCGTCTTTCACGCCGAGGATCGACTCACACCAAGGTGGCACGTGGCACAGCCCTGTGGGAAAGCCTCGTGGGAAAGCCTCGAGGGACAGCCTCGAGGGAAAGCCACAGATCCCTTGATCCACGTGACAGGAAGCGTGACACTACTGCTGCAGCTCGGGAGGAAAGCGCACGTGCATGCCCCCACACGAGACGAGGCCTGACTCCCCTGGGGAGACTCAGAAGCACCCCAAGATCCATGGCAACACTGGAGAGGAATCCTCAGGTTCCGGCCCCGACTCCACACAAGGACTGAGGCCCCGGCATGGACGGGAGAGGAATCCCGAGAGGTCCCCTTGCAACTCGCATGGGGACTGGCCTTTCCTGAGGCCACCAGAGCGGGTCCCTGAGGTCCCCGTCGTAACTCGAGAAGACCTGCCGCAACTCGAGAAAATCCAGGAGGTTCTCCCCTCCAGGCGAGATGAGGCCCATTTCTGCTGAGGCGTCTCAAGGCTGATCACACCTCACCTCTGGAACTTCGAAAGGGTCCTTCACACCCTTGGTGCAAATCAAGAATTTCCCCGACATACCCGTCTCCACTCGAGAGGAATCACGAGGGTCCCGCCCACATCCAGAGGAGCCCCGTTTCCGCCTCGTAGCTCGAGATGAGGGATCCTTTCCCTGCTTCGTCGGGAAAGAGTTCCCGGCGTTCCCGTCGCATCTCAAGAGGAGGCCCTCTCAACAGGAACGGCGAGAGGAACTCCAAGGTCGTGCCACCATTCCAAGAGTCCCCCAAATGTCTCAGTCCATTCCAGAGGAACCTCTTTTCCCTTCACCGGCTCGTATTTCACGCCGAAGATGGACTCACACCAAGGTGGCACGTGGCACAGCCCTGTGGGAAAGCCTCGTGGGAAAGCCTCGAGGGACAGCCTCGAGGGAAAGCCACAGATCCCTTGATCCACGTGACAGGAAGCGTGACACTACTGCTGCAGCTCGGGAGGAAAGCGCACGTGCATGCCCCCACTCGAGACGAGGCCTGACTCCCCTGGGGAGACTCAGAAGCACCCCAAGATCCATGGCAACACTGGAGAGGAATCCTCAGGTTCCGGCCCCGACTCCACACAAGGACTGAGGTCCCGGCATGGACGGGAGAGGAATCCCAAGAGGTCCCCTAGCAACTCGCATGGGGACTGGCCTTTCCTGAGGCCACCAGAGCGGGTCCCTGAGGTCCCCGTTGTAACTCGAGAAGACCTGCCACAACTCGAGAAAATCCAGGAGGTTCTCACCTCCAGGCGAGATGAGGCCCATTTCCGCTGAGGCGTCTCGAGGCTGATCACACCTCACCTCTGGAACTTCGAAAGGGTCCTTCACACCCTTGGTGCAAATCAAGAAGTTTCCCGACCTAGCCGTCTCCACTCGAGAGGAATCACGAGGGTCCCGCCCACATCCAGAGGAGCCCCGTTTCCGCCTCGTAGCTCGAGATGAGGGATCCTTTCCCTGCCTCGTCGGGAAAGAGTTCCCGGCCTTCCCGTCGCATCTCAAGAGGAGGCCCTCTCAACAGGAACGGCGAGAGGAACTCCAGGGTCGTGCCACCATTCCAAGAGTCCCCCAGATGTCTCAGTCCATTCCAGAGGAACCTCTTTTCCCTTCACCGGCTCGTCTTTCACGCCGAGGATCGACTCACACCAAGGTGGCACGTGGCACAGCCCTGTGGGAAAGCCTCGTGGGAAAGCCTCGAGGGACAGCCTCGAGGGAAAGCCACAGATCCCTTGATCCACGTGACAGGAAGCGTGACACTACTGCTGCAGCTCGGGAGGAAAGCGCACGTGCATGCCCCCACTCGAGACGAGGCCTGACTCCCCTGGGGAGACTCAGAAGCACCCCAAGATCCATGGCAACACTGGAGAGGAATCCTCAGGTTCAGGCTCCGACTCCACACAAGGACTGAGGCCCCGGCATGGACGGGAGACGAATCCCGAGAGGTCCCCTAGCAACTCGCATGGGGACTGGCCTTTCCTGAGGCCACCAGAGCGGGTCCCTGAGGTCCCCGTCGTAACTCGAGAAGACCTGCCGCATCTCGAGAAAATCCAGGAGGTTCTCCCCTCCAGGCGAGATGAGGCCCATTTCCGCTGAGGCGTCTCGAGGCTGATCACACCTCACCTCTGGAACTTCGAAAGGGTCCTTCACACCCTTGGTGCAAATCAAGAAGTTCCCCGACCTAGCCGTCTCCACTCGAGAGGAATCACGAGGGTCCCGCCCACATCCAGAGGAGCCCCGTTTCCGCCTCGTAGCTCGAGATGAGGGATCCTTTCCCTGCTTCGTCGGGAAAGAGTTCCCGGCGTTCCCGTCGCATCTCAAGAGGAGGCCCTCTCAACAGGAACGGCGAGAGGAACTCCAGGGTCGTGCCACCATTCCAAGAGTCCCCCAGATGTCTCAGTCCATTCCAGAGGAACCTCTTTTCCCTTCACCGGCTCGTCTTTCACGCCGAGGATCGACTCACACCAAGGTGGCACGTGGCACAGCCCTGTGGGACAGCCTCGTGGGAAAGCCTCGAGGGACAGCCTCGAGGGAAAGCCACAGATCCCTTGATCCACGTGACAGGAAGCGTGACACTACTGCTGCAGCTCGGGAGGAAAGCGCACGTGCATGCCCCCACTCGAGACGAGGCCTGACTCCCCTGGGGAGACTCAGAAGCACCCCAAGATCCATGGCAACACTGGAGAGGAATCCTCAGGTTCCGGCCCCGACTCCACACAAGGACTGAGGCCCCGGCATGGACGGGAGAGGAATCCCGAGAGGTCCCCTAGCAACTCGCATGGGGACTGGCCTTTCCTGAGGCCACCAGAGTGGGTCCCTGAGGTCCCCGTCGTAACTCGAGAAGACCTGCCGCAACTCGAGAAAATCCAGGAGGTTCTCCCCTCCAGGCGAGATGAGGCCCATTTCCGCTGAGGTGTCTCGAGGCTGATCACACCTCACCTCTGGAACTTCGAAAGGGTCCTTCACACCCTTGGTGCAAATCAAGAAGTTCCCCGACCTAGCCGTCTCCACTCGAGAGGAATCACGAGGGTCCCGCCCACATCCAGAGGAGCCCCGTTTCCGCCTCGTAGCTCGAGATGAGGGATCCTTTCCCTGCTTCGTCGGGAAAGAGTTCCCGGCGTTCCCGTCGCATCTCAAGAGGAGGCCCTCTCAACAGGAACGGCGAGAGGAACTCCAGGGTCGTGCCACCATTCCAAGAGTCCCCCAGATGTCTCAGTCCATTCCAGAGGAACCTCTTTTCCCTTCACCGGCTCATCTTTCACGCCGAGGATCGACTCACACCAAGGTGGCACGTGGCACAGCCCTGTGGGAAAGCCTCGTGGGAAAGCCTCGAGGGACAGCCTCGAGGGAAAGCCACAGATCCCTTGATCCACGTGACAGGAAGCGTGACACTACTGCTGCAGCTCGGGAGGAAAGGGCACGTGCATGCCCCCACACGAGACGAGGCCTGACTCCCCTGGGGAGACTCAGAAGCACCCCAAGATCCATGGCAACACTGGAGAGGAATCCTCAGGTTCAGGCTCCGACTCCACACAAGGACTGAGGCCCCGGCATGGACGGGAGACGAATCCCGAGAGGTCCCCTAGCAACTCGCATGGGGACTGGCCTTTCCTGAGGCCACCAGAGCGGGTCCCTGAGGTCCCCGTCGTAACTCGAGAAGACCTGCCACATCTCGAGAAAATCCAGGAGGTTCTCCCCTCCAGGCGAGATGAGGCCCATTTCCGCTGAGGCGTCTCGAGGCTGATCACACCTCACCTCTGGAACTTCGAAAGGGTCCTTCACACCCTTGGTGCAAATCAAGAAGTTCCCCGACCTAGCCGTCTCCACTCGAGAGGAATCACGAGGGTCCCGCCCACATCCAGAGGAGCCCCGTTTCCGCCTCGTAGCTCGAGATGAGGGATCCTTTCCCTGCTTCGTCGGGAAAGAGTTCCCTGCGTTCCCGTCGCATCTCAAGAGGAGGCCCTCTCAACAGGAACGGCGAGAGGAACTCCAGGGTCGTGCCACGATTCCAAGAGTCCCCCAGATGTCTCAGTCCATTCCAGAGGAACCTCTT
Organism: Budorcas taxicolor; assembly: GCF_023091745.1. Lineage (NCBI taxonomy): Eukaryota > Metazoa > Chordata > Mammalia > Artiodactyla > Bovidae > Budorcas > Budorcas taxicolor. The sequence goes on from NW_026292589.1 coordinate 1,372,084, forward strand.
TTCCCTTCACCGGCTCGTCTTTCACGCCGAGGATCGACTCACACCAAGGTGGCACGTGGCACAGCCCTGTGGGACAGCCTCGTGGGAAAGCCTCGAGGGACAGCCTCGAGGGAAAGCCACAGATCCCTTGATCCACGTGACAGGAAGCGTGACACTACTGCTGCAGCTCGGGAGGAAAGCGCACGTGCATGCCCCCACTCGAGACGAGGCCTGACTCCCCTGGGGAGACTCAGAAGCACCTCAAGATCGATGGCAACACTGGAGAGGAATCCTCAGGTTCCGGCCCCGACTCCACACAAGGACTGAGGCCCCGGCATGGACGGGAGAGGAATCCCGAGAGGTCCCCTAGCAACTCGCATGGGGACTGGCCTTTCCTGAGGCCACCAGAGCGGGTCCCTGAGGTCCCCGTCGTAACTCGAGAAGACCTGCCGCAACTCGAGAAAATCCAGGAGGTTCTTCCCTCCAGGCGAGATGAGGCCCATTTCCGCTGAGGCGTCTCGAGGCTGATCACACCTCACCTCTGGAACTTCGAAAGGGTCCTTCACACCCTTGGTGCAAATCAAGAAGTTCCCCGACCTAGCCGTCTCCACTCGAGAGGAATCACGAGGGTCCCGCCCACATCCAGAGGAGCCCCGTTTCCGCCTCGTAGCTCGAGATGAGGGATCCTTTCCCTGCTTCGTCGGGAAAGAGTTCCCGGCGTTCCCGTCGCATCTCAAGAGGAGGCCCTCTCAACAGGAACGGCGAGAGGAACTCCAGGGTCGTGCCACGATTCCAAGAGTCCCCCAGATGTCTCAGTCCATTCCAGAGGAACCTCTTTTCCCTTCACCGGCTCGTCTTTCACGCCGAGGATCGACTCACACCAAGGTGGCACGTGGCACAGCCCTGTGGGACAGCCTCGTGGGAAAGCCTCGAGGGACAGCCTCGAGGGAAAGCCACAGATCCCTTGATCCACGTGACAGGAAGCGTGACACTACTGCTGCAGCTCGGGAGGAAAGCGCACGTGCATGCCCCCACTCGAGACGAGGCCTGACTCCCCTGGGGAGACTCAGAAGCACCCCAAGATCCATGGCAACACTGGAGAGGAATCCTCAGGTTCCGGCCCCGACTCCACACAAGGACTGAGGCCCCGGCATGGACGGGAGAGGAATCCCGAGAGGTCCCCTAGCAACTCGCATGGGGACTGGCCTTTCCTGAGGCCACCAGAGCGGGTCCCTGAGGTCCCCGTTGTAACTCGAGAAGACCTGCCACAACTCGAGAAAATCCAGGAGGTTCTCACCTCCAGGCGAGATGAGGCCCATTTCCGCTGAGGCGTCTCGAGGCTGATCACACCTCACCTCTGGAACTTCGAAAGGGTCCTTCACACCCTTGGTGCAAATCAAGAAGTTTCCCGACCTAGCCGTCTCCACTCGAGAGGAATCACGAGGGTCCCGCCCACATCCAGAGGAGCCCCGTTTCCGCCTCGTAGCTCGAGATGAGGGATCCTTTCCCTGCCTCGTCGGGAAAGAGTTCCCGGCCTTCCCGTCGCATCTCAAGAGGAGGCCCTCTCAACAGGAACGGCGAGAGGAACTCCAGGGTCGTGCCACCATTCCAAGAGTCCCCCAGATGTCTCAGTCCATTCCAGAGGAACCTCTTTTCCCTTCACCGGCTCGTCTTTCACGCCGAGGATCGACTCACACCAAGGTGGCACGTGGCACAGCCCTGTGGGAAAGCCTCGTGGGAAAGCCTCGAGGGACAGCCTCGAGGGAAAGCCACAGATCCCTTGATCCACGTGACAGGAAGCGTGACACTACTGCTGCAGCTCGGGAGGAAAGCGCACGTGCATGCCCCCACTCGAGACGAGGCCTGACTCCCCTGGGGAGACTCAGAAGCACCCCAAGATCCATGGCAACACTGGAGAGGAATCCTCAGGTTCAGGCTCCGACTCCACACAAGGACTGAGGCCCCGGCATGGACGGGAGACGAATCCCGAGAGGTCCCCTAGCAACTCGCATGGGGACTGGCCTTTCCTGAGGCCACCAGAGCGGGTCCCTGAGGTCCCCGTCGTAACTCGAGAAGACCTGCCGCATCTCGAGAAAATCCAGGAGGTTCTCCCCTCCAGGCGAGATGAGGCCCATTTCCGCTGAGGCGTCTCGAGGCTGATCACACCTCACCTCTGGAACTTCGAAAGGGTCCTTCACACCCTTGGTGCAAATCAAGAAGTTCCCCGACCTAGCCGTCTCCACTCGAGAGGAATCACGAGGGTCCCGCCCACATCCAGAGGAGCCCCGTTTCCGCCTCGTAGCTCGAGATGAGGGATCCTTTCCCTGCTTCGTCGGGAAAGAGTTCCCGGCGTTCCCGTCGCATCTCAAGAGGAGGCCCTCTCAACAGGAACGGCGAGAGGAACTCCAGGGTCGTGCCACCATTCCAAGAGTCCCCCAGATGTCTCAGTCCATTCCAGAGGAACCTCTTTTCCCTTCACCGGCTCGTCTTTCACGCCGAGGATCGACTCACACCAAGGTGGCACGTGGCACAGCCCTGTGGGACAGCCTCGTGGGAAAGCCTCGAGGGACAGCCTCGAGGGAAAGCCACAGATCCCTTGATCCACGTGACAGGAAGCGTGACACTACTGCTGCAGCTCGGGAGGAAAGCGCACGTGCATGCCCCCACTCGAGACGAGGCCTGACTCCCCTGGGGAGACTCAGAAGCACCCCAAGATCCATGGCAACACTGGAGAGGAATCCTCAGGTTCCGGCCCCGACTCCACACAAGGACTGAGGCCCCGGCATGGACGGGAGAGGAATCCCGAGAGGTCCCCTAGCAACTCGCATGGGGACTGGCCTTTCCTGAGGCCACCAGAGCGGGTCCCTGAGGTCCCCGTTGTAACTCGAGAAGACCTGCCACAACTCGAGAAAATCCAGGAGGTTCTCACCTCCAGGCGAGATGAGGCCCATTTCCGCTGAGGCGTCTCGAGGCTGATCACACCTCACCTCTGGAACTTCGAAAGGGTCCTTCACACCCTTGGTGCAAATCAAGAAGTTTCCCGACCTAGCCGTCTCCACTCGAGAGGAATCACGAGGGTCCCGCCCACATCCAGAGGAGCCCCGTTTCCGCCTCGTAGCTCGAGATGAGGGATCCTTTCCCTGCCTCGTCGGGAAAGAGTTCCCGGCCTTCCCGTCGCATCTCAAGAGGAGGCCCTCTCAACAGGAACGGCGAGAGGAACTCCAGGGTCGTGCCACCATTCCAAGAGTCCCCCAGATGTCTCAGTCCATTCCAGAGGAACCTCTTTTCCCTTCACCGGCTCGTCTTTCACGCCGAGGATCGACTCACACCAAGGTGGCACGTGGCACAGCCCTGTGGGAAAGCCTCGTGGGAAAGCCTCGAGGGACAGCCTCGAGGGAAAGCCACAGATCCCTTGATCCACGTGACAGGAAGCGTGACACTACTGCTGCAGCTCGGGAGGAAAGCGCACGTGCATGCCCCCACTCGAGACGAGGCCTGACTCCCCTGGGGAGACTCAGAAGCACCCCAAGATCCATGGCAACACTGGAGAGGAATCCTCAGGTTCAGGCTCCGACTCCACACAAGGACTGAGGCCCCGGCATGGACGGGAGACGAATCCCGAGAGGTCCCCTAGCAACTCGCATGGGGACTGGCCTTTCCTGAGGCCACCAGAGCGGGTCCCTGAGGTCCCCGTCGTAACTCGAGAAGACCTGCCGCATCTCGAGAAAATCCAGGAGGTTCTCCCCTCCAGGCGAGATGAGGCCCATTTCCGCTGAGGCGTCTCGAGGCTGATCACACCTCACCTCTGGAACTTCGAAAGGGTCCTTCACACCCTTGGTGCAAATCAAGAAGTTCCCCGACCTAGCCGTCTCCACTCGAGAGGAATCACGAGGGTCCCGCCCACATCCAGAGGAGCCCCGTTTCCGCCTCGTAGCTCGAGATGAGGGATCCTTTCCCTGCTTCGTCGGGAAAGAGTTCCCGGCGTTCCCGTCGCATCTCAAGAGGAGGCCCTCTCAACAGGAACGGCGAGAGGAACTCCAGGGTCGTGCCACCATTCCAAGAGTCCCCCAGATGTCTCAGTCCATTCCAGAGGAACCTCTTTTCCCTTCACCGGCTCGTCTTTCACGCCGAGGATCGACTCACACCAAGGTGGCACGTGGCACAGCCCTGTGGGACAGCCTCGTGGGAAAGCCTCGAGGGACAGCCTCGAGGGAAAGCCACAGATCCCTTGATCCACGTGACAGGAAGCGTGACACTACTGCTGCAGCTCGGGAGGAAAGCGCACGTGCATGCCCCCACTCGAGACGAGGCCTGACTCCCCTGGGGAGACTCAGAAGCACCCCAAGATCCATGGCAACACTGGAGAGGAATCCTCAGGTTCCGGCCCCGACTCCACACAAGGACTGAGGCCCCGGCATGGACGGGAGAGGAATCCCGAGAGGTCCCCTAGCAACTCGCATGGGGACTGGCCTTTCCTGAGGCCACCAGAGTGGGTCCCTGAGGTCCCCGTCGTAACTCGAGAAGACCTGCCGCAACTCGAGAAAATCCAGGAGGTTCTCCCCTCCAGGCGAGATGAGGCCCATTTCCGCTGAGGTGTCTCGAGGCTGATCACACCTCACCTCTGGAACTTCGAAAGGGTCCTTCACACCCTTGGTGCAAATCAAGAAGTTCCCCGACCTAGCCGTCTCCACTCGAGAGGAATCACGAGGGTCCCGCCCACATCCAGAGGAGCCCCGTTTCCGCCTCGTAGCTCGAGATGAGGGATCCTTTCCCTGCTTCGTCGGGAAAGAGTTCCCGGCGTTCCCGTCGCATCTCAAGAGGAGGCCCTCTCAACAGGAACGGCGAGAGGAACTCCAGGGTCGTGCCACCATTCCAAGAGTCCCCCAGATGTCTCAGTCCATTCCAGAGGAACCTCTTTTCCCTTCACCGGCTCATCTTTCACGCCGAGGATCGACTCACACCAAGGTGGCACGTGGCACAGCCCTGTGGGAAAGCCTCGTGGGAAAGCCTCGAGGGACAGCCTCGAGGGAAAGCCACAGATCCCTTGATCCACGTGACAGGAAGCGTGACACTACTGCTGCAGCTCGGGAGGAAAGGGCACGTGCATGCCCCCACACGAGACGAGGCCTGACTCCCCTGGGGAGACTCAGAAGCACCCCAAGATCCATGGCAACACTGGAGAGGAATCCTCAGGTTCAGGCTCCGACTCCACACAAGGACTGAGGCCCCGGCATGGACGGGAGACGAATCCCGAGAGGTCCCCTAGCAACTCGCATGGGGACTGGCCTTTCCTGAGGCCACCAGAGCGGGTCCCTGAGGTCCCCGTCGTAACTCGAGAAGACCTGCCACATCTCGAGAAAATCCAGGAGGTTCTCCCCTCCAGGCGAGATGAGGCCCATTTCCGCTGAGGCGTCTCGAGGCTGATCACACCTCACCTCTGGAACTTCGAAAGGGTCCTTCACACCCTTGGTGCAAATCAAGAAGTTCCCCGACCTAGCCGTCTCCACTCGAGAGGAATCACGAGGGTCCCGCCCACATCCAGAGGAGCCCCGTTTCCGCCTCGTAGCTCGAGATGAGGGATCCTTTCCCTGCTTCGTCGGGAAAGAGTTCCCTGCGTTCCCGTCGCATCTCAAGAGGAGGCCCTCTCAACAGGAACGGCGAGAGGAACTCCAGGGTCGTGCCACGATTCCAAGAGTCCCCCAGATGTCTCAGTCCATTCCAGAGGAACCTCTTTTCCCTTCACCGGCTCGTCTTTCACGCCGAGGATCGACTCACACCAAGGTGGCACGTGGCACAGCCCTGTGGGACAGCCTCGTGGGAAAGCCTCGAGGGACAGCCTCGAGGGAAAGCCACAGATCCCTTGATCCACGTGACAGGAAGCGTGACACTACTGCTGCAGCTCGGGAGGAAAGCGCACGTGCATGCCCCCACTCGAGACGAGGCCTGACTCCCCTGGGGAGACTCAGAAGCACCTCAAGATCGATGGCAACACTGGAGAGGAATCCTCAGGTTCCGGCCCCGACTCCACACAAGGACTGAGGCCCCGGCATGGACGGGAGAGGAATCCCGAGAGGTCCCCTAGCAACTCGCATGGGGACTGGCCTTTCCTGAGGCCACCAGAGCGGGTCCCTGAGGTCCCCGTCGTAACTCGAGAAGACCTGCCGCAACTCGAGAAAATCCAGGAGGTTCTTCCCTCCAGGCGAGATGAGGCCCATTTCCGCTGAGGCGTCTCGAGGCTGATCACACCTCACCTCTGGAACTTCGAAAGGGTCCTTCACACCCTTGGTGCAAATCAAGAAGTTCCCCGACCTAGCCGTCTCCACTCGAGAGGAATCACGAGGGTCCCGCCCACATCCAGAGGAGCCCCGTTTCCGCCTCGTAGCTCGAGATGAGGGATCCTTTCCCTGCTTCGTCGGGAAAGAGTTCCCGGCGTTCCCGTCGCATCTCAAGAGGAGGCCCTCTCAACAGGAACGGCGAGAGGAACTCCAGGGTCGTGCCACGATTCCAAGAGTCCCCCAGATGTCTCAGTCCATTCCAGAGGAACCTCTTTTCCCTTCACCGGCTCGTCTTTCACGCCGAGGATCGACTCACACCAAGGTGGCACGTGGCACAGCCCTGTGGGACAGCCTCGTGGGAAAGCCTCGAGGGACAGCCTCGAGGGAAAGCCACAGATCCCTTGATCCACGTGACAGGAAGCGTGACACTACTGCTGCAGCTCGGGAGGAAAGCGCACGTGCATGCCCCCACTCGAGACGAGGCCTGACTCCCCTGGGGAGACTCAGAAGCACCCCAAGATCCATGGCAACACTGGAGAGGAATCCTCAGGTTCCGGCCCCGACTCCACACAAGGACTGAGGCCCCGGGATGGACGGGAGAGGAATCCCGAGAGGTCCCCTAGCAACTCGCATGGGGACTGGCCTTTCCTGAGGCCACCAGAGCGGGTCCCTGAGGTCCCCGTTGTAACTCGAGAAGACCTGCCACAACTCGAGAAAATCCAGGAGGTTCTCACCTCCAGGCGAGATGAGGCCCATTTCCGCTGAGGCGTCTCGAGGCTGATCACACCTCACCTCTGGAACTTCGAAAGGGTCCTTCACACCCTTGGTGCAAATCAAGAAGTTTCCCGACCTAGCCGTCTCCACTCGAGAGGAATCACGAGGGTCCCGCCCACATCCAGAGGAGCCCCGTTTCCGCCTCGTAGCTCGAGATGAGGGATCCTTTCCCTGCCTCGTCGGGAAAGAGTTCCCGGCCTTCCCGTCGCATCTCAAGAGGAGGCCCTCTCAACAGGAACGGCGAGAGGAACTCCAGGGTCGTGCCACCATTCCAAGAGTCCCCCAGATGTCTCAGTCCATTCCAGAGGAACCTCTTTTCCCTTCACCGGCTCGTCTTTCACGCCGAGGATCGACTCACACCAAGGTGGCACGTGGCACAGCCCTGTGGGAAAGCCTCGTGGGAAAGCCTCGAGGGACAGCCTCGAGGGAAAGCCACAGATCCCTTGATCCACGTGACAGGAAGCGTGACACTACTGCTGCAGCTCGGGAGGAAAGCGCACGTGCATGCCCCCACTCGAGACGAGGCCTGACTCCCCTGGGGAGACTCAGAAGCACCCCAAGATCCATGGCAACACTGGAGAGGAATCCTCAGGTTCAGGCTCCGACTCCACACAAGGACTGAGGCCCCGGCATGGACGGGAGACGAATCCCGAGAGGTCCCCTAGCAACTCGCATGGGGACTGGCCTTTCCTGAGGCCACCAGAGCGGGTCCCTGAGGTCCCCGTCGTAACTCGAGAAGACCTGCCGCATCTCGAGAAAATCCAGGAGGTTCTCCCCTCCAGGCGAGATGAGGCCCATTTCCGCTGAGGCGTCTCGAGGCTGATCACACCTCACCTCTGGAACTTCGAAAGGGTCCTTCACACCCTTGGTGCAAATCAAGAAGTTCCCCGACCTAGCCGTCTCCACTCGAGAGGAATCACGAGGGTCCCGCCCACATCCAGAGGAGCCCCGTTTCCGCCTCGTAGCTCGAGATGAGGGATCCTTTCCCTGCTTCGTCGGGAAAGAGTTCCCGGCGTTCCCGTCGCATCTCAAGAGGAGGCCCTCTCAACAGGAACGGCGAGAGGAACTCCAGGGTCGTGCCACCATTCCAAGAGTCCCCCAGATGTCTCAGTCCATTCCAGAGGAACCTCTTTTCCCTTCACCGGCTCGTCTTTCACGCCGAGGATCGACTCACACCAAGGTGGCACGTGGCACAGCCCTGTGGGACAGCCTCGTGGGAAAGCCTCGAGGGACAGCCTCGAGGGAAAGCCACAGATCCCTTGATCCACGTGACAGGAAGCGTGACACTACTGCTGCAGCTCGGGAGGAAAGCGCACGTGCATGCCCCCACTCGAGACGAGGCCTGACTCCCCTGGGGAGACTCAGAAGCACCCCAAGATCCATGGCAACACTGGAGAGGAATCCTCAGGTTCCGGCCCCGACTCCACACAAGGACTGAGGCCCCGGCATGGACGGGAGAGGAATCCCGAGAGGTCCCCTAGCAACTCGCATGGGGACTGGCCTTTCCTGAGGCCACCAGAGTGGGTCCCTGAGGTCCCCGTCGTAACTCGAGAAGACCTGCCGCAACTCGAGAAAATCCAGGAGGTTCTCCCCTCCAGGCGAGATGAGGCCCATTTCCGCTGAGGTGTCTCGAGGCTGATCACACCTCACCTCTGGAACTTCGAAAGGGTCCTTCACACCCTTGGTGCAAATCAAGAAGTTCCCCGACCTAGCCGTCTCCACTCGAGAGGAATCACGAGGGTCCCGCCCACATCCAGAGGAGCCCCGTTTCCGCCTCGTAGCTCGAGATGAGGGATCCTTTCCCTGCTTCGTCGGGAAAGAGTTCCCGGCGTTCCCGTCGCATCTCAAGAGGAGGCCCTCTCAACAGGAACGGCGAGAGGAACTCCAGGGTCGTGCCACCATTCCAAGAGTCCCCCAGATGTCTCAGTCCATTCCAGAGGAACCTCTTTTCCCTTCACCGGCTCGTCTTTCACGCCGAGGATCGACTCACACCAAGGTGGCACGTGGCACAGCCCTGTGGGAAAGCCTCGTGGGAAAGCCTCGAGGGACAGCCTAGAGGGAAAGCCACAGATCCCTTGATCCACGTGACAGGAAGCGTGACACTACTGCTGCAGCTCGGGAGGAAAGGGCACGTGCATGCCCCCACACGAGACGAGGCCTGACTCCCCTGGGGAGACTCAGAAGCACCCCAAGATCCATGGCAACACTGGAGAGGAATCCTCAGGTTCAGGCTCCGACTCCACACAAGGACTGAGGCCCCGGCATGGACGGGAGACGAATCCCGAGAGGTCCCCTAGCAACTCGCATGGGGACTGGCCTTTCCTGAGGCCACCAGAGCGGGTCCCTGAGGTCCCCGTCGTAACTCGAGAAGACCTGCCACATCTCGAGAAAATCCAGGAGGTTCTCCCCTCCAGGCGAGATGAGGCCCATTTCCGCTGAGGCGTCTCGAGGCTGATCACACCTCACCTCTGGAACTTCGAAAGGGTCCTTCACACCCTTGGTGCAAATCAAGAAGTTCCCCGACCTAGCCGTCTCCACTCGAGAGGAATCACGAGGGTCCCGCCCACATCCAGAGGAGCCCCGTTTCCGCCTCGTAGCTCGAGATGAGGGATCCTTTCCCTGCTTCGTCGGGAAAGAGTTCCCTGCGTTCCCGTCGCATCTCAAGAGGAGGCCCTCTCAACAGGAACGGCGAGAGGAACTCCAGGGTCGTGCCACGATTCCAAGAGTCCCCCAGATGTCTCAGTCCATTCCAGAGGAACCTCTTTTCCCTTCACCGGCTCGTCTTTCACGCCGAGGATCGACTCACACCAAGGTGGCACGTGGCACAGCCCTGTGGGACAGCCTCGTGGGAAAGCCTCGAGGGACAGCCTCGAGGGAAAGCCACAGATCCCTTGATCCACGTGACAGGAAGCGTGACACTACTGCTGCAGCTCGGGAGGAAAGCGCACGTGCATGCCCCCACTCGAGACGAGGCCTGACTCCCCTGGGGAGACTCAGAAGCACCTCAAGATCGATGGCAACACTGGAGAGGAATCCTCAGGTTCCGGCCCCGACTCCACACAAGGACTGAGGCCCCGGCATGGACGGGAGAGGAATCCCGAGAGGTCCCCTAGCAACTCGCATGGGGACTGGCCTTTCCTGAGGCCACCAGAGCGGGTCCCTGAGGTCCCCGTCGTAACTCGAGAAGACCTGCCGCAACTCGAGAAAATCCAGGAGGTTCTTCCCTCCAGGCGAGATGAGGCCCATTTCCGCTGAGGCGTCTCGAGGCTGATCACACCTCACCTCTGGAACTTCGAAAGGGTCCTTCACACCCTTGGTGCAAATCAAGAAGTTCCCCGACCTAGCCGTCTCCACTCGAGAGGAATCACGAGGGTCCCGCCCACATCCAGAGGAGCCCCGTTTCCGCCTCGTAGCTCGAGATGAGGGATCCTTTCCCTGCTTCGTCGGGAAAGAGTTCCCGGCGTTCCCGTCGCATCTCAAGAGGAGGCCCTCTCAACAGGAACGGAGAGAGGAACTCCAGGGTCGTGCCACGATTCCAAGAGTCCCCCAGATGTCTCAGTCCATTCCAGAGGAACCTCTTTTCCCTTCACCGGCTCGTCTTTCACGCCGAGGATCGACTCACACCAAGGTGGCACGTGGCACAGCCCTGTGGGACAGCCTCGTGGGAAAGCCTCGAGGGACAGCCTCGAGGGAAAGCCACAGATCCCTTGATCCACGTGACAGGAAGCGTGACACTACTGCTGCAGCTCGGGAGGAAAGCGCACGTGCATGCCCCCACTCGAGACGAGGCCTGACTCCCCTGGGGAGACTCAGAAGCACCCCAAGATCCATGGCAACACTGGAGAGGAATCCTCAGGTTCCGGCCCCGACTCCACACAAGGACTGAGGCCCCGGCATGGACGGGAGAGGAATCCCGAGAGGTCCCCTAGCAACTCGCATGGGGACTGGCCTTTCCTGAGGCCACCAGAGCGGGTCCCTGAGGTCCCCGTCGTAACTCGAGAAGACCTGCCGCAACTCGAGAAAATCCAGGAGGTTCTCCCCTCCAGGCGAGATGAGGCCCATTTCCGCTGAGGTGTCTCGAGGCTGATCACACCTCACCTCTGGAACTTCGAAAGGGTCCTTCACACCCTTGGTGCAAATCAAGAAGTTCCCCGACCTAGCCGTCTCCACTCGAGAGGAATCACGAGGGTCCCGCCCACATCCAGAGGAGCCCCGTTTCCGCCTCGTAGCTCGAGATGAGGGATCCTTTCCCTGCTTCGTCGGGAAAGAGTTCCCGGCGTTCCCGTCGCATCTCAAGAGGAGGCCCTCTCAACAGGAACGGCGAGAGGAACTCCAGGGTCGTGCCACCATTCCAAGAGTCCCCCAGATGTCTCAGTCCATTCCAGAGGAACCTCTTTTCCCTTCACCGGCTCATCTTTCACGCCGAGGATCGACTCACACCAAGGTGGCACGTGGCACAGCCCTGTGGGAAAGCCTCGTGGGAAAGCCTCGAGGGACAGCCTCGAGGGAAAGCCACAGATCCCTTGATCCACGTGACAGGAAGCGTGACACTACTGCTGCAGCTCGGGAGGAAAGGGCACGTGCATGCCCCCACACGAGACGAGGCCTGACTCCCCTGGGGAGACTCAGAAGCACCCCAAGATCCATGGCAACACTGGAGAGGAATCCTCAGGTTCAGGCTCCGACTCCACACAAGGACTGAGGCCCCGGCATGGACGGGAGACGAATCCCGAGAGGTCCCCTAGCAACTCGCATGGGGACTGGCCTTTCCTGAGGCCACCAGAGCGGGTCCCTGAGGTCCCCGTCGTAACTCGAGAAGACCTGCCACATCTCGAGAAAATCCAGGAGGTTCTCCCCTCCAGGCGAGATGAGGCCCATTTCCGCTGAGGCGTCTCGAGGCTGATCACACCTCACCTCTGGAACTTCGAAAGGGTCCTTCACACCCTTGGTGCAAATCAAGAAGTTCCCCGACCTAGCCGTCTCCACTCGAGAGGAATCACGAGGGTCCCGCCCACATCCAGAGGAGCCCCGTTTCCGCCTCGTAGCTCGAGATGAGGGATCCTTTCCCTGCTTCGTCGGGAAAGAGTTCCCTGCGTTCCCGTCGCATCTCAAGAGGAGGCCCTCTCAACAGGAACGGCGAGAGGAACTCCAGGGTCGTGCCACGATTCCAAGAGTCCCCCAGATGTCTCAGTCCATTCCAGAGGAACCTCTTTTCCCTTCACCGGCTCGTCTTTCACGCCGAGGATCGACTCACACCAAGGTGGCACGTGGCACAGCCCTGTGGGACAGCCTCGTGGGAAAGCCTCGAGGGACAGCCTCGAGGGAAAGCCACAGATCCCTTGATCCACGTGACAGGAAGCGTGACACTACTGCTGCAGCTCGGGAGGAAAGCGCACGTGCATGCCCCCACTCGAGACGAGGCCTGACTCCCCTGGGGAGACTCAGAAGCACCTCAAGATCGATGGCAACACTGGAGAGGAATCCTCAGGTTCCGGCCCCGACTCCACACAAGGACTGAGGCCCCGGCATGGACGGGAGAGGAATCCCGAGAGGTCCCCTAGCAACTCGCATGGGGACTGGCCTTTCCTGAGGCCACCAGAGCGGGTCCCTGAGGTCCCCGTCGTAACTCGAGAAGACCTGCCGCAACTCGAGAAAATCCAGGAGGTTCTTCCCTCCAGGCGAGATGAGGCCCATTTCCGCTGAGGCGTCTCGAGGCTGATCACACCTCACCTCTGGAACTTCGAAAGGGTCCTTCACACCCTTGGTGCAAATCAAGAAGTTCCCCGACCTAGCCGTCTCCACTCGAGAGGAATCACGAGGGTCCCGCCCACATCCAGAGGAGCCCCGTTTCCGCCTCGTAGCTCGAGATGAGGGATCCTTTCCCTGCTTCGTCGGGAAAGAGTTCCCGGCGTTCCCGTCGCATCTCAAGAGGAGGCCCTCTCAACAGGAACGGAGAGAGGAACTCCAGGGTCGTGCCACGATTCCAAGAGTCCCCCAGATGTCTCAGTCCATTCCAGAGGAACCTCTTTTCCCTTCACCGGCTCGTCTTTCACGCCGAGGATCGACTCACACCAAGGTGGCACGTGGCACAGCCCTGTGGGACAGCCTCGTGGGAAAGCCTCGAGGGACAGCCTCGAGGGAAAGCCACAGATCCCTTGATCCACGTGACAGGAAGCGTGACACTACTGCTGCAGCTCGGGAGGAAAGCGCACGTGCATGCCCCCACTCGAGACGAGGCCTGACTCCCCTGGGGAGACTCAGAAGCACCCCAAGATCGATGGCAACACTGGAGAGGAATCCTCAGGTTCCGGCCCCGACTCCACACAAGGACTGAGGCCCCGGCATGGACGGGAGAGGAATCCCGAGAGGTCCCCTAGCAACTCGCATGGGGACTGGCCTTTCCTGAGGCCACCAGAGCGGGTCCCTGAGGTCCCCGTCGTAACTCGAGAAGACCTGCCGCAACTCGAGAAAATCCAGGAGGTTCTTCCCTCCAGGCGAGATGAGGCCCATTTCCGCTGAGGCGTCTCGAGGCTGATCACACCTCACCTCTGGAACTTCGAAAGGGTCCTTCACACCCTTGGTGCAAATCAAGAAGTTCCCCGACCTAGCCGTCTCCACTCGAGAGGAATCACGAGGGTCCCGCCCACATCCAGAGGAGCCCCGTTTCCGCCTCGTAGCTCGAGATGAGGGATCCTTTCCCTGCTTCGTCGGGAAAGAGTTCCCGGCCTTCCCGTCGCATCTCAAGAGGAGGCCCTCTCAACAGGAACGGCGAGAGGAACTCCAGGGTCGTGCCACGATTCCAAGAGTCCCCCAGATGTCTCAGTCCATTCCAGAGGAACCTCTTTTCCCTTCACCGGCTCGTCTTTCACGCCGAGGATCGACTCACACCAAGGTGGCACGTGGCAGAGCCCTGTGGGAAAGCCTCGTGGGAAAGCCTCGAGGGACAGCCTCGAGGGAAAGCCACAGATCCCTTGATCCACGTGACAGGAAGCGTGACACTACTGCTGCAGCTCGGGAGGAAAGCGCACGTGCATGCCCCTACTCGAGACGAGGCCTGACTCCCCTGGGGAGACTCAGAAGCACCCCAAGATCCATGGCAACACTGGAGAGGAATCCTCAGGTTCCGGCCCCGACTCCACACAAGGACTGAGGCCCCGGCATGGACGGGAGAGGAATCCCAAGAGGTCCCCTAGCAACTCGCATGGGGACTGGCCTTTCCTGAGGCCACCAGAGCGGGTCCCTGAGGTCCCCGTTGTAACTCGAGAAGACCTGCCACAACTCGAGAAAATCCAGGAGGTTCTCACCTCCAGGCGACATGAGGCCCATTTCCGCTGAGGCGTCTCGAGGCTGATCACACCTCACCTCTGGAACTTCGAAAGGGTCCTTCACACCCTTGGTGCAAATCAAGAAGTTCCCTGACCTAGCCGTCTCCACTCGAGAGGAATCACGAGGGTCCCGCCCACATCCAGAGGAGCCCCGTTTCCGCCTCGTAGCTCGAGATGAGGGATCCTTTCCCTGCTTCGTCGGGAAAGAGTTCCCGGCGTTCCCGTCGCATCTCTAGAGGAGGCCCTCTCAACAGGAACGGCGAGAGGAACTCCAGGGTCGTGCCACCATTCCAAGAGTCCCCCAGATGTCTCAGTCCATTCCAGAGGAACCTCTTTTCCCTTCACCGGCTCATCTTTCACGCCGAGGATCGACTCACACCAAGGTGGCACGTGGCACAGCCCTGTGGGAAAGCCTCGTGGGAAAGCCTCGAGGGACAGCCTCGAGGGAAAGCCACAGATCCCTTGATCCACGTGACAGGAAGCGTGACACTACTGCTGCAGCTCGGGAGGAAAGGGCACGTGCATGCCCCCACACGAGACGAGGCCTGACTCCCCTGGGGAGACTCAGAAGCACCCCAAGATCCATGGCAACACTGGAGAGGAATCCTCAGGTTCAGGCTCCGACTCCACACAAGGACTGAGGCCCCGGCATGGACGGGAGACGAATCCCGAGAGGTCCCCTAGCAACTCGCATGGGGACTGGCCTTTCCTGAGGCCACCAGAGCGGGTCCCTGAGGTCCCCGTCGTAACTCGAGAAGACCTGCCGCATCTCGAGAAAATCCAGGAGGTTCTCCCCTCCAGGCGGGATGAGGCCCATTTCCGCTGAGGCGTCTCGAGGCTGATCACACCTCACCTCTGGAACTTCGAAAGGGTCCTTCACACCCTTGGTGCAAATCAAGAAGTTCCCCGACCTAGCCGTCTCCACTCGAGAGGAATCACGAGGGTCCCGCCCACATCCAGAGGAGCCCCGTTTCCGCCTCGTAGCTCGAGATGAGGGATCCTTTCCCTGCTTCGTCGGGAAAGAGTTCCCGGCGTTCCCGTCGCATCTCAAGAGGAGGCCCTCTCAACAGGAACGGCGAGAGGAACTCCAGGGTCGTGCCACCATTCCAAGAGTCCCCCAGATGTCTCAGTCCATTCCAGAGGAACCTCTTTTCCCTTCACCGGCTCGTCTTTCACGCCGAGGATCGACTCACACCAAGGTGGCACGTGGCACAGCCCTGTGGGACAGCCTCGTGGGAAAGCCTCGAGGGACAGCCTCGAGGGAAAGCCACAGATCCCTTGATCCACGTGACAGGAAGCGTGACACTACTGCTGCAGCTCGGGAGGAAAGCGCACGTGCATGCCCCCACTCGAGACGAGGCCTCACTCCCCTGGGGAGACTCAGAAGCACCCCAAGATCGATGGCAACACTGGAGAGGAATCCTCAGGTTCCGGCCCCGACTCCACACAAGGACTGAGGCCCCGGCATGGACGGGAGAGGAATCCCGAGAGGTCCCCTAGCAACTCGCATGGGGACTGGCCTTTCCTGAGGCCACCAGAGCGGGTCCCTGAGGTCCCCGTCGTAACTCGAGAAGACCTGCCGCAACTCGAGAAAATCCAGGAGGTTCTTCCCTCCAGGCGAGATGAGGCCCATTTCCGCTGAGGCGTCTCGAGGCTGATCACACCTCAGCTCTGGAACTTCGAAAGGGTCCTTCACACCCTTGGTGCAAATCAAGAAGTTCCCCGACCTAGCCGTCTCCACTCGAGAGGAATCACGAGGGTCCCGCCCACATCCAGAGGAGCCCCGTTTCCGCCTCGGAGCTCGAGATGAGGGATCCTTTCACTGCTTCGTCGGGAAAGAGTTCCCGGCCTTCCCGTCACATCTCAAGAGGAGGCCCTCTCAACAGGAACGGCGAGAGGAACTCCAGGGTCGTGCCACGATTCCAAGAGTCCCCCAGATGTCTCAGTCCATTCCAGAGGAACCTCTTTTCCCTTCACCGGCTCGTCTTTCACGCCGAGGATCGACTCACACCAAGGTGGCACGTGGCACAGCCCTGTGGGAAAGCCTCGTGGGAAAGCCTCGAGGGACAGCCTCGAGGGAAAGCCACAGATCCCTTGATCCACGTGACAGGAAGCGTGACACTACTGCTGCAGCTCGGGAGGAAAGCGCACGTGCATGCCCCCACTCGAGACGAGGCCTGACTCCCCTGGGGAGACTCAGAAGCACCCCAAGATCCATGGCAACACTGGAGAGGAATCCTCAGGTTCCGGCCCCGACTCCACACAAGGACTGAGGCCCCGGCATGGACGGGAGAGGAATCCCAAGAGGTCCCCTAGCAACTCGCATGGGGACTGGCCTTTCCTGAGGCCACCAGAGCGGGTCCCTGAGGTCCCCGTTGTAACTCGAGAAGACCTGCCACAACTCGAGAAAATCCAGGAGGTTCTCACCTCCAGGCGACATGAGGCCCATTTCCGCTGAGGCGTCTCGAGGCTGATCACACCTCACCTCTGGAACTTCGAAAGGGTCCTTCACACTCTTGGTGCAAATCAAGAAGTTCCCCGACATACCCGTCTCCACTCGAGAGGAATCACGAGGGTCCCGCCCACATCCAGAGGAGCCCCGTTTCCGCCTCGTAGCTCGAGATGAGGGATCCTTTCCCTGCTTCGTCGGGAAAGAGTTCCCGGCGTTCCCGTCGCATCTCAAGAGGAGGCCCTCTCAACAGGAACGGCGAGAGGAACTCCAGGGTCGTGCCACCATTCCAAGAGTCCCCCAGATGTCTCAGTCCATTCCAGAGGAACCTCTTTTCCCTTCACCGGCACGTCTTTCACGCCGAGGATCGACTCACACCAAGGTGGCACGTGGCACAGCCCTGTGGGAAAGCCTCGTGGGAAAGCCTCGAGGGACAGCCTCGAGGGAAAGCCACAGATCCCTTGATCCACGTGACAGGAAGAGTGACACTACTGCTGCAGCTCGGGAGGAAAGCGCACGTGCAGGCCCCCACTCGAGACGAGGCCTGACTCCCCTGGGGAGACTCAGAAGCACCCCAAGATCGATGGCAACACTGGAGAGGAATCCTCAGGTTCCGGCCCCGACTCCACACAAGGACTGAGGCCCCGGCATGGACGGGAGAGGAATCCCGAGAGGTCCCCTAGCAACTCGCATGGGGACTGGCCTTTCCTGAGGCCACCAGAGCGGGTCCCTGAGGTCCCCGTCGTAACTCGAGAAGACCTGCCGCATCTCGAGAAAATCCAGGAGGTTCTCCCCTCCAGGCGAGATGAGGCCCATTTCCGCTGAGGCGTCTCGAGGCTGATCACACCTCACCTCTGGAACTTCGAAAGGGTCCTTCACACCCTTGGTGCAAATCAAGAAGTTCCCCGACCTAGCCGTCTCCACTCGAGAGGAATCACGAGGGTCCCGCCCACATCCAGAGGAGCCCCGTTTCCGCCTCGTAGCTCGAGATGAGGGATCCTTTCCCTGCTTCGTCGGGAAAGAGTTCCCGGCGTTCCCGTCGCATCTCAAGAGGAGGCCCTCTCAACAGGAACGGCGAGAGGAACTCCAGGGTCGTGCCACGATTCCAAGAGTCCCCCAGATGTCTCAGTCCATTCCAGAGGAACCTCTTTTCCCTTCACCGGCTCGTCTTTCACGCCGAGGATCGACTCACACCAAGGTGGCACGTGGCACAGCCCTGTGGGACAGCCTCGTGGGAAAGCCTCGAGGGACAGCCTCGAGGGAAAGCCACAGATCCCTTGATCCACGTGACAGGAAGCGTGACACTACTGCTGCAGCTCGGGAGGAAAGCGCACGTGCATGCCCCCACTCGAGACGAGGCCTGACTCCCCTGGGGAGACTCAGAAGCACCACAAGATCCATGGCAACACTGGAGAGGAATCCTCAGGTTCCGGCCCCGACTCCACACAAGGACTGAGGCCCCGGCATGGACGGGAGAGGAATCCCGAGAGGTCCCCTAGCAACTCGCATGGGGACTGGCCTTTCCTGAGGCCACCAGAGCGGGTCCCTGAGGTCCCCGTCGTAACTCGAGAAGACCTGCCGCAACTCGAGAAAATCCAGGAGGTTCTTCCCTCCAGGCGAGATGAGGCCCATTTCCGCTGAGGCGTCTCGAGGCTGATCACACCTCACCTCTGGAACTTCGAAAGGGTCCTTCACACCCTTGGTGCAAATCAAGAAGTTCCCTGACCTAGCCGTCTCCACTCGAGAGGAATCACGAGGGTCCCGCCCACATCCAGAGGAGCCCCGTTTCCGCCTCGTAGCTCGAGATGAGGGATCCTTTCCCTGCTTCGTCGGGAAAGAGTTCCCGGCGTTCCCGTCGCATCTCTAGAGGAGGCCCTCTCAACAGGAACGGCGAGAGGAACTCCAGGGTCGTGCCACCATTCCAAGAGTCCCCCAGATGTCTCAGTCCATTCCAGAGGAACCTCTTTTCCCTTCACCGGCTCATCTTTCACGCCGAGGATCGACTCACACCAAGGTGGCACGTGGCACAGCCCTGTGGGAAAGCCTCGTGGGAAAGCCTCGAGGGACAGCCTCGAGGGAAAGCCACAGATCCCTTGATCCACGTGACAGGAAGCGTGACACTACTGCTGCAGCTCGGGAGGAAAGGGCACGTGCATGCCCCCACACGAGACGAGGCCTGACTCCCCTGGGGAGACTCAGAAGCACCCCAAGATCCATGGCAACACTGGAGAGGAATCCTCAGGTTCAGGCTCCGACTCCACACAAGGACTGAGGCCCCGGCATGGACGGGAGACGAATCCCGAGAGGTCCCCTAGCAACTCGCATGGGGACTGGCCTTTCCTGAGGCCACCAGAGCGGGTCCCTGAGGTCCCCGTCGTAACTCGAGAAGACCTGCCGCATCTCGAGAAAATCCAGGAGGTTCTCCCCTCCAGGCGAGATGAGGCCCATTTCCGCTGAGGCGTCTCGAGGCTGATCACACCTCACCTCTGGAACTTCGAAAGGGTCCTTCACACCGTTGGTGCAAATCAAGAAGTTCCCCGACCTAGCCGTCTCCACTCGAGAGGAATCACGAGGGTCCCGCCCACATCCAGAGGAGCCCCGTTTCCGCCTCGTAGCTCGAGATGAGGGATCCTTTCCCTGCTTCGTCGGGAAAGAGTTCCCGGCGTTCCCGTCGCATCTCAAGAGGAGGCCCTCTCAACAGGAACGGCGAGAGGAACTCCAGTGTCGTGCCACGATTCCAAGAGTCCCCCAGATGTCTCAGTCCATTCCAGAGGAACCTCTTTTCCCTTCACCGGCTCGTCTTTCACGCCGAGGATCGACTCACACCAAGGTGGCACGTGGCACAGCCCTGTGGGACAGCCTCGTGGGAAAGCCTCGAGGGACAGCCTCGAGGGAAAGCCACAGATCCCTTGATCCACATGACAGGAAGCGTGACAGAACTGCTGCAGCTCGGGAGGAAAGCGCACGTGCATGCCCCCACTCGAGACGAGGCCTGACTCCCCTGGGGAGACTCAGAAGCACCCCAAGATCCATGGCAACACTGGAGAGGAATCCTCAGGTTCCGGCCCCGACTCCACACAAGGACTGAGGCCCCGGCATGGACGGGAGAGGAATCCCGAGAGGTCCCCTAGCAACTCGCATGGGGACTGGCCTTTCCTGAGGCCACCAGAGCGGGTCCCTGAGGTCCCCGTCGTAACTCGAGAAGACCTGCCGCATCTCGAGAAAATCCAGGAGGTTCTCCCCTCCAGGCGGGATGAGGCCCATTTCCGCTGAGGCGTCTCGAGGCTGATCACACCTCACCTCTGGAACTTCGAAAGGGTCCTTCACACCCTTGGTGCAAATCAAGAAGTTCCCCGACATACCCGTCTCCACTCGAGAGGAATCACGAGGGTCCCGCCCACATCCAGAGGAGCCCCGTTTCCGCCTCGTAGCTCGAGATGAGGGATCCTTTCCCTGCCTCGTCGGGAAAGAGTTCCCGGCCTTCCCGTCGCATCTCAAGAGGAGGCCCTCTCAACAGGAACGGCGAGAGGAACTCCAGGGTCGTGCCACGATTCCAAGAGTCCCCCAGATGTCTCAGTCCATTCCAGAGGAACCTCTTTTCCCTTCACCGGCTCGTCTTTCACGCCGAGGATCGACTCACACCAAGGTGGCACGTGGCACAGCCCTGTGGGACAGCCTCGTGGGAAAGCCTCGAGGGACAGCCTCGAGGGAAAGCCACAGATCCCTTGATCCACGTGACAGGAAGCGTGACACTACTGCTGCAGCTCGGGAGGAAAGCGCACGTGCATGCCCCCACTCGAGACGAGGCCTGACTCCCCTGGGGAGACTCAGAAGCACCCCAAGATCCATGGCAACACTGGAGAGGAATCCTCAGGTTCAGGCTCCGACTCCACACAAGGACTGAGGCCCCGGCATGGACGGGAGACGAATCCCGAGAGGTCCCCTAGCAACTCGCATGGGGACTGGCCTTTCCTGAGGCCACCAGAGCGGGTCCCTGAGGTCCCCGTCGTAACTCGAGAAGACCTGCCGCATCTCGAGAAAATCCAGGAGGTTCTCCCCTCCAGGCGGGATGAGGCCCATTTCCGCTGAGGCGTCTCGAGGCTGATCACACCTCACCTCTGGAACTTCGAAAGGGTCCTTCACACCCTTGGTGCAAATCAAGAAGTTCCCCGACCTAGCCGTCTCCACTCGAGAGGAATCACGAGGGTCCCGCCCACATCCAGAGGAGCCCCGTTTCCGCCTCGTAGCTCGAGATGAGGGATCCTTTCCCTGCTTCGTCGGGAAAGAGTTCCCGGCGTTCCCGTCGCATCTCAAGAGGAGGCCCTCTCAACAGGAACGGCGAGAGGAACTCCAGGGTCGTGCCACGATTCCAAGAGTCCCCCAGATGTCTCAGTCCATTCCAGAGGAACCTCTTTTCCCTTCACCGGCTCGTCTTTCACGCCGAGGATCGACTCACACCAAGGTGGCACGTGGCACAGCCCTGTGGGACAGCCTCGTGGGAAAGCCTCGAGGGACAGCCTCGAGGGAAAGCCACAGATCCCTTGATCCACGTGACAGGAAGCGTGACACTACTGCTGCAGCTCGGGAGGAAAGCGCACGTGCATGCCCCCACTCGAGACGAGGCCTGACTCCCCTGGGGAGACTCAGAAGCACCCCAAGATCGATGGCAACACTGGAGAGGAATCCTCAGGTTCCGGCCCCGACTCCACACAAGGACTGAGGCCCCGGCATGGACGGGAGAGGAATCCCGAGAGGTCCCCTAGCAACTCGCATGGGGACTGGCCTTTCCTGAGGCCACCAGAGCGGGTCCCTGAGGTCCCCGTCGTAACTCGAGAAGACCTGCCGCAACTCGAGAAAATCCAGGAGGTTCTTCCCTCCAGGCGAGATGAGGCCCATCTCCGCTGAGGCGTCTCGAGGCTGATCACACCTCAGCTCTGGAACTTCGAAAGGGTCCTTCACACCCTTGGTGCAAATCAAGAAGTTCCCCGACCTAGCCGTCTCCACTCGAGAGGAATCACGAGGGTCCCGCCCACATCCAGAGGAGCCCCGTTTCCGCCTCGTAGCTCGAGATGAGGGATCCTTTCACTGCTTCGTCGGGAAAGAGTTCCCGGCCTTCCCGTCACATCTCAAGAGGAGGCCCTCTCTACAGGAACGGCGAGAGGAACTCCAGGGTCGTGCCACGATTCCAAGAGTCCCCCAGATGTCTCAGTCCATTCCAGAGGAACCTCTTTTCCCTTCACCGGCTCGTCTTTCACGCCGAGGATCGACTCACACCAAGGTGGCACGTGGCACAGCCCTGTGGGAAAGCCTCGTGGGAAAGCCTCGAGGGACAGCCTCGAGGGAAAGCCACAGATCCCTTGATCCACGTGACAGGAAGCGTGACACTACTGCTGCAGCTCGGGAGGAAAGCGCACGTGCATGCCCCCACTCGAGACGAGGCCTGACTCCCCTGGGGAGACTCAGAAGCACCCCAAGATCCATGGCAACACTGGAGAGGAATCCTCAGGTTCCGGCCCCGACTCCACACAAGGACTGAGGCCCCGGCATGGACGGGAGAGGAATCCCAAGAGGTCCCCTAGCAACTCGCATGGGGACTGGCCTTTCCTGAGGCCACCAGAGCGGGTCCCTGAGGTCCCCGTTGTAACTCGAGAAGACCTGCCACAACTCGAGAAAATCCAGGAGGTTCTCACCTCCAGGCGACATGAGGCCCATTTCCGCTGAGGCGTCTCGAGGCTGATCACACCTCACCTCTGGAACTTCGAAAGGGTCCTTCACACTCTTGGTGCAAATCAAGAAGTTCCCCGACATACCCGTCTCCACTCGAGAGGAATCACGAGGGTCCCGCCCACATCCAGAGGAGCCCCGTTTCCGCCTCGTAGCTCGAGATGAGGGATCCTTTCCCTGCCTCGTCGGGAAAGAGTTCCCGGCCTTCCCGTCGCATCTCAAGAGGAGGCCCTCTCAACAGGAACGGCGAGAGGAACTCCAGGGTCGTGCCACCATTCCAAGAGTCCCCCAGATGTCTCAGTCCATTCCAGAGGAACCTCTTTTCCCTTCACCGGCACGTCTTTCACGCCGAGGATCGACTCACACCAAGGTGGCACGTGGCACAGCCCTGTGGGAAAGCCTCGTGGGAAAGCCTCGAGGGACAGCCTCGAGGGAAAGCCACAGATCCCTTGATCCACGTGACAGGAAGAGTGACACTACTGCTGCAGCTCGGGAGGAAAGCGCACGTGCAGGCCCCCACTCGAGACGAGGCCTGACTCCCCTGGGGAGACTCAGAAGCACCCCAAGATCCATGGCAACACTGGAGAGGAATCCTCAGGTTCCGGCCCCGACTCCACACAAGGACTGAGGCCCCGGCATGGACGGGAGAGGAATCCCGAGAGGTCCCCTAGCAACTCGCATGGGGACTGGCCTTTCCTGAGGCCACCAGAGTGGGTCCCTGAGGTCCCCGTCGTAACTCGAGAAGACCTGCCGCAACTCGAGAAAATCCAGGAGGTTCTCCCCTCCAGGCGAGATGAGGCCCATTTCTGCTGAGGTGTCTCGAGGCTGATCACACCTCACCTCTGGAACTTCGAAAGGGTCCTTCACACCCTTGGTGCAAATCAAGAAGTTCCCCGACCTAGCCGTCTCCACTCGAGAGGAATCACGAGGGTCCCGCCCACATCCAGAGGAGCCCCGTTTCCGCCTCGTAGCTCGAGATGAGGGATCCTTTCCCTGCCTCGTTGGGAAAGAGTTCCCGGCCTTCCCGTCGCATCTCAAGAGGAGGCCCTCTCAACAGGAACGGCGAGAGGAACTCCAGGGTCGTGCCACCATTCCAAGAGTCCCCCAGATGTCTCAGTCCATTCCAGAGGAACCTCTTTTCCCTTCACCGGCACGTCTTTCACGCCGAGGATCGACTCACACCAAGGTGGCACGTGGCACAGCCCTGTGGGACAGCCTCGTGGGAAAGCCTCGAGGGACAGCCTCGAGGGAAAGCCACAGATCCCTTGATCCACGTGACAGGAAGCGTGACACTACTGCTGCAGCTCGGGAGGAAAGCGCACGTGCAGGCCCCCACTCGAGACGAGGCCTGACTCCCCTGGGGAGACTCAGAAGCACCCCAAGATCGATGGCAACACTGGAGAGGAATCCTCAGGTTCCGGCCCCGACTCCACACAAGGACTGAGGCCCCGGCATGGACGGGAGAGGAATCCCGAGAGGTCCCCTAGCAACTCGCATGGGGACTGGCCTTTCCTGAGGCCACCAGAGCGGGTCCCTGAGGTCCCCGTCGTAACTCCAGAAGACCTGCCGCATCTCGAGAAAATCCAGGAGGTTCTCCCCTCCAGGCGAAATGAGGCCCATTTCCGCTGAGGCGTCTCGAGGCTGATCACACCTCACCTCTGGAACTTCGAAAGGGTCCTTCACACCCTTGGTGCAAATCAAGAAGTTCCCCGACCTAGCCGTCTCCACTCGAGAGGAATCACGAGGGTCCCGCCCACATCCAGAGGAGCCCCGTTTCCGCCTCGTAGCTCGAGATGAGGGATCCTTTCCCTGCTTCGTCGGGAAAGAGTTCCCGGCGTTCCCGTCGCATCTCAAGAGGAGGCCCTCTCAACAGGAACGGCGAGAGGAACTCCAGGGTCGTGCCACGATTCCAAGAGTCCCCCAGATGTCTCAGTCCATTCCAGAGGAACCTCTTTTCCCTTCACCGGCTCGTCTTTCACGCCGAGGATCGACTCACACCAAGGTGGCACGTGGCACAGCCCTGTGGGACAGCCTCGTGGGAAAGCCTCGAGGGACAGCCTCGAGGGAAAGCCACAGATCCCTTGATCCACGTGACAGGAAGCGTGACAGAACTGCTGCAGCTCGGGAGGAAAGCGCACGTGCAGGCCCCCACTCGAGACGAGGCCTGACTCCCCTGGGGAGACTCAGAAGCACCCCAAGATCGATGGCAACACTGGAGAGGAATCCTCAGGTTCCGGCCCCGACTCCACACAAGGACTGAGGCCCCGGCATGGACGGGAGAGGAATCCCGAGAGGTCCCCTAGCAACTCGCATGGGGACTGGCCTTTCCTGAGGCCACCAGAGCGGGTCCCTGAGGTCCCCGTCGTAACTCGAGAAGACCTGCCGCAACTCGAGAAAATCCAGGAGGTTCTTCCCTCCAGGCGAGATGAGGCCCATTTCCGCTGAGGCGTCTCGAGGCTGATCACACCTCACCTCTGGAACTTCGAAAGGGTCCTTCACACCCTTGGTGCAAATCAAGAAGTTCCCCGACCTAGCCGTCTCCACTCGAGAGGAATCACGAGGGTCCCGCCCACATCCAGAGGAGCCCCGTTTCCGCCTCGTAGCTCGAGATGAGGGATCCTTTCCCTGCTTCGTCGGGAAAGAGTTCCCGGCGTTCCCGTCGCATCTCAAGAGGAGGCCCTCTCAACAGGAACGGCGAGAGGAACTCCAGGGTCGTGCCACGATTCCAAGAGTCCCCCAGATGTCTCAGTCCATTCCAGAGGAACCTCTTTTCCCTTCACCGGTTCGTCTTTCACGCCGAGGATCGACTCACACCAAGGTGGCACGTGGCACAGCCCTGTGGGACAGCCTCGTGGGAAAGCCTCGAGGGACAGCCTCGAGGGAAAGCCACAGATCCCTTGATCCACGTGACAGGAAGCGTGACACTACTGCTGCAGCTCGGGAGGAAAGCGCACGTGCATGCCCCCACTCGAGACGAGGCCTGACTCCCCTGGGGAGACTCAGAAGCACCCCAAGATCCATGGCAACACTGGAGAGGAATCCTCAGGTTCCGGCCCCGACTCCACACAAGGACTGAGGCCCCGGCATGGACGGGAGAGGAATCCCGAGAGGTCCCCTAGCAACTCGCATGGGGACTGGCCTTTCCTGAGGCCACCAGAGTGGGTCCCTGAGGTCCCCGTCGTAACTCGAGAAGACATGCCGCAACTCGAGAAAATCCAGGAGGTTCTCCCCTCCAGGCGAGATGAGGCCCATTTCTGCTGAGGTGTCTCGAGGCTGATCACACCTCACCTCTGGAACTTCGAAAGGGTCCTTCACACCCTTGGTGCAAATCAAGAAGTTCCCCGACCTAGCCGTCTCCACTCGAGAGGAATCACGAGGGTCCCGCCCACATCCAGAGGAGCCCCGTTTCCGCCTCGTAGCTCGAGATGAGGGATCCTTTCCCTGCTTCGTCGGGAAAGAGTTCCCGGCGTTCCCGTCGCATCTCAAGAGGAGGCCCTCTCAACAGGAACGGCGAGAGGAACTCCAGGGTCGTGCCACGATTCCAAGAGTCCCCCAGATGTCTCAGTCCATTCCAGAGGAACCTCTTTTCCCTTCACCGGCTCGTCTTTCACGCCGAGGATCGACTCACACCAAGGTGGCACGTGGCACAGCCCTGTGGGAAAGCCTCGTGGGAAAGCCTCGAGGGACAGCCTCGAGGGAAAGCCACAGATCCCTTGATCCACGTGACAGGAAGCGTGACACTACTGCTGCAGCTCGGGAGGAAAGGGCACGTGCATGCCCCCACACGAGACGAGGCCTGACTCCCCTGGGGAGACTCAGAAGCACCCCAAGATCCATGGCAACACTGGAGAGGAATCCTCAGGTTCCGGCCCCGACTCCACACAAGGACTGAGGCCCCGGCATGGACGGGAGAGGAATCCCGAGAGGTCCCCTAGCAACTCGCATGGGGACTGGCCTTTCCTGAGGCCACCAGAGCGGGTCCCTGATGTCCCCGTCGTAACTCGAGAAGACCTGCCGCAACTCGAGAAAATCCAGGAGGTTCTTCCCTCCAGGCGAGATGAGGCCCATTTCCGCTGAGGCGTCTCGAGGCTGATCACACCTCACCTCTGGAACTTCGAAAGGGTCCTTCACACCCTTGGTGCAAATCAAGAAGTTCCCCGACCTAGCCGTCTCCACTCGAGAGGAATCACGAGGGTCCCGCCCACATCCAGAGGAGCCCCGTTTCCGCCTCGTAGCTCGAGATGAGGGATCCTTTCCCTGCTTCGTCGGGAAAGAGTTCCCGGCGTTCCCGTCGCATCTCAAGAGGAGGCCCTCTCAACAGGAACGGCGAGAGGAACTCCAGGGTCGTGCCACGATTCCAAGAGTCCCCCAGATGTCTCAGTCCATTCCAGAGGAACCTCTTTTCCCTTCACCGGTTCATCTTTCACGCCGAGGATCGACTCACACCAAGGTGGCACGTGGCACAGCCCTGTGGGACAGCCTCGTGGGAAAGCCTCGAGGGACAGCCTCGAGGGAAAGCCACAGATCCCTTGATCCACGTGACAGGAAGCGTGACACTACTGCTGCAGCTCGGGAGGAAAGCGCACGTGCATGCCCCCACTCGAGACGAGGCCTGACTCCCCTGGGGAGACTCAGAAGCACCCCAAGATCCATGGCAACACTGGAGAGGAATCCTCAGGTTCCGGCCCCGACTCCACACAAGGACTGAGGCCCCGGCATGGACGGGAGAGGAATCCCGAGAGGTCCCCTAGCAACTCGCATGGGGACTGGCCTTTCCTGAGGCCACCAGAGTGGGTCCCTGAGGTCCCCGTCATAACTCGAGAAGACCTGCCGCAACTCGAGAAAATCCAGGAGGTTCTCCCCTCCAGGCGAGATGAGGCCCATTTCTGCTGAGGTGTCTCGAGGCTGATCACACCTCACCTCTGGAACTTCGAAAGGGTCCTTCACACCCTTGGTGCAAATCAAGAAGTTCCCCGACCTAGCCGTCTCCACTCGAGAGGAATCACGAGGGTCCCGCCCACATCCAGAGGAGCCCCGTTTCCGCCTCGTAGCTCGAGATGAGGGATCCTTTCCCTGCTTCGTCGGGAAAGAGTTCCCGGCGTTCCCGTCGCATCTCAAGAGGAGGCCCTCTCAACAGGAACGGCGAGAGGAACTCCAGGGTCGTGCCACCATTCCAAGAGTCCCCCAGATGTCTCAGTCCATTCCAGAGGAACCTCTTTTCCCTTCACCGGCTCATCTTTCACGCCGAGGATCGACTCACACCAAGGTGGCACGTGGCACAGCCCTGTGGGAAAGCCTCGTGGGAAAGCCTCGAGGGACAGCCTCGAGGGAAAGCCACAGATCCCTTGATCCACGTGACAGGAAGCGTGACACTACTGCTGCAGCTCGGGAGGAAAGGGCACGTGCATGCCCCCACACGAGACGAGGCCTGACTCCCCTGGGGAGACTCAGAAGCACCCCAAGATCCATGGCAACACTGGAGAGGAATCCTCAGGTTCAGGCTCCGACTCCACACAAGGACTGAGGCCCCGGCATGGACGGGAGACGAATCCCGAGAGGTCCCCTAGCAACTCGCATGGGGACTGGCCTTTCCTGAGGCCACCAGAGCGGGTCCCTGAGGTCCCCGTCGTAACTCGAGAAGACCTGCCGCATCTCGAGAAAATCCAGGAGGTTCTCCCCTCCAGGCGAGATGAGGCCCATTTCCGCTGAGGCGTCTCGAGGCTGATCACACCTCACCTCTGGAACTTCGAAAGGGTCCTTCACACCCTTGGTGCAAATCAAGAAGTTCCCCGACCTAGCCGTCTCCACTCGAGAGGAATCACGAGGGTCCCGCCCACATCCAGAGGAGCCCCGTTTCCGCCTCGTAGCTCGAGATGAGGGATCCTTTCCCTGCTTCGTCGGGAAAGAGTTCCCGGCGTTCCCGTCGCATCTCAAGAGGAGGCCCTCTCAACAGGAACGGCGAGAGGAACTCCAGGGTCGTGCCACGATTCCAAGAGTCCCCCAGATGTCTCAGTCCATTCCAGAGGAACCTCTTTTCCCTTCACCGGCTCGTCTTTCACGCCGAGGATCGACTCACACCAAGGTGGCACGTGGCACAGCCCTGTGGGACAGCCTCGTGGGAAAGCCTCGAGGGACAGCCTCGAGGGAAAGCCACAGATCCCTTGATCCACATGACAGGAAGCGTGACAGAACTGCTGCAGCTCGGGAGGAAAGCGCACGTGCATGCCCCCACTCGAGACGAGGCCTGACTCCCCTGGGGAGACTCAGAAGCACCCCAAGATCCATGGCAACACTGGAGAGGAATCCTCAGGTTCCGGCCCCGACTCCACACAAGGACTGAGGCCCCGGCATGGACGGGAGAGGAATCCCGAGAGGTCCCCTAGCAACTCGCATGGGGACTGGCCTTTCCTGAGGCCACCAGAGCGGGTCCCTGAGGTCCCCGTCGTAACTCGAGAAGACCTGCCGCAACTCGAGAAAATCCAGGAGGTTCTTCCCTCCAGGCGAGATGAGGCCCATTTCCGCTGAGGCGTCTCGAGGCTGATCACACCTCACCTCTGGAACTTCGAAAGGGTCCTTCACACCCTTGGTGCAAATCAAGAAGTTCCCCGACATACCCGTCTCCACTCGAGAGGAATCACGAGGGTCCCGCCCACATCCAGAGGAGCCCCGTTTCCGCCTCGTAGCTCGAGATGAGGGATCCTTTCCCTGCCTCGTCGGGAAAGAGTTCCCGGCCTTCCCGTCGCATCTCAAGAGGAGGCCCTCTCAACAGGAACGGCGAGAGGAACTCCAGGGTCGTGCCACCATTACAAGAGTCCCCCAGATGTCTCAGTCCATTCCAGAGGAACCTCTTTTCCCTTCACCGGCACGTCTTTCACGCCTAGGATCGACTCACACCAAGGTGGCAAGTGGCACAGCCCTGTGGGAAAGCCTCGTGGGAAAGCCTCGAGGGACAGCCTCGAGGGAAAGCCACAGATCCCTTGATCCACGTGACAGGAAGCGTGACACTACTGCTGCAGCTCGGGAGGAAAGCGCACGTGCAGGCCCCCACTCGAGACGAGGCCTGACTCCCCTGGGGAGACTCAGAAGCACCCCAAGATCGATGGCAACACTGGAGAGGAATCCTCAGGTTCCGGCCCCGACTCCACACAAGGACTGAGGCCCCGGCATGGACGGGAGAGGAATCCCGAGAGGTCCCCTAGCAACTCGCATGGGGACTGGCCTTTCCTGAGGCCACCAGAGCGGGTCCCTGAGGTCCCCGTCGTAACTCGAGAAGACCTGCCGCATCTCGAGAAAATCCAGGAGGTTCTCCCCTCCAGGCGAGATGAGGCCCATTTCCGCTGAGGCGTCTCGAGGCTGATCACACCTCACCTCTGGAACTTCGAAAGGGTCCTTCACACCCTTGGTGCAAATCAAGAAGTTCCCCGACCTAGCCGTCTCCACTCGAGAGGAATCACGAGGGTCCCGCCCACATCCAGAGGAGCCCCGTTTCCGCCTCGTAGCTCGAGATGAGGGATCCTTTCCCTGCTTCGTCGGGAAAGAGTTCCCGGCGTTCCCGTCGCATCTCAAGAGGAGGCCCTCTCAACAGGAACGGCGAGAGGAACTCCAGGGTCGTGCCACCATTCCAAGAGTCCCCCAGATGTCTCAGTCCATTCCAGAGGAACCTCTTTTCCCTTCACCGGCTCGTCTTTCACGCCGAGGATCGACTCACACCAAGGTGGCACGTGGCACAGCCCTGTGGGACAGCCTCGTGGGAAAGCCTCGAGGGACAGCCTCGAGGGAAAGCCACAGATCCCTTGATCCACGTGACAGGAAGCGTGACACTACTGCTGCAGCTCGGGAGGAAAGCGCACGTGCATGCCCCCACTCGAGACGAGGCCTGACTCCCCTGGGGAGACTCAGAAGCACCCCAAGATCGATGGCAACACTGGAGAGGAATCCTCAGGTTCCGGCCCCGACTCCACACAAGGACTGAGGCCCCGGCATGGACGGGAGAGGAATCCCGAGAGGTCCCCTAGCAACTCGCATGGGGACTGGCCTTTCCTGAGGCCACCAGAGCGGGTCCCTGAGGTCCCCGTCGTAACTCGAGAAGACCTGCCGCAACTCGAGAAAATCCAGGAGGTTCTTCCCTCCAGGCGAGATGAGGCCCATTTCCGCTGAGGCGTCTCGAGGCTGATCACACCTCACCTCTGGAACTTCGAAAGGGTCCTTCACACCCTTGGTGCAAATCAAGAAGTTCCCCGACCTAGCCGTCTCCACTCGAGAGGAATCACGAGGGTCCCGCCCACATCCAGAGGAGCCCCGTTTCCGCCTCGTAGCTCGAGATGAGGGATCCTTTCCCTGCTTCGTCGGGAAAGAGTTCCCGGCGTTCCCGTCGCATCTCAAGAGGAGGCCCTCTCAACAGGAACGGCGAGAGGAACTCCAGGGTCGTGCCACCATTCCAAGAGTCCCCCAGATGTCTCAGTCCATTCCAGAGGAACCTCTTTTCCCTTCACCGGCTCATCTTTCACGCCGAGGATCGACTCACACCAAGGTGGCACGTGGCACAGCCCTGTGGGAAAGCCTCGTGGGAAAGCCTCGAGGGACAGCCTCGAGGGAAAGCCACAGATCCCTTGATCCACGTGACAGGAAGCGTGACACTACTGCTGCAGCTCGGGAGGAAAGGGCACGTGCATGCCCCCACACGAGACGAGGCCTGACTCCCCTGGGGAGACTCAGAAGCACCCCAAGATCCATGGCAACACTGGAGAGGAATCCTCAGGTTCAGGCTCCGACTCCACACAAGGACTGAGGCCCCGGCATGGACGGGAGACGAATCCCGAGAGGTCCCCTAGCAACTCGCATGGGGACTGGCCTTTCCTGAGGCCACCAGAGCGGGTCCCTGAGGTCCCCGTCGTAACTCGAGAAGACCTGCCGCATCTCGAGAAAATCCAGGAGGTTCTCCCCTCCAGGCGAGATGAGGCCCATTTCCGCTGAGGCGTCTCGAGGCTGATCACACCTCACCTCTGGAACTTCGAAAGGGTCCTTCACACCCTTGGTGCAAATCAAGAAGTTCCCCGACCTAGCCGTCTCCACTCGAGAGGAATCACGAGGGTCCCGCCCACATCCAGAGGAGCCCCGTTTCCGCCTCGTAGCTCGAGATGAGGGATCCTTTCCCTGCTTCGTCGGGAAAGAGTTCCCGGCGTTCCCGTCGCATCTCAAGAGGAGGCCCTCTCAACAGGAACGGCGAGAGGAACTCCAGGGTCGTGCCACGATTCCAAGAGTCCCCCAGATGTCTCAGTCCATTCCAGAGGAACCTCTTTTCCCTTCACCGGCTCGTCTTTCACGCCGAGGATCGACTCACACCAAGGTGGCACGTGGCACAGCCCTGTGGGAAAGCCTCGTGGGAAAGCCTCGAGGGACAGCCTCGAGGGAAAGCCACAGATCCCTTGATCCACATGACAGGAAGCGTGACAGAACTGCTGCAGCTCGGGAGGAAAGCGCACGTGCATGCCCCCACTCGAGACGAGGCCTGACTCCCCTGGGGAGACTCAGAAGCACCCCAAGATCCATGGCAACACTGGAGAGGAATCCTCAGGTTCCGGCCCCGACTCCACACAAGGACTGAGGCCCCGGCATGGACGGGAGAGGAATCCCGAGAGGTCCCCTAGCAACTCGCATGGGGACTGGCCTTTCCTGAGGCCACCAGAGCGGGTCCCTGAGGTCCCCGTCGTAACTCGAGAAGACCTGCCGCAACTCGAGAAAATCCAGGAGGTTCTTCCCTCCAGGCGAGATGAGGCCCATTTCCGCTGAGGCGTCTCGAGGCTGATCACACCTCACCTCTGGAACTTCGAAAGGGTCCTTCACACCCTTGGTGCAAATCAAGAAGTTCCCCGACATACCCGTCTCCACTCGAGAGGAATCACGAGGGTCCCGCCCACATCCAGAGGAGCCCCGTTTCCGCCTCGTAGCTCGAGATGAGGGATCCTTTCCCTGCCTCGTCGGGAAAGAGTTCCCGGCGTTCCCGTCGCATCTCAAGAGGAGGCCCTCTCAACAGGAACGGCGAGAGGAACTCCAGGGTCGTGCCACCATTCCAAGAGTCCCCCAGATGTCTCAGTCCATTCCAGAGGAACCTCTTTTCCCTTCACCGGCACGTCTTTCACGCCGAGGATCGACTCACACCAAGGTGGCACGTGGCACAGCCCTGTGGGAAAGCCTCGTGGGAAAGCCTCGAGGGACAGCCTCGAGGGAAAGCCACAGATCCCTTGATCCACGTGACAGGAAGCGTGACAGAACTGCTGCAGCTCGGGAGGAAAGCGCACGTGCATGCCCCCACTCGAGACGAGGCCTGACTCCCCTGGGGAGACTCAGAAGCACCCCAAGATCCATGGCAACACTGGAGAGGAATCCTCAGGTTCCGGCCCCGACTCCACACAAGGACTGAGGCCCCGGCATGGACGGGAGAGGAATCCCGAGAGGTCCCCTAGCAACTCGCATGGGGACTGGCCTTTCCTGAGGCCACCAGAGCGGGTCCCTGAGGTCCCCGTCGTAACTCGAGAAGACCTGCCGCAACTCGAGAAAATCCAGGAGGTTCTTCCCTCCAGGCGAGATGAGGCCCATTTCCGCTGAGGCGTCTCGAGGCTGATCACACCTCACCTCTGGAACTTCGAAAGGGTCCTTCACACCCTTGGTGCAAATCAAGAAGTTCCCCGACATACCCGTCTCCACTCGAGAGGAATCACGAGGGTCCCGCCCACATCCAGAGGAGCCCCGTTTCCGCCTCGTAGCTCGAGATGAGGGATCCTTTCCCTGCCTCGTCGGGAAAGAGTTCCCGGCGTTCCCGTCGCATCTCAAGAGGAGGCCCTCTCAACAGGAACGGCGAGAGGAACTCCAGGGTCGTGCCACCATTCCAAGAGTCCCCCAGATGTCTCAGTCCATTCCAGAGGAACCTCTTTTCCCTTCACCGGCACGTCTTTCACGCCGAGGATCGACTCACACCAAGGTGGCACGTGGCACAGCCCTGTGGGAAAGCCTCGTGGGAAAGCCTCGAGGGACAGCCTCGAGGGAAAGCCACAGATCCCTTGATCCACGTGACAGGAAGCGTGACACTACTGCTGCAGCTCGGGAGGAAAGCGCACGTGCAGGCCCCCACTCGAGACGAGGCCTGACTCCCCTGGGGAGACTCAGAAGCACCCCAAGATCGATGGCAACACTGGAGAGGAATCCTCAGGTTCCGGCCCCGACTCCACACAAGGACTGAGGCCCCGGCATGGACGGGAGAGGAATCCCGAGAGGTCCCCTAGCAACTCGCATGGGGACTGGCCTTTCCAGAGGCCACCAGAGTTGGTCCCTGAGGTCCCCGTCGTAACTCGAAAAGACCTGCCGCAACTCGAGAAAATCCAGGAGGTTCTCCCCTCCAGGCGAGATGAGGCCCATTTCCGCTGAGGTGTCTCGAGGCTGATCACACCTCACCTCTGGAACTTCGAAAGGGTCCTTCACACCCTTGGTGCAAATCAAGAAGTTCCCCGACCTAGCCGTCTCCACTCGAGAGGAATCACGAGGGTCCCGCCCACATCCAGAGGAGCCCCGTTTCCGCCTCGTAGCTCGAGATGAGGGATCCTTTCCCTGCTTCGTCGGGAAAGAGTTCCCGGCGTTCCCGTCGCATCTCAAGAGGAGGCCCTCTCAACAGGAACGGCGAGAGGAACTCCAGGGTCGTGCCACCATTCCAAGAGTCCCCCAGATGTCTCAGTCCATTCCAGAGGAACCTCTTTTCCCTTCACCGGCTCGTCTTTCACGCCGAGGATCGACTCACACCAAGGTGGCACGTGGCACAGCCCTGTGGGAAAGCCTCGTGGGAAAGCCTCGAGGGACAGCCTCGAGGGAAAGCCACAGATCCCTTGATCCACGTGACAGGAAGCGTGACACTACTGCTGCAGCTCGGGAGGAAAGGGCACGTGCATGCCCCCACACGAGACGAGGCCTGACTCCCCTGGGGAGACTCAGAAGCACCCCAAGATCCATGGCAACACTGGAGAGGAATCCTCAGGTTCAGGCTCCGACTCCACACAAGGACTGAGGCCCCGGCATGGACGGGAGACGAATCCCGAGAGGTCCCCTAGCAACTCGCATGGGGACTGGCCTTTCCTGAGGCCACCAGAGCGGGTCCCTGAGGTCCCCGTCGTAATTCGAGAAGACCTGCCGCATCTCGAGAAAATCCAGGAGGTTCTCCCCTCCAGGCGAGATGAGGCCCATTTCCGCTGAGGCGTCTCGAGGCTGATCACACCTCACCTCTGGAACTTCGAAAGGGTCCTTCACACCCTTGGTGCAAATCAAGAAGTTCCCCGACCTAGCCGTCTCCACTCGAGAGGAATCACGAGGGTCCCGCCCACATCCAGAGGAGCCCCGTTTCCGCCTCGTAGCTCGAGATGAGGGATCCTTTCCCTGCTTCGTCGGGAAAGAGTTCCCGGCGTTCCCGTCGCATCTCAAGAGGAGGCCCTCTCAACAGGAACGGCGAGAGGAACTCCAGGGTCGTGCCACCATTCCAAGAGTCCCCCAGATGTCTCAGTCCATTCCAGAGGAACCTCTTTTCCCTTCACCGGCTCGTCTTTCACGCCGAGGATCGACTCACACCAAGGTGGCACGTGGCACAGCCCTGTGGGACAGCCTCGTGGGAAAGCCTCGAGGGACAGCCTCGAGGGAAAGCCACAGATCCCTTGATCCACGTGACAGGAAGCGTGACAGAACTGCTGCAGCTCGGGAGGAAAGCGCACGTGCATGCCCCCACTCGAGACGAGGCCTGACTCCCCTGGGGAGACTCAGAAGCACCCCAAGATCCATGGCAACACTGGAGAGGAATCCTCAGGTTCCGGCCCCGACTCCACACAAGGACTGAGGCCCCGGCATGGACGGGAGAGGAATCCCGAGAGGTCCCCTAGCAACTCGCATGGGGACTGGCCTTTCCTGAGGCCACCAGAGCGGGTCCCTGAGGTCCCCGTCGTAACTCGAGAAGACCTGCCGCAACTCGAGAAAATCCAGGAGGTTCTTCCCTCCAGGCGAGATGAGGCCCATTTCCGCTGAGGCGTCTCGAGGCTGATCACACCTCAGCTCTGGAACTTCGAAAGGGTCCTTCACACCCTTGGTGCAAATCAAGAAGTTCCCCGACCTAGCCGTCTCCACTCGAGAGGAATCACGAGGGTCCCGCCCACATCCAGAGGAGCCCCGTTTCCGCCTCGTAGCTCGAGATGAGGGATCCTTTCCCTGCTTCGTCGGGAAAGAGTTCCCGGCGTTCCCGTCGCATCTCAAGAGGAGGCCCTCTCAACAGGAACGGCGAGAGGAACTCCAGGGTCGTGCCACGATTCCAAGAGTCCCCCAGATGTCTCAGTCCATTCCAGAGGAACCTCTTTTCCCTTCACCGGTTCGTCTTTCACGCCGAGGATCGACTCACACCAAGGTGGCACGTGGCACAGCCCTGTGGGACAGCCTCGTGGGAAAGCCTCGAGGGACAGCCTCGAGGGAAAGCCACAGATCCCTTGATCCACGTGACAGGAAGCGTGACACTACTGCTGCAGCTCGGAAGGAAAGCGCACGTGCATGCCCCCACTCGAGACGAGGCCTGACTCCCCTGGGGAGACTCAGAAGCACCCCAAGATCCATGGCAACACTGGAGAGGAATCCTCAGGTTCCGGCCCCGACTCCACACAAGGACTGAGGCCCCGGCATGGACGGGAGAGGAATCCCGAAAGGTCCCCTAGCAACTCGCATGGGGACTGGCCTTTCCTGAGGCCACCAGAGTGGGTCCCTGAGGTCCCCGTCGTAACTCGAGAAGACCTGCCGCAACTCGAGAAAATCCAGGAGGTTCTCCCCTCCAGGCGAGATGAGGCCCATTTCTGCTGAGGTGTCTCGAGGCTGATCACACCTCACCTCTGGAACTTCGAAAGGGTCCTTCACACCCTTGGTGCAAATCAAGAAGTTCCCCGACCTAGCCGTCTCCACTCGAGAGGAATCACGAGGGTCCCGCCCACATCCAGAGGAGCCCCGTTTCCGCCTCGTAGCTCGAGATGAGGGATCCTTTCCCTGCTTCGTCGGGAAAGAGTTCCCGGCGTTCCCGTCGCATCTCAAGAGGAGGCCCTCTCAACAGGAACGGCGAGAGGAACTCCAGGGTCGTGCCACCATTCCAAGAGTCCCCCAGATGTCTCAGTCCATTCCAGAGGAACCTCTTTTCCCTTCACCGGCTCATCTTTCACGCCGAGGATCGACTCACACCAAGGTGGCACGTGGCACAGCCCTGTGGGAAAGCCTCGTGGGAAAGCCTCGAGGGACAGCCTCGAGGGAAAGCCACAGATCCCTTGATCCACGTGACAGGAAGCGTGACACTACTGCTGCAGCTCGGGAGGAAAGGGCAAGTGCATGCCCCCACTCGAGACGAGGCCTGACTCCCCTGGGGAGACTCAGAAGCACCCCAAGATCCATGGCAACACTGGAGAGGAATCCTCAGGTTCAGGCTCCGACTCCACACAAGGACTGAGGCCCCGGCATGGACGGGAGACGAATCCCGAGAGGTCCCCTAGCAACTCGCATGGGGACTGGCCTTTCCTGAGGCCACCAGAGCGGATCCCTGAGGTCCCCGTCGTAACTCGAGAAGACCTGCCGCATCTCGAGAAAATCCAGGAGGTTCTCCCCTCCAGGCGAGATGAGGCCCATTTCCGCTGAGGCGTCTCGAGGCTGATCACACCTCACCTCTGGAACTTCGAAAGGGTCCTTCACACCCTTGGTGCAAATCAAGAAGTTCCCCGACCTAGCCGTCTCCACTCGAGAGGAATCACGAGGGTCCCGCCCACATCCAGAGGAGCCCCGTTTCCGCCTCGTAGCTCGAGATGAGGGATCCTTTCCCTGCTTCGTCGGGAAAGAGTTCCCGGCGTTCCCGTCGCATCTCAAGAGGAGGCCCTCTCAACAGGAACGGCGAGAGGAACTCCAGGGTCGTGCCACGATTCCAAGAGTCCCCCAGATGTCTCAGTCCATTCCAGAGGAACCTCTTTTCCCTTCACCGGCTCGTCTTTCACGCCGAGGATCGACTCACACCAAGGTGGCACGTGGCACAGCCCTGTGGGACAGCCTCGTGGGAAAGCCTCGAGGGACAGCCTCGAGGGAAAGCCACAGATCCCTTGATCCACGTGACAGGAAGCGTGACACTACTGCTGCAGCTCGGGAGGAAAGGGCACGTGCATGCCCCCACACGAGACGAGGCCTGACTCCCCTGGGGAGACTCAGAAGCACCCCAAGATCCATGGCAACACTGGAGAGGAATCCTCAGGTTCAGGCTCCGACTCCACACAAGGACTGAGGCCCCGGCATGGACGGGAGAGGAATCCCGAGAGGTCCCCTAGCAACTCGCATGGGGACTGGCCTTTCCTGAGGCCACCAGAGCGGGTCCCTGAGGTCCCCGTCGTAACTCGAGAAGACCTGCCGCATCTCGAGAAAATCCAGGAGGTTCTCCCCTCCAGGCGAGATGAGGCCCATTTCCGCTGAGGCGTCTCGAGGCTGATCACACCTCACCTCTGGAACTTCGAAAGGGTCCTTCACACCCTTGGTGCAAATCAAGAAGTTCCCCGACCTAGCCGTCTCCACTCGAGAGGAATCACGAGGGTCCCGCCCACATCCAGAGGAGCCCCGTTTCCGCCTCGTAGCTCGAGATGAGGGATCCTTTCCCTGCTTCGTCGGGAAAGAGTTCCCGGCGTTCCCGTCGCATCTCAAGAGGAGGCCCTCTCAACAGGAACGGCGAGAGGAACTCCAGGGTCGTGCCACCATTCCAAGAGTCCCCCAGATGTCTCAGTCCATTCCAGAGGAACCTCTTTTCCCTTCACCGGCTCGTCTTTCACGCCGAGGATCGACTCACACCAAGGTGGCACGTGGCACAGCCCTGTGGGACAGCCTCGTGGGAAAGCCTCGAGGGACAGCCTCGAGGGAAAGCCACAGATCCCTTGATCCACGTGACAGGAAGCGTGACAGAACTGCTGCAGCTCGGGAGGAAAGCGCACGTGCATGCCCCCACTCGAGACGAGGCCTGACTCCCCTGGGGAGACTCAGAAGCACCCCAAGATCCATGGCAACACTGGAGAGGAATCCTCAGGTTCCGGCCCCGACTCCACACAAGGACTGAGGCCCCGGCATGGACGGGAGAGGAATCCCGAGAGGTCCCCTAGCAACTCGCATGGGGACTGGCCTTTCCTGAGGCCACCAGAGCGGGTCCCTGATGTCCCCGTCGTAACTCGAGAAGACCTGCCGCAACTCGAGAAAATCCAGGAGGTTCTTCCCTCCAGGCGAGATGAGGCCCATTTCCGCTGAGGCGTCTCGAGGCTGATCACACCTCACCTCTGGAACTTCGAAAGGGTCCTTCACACCCTTGGTGCAAATCAAGAAGTTCCCCGACCTAGCCGTCTCCACTCGAGAGGAATCACGAGGGTCCCGCCCACATCCAGAGGAGCCCCGTTTCCGCCTCGTAGCTCGAGATGAGGGATCCTTTCACTGCTTCGTCGGGAAAGAGTTCCCGGCCTTCCCGTCGCATCTCAAGAGGAGGCCCTCTCAACAGGAACGGCGAGAGGAACTCCAGGGTCGTGCCACCATTCCAAGAGTCCCCCAGATTTCTCAGTTCATTCCAGAGGAACCTCTTTTCCCTTCACCGGCTCGTCTTTCACGCCGAGGATCGACTCACACCAAGGTGGCACGTGGCACAGCCCTGTGGGAAAGCCTCGTGGGAAAGCCTCGAGGGACAGCCTCGAGGGAAAGCCACAGATCCCTTGATCCACGTGACAGGAAGCGTGACACTACTGCTGCAGCTCGGGAGGAAAGCGCACGTGCATGCCCCCACTCGAGACGAGGCCTGACTCCCCTGGGGAGACTCAGAAGCACCCCAAGATCCATGGCAACACTGGAGAGGAATCCTCAGGTTCCGGCCCCGACTCCACACAAGGACTGAGGCCCCGGCATGGACGGGAGAGGAATCCCAAGAGGTCCCCTAGCAACTCGCATGGGGACTGGCCTTTCCTGAGGCCACCAGAGTGGGTCCCTGAGGTCCCCGTTGTAACTCGAGAAGACCTGCCACAACTCGAGAAAATCCAGGAGGTTCTCACCTCCAGGCGACATGAGGCCCATTTCCGCTGAGGCGTCTCGAGGCTGATCACACCTCACCTCTGGAACTTCGAAAGGGTCCTTCACACCCTTGGTGCAAATCAAGAAGTTCCCCGACTTAGCCGTCTCCACTCGAGAGGAATCACGAGGGTCCCGCCCACATCCAGAGGAGCCCCGTTTCCGCCTCGTAGCTCGAGATGAGGGATCCTTTCCCTGCTTCGTCGGGAAAGAGTTCCCGGCGTTCCCGTCGCATCTCAAGAGGAGGCCCTCTCAACAGGAACGGCGAGAGGAACTCCAGGGTCGTGCCACCATTCCAAGAGTCCCCCAGATGTCTCAGTCCATTCCAGAGGAACCTCTTTTCCCTTCACCGGCTCGTCTTTCACGCCGAGGATCGACTCACACCAAGGTGGCACGTGGCACAGCCCTGTGGGAAAGCCTCGTGGGAAAGCCTCGAGGGACAGCCTCGAGGGAAAGCCACAGATCCCTTGATCCACGTGACAGGAAGCGTGACACTACTGCTGCAGCTCGGGAGGAAAGCGCACGTGCATGCCCCCACTCGAGACGAGGCCTGACTCCCCTGGGGAGACTCAGAAGCACCCCAAGATCCATGGCAACACTGGAGAGGAATCCTCAGGTTCCGGCCCCGACTCCACACAAGGACTGAGGCCCCGGCATGGACGGGAGAGGAATCCCAAGAGGTCCCCTAGCAACTCGCATGGGGACTGGCCTTTCCTGAGGCCACCAGAGCGGGTCCCTGAGGTCCCCGTTGTAACTCGAGAAGACCTGCCACAACTCGAGAAAATCCAGGAGGTTCTCACCTCCAGGCGAGATGAGGCCCATTTCCGCTGAGGCGTCTCGAGGCTGATCACACCTCACCTCTGGAACTTCGAAAGGGTCCTTCACACCCTTGGTGCAAATCAAGAAGTTCCCCGACCTAGCCGTCTCCACTCGAGAGGAATCACGAGGGTCCCGCCCACATCCAGAGGAGCCCCGTTTCCGCCTCGTAGCTCGAGATGAGGGATCCTTTCCCTGCCTCGTCGGGAAAGAGTTCCCGGCCTTCCCGTCGCATCTCAAGAGGAGGCCCTCTCAACAGGAACGGCGAGAGGAACTCCAGGGTCGTGCCACCATTCCAAGAGTCCCCCAGATGTCTCAGTCCATTCCAGAGGAACCTCTTTTCCCTTCACCGGCTCGTCTTTCACGCCGAGGATCGACTCACACCAAGGTGGCACGTGGCACAGCCCTGTGGGAAAGCCTCGTGGGAAAGCCTCGAGGGACAGCCTCGAGGGAAAGCCACAGATCCCTTGATCCACGTGACAGGAAGCGTGACACTACTGCTGCAGCTCGGGAGGAAAGCGCACGTGCATGCCCCCACTCGAGACGAGGCCTGACTCCCCTGGGGAGACTCAGAAGCACCCCAAGATCCATGGCAACACTGGAGAGGAATCCTCAGGTTCCGGCCCCGACTCCACACAAGGACTGAGGCCCCGGCATGGACGGGAGAGGAATCCCGAGAGGTCCCCTAGCAACTCGCATGGGGACTGGCCTTTCCTGAGGCCACCAGAGCGGGTCCCTGAGGTCCCCGTCGTAACTCGAGAAGACCTGCCGCAACTCGAGAAAATCCAGGAGGTTCTCCCCTCCAGGCGAGATGAGGCCCATTTCTGCTGAGGCGTCTCAAGGCTGATCACACCTCACCTCTGGAACTTCGAAAGGGTCCTTCACAACCTTGGTGCAAATCAAGAAGTTCCCCGACATACCCGTCTCCACTCGAGAGGAATCACGAGGGTCCCGCCCACATCCAGAGGAGCCCCGTTTCCGCCTCGTAGCTCGAGATGAGGGATCCTTTCCCTGCTTCGTCGGGAAAGAGTTCCCGGTGTTCCCGTCGCATCTCAAGAGGAGGCCCTCTCAACAGGAACGGCGAGAGGAACTCCAGGGTCGTGCCACCATTCCAAGAGTCCCCCAGATGTCTCAGTCCATTCCAGAGGAACCTCTTTTCCCTTCACCGGCTCGTCTTTCACGCCGAGGATCGA
This sequence comes from Budorcas taxicolor, assembly GCF_023091745.1. NCBI lineage: Eukaryota > Metazoa > Chordata > Mammalia > Artiodactyla > Bovidae > Budorcas > Budorcas taxicolor. The sequence goes on from NW_026292589.1 coordinate 1,413,737, forward strand.
CTCACACCAAGGTGGCACGTGGCACAGCCCTGTGGGAAAGCCTCGTGGGAAAGCCTCGAGGGACAGCCTCGAGGGAAAGCCACAGATCCCTTGATCCACGTGACAGGAAGCGTGACACTACTGCTGCAGCTCGGGAGGAAAGCGCACGTGCATGCCCCCACTCGAGACGAGGCCTGACTCCCCTGGGGAGACTCAGAAGCACCCCAAGATCCATGGCAACACTGGAGAGGAATCCTCAGGTTCCGGCCCCGACTCCACACAAGGACTGAGGTCCCGGCATGGACGGGAGAGGAATCCCAAGAGGTCCCCTAGCAACTCGCATGGGGACTGGCCTTTCCTGAGGCCACCAGAGCGGGTCCCTGAGGTCCCCGTTGTAACTCGAGAAGACTGCCACAACTCGAGAAAATCCAGGAGGTTCTCACCTCCAGGCGAGATGAGGCCCATTTCCGCTGAGGCGTCTCGAGGCTGATCACACCTCACCTCTGGAACTTCGAAAGGGTCCTTCACACCCTTGGTGCAAATCAAGAAGTTCCCCGACATACCCGTCTCCACTCGAGAGGAATCACGAGGGTCCCGCCCACATCCAGAGGAGCCCCGTTTCCGCCTCGTAGCTCGAGATGAGGGATCCTTTCCCTGCCTCGTCGGGAAAGAGTTCCCGGCGTTCCCGCCGCATCTCAAGAGGAGGCCCTCTCAACAGGAACGGCGAGAGGAACTCCAGGGTCGTGCCACCATTCCAAGAGTCCCCCAGATGTCTCAGTCCATTCCAGAGGAACCTCTTTTCCCTTCACCGGCTCGTCTTTCACGCCGAGGATCGACTCACACCAAGGTGGCACGTGGCACAGCCCTGTGGGAAAGCCTCGTGGGAAAGCCTCGAGGGACAGCCTCGAGGGAAAGCCACAGATCCCTTGATCCACGTGACAGGAAGCGTGACACTACTGCTGCAGCTCGGGAGGAAAGCGCACGTGCAGGCCCCCACTCGAGACGAGGCCTGACTCCCCTGGGGAGACTCAGAAGCACCCCAAGATCCATGGCAACACTGGAGAGGAATCCTCAGGTTCCGGCCCCGACTCCACACAAGGACTGAGGCCCCGGCATGGACGGGAGAGGAATCCCGAGAGGTCCCCTAGCAACTCGCATGGGGACTGGCCTTTCCTGAGGCCACCAGAGCGGGTCCCTGAGGTCCCCGTCGTAACTCGAGAAGACCTGCCGCAACTCGAGAAAATCCAGGAGGTTCTCCCCTCCAGGCGAGATGAGGCCCATTTCTGCTGAGGCGTCCCAAGGCTGATCACACCTCACCTCTGGAACTTCGCAAGGGTCCTTCACACCCTTGGTGCAAATCAAGAAGTTCCCCGACATACCCGTCTCCACTCGAGAGGAATCACGAGGGTCCCGCCCACATCCAGAGGAGCCCCGTTTCCGCCTCGTAGCTCGAGATGAGGGATCCTTTCCCTGCTTCGTCGGGAAAGAGTTCCCGGCGTTCCCGTCGCATCTCAAGAGGAGGCCCTCTCAACAGGAACGGCGAGAGGAACTCCAGGGTCGTGCCACCATTCCAAGAGTCCCCCAGATGTCTCAGTCCATTCCAGAGGAACCTCTTTTCCCTTCACCGGCTCGTCTTTCACGCCGAGGATCGACTCACACCAAGGTGGCACGTGGCACAGCCCTGTGGGAAAGCCTCGTGGGAAAGCCTCGAGGGACAGCCTCGAGGGAAAGCCACAGATCCCTTGATCCACGTGACAGGAAGCGTGACACTACTGCTGCAGCTCGGGAGGAAAGCGCACGTGCATGCCCCCACTCGAGACGAGGCCTGACTCCCCTGGGGAGACTCAGAAGCACCCCAAGATCCATGGCAACACTGGAGAGGAATCCTCAGGTTCCGGCCCCGACTCCACACAAGGACTGAGGTCCCGGCATGGACGGGAGAGGAATCCCAAGAGGTCCCCTAGCAACTCGCATGGGGACTGGCCTTTCCTGAGGCCACCAGAGCTGGTCCCTGAGGTCCCCGTTGTAACTCGATAAGACCTGCCACAACTCGAGAAAATCCAGGAGGTTCTCACCTCCAGGCGAGATGAGGCCCATTTCCGCTGAGGCGTCTCGAGGCTGATCACACCTCACCTCTGGAACTTCGAAAGGGTCCTTCACACCCTTGGTGCAAATCAAGAAGTTCCCCGACCTAGCCGTCTCCACTCGAGAGGAATCACGAGGGTCCCGCCCACATCCAGAGGAGCCCCGTTTCCGCCTCGTAGCTCGAGATGAGGGATCCTTTCCCTGCCTCGTCGGGAAAGAGTTCCCGGCGTTCCCGTCGCATCTCAAGAGGAGGCCCTCTCAACAGGAACGGCGAGAGGAACTCCAGGGTCGTGCCACCATTCCAAGAGTCCCCCAGATGTCTCAGTCCATTCCAGAGGAACCTCTTTTCCCTTCACCGGCTCGTCTTTCACGCCGAGGATCGACTCACACCAAGGTGGCACGTGGCACAGCCCTGTGGGAAAGCCTCGTGGGAAAGCCTCGAGGGACAGCCTCGAGGGAAAGCCACAGATCCCTTGATCCACGTGACAGGAAGCATGACACTACTGCTGCAGCTCGGGAGGAAAGCGCACGTGCAGGCCCCCACTCGAGACGAGGCCTGACTCCCCTGGGGAGACTCAGAAGCACCCCAAGATCCATGGCAACACTGGAGAGGAATCCTCAGGTTCCGGCCCCGACTCCACACAAGGACTGAGGCCCCGGCATGGACGGGAGAGGAATCCCGAGAGGTCCCCTAGCAACTCGCATGGGGACTGGCCTTTCCTGAGGCCACCAGAGCGGGTCCCTGAGGTCCCCGTTGTAACTCGAGAAGACCTGCCACAACTCGAGAAAATCCAGGAGGTTCTCCCCTCCAGGCGAGATGAGGCCCATTTCCGCTGAGGCGTCTCGAGGCTGATCACACCTCACCTCTGGAACTTCGAAAGGGTCCTTCACACCCTTGGTGCAAATCAAGAAGTTCCCCGACCTAGCCGTCTCCACTCGAGAGGAATCACGAGGGTCCCGCCCACATCCAGAGGAGCCCCGTTTCTGCCTCGTAGCTCGAGATGAGGGATCCTTTCCCTGCCTCGTCGGGAAAGAGTTCCCGGCCTTCCCGTCGCATCTCAAGAGGAGGCCCTCTCAACAGGAACGGCGAGAGGAACTCCAGGTTCGTGCCACCATTCCAAGAGTCCCCCAGATGTCTCAGTCCATTCCAGAGGAACCTCTTTTCCCTTCACCGGCTCGTCTTTCACGCCGAGGATCGACTCACACCAAGGTGGCACGTGGCACAGCCCTGTGGGAAAGCCTCGTGGGAAAGCCTCGAGGGACAGCCTCGAGGGAAAGCCACAGATCCCTTGATCCACGTGACAGGAAGCGTGACACTACTGCTGCAGCACGGGAGGAAAGCGCACGTGCATGCCCCCACTCGAGACGAGGCCTGACTCCCCTGGGGAGACTCAGAAGCACCCCAAGATCCATGGCAACACTGGAGAGGAATCCTCAGGTTCCGGCCCCGACTCCACACAAGGACTGAGGCCCTTGCATGGACGGGAGAGGAATCCCGAGAGGTCCCCTAGCAACTCGCATGGGGACTGGCCTTTCCTGAGGCCACCAGAGCGGGTCCCTGAGGTCCCCGTCGTAACTCGAGAAGACCTGCCGCAACTCGAGAAAATCCAGGAGGTTCTCCCCTCCAGGCGAGATGAGGCCCATTTCTGCTGAGGCGTCTCAAGGCTGATCACACCTCACCTCTGGAACTTCGAAAGGGTCCTTCACACCCTTGGTGCAAATCAAGAAGTTCCCCGACATACCCGTCTCCACTCGAGAGGAATCACGAGGGTCCCGCCCACATCCAGAGGAGCCCCGTTTCCGCCTCGTAGCTCGAGATGAGGGATCCTTTCCCTGCTTCGTCGGGAAAGAGTTCCCGGCGTTCCCGTCGCATCTCAAGAGGAGGCCCTCTCAACAGGAACGGCGAGAGGAACTCCAGGGTCGTGCCACCATTCCAAGAGTCCCCCAGATGTCTCAGTCCATTCCAGAGGAACCTCTTTTCCCTTCACCGGCTCGTCTTTCACGCCGAGGATCGACTCACACCAAGGTGGCACGTGGCACAGCCCTGTGGGAAAGCCTCGTGGGAAAGCCTCGAGGGACAGCCTCGAGGGAAAGCCACAGATCCCTTGATCCACGTGACAGGAAGCGTGACACTACTGCTGCAGCTCGGGAGGAAAGCGCACGTGCATGTCCCCACTCGAGACGAGGCCTGACTCCCCTGGGGAGACTCAGAAGCACCCCAAGATCCATGGCAACACTGGAGAGGAATCCTCAGGTTCCGGCCCCGACTCCACACAAGGACTGAGGCCCCGGCATGGACGGGAGAGGAATCCCGAGAGGTCCCCTAGCAACTCGCATGGGGACTGGCCTTTCCTGAGGCCACCAGAGCGGGTCCCTGAGGTCCCCGTTGTAACTCGAGAAGACCTGCCACAACTCGAGAAAATCCAGGAGGTTCTCCCCTCCAGGCGAGATGAGGCCCATTTCCGCTGAGGCGTCTCGAGGCTGATCACACCTCACCTCTGGAACTTCGAAAGGGTCCTTCACACCCTTGGTGCAAATCAAGAAGTTCCCCGACATACCCGTCTCCACTCGAGAGGAATCACGAGGGTCCCGCCCACATCCAGAGGAGCCCCGTTTCCGCCTCGTAGCTCGAGATGAGGGATCCTTTCCCTGCTTCGTCGGGAAAGAGTTCCCGGCGTTCCCGTCGCATCTCAAGAGGAGGCCCTCTCAACAGGAACGGCGAGAGGAACTCCAGGGTCGTGCCACCATTCCAAGAGTCCCCCAGATGTCTCAGTCCATTCCAGAGGAACCTCTTTTCCCTTCACCGGCTCGTCTTTCACGCCGAGGATCGACTCACACCAAGGTGGCACGTGGCACAGCCCTGTGGGAAAGCCTCGTGGGAAAGCCTCGAGGGACAGCCTCGAGGGAAAGCCACAGATCCCTTGATCCACGTGACAGGAAGCGTGACACTACTGCTGCAGCTCGGGAGGAAAGCGCACGTGCATGCCCCCACTAGAGACGAGGCCTGACTCCCCTGGGGAGACTCAGAAGCACCCCAAGATCCATGGAAACACTGGAGAGGAATCCTCAGGTTCCGGCCCCGACTCCACACAAGGACTGAGGTCCCGGCATGGATGGGAGAGGAATCCCAAGAGGTCCCCTAGCAACTCGCATGGGGACTGGCCTTTCCTGAGGCCACCAGAGCGGGTCCCTGAGGTCCCCGTTGTAACTCGAGAAGACCTGCCACAACTCGAGAAAATCCAGGAGGTTCTCACCTCCAGGCGAGATGAGGCCCATTTCCGCTGAGGCGTCTCGAGGCTGATCACACCTCACCTCTGGAACTTCGAAAGGGTCCTTCACACCCTTGGTGCAAATCAAGAAGTTCCCCGACCTAGCCGTCTCCACTCGAGAGGAATCACGAGGGTCCCGGCCACATCCAGAGGAGCCCCGTTTCCGCCTCGTAGATCGAGATGAGGGATCCTTTCCCTGCCTCATCGGGAAAGAGTTCCCGGCCTTCCCGTCGCATCTCAAGAGGAGGCCCTCTCAACAGGAACGGCGAGAGGAACTCCAGGGTCGTGCCACCATTCCAAGAGTCCCCCAGATGTCTCAGTCCATTCCAGAGGAACCTCTTTTCCCTTCACCGGCTCGTCTTTCACGCCGAGGATCGACTCACACCAAGGTGGCACGTGGCACAGCCCTGTGGGAAAGCCTCGTGGGAAAGCCTCGAGGGACAGCCTCGAGGGAAAGCCACAGATCCCTTGATCCACGTGACAGGAAGCGTGACACTACTGCTGCAGCTCGGGAGGAAAGCGCACGTGCATGCCCCCACTCGAGACGAGGCCTGACTCCCCTGGGGAGACTCAGAAGCACCCCAAGATCCATGGCAACACTGGAGAGGAATCCTCAGGTTCCGGCCCCGACTCCACACAAGGACTGAGGCCCCGGCATGGACGGGAGAGGAATCCCGAGAGGTCCCCTAGCAACTCGCATGGGGACTGGCCTTTCCTGAGGCCACCAGAGCGGGTCCCTGAGGTCCCCGTCGTAACTCGAGAAGACCTGCCGCAACTCGAGAAAATCCAGGAGGTTCTCCCCTCCAGGCGAGATGAGGCCCATTTCTGCTGAGGCGTCTCAAGGCTGATCACACCTCACCTCTGGAACTTCGAAAGGGTCCTTCACACCCTTGGTGCAAATCAAGAAGTTCCCCGACATACCCGTCTCCACTCGAGAGGAATCACGAGGGTCCCGCCCACATCCAGAGGAGCCCCGTTTCCGCCTCGTAGCTCGAGATGAGGGATCCTTTCCCTGCTTCGTCGGGAAAGAGTTCCCGGCGTTCCCGTCGCATCTCAAGAGGAGGCCCTCTCAACAGGAACGGCGAGAGGAACTCCAGGGTCGTGCCACCATTCCAAGAGTCCCCCAGATGTCTCAGTCCATTCCAGAGGAACCTCTTTTCCCTTCACCGGCTCGTCTTTCACGCCGAGGATCGACTCACACCAAGGTGGCACGTGGCACAGCCCTGTGGGAAAGCCTCGTGGGAAAGCCTCGAGGGACAGCCTCGAGGGAAAGCCACAGATCCCTTGATCCACGTGACAGGAAGCGTGACACTACTGCTGCAGCTCGGGAGGAAAGCGCACGTGCATGCCCCCACTAGAGACGAGGCCTGACTCCCCTGGGGAGACTCAGAAGCACCCCAAGATCCATGGAAACACTGGAGAGGAATCCTCAGGTTCCGGCCCCGACTCCACACAAGGACTGTGGCCCCGGCATGGACGGGAGAGGAATCCCAAGAGGTCCCCTAGCAACTCGCATGGGGACTGGCCTTTCCTGAGGCCACCAGAGCGGGTCCCTGAGGTCCCCGTTGTAACTCGAGAAGACCTGCCACAACTCGAGAAAATCCAGGAGGTTCTCACCTCCAGGCGAGATGAGGCCCATTTCCGCTGTGGCGTCTCGAGGCTGATCACACCTCACCTCTGGAACTTCGAAAGGGTCCTTCACACCCTTGGTGCAAATCAAGAAGTTCCCCGACCTAGCCGTCTCCACTCGAGAGGAATCACGAGGGTCCCGGCCACATCCAGAGGAGCCCCGTTTCCGCCTCGTAGATCGAGATGAGGGATCCTTTCCCTGCCTCATCGGGAAAGAGTTCCCGGCCTTCCCGTCGCATCTCAAGAGGAGGCCCTCTCAACAGGAACGGCGAGAGGAACTCCAGGGTCGTGCCACCATTCCAAGAGTCCCCCAGATGTCTCAGTCCATTCCAGAGGAACCTCTTTTCCCTTCACCGGCTCGTCTTTCACGCCGAGGATCGACTCACACCAAGGTGGCACGTGGCACAGCCCTGTGGGAAAGCCTCGTGGGAAAGCCTCGAGGGACAGCCTCGAGGGAAAGCCACAGATCCCTTGATCCACGTGACAGAATGCGTGACACTACTGCTGCAGCACGGGAGGAAAGCGCACGTGCATGCCCCCACTCGAGACGAGGCCTGACTCCCCTGGGGAGACTCAGAAGCACCCCAAGATCGATGGCAACACTGGAGAGGAATCCTCAGGTCCCGGCCCCGACTCCACAGAAGGACTGAGGCCCCGGCATGGACGGGAGAGGAATCCCGAGAGGTCCTCTAGCAACTCGCATGGGGACTGGCCTTTCCTGAGGCCACCAGAGTGGGTCCCTGAGGTCCCCGTCGTAACTCGAGAAGACCTGCCGCAACTCGAGAAAATCCAGGAGGTTCTCCCCTCCAGGCGAGATGAGGCCCATTTCCGCTGAGGTGTCTCGAGGCTGATCACACCTCACCTCTGGAACTTCGAAAGGGTCCTTCACACCCTTGGTGCAAATCAAGAAGTTCCCCGACCTAGCCGTCTCCACTCGAGAGGAATCACGAGGGTCCCGCCCACATCCAGAGGAGCCCCGTTTCCGCCTCGTAGCTCGAGATGAGGGATCCTTTCCCTGCTTCGTCGGGAAAGAGTTCCCGGCGTTCCCGTCGCATCTCAAGAGGAGGCCCTCTCAACAGGAACGGCGAGAGGAACTCCAGGGTCGTGCCACCATTCCAAGAGTCCCCCAGATGTCTCAGTCCATTCCAGAGGAACCTCTTTTCCCTTCACCGGCTCGTCTTTCACGCCGAGGATCGACTCACACCAAGGTGGCACGTGGCACAGCCCTGTGGGAAAGCCTCGTGGGAAAGCCTCGAGGGACAGCCTCGAGGGAAAGCCACAGATCCCTTGATCCACGTGACAGGAAGCGTGACACTACTGCTGCAGCTCGGGAGGAAAGCGCACGTGCATGTCCCCACTCGAGACGAGGCCTGACTCCCCTGGGGAGACTCAGAAGCACCCCAAGATCCATGGCAACACTGGAGAGGAATCCTCAGGTTCCGGCCCCGACTCCACACAAGGACTGAGGCCCCGGCATGGACGGGAGAGGAATCCCGAGAGGTCCCCTAGCAACTCGCATGGGGACTGGCCTTTCCTGAGGCCACCAGAGCGGGTCCCTGAGGTCCCCGTTGTAACTCGAGAAGACCTGCCACAACTCGAGAAAATCCAGGAGGTTCTCCCCTCCAGGCGAGATGAGGCCCATTTCCGCTGAGGCGTCTCGAGGCTGATCACACCTCACCTCTGGAACTTCGAAAGGGTCCTTCACACCCTTGGTGCAAATCAAGAAGTTCCCCGACCTAGCCGTCTCCACTCGAGAGGAATCACGAGGGTCCCGCCCACATCCAGAGGAGCCCCGTTTCCGCCTCGTAGCTCGAGATGAGGGATCCTTTCCCTGCTTCGTCGGGAAAGAGTTCCCGGCGTTCCCGTCGCATCTCAAGAGGAGGCCCTCTCAACAGGAACGGCGAGAGGAACTCCAGGGTCGTGCCACCATTCCAAGAGTCCCCCAGATGTCTCAGTCCATTCCAGAGGAACCTCTTTTCCCTTCACCGGCTCGTCTTTCACGCCGAGGATCGACTCACACCAAGGTGGCACGTGGCACAGCCCTGTGGGAAAGCCTCGTGGGAAAGCCTCGAGGGACAGCCTCGAGGGAAAGCGACAGATCCCTTGATCCACGTGACAGGAAGCGTGACATTACTGCTGCAGCTCGGGAGGAAAGCGCACGTGCAGGCCCCCACTCGAGACGAGGCCTGACTCCCCTGGGGAGACTCAGAAGCACCCCAAGATCCATGGCAACACTGGAGAGGAATCCTCAGGTTCCGGCCCCGACTCCACACAAGGACTGAGGCCCTTGCATGGACGGGAGAGGAATCCCGAGAGGTCCCCTAGCAACTCGCATGGGGACTGGCCTTTCCTGAGGCCACCAGAGCGGGTCCCTGAGGTCCCCGTTGTAACGCGAGAAGACCTGCCACAACTCGAGAAAATCCAGGAGGTTCTCCCCTCCAGGCGAGATGAGGCCCATTTCTGCTGAGGCGTCTCGAGGCTGATCACACCTCACCTCTGGAACTTCGAAAGGGTCCTTCACACCCTTGGTGCAAATCAAGAAGTTCCCCGACCTAGCCGTCTCCACTCGAGAGGAATCACGAGGGTCCCGCCCACATCCAGAGGAGCCCCGTTTCCGCCTCGTAGCTCGAGATGAGGGATCCTTTCCCTGCTTCGTCGGGAAAGAGTTCCCGGCCTTCCCGTCGCATCTCAAGAGGAGGCCCTCTCAACAGGAACGGCGAGAGGAACTCCAGGTTCGTGCCACCATTCCAAGAGTCCCCCAGATGTCTCAGTCCATTCCAGAGGAACCTCTTTTCCCTTCACCGGCTCGTCTTTCACGCCGAGGATCGACTCACACCAAGGTGGCACGTGGCACAGCCCTGTGGGAAAGCCTCGTGGGAAAGCCTCGAGGGACAGCCTCGAGGGAAAGCCACAGATCCCTTGATCCACGTGACAGGAAGCGTGACACTACTGCTGCAGCACGGGAGGAAAGCGCACGTGCATGCCCCCACTCGAGACGAGGCCTGACTCCCCTGGGGAGACTCAGAAGCACCCCAAGATCCATGGCAACACTGGAGAGGAATCCTCAGGTTCCGGCCCCGACTCCACACAAGGACTGAGGCCCCGGCATGGACGGGAGAGGAATCCCGTGAGGTCCCCTAGCAACTCGCATGGGGACTGGCCTTTCCTGAGGCCACCAGAGCGGGTCCCTGAGGTCCCCGTCGTAACTCGAGAAGACCTGCCGCAACTCGAGAAAATCCAGGAGGTTCTCCCCTCCAGGCGAGATGAGGCCCATTTCTGCTGAGGCGTCTCAAGGCTGATCACACCTCACCTCTGGAACTTCGAAAGGGTCCTTCACACCCTTGGTGCAAATCAAGAAGTTCCCCGACATACCCGTCTCCACTCGAGAGGAATCACGAGGGTCCCGCCCACATCCAGAGGAGCCCCGTTTCCGCCTCGTAGCTCGAGATGAGGGATCCTTTCCCTGCTTCGTCGGGAAAGAGTTCCCGGCGTTCCCGTCGCATCTCAAGAGGAGGCCCTCTCAACAGGAACGGCGAGAGGAACTCCAGGGTCGTGCCACCATTCCAAGAGTCCCCCAGATGTCTCAGTCCATTCCAGAGGAACCTCTTTTCCCTTCACCGGCTCGTCTTTCACGCCGAGGATCGACTCACACCAAGGTGGCACGTGGCACAGCCCTGTGGGAAAGCCTCGTGGGAAAGCCTCGAGGGACAGCCTCGAGGGAAAGCCACAGATCCCTTGATCCACGTGACAGGAAGCGTGACACTACTGCTGCAGCTCGGGAGGAAAGCGCACGTGCATGCCCCCACTAGAGACGAGGCCTGACTCCCCTGGGGAGACTCAGAAGCACCCCAAGATCCATGGAAACACTGGAGAGGAATCCTCAGGTTCCGGCCCCGACTCCACACAAGGACTGTGGCCCCGGCATGGACGGGAGAGGAATCCCAAGAGGTCCCCTAGCAACTCGCATGGGGACTGGCCTTTCCTGAGGCCACCAGAGCGGGTCCCTGAGGTCCCCGTTGTAACTCGAGAAGACCTGCCACAACTCGAGAAAATCCAGGAGGTTCTCACCTCCAGGCGAGATGAGGCCCATTTCCGCTGTGGCGTCTCGAGGCTGATCACACCTCACCTCTGGAACTTCGAAAGGGTCCTTCACACCCTTGGTGCAAATCAAGAAGTTCCCCGACCTAGCCGTCTCCACTCGAGAGGAATCACGAGGGTCCCGGCCACATCCAGAGGAGCCCCGTTTCCGCCTCGTAGATCGAGATGAGGGATCCTTTCCCTGCCTCATCGGGAAAGAGTTCCCGGCCTTCCCGTCGCATCTCAAGAGGAGGCCCTCTCAACAGGAACGGCGAGAGGAACTCCAGGGTCGTGCCACCATTCCAAGAGTCCCCCAGATGTCTCAGTCCATTCCAGAGGAACCTCTTTTCCCTTCACCGGCTCGTCTTTCACGCCGAGGATCGACTCACACCAAGGTGGCACGTGGCACAGCCCTGTGGGAAAGCCTCGTGGGAAAGCCTCGAGGGACAGCCTCGAGGGAAAGCCACAGATCCCTTGATCCACGTGACAGAATGCGTGACACTACTGCTGCAGCACGGGAGGAAAGCGCACGTGCATGCCCCCACTCGAGACGAGGCCTGACTCCCCTGGGGAGACTCAGAAGCACCCCAAGATCGATGGCAACACTGGAGAGGAATCCTCAGGTCCCGGCCCCGACTCCACAGAAGGACTGAGGCCCCGGCATGGACGGGAGAGGAATCCCGAGAGGTCCTCTAGCAACTCGCATGGGGACTGGCCTTTCCTGAGGCCACCAGAGTGGGTCCCTGAGGTCCCCGTCGTAACTCGAGAAGACCTGCCGCAACTCGAGAAAATCCAGGAGGTTCTCCCCTCCAGGCGAGATGAGGCCCATTTCCGCTGAGGTGTCTCGAGGCTGATCACACCTCACCTCTGGAACTTCGAAAGGGTCCTTCACACCCTTGGTGCAAATCAAGAAGTTCCCCGACCTAGCCGTCTCCACTCGAGAGGAATCACGAGGGTCCCGCCCACATCCAGAGGAGCCCCGTTTCCGCCTCGTAGCTCGAGATGAGGGATCCTTTCCCTGCTTCGTCGGGAAAGAGTTCCCGGCGTTCCCGTCGCATCTCAAGAGGAGGCCCTCTCAACAGGAACGGCGAGAGGAACTCCAGGGTCGTGCCACCATTCCAAGAGTCCCCCAGATGTCTCAGTCCATTCCAGAGGAACCTCTTTTCCCTTCACCGGCTCGTCTTTCACGCCGAGGATCGACTCACACCAAGGTGGCACGTGGCACAGCCCTGTGGGAAAGCCTCGTGGGAAAGCCTCGAGGGACAGCCTCGAGGGAAAGCGACAGATCCCTTGATCCACGTGACAGGAAGCGTGACATTACTGCTGCAGCTCGGGAGGAAAGCGCACGTGCAGGCCCCCACTCGAGACGAGGCCTGACTCCCCTGGGGAGACTCAGAAGCACCCCAAGATCCATGGCAACACTGGAGAGGAATCCTCAGGTTCCGGCCCCGACTCCACACAAGGACTGAGGCCCTTGCATGGACGGGAGAGGAATCCCGAGAGGTCCCCTAGCAACTCGCATGGGGACTGGCCTTTCCTGAGGCCACCAGAGCGGGTCCCTGAGGTCCCCGTTGTAACGCGAGAAGACCTGCCACAACTCGAGAAAATCCAGGAGGTTCTCCCCTCCAGGCGAGATGAGGCCCATTTCTGCTGAGGCGTCTCGAGGCTGATCACACCTCACCTCTGGAACTTCGAAAGGGTCCTTCACACCCTTGGTGCAAATCAAGAAGTTCCCCGACCTAGCCGTCTCCACTCGAGAGGAATCACGAGGGTCCCGCCCACATCCAGAGGAGCCCCGTTTCCGCCTCGTAGCTCGAGATGAGGGATCCTTTCCCTGCTTCGTCGGGAAAGAGTTCCCGGCCTTCCCGTCGCATCTCAAGAGGAGGCCCTCTCAACAGGAACGGCGAGAGGAACTCCAGGTTCGTGCCACCATTCCAAGAGTCCCCCAGATGTCTCAGTCCATTCCAGAGGAACCTCTTTTCCCTTCACCGGCTCGTCTTTCACGCCGAGGATCGACTCACACCAAGGTGGCACGTGGCACAGCCCTGTGGGAAAGCCTCGTGGGAAAGCCTCGAGGGACAGCCTCGAGGGAAAGCCACAGATCCCTTGATCCACGTGACAGGAAGCGTGACACTACTGCTGCAGCACGGGAGGAAAGCGCACGTGCATGCCCCCACTCGAGACGAGGCCTGACTCCCCTGGGGAGACTCAGAAGCACCCCAAGATCCATGGCAACACTGGAGAGGAATCCTCAGGTTCCGGCCCCGACTCCACACAAGGACTGAGGCCCCGGCATGGACGGGAGAGGAATCCCGTGAGGTCCCCTAGCAACTCGCATGGGGACTGGCCTTTCCTGAGGCCACCAGAGCGGGTCCCTGAGGTCCCCGTCGTAACTCGAGAAGACCTGCCGCAACTCGAGAAAATCCAGGAGGTTCTCCCCTCCAGGCGAGATGAGGCCCATTTCTGCTGAGGCGTCTCAAGGCTGATCACACCTCACCTCTGGAACTTCGAAAGGGTCCTTCACACCCTTGGTGCAAATCAAGAAGTTCCCCGACATACCCGTCTCCACTCGAGAGGAATCACGAGGGTCCCGCCCACATCCAGAGGAGCCCCGTTTCCGCCTCGTAGCTCGAGATGAGGGATCCTTTCCCTGCTTCGTCGGGAAAGAGTTCCCGGCGTTCCCGTCGCATCTCAAGAGGAGGCCCTCTCAACAGGAACGGCGAGAGGAACTCCAGGGTCGTGCCACCATTCCAAGAGTCCCCCAGATGTCTCAGTCCATTCCAGAGGAACCTCTTTTCCCTTCACCGGCTCGTCTTTCACGCCGAGGATCGACTCACACCAAGGTGGCACGTGGCACAGCCCTGTGGGAAAGCCTCGTGGGAAAGCCTCGAGGGACAGCCTCGAGGGAAAGCCACAGATCCCTTGATCCACGTGACAGGAAGCGTGACACTACTGCTGCAGCTCGGGAGGAAAGCGCACGTGCATGCCCCCACTAGAGACGAGGCCTGACTCCCCTGGGGAGACTCAGAAGCACCCCAAGATCCATGGAAACACTGGAGAGGAATCCTCAGGTTCCGGCCCCGACTCCACACAAGGACTGAGGTCCCGGCATGGACGGGAGAGGAATCCCAAGAGGTCCCCTAGCAACTGGCATGGGGACTGGCCTTTCCTGAGGCCACCAGAGCGGGTCCCTGAGGTCCCCGTTGTAACTCGAGAAGACCTGCCACAACTCGAGAAAATCCAGGAGGTTCTCACCTCCAGGCGAGATGAGGCCCATTTCCGCTGAGGCGTCTCGAGGCTGATCACACCTCACCTCTGGAACTTCGAAAGGGTCCTTCACACCCTTGGTGCAAATCAAGAAGTTCCCCGACCTAGCCGTCTCCACTCGAGAGGAATCACGAGGGTCCCGGCCACATCCAGAGGAGCCCCGTTTCCGCCTCGTAGATCGAGATGAGGGATCCTTTCCCTGCCTCATCGGGAAAGAGTTCCCGGCCTTCCCGTCGCATCTCAAGAGGAGGCCCTCTCAACAGGAACGGCGAGAGGAACTCCAGGGTCGTGCCACCATTCCAAGAGTCCCCCAGATGTCTCAGTCCATTCCAGAGGAACCTCTTTTCCCTTCACCGGCTCGTCTTTCACGCCGAGGATCGACTCACACCAAGGTGGCATGTGGCACAGCCCTGTGGGAAAGCCTCGTGGGAAAGCCTCGAGGGACAGCCTCGAGGGAAAGCCACATATCCCTTGATCCACGTGACAGGATGCGTGACACTACTGCTGCAGCACGGGAGGAAAGCGCACGTGCATGCCCCCACTCGAGACGAGGCCTGACTCCCCTGGGGAGACTCAGAAGCACCCCAAGATCGATGGCAACACTGGAGAGGAATCCTCAGGTCCCGGCCCCGACTCCACAGAAGGACTGAGGCCCCGGCATGGACGGGAGAGGAATCCCGAGAGGTCCTCTAGCAACTCGCATGGGGACTGGCCTTTCCTGAGGCCACCAGAGTGGGTCCCTGAGGTCCCCGTCGTAACTCGAGAAGACCTGCCGCAACTCGAGAAAATCCAGGAGGTTCTCCCCTCCAGGCGAGATGAGGCCCATTTCCGCTGAGGTGTCTCGAGGCTGATCACACCTCACCTCTGGAACTTCGAAAGGGTCCTTCACACCCTTGGTGCAAATCAAGAAGTTCCCCGACCTAGCCGTCTCCACTCGAGAGGAATCACGAGGGTCCCGCCCACATCCAGAGGAGCCCCGTTTCCGCCTCGTAGCTCGAGATGAGGGATCCTTTCCCTGCTTCGTCGGGAAAGAGTTCCCGGCGTTCCCGTCGCATCTCAAGAGGAGGCCCTCTCAACAGGAACGGCGAGAGGAACTCCAGGGTCGTGCCACCATTCCAAGAGTCCCCCAGATGTCTCAGTCCATTCCAGAGGAACCTCTTTTCCCTTCACCGGCTCGTCTTTCACGCCGAGGATCGACTCACACCAAGGTGGCACGTGGCACAGCCCTGTGGGAAAGCCTCGTGGGAAAGCCTCGAGGGACAGCCTCGAGGGAAAGCCACAGATCCCTTGATCCACGTGACAGGAAGCGTGACACTACTGCTGCAGCTCGGGAGGAAAGCGCACGTGCATGCCCCCACTCGAGACGAGGCCTGACTCCCCTGGGGAGACTCAGAAGCACCCCAAGATCCATGGAAACACTGGAGAGGAATCCTCAGGTTCCGGCCCCGACTCCACACAAGGACTGAGGTCCCGGCATGGACGGGAGAGGAATCCCAAGAGGTCCCCTAGCAACTCGCATGGGGACTGGCCTTTCCTGAGGCCACCAGAGTTGGTCCCTGAGGTCCCCGTCGTAACTCGAGAAGACCTGCCGCAACTCGAGAAAATCCAGGAGGTTCTCCCCTCCAGGCGAGATGAGGCCCATTTCCGCTGAGGTGTCTCGAGGCTGATCACACCTCACCTCTGGAACTTCGAAAGGGTCCTTCACACCCTTGGTGCAAATCAAGAAGTTCCCCGACCTAGCCGTCTCCACTCGAGAGGAATCACGAGGGTCCCGCCCACATCCAGAGGAGCCCCGTTTCCGCCTCGTAGCTCGAGATGAGGGATCCTTTCCCTGCTTCGTCGGGAAAGAGTTCCCGGCGTTCCCGTCGCATCTCAAGAGGAGGCCCTCTCAACAGGAACGGCGAGAGGAACTCCAGGGTCGTGCCACCATTCCAAGAGTCCCCCAGATGTCTCAGTCCATTACAGAGGAACCTCTTTTCCCTTCACCGGCTCGTCTTTCACGCCGAGGATCGACTCACACCAAGGTGGCACGTGGCACAGACCTGTGGGAAAGCCTCGTGGGAAAGCCTCGAGGGACAGCCTCGAGGGAAAGCCACAGATCCCTTGATCCACGTGACAGGAAGCGTGACACTACTGCTGCAGCTCGGGAGGAAAGGGCACGTGCATGCCCCCACACGAGACGAGGCCTGACTCCCCTGGGGAGACTCAGAAGCACCCCAAGATCCATGGCAACACTGGAGAGGAATCCTCAGGTTCAGGCTCCGACTCCACACAAGGACTGAGGCCCCGGCATGGACGGGAGACGAATCCCGAGAGGTCCCCTAGCAACTCGCATGGGGACTGGCCTTTCCTGAGGCCACCAGAGCGGGTCCCTGAGGTCCCCGTCGTAACTCGAGAAGACCTGCCGCATCTCGAGAAAATCCAGGAGGTTCTCCCCTCCAGGCGAGATGAGGCCCATTTCCGCTGAGGCGTCTCGAGGCTGATCACACCTCACCTCTGGAACTTCGAAAGGGTCCTTCACACCCTTGGTGCAAATCAAGAAGTTCCCCGACCTAGCCGTCTCCACTCGAGAGGAATCACGAGGGTCCCGCCCACATCCAGAGGAGCCCCGTTTCCGCCTCGTAGCTCGAGATGAGGGATCCTTTCCCTGCTTCGTCGGGAAAGAGTTCCCGGCGTTCCCGTCGCATCTCAAGAGGAGGCCCTCTCAACAGGAACGGCGAGAGGAACTCCAGGGTCGTGCCACCATTCCAAGAGTCCCCCAGATGTCTCAGTCCATTCCAGAGGAACCTCTTTTCCCTTCACCGGCTCGTCTTTCACGCCGAGGATCGACTCACACCAAGGTGGCACGTGGCACAGCCCTGTGGGAAAGCCTCGTGGGAAAGCCTCGAGGGACAGCCTCGAGGGAAAGCCACAGATCCCTTGATCCACGTGACAGGAAGCGTGACACTACTGCTGCAGCTCGGGAGGAAAGCGCACGTGCATGCCCCCACTCGAGACGAGGCCTGACTCCCCTGGGGAGACTCAGAAGCACCCCAAGATCCATGGCAACACTGGAGAGGAATCCTCAGGTTCCGGCCCCGACTCCACACAAGGACTGAGGTCCCGGCATGGACGGGAGAGGAATCCCAAGAGGTCCCCTAGCAACTCGCATGGGGACTGGCCTTTCCTGAGGCCACCAGAGTTGGTCCCTGAGGTCCCCGTCGTAACTCGAGAAGACCTGCCGCAACTCGAGAAAATCCAGGAGGTTCTCCCCTCCAGGCGAGATGAGGCCCATTTCCGCTGAGGTGTCTCGAGGCTGATCACACCTCACCTCTGGAACTTCGAAAGGGTCCTTCACACCCTTGGTGCAAATCAAGAAGTTCCCCGACCTAGCCGTCTCCACTCGAGAGGAATCACGAGGGTCCCGCCCACATCCAGAGGAGCCCCGTTTCCGCCTCGTAGCTCGAGATGAGGGATCCTTTCCCTGCTTCGTCGGGAAAGAGTTCCCGGCGTTCCCGTCGCATCTCAAGAGGAGGCCCTCTCAACAGGAACGGCGAGAGGAACTCCAGGGTCGTGCCACCATTCCAAGAGTCCCCCAGATGTCTCAGTCCATTACAGAGGAACCTCTTTTCCCTTCACCGGCTCGTCTTTCACGCCGAGGATCGACTCACACCAAGGTGGCACGTGGCACAGACCTGTGGGAAAGCCTCGTGGGAAAGCCTCGAGGGACAGCCTCGAGGGAAAGCCACAGATCCCTTGATCCACGTGACAGGAAGCGTGACACTACTGCTGCAGCTCGGGAGGAAAGGGCACGTGCATGCCCCCACACGAGACGAGGCCTGACTCCCCTGGGGAGACTCAGAAGCACCCCAAGATCCATGGCAACACTGGAGAGGAATCCTCAGGTTCAGGCTCCGACTCCACACAAGGACTGAGGCCCCGGCATGGACGGGAGACGAATCCCGAGAGGTCCCCTAGCAACTCGCATGGGGACTGGCCTTTCCTGAGGCCACCAGAGCGGGTCCCTGAGGTCCCCGTCGTAACTCGAGAAGACCTGCCGCATCTCGAGAAAATCCAGGAGGTTCTCCCCTCCAGGCGAGATGAGGCCCATTTCCGCTGAGGCGTCTCGAGGCTGATCACACCTCACCTCTGGAACTTCGAAAGGGTCCTTCACACCCTTGGTGCAAATCAAGAAGTTCCCCGACCTAGCCGTCTCCACTCGAGAGGAATCACGAGGGTCCCGCCCACATCCAGAGGAGCCCCGTTTCCGCCTCGTAGCTCGAGATGAGGGATCCTTTCCCTGCTTCGTCGGGAAAGAGTTCCCGGCGTTCCCGTCGCATCTCAAGAGGAGGCCCTCTCAACAGGAACGGCGAGAGGAACTCCAGGGTCGTGCCACCATTCCAAGAGTCCCCCAGATGTCTCAGTCCATTCCAGAGGAACCTCTTTTGCCTTCACCGGCTCGTCTTTCACGCCGAGGATCGACTCACACCAAGGTGGCACGTGGCACAGCCCTGTGGGACAGCCTCGTGGGAAAGCCTCGAGGGACAGCCTCGAGGGAAAGCCACAGATCCCTTGATCCACGTGACAGGAAGCGTGACACTACTGCTGCAGCTCGGGAGGAAAGCGCACGTGCATGCCCCCACTCGAGACGAGGCCTGACTCCCCTGGGGAGACTCAGAAGCACCCCAAGATCCATGGCAACACTGGAGAGGAATCCTCAGGTTCCAGCCCCGACTCCACACAAGGACTGAGGCCCCGGCATGGACGGGAGAGGAATCCCGAGAGGTCCCCTAGCAACTCGCATGGGGACTGGCCTTTCCTGAGGCCACCAGAGTGGGTCCCTGAGGTCCCCGTCGTAACTCGAGAAGACCTGCCGCAACTCGAGAAAATCCAGGAGGTTCTCCCCTCCAGGCGAGATGAGGCCCATTTCCGCTGAGGTGTCTCGAGGCTGATCACACCTCACCTCTGGAACTTCGAAAGGGTCCTTCACACCCTTGGTGCAAATCAAGAAGTTCCCCGACCTAGCCGTCTCCACTCGAGAGGAATCACGAGGGTCCCGCCCACATCCAGAGGAGCCCCGTTTCCGCCTCGTAGCTCGAGATGAGGGATCCTTTCCCTGCTTCGTCGGGAAAGAGTTCCCGGCGTTCCCGTCGCATCTCAAGAGGAGGCCCTCTCAACAGGAACGGCGAGAGGAACTCCAGGGTCGTGCCACCATTCCAAGAGTCCCCCAGATGTCTCAGTCCATTCCAGAGGAACCTCTTTTCCCTTCACCGGCTCATCTTTCACGCCGAGGATCGACTCACACCAAGGTGGCACGTGGCACAGCCCTGTGGGAAAGCCTCGTGGAAAGCCTCGAGGGACAGCCTCGAGGGAAAGCCACAGATCCCTTGATCCACGTGACAGGAAGCGTGACACTACTGCTGCAGCTCGGGAGGAAAGGGCACGTGCATGCCCCCACACGAGACGAGGCCTGACTCCCCTGGGGAGACTCAGAAGCACGCCAAGATCCATGGCAACACTGGAGAGGAATCCTCAGGTTCCGGCCCCGACTCCACACAAGGACTGAGGCCCCGGCATGGACGGGAGAGGAATCCCAAGAGGTCCCCTAGCAACTCGCATGGGGACTGGCCTTTCCTGAGGCCACCAGAGCGGGTCCCTGAGGTCCCCGTTGTAACTCGAGAAGACCTGCCACAACTCGAGAAAATCCAGGAGGTTCTCACCTCCAGGCGAGATGAGGCCCATTTCCGCTGAGGCGTCTCGAGGCTGATCACACCTCACCTCTGGAACTTCGAAAGGGTCCTTCACACCCTTGGTGCAAATCAAGAAGTTCCCCGACATACCCGTCTCCACTCGAGAGGAATCACGAGGGTCCCGCCCACATCCAGAGGAGCCCCGTTTCCGCCTCGTAGCTCGAGATGAGGGATCCTTTCACTGCCTCGTCGGGAAAGAGTTCCCGGCCTTCCCGTCGCATCTCAAGAGGAGGCCCTCTCAACAGGAACGGCGAGAGGAACTCCAGGGTCGTGCCACCATTCCAAGAGTCCCCCAGATGTCTCAGTCCATTCCAGAGGAACCTCTTTTCCCTTCACCGGCACGTCTTTCACGCCGAGGATCGACTCACACCAAGGTGGCACGTGGCACAGCCCTGTGGGAAAGCCTCGTGGGAAAGCCTCGAGGGACAGCCTCGAGGGAAAGCCACAGATCCCTTGATCCACGTGACAGGAAGAGTGACACTACTGCTGCAGCTCGGGAGGAAAGCGCACGTGCAGGCCCCCACTCGAGACGAGGCCTGACTCCCCTGGGGAGACTCAGAAGCACCCCAAGATCGATGGCAACACTGGAGAGGAATCCTCAGGTTCCGGCCCCGACTCCACACAAGGACTGAGGCCCCGGCATGGACGGGAGAGGAATCCCAAGAGGTCCCCTAGCAACTCGCATGGGGACTGGCCTTTCCTGAGGCCACCAGAGTGGGTCCCTGAGGTCCCCGTCGTAACTCGAGAAGACCTGCCGCAACTCGAGAAAATCCAGGAGATTCTCCCCTCCAGGCGAGATGAGGCCCATTTCCGCTAAGGTGTCTCGAGGCTGATCACACCTCACCTCTGGAACTTCGAAAGGGTCCTTCACACCCTTGGTGCAAATCAAGAAGTTCCCCGACCTAGCCGTCTCCACTCGAGAGGAATCACGAGGGTCCCGCCCACATCCAGAGGAGCCCCGTTTCCGCCTCGTAGCTCGAGATGAGGGATCCTTTCCCTGCTTCGTCGGGAAAGAGTTCCCGGCGTTCCCGTCGCATCTCAAGAGGAGGCCCTCTCAACAGGAACGGCGAGAGGAACTCCAGGGTCGTGCCACCATTCCAAGAGTCCCCCAGATGTCTCAGTCCATTCCAGAGGAACCTCTTTTCCCTTCACCGGCTCATCTTTCACGCCGAGGATCGACTCACACCAAGGTGGCACGTGGCACAGCCCTGTGGGAAAGCCTCGTGGGAAAGCCTCGAGGGACAGCCTCGAGGGAAAGCCACAGATCCCTTGATCCACGTGACAGGAAGCGTGACACTACTGCTGCAGCTCGGGAGGAAAGCGCACGTGCATGCCCCCACTAGAGACGAGGCCTGACTCCCCTGGGGAGACTCAGAAGCACCCCAAGATCCATGGAAACACTGGAGAGGAATCCTCAGGTTCCGGCCCCGACTCCACACAAGGACTGTGGCCCCGGCATGGACGGGAGAGGAATCCCAAGAGGTCCCCTAGCAACTCGCATGGGGACTGGCCTTTCCTGAGGCCACCAGAGCGGGTCCCTGAGGTCCCCGTTGTAACTCGAGAAGACCTGCCACAACTCGAGAAAATCCAGGAGGTTCTCACCTCCAGGCGAGATGAGGCCCATTTCCGCTGTGGCGTCTCGAGGCTGATCACACCTCACCTCTGGAACTTCGAAAGGGTCCTTCACACCCTTGGTGCAAATCAAGAAGTTCCCCGACCTAGCCGTCTCCACTCGAGAGGAATCACGAGGGTCCCGGCCACATCCAGAGGAGCCCCGTTTCCGCCTCGTAGATCGAGATGAGGGATCCTTTCCCTGCCTCATCGGGAAAGAGTTCCCGGCCTTCCCGTCGCATCTCAAGAGGAGGCCCTCTCAACAGGAACGGCGAGAGGAACTCCAGGGTCGTGCCACCATTCCAAGAGTCCCCCAGATGTCTCAGTCCATTCCAGAGGAACCTCTTTTCCCTTCACCGGCTCGTCTTTCACGCCGAGGATCGACTCACACCAAGGTGGCACGTGGCACAGCCCTGTGGGAAAGCCTCGTGGGAAAGCCTCGAGGGACAGCCTCGAGGGAAAGCCACAGATCCCTTGATCCACGTGACAGAATGCGTGACACTACTGCTGCAGCACGGGAGGAAAGCGCACGTGCATGCCCCCACTCGAGACGAGGCCTGACTCCCCTGGGGAGACTCAGAAGCACCCCAAGATCGATGGCAACACTGGAGAGGAATCCTCAGGTCCCGGCCCCGACTCCACAGAAGGACTGAGGCCCCAGCATGGACGGGAGAGGAATCCCGAGAGGTCCTCTAGCAACTCGCATGGGGACTGGCCTTTCCTGAGGCCACCAGAGTGGGTCCCTGAGGTCCCCGTCGTAACTCGAGAAGACCTGCCGCAACTCGAGAAAATCCAGGAGGTTCTCCCCTCCAGGCGAGATGAGGCCCATTTCCGCTGAGGTGTCTCGAGGCTGATCACACCTCACCTCTGGAACTTCGAAAGGGTCCTTCACACCCTTGGTGCAAATCAAGAAGTTCCCCCGACCTAGCCGTCTCCACTCGAGAGGAATCACGAGGGTCCCGCCCACATCCAGAGGAGCCCCGTTTCCGCCTCGTAGCTCGAGATGAGGGATCCTTTCCCTGCTTCGTCGGGAAAGAGTTCCCGGCGTTCCCGTCGCATCTCAAGAGGAGGCCCTCTCAACAGGAACGGCGAGAGGAACTCCAGGGTCGTGCCACCATTCCAAGAGTCCCCCAGATGTCTCAGTCCATTCCAGAGGAACCTCTTTTCCCTTCACCGGCTCGTCTTTCACGCCGAGGATCGACTCACACCAAGGTGGCACGTGGCACAGCCCTGTGGGAAAGCCTCGTGGGAAAGCCTCGAGGGACAGCCTCGAGGGAAAGCCACAGATCCCTTGATCCACGTGACAGGAAGCGTGACACTACTGCTGCAGCTCGGGAGGAAAGCGCACGTGCATGTCCCCACTCGAGACGAGGCCTGACTCCCCTGGGGAGACTCAGAAGCACCCCAAGATCCATGGCAACACTGGAGAGGAATCCGCAGGTTCCGGCCCCGACTCCACACAAGGACTGAGGCCCCGGCATGGACGGGAGAGGAATCCCGAGAGGTCCCCTAGCAACTCGCATGGGGACTGGCCTTTCCTGAGGCCACCAGAGCGGGTCCCTGAGGTCCCCGTTGTAACTCGAGAAGACCTGCCACAACTCGAGAAAATCCAGGAGGTTCTCCCCTCCAGGCGAGATGAGGCCCATTTCCGCTGAGGCGTCTCGAGGCTGATCACACCTCACCTCTGGAACTTCGAAAGGGTCCTTCACACCCTTGGTGCAAATCAAGAAGTTCCCCGACATACCCGTCTCCACTCGAGAGGAATCACGAGGGTCCCGCCCACATCCAGAGGAGCCCCGTTTCCGCCTCGTAGCTCGAGATGAGGGATCCTTTCCCTGCTTCGTCGGGAAAGAGTTCCCGGCGTTCCCGTCGCATCTCAAGAGGAGGCCCTCTCAACAGGAACGGCGAGAGGAACTCCAGGGTCGTGCCACCATTCCAAGAGTCCCCCAGATGTCTCAGTCCATTCCAGAGGAACCTCTTTTCCCTTCACCGGCTCGTCTTTCACGCCGAGGATCGACTCACACCAAGGTGGCACGTGGCACAGCCCTGTGGGAAAGCCTCGTGGGAAAGCCTCGAGGGACAGCCTCGAGGGAAAGCGACAGATCCCTTGATCCACGTGACAGGAAGCGTGACATTACTGCTGCAGCTCGGGAGGAAAGCGCACGTGCAGGCCCCCACTCGAGACGAGGCCTGACTCCCCTGGGGAGACTCAGAAGCACCCCAAGATCCATGGCAACACTGGAGAGGAATCCTCAGGTTCCGGCCCCGACTCCACACAAGGACTGAGGCCCTTGCATGGACGGGAGAGGAATCCCGAGAGGTCCCCTAGCAACTCGCATGGGGACTGGCCTTTCCTGAGGCCACCAGAGCGGGTCCCTGAGGTCCCCGTTGTAACGCGAGAAGACCTGCCACAACTCGAGAAAATCCAGGAGGTTCTCCCCTCCAGGCGAGATGAGGCCCATTTCTGCTGAGGCGTCTCGAGGCTGATCACACCTCACCTCTGGAACTTCGAAAGGGTCCTTCACACCCTTGGTGCAAATCAAGAAGTTCCCCGACCTAGCCGTCTCCACTCGAGAGGAATCACGAGGGTCCCGCCCACATCCAGAGGAGCCCCGTTTCCGCCTCGTAGCTCGAGATGAGGGATCCTTTCCCTGCTTCGTCGGGAAAGAGTTCCCGGCCTTCCCGTCGCATCTCAAGAGGAGGCCCTCTCAACAGGAACGGCGAGAGGAACTCCAGGTTCGTGCCACCATTCCAAGAGTCCCCCAGATGTCTCAGTCCATTCCAGAGGAACCTCTTTTCCCTTCACCGGCTCGTCTTTCACGCCGAGGATCGACTCACACCAAGGTGGCACGTGGCACAGCCCTGTGGGAAAGCCTCGTGGGAAAGCCTCGAGGGACAGCCTCGAGGGAAAGCCACAGATCCCTTGATCCACGTGACAGGAAGCGTGACACTACTGCTGCAGCACGGGAGGAAAGCGCACGTGCATGCCCCCACTCGAGACGAGGCCTGACTCCCCTGGGGAGACTCAGAAGCACCCCAAGATCCATGGCAACACTGGAGAGGAATCCTCAGGTTCCGGCCCCGACTCCACACAAGGACTGAGGCCCCGGCATGGACGGGAGAGGAATCCCGTGAGGTCCCCTAGCAACTCGCATGGGGACTGGCCTTTCCTGAGGCCACCAGAGCGGGTCCCTGAGGTCCCCGTCGTAACTCGAGAAGACCTGCCGCAACTCGAGAAAATCCAGGAGGTTCTCCCCTCCAGGCGAGATGAGGCCCATTTCTGCTGAGGCGTCTCAAGGCTGATCACACCTCACCTCTGGAACTTCGAAAGGGTCCTTCACACCCTTGGTGCAAATCAAGAAGTTCCCCGACATACCCGTCTCCACTCGAGAGGAATCACGAGGGTCCCGCCCACATCCAGAGGAGCCCCGTTTCCGCCTCGTAGCTCGAGATGAGGGATCCTTTCCCTGCTTCGTCGGGAAAGAGTTCCCGGCGTTCCCGTCGCATCTCAAGAGGAGGCCCTCTCAACAGGAACGGCGAGAGGAACTCCAGGGTCGTGCCACCATTCCAAGAGTCCCCCAGATGTCTCAGTCCATTCCAGAGGAACCTCTTTTCCCTTCACCGGCTCGTCTTTCACGCCGAGGATCGACTCACACCAAGGTGGCACGTGGCACAGCCCTGTGGGAAAGCCTCGTGGGAAAGCCTCGAGGGACAGCCTCGAGGGAAAGCCACAGATCCCTTGATCCACGTGACAGGAAGCGTGACACTACTGCTGCAGCTCGGGAGGAAAGCGCACGTGCATGCCCCCACTAGAGACGAGGCCTGACTCCCCTGGGGAGACTCAGAAGCACCCCAAGATCCATGGAAACACTGGAGAGGAATCCTCAGGTTCCGGCCCCGACTCCACACAAGGACTGAGGTCCCGGCATGGACGGGAGAGGAATCCCAAGAGGTCCCCTAGCAACTGGCATGGGGACTGGCCTTTCCTGAGGCCACCAGAGCGGGTCCCTGAGGTCCCCGTTGTAACTCGAGAAGACCTGCCACAACTCGAGAAAATCCAGGAGGTTCTCACCTCCAGGCGAGATGAGGCCCATTTCCGCTGAGGCGTCTCGAGGCTGATCACACCTCACCTCTGGAACTTCGAAAGGGTCCTTCACACCCTTGGTGCAAATCAAGAAGTTCCCCGACCTAGCCGTCTCCACTCGAGAGGAATCACGAGGGTCCCGGCCACATCCAGAGGAGCCCCGTTTCCGCCTCGTAGATCGAGATGAGGGATCCTTTCCCTGCCTCATCGGGAAAGAGTTCCCGGCCTTCCCGTCGCATCTCAAGAGGAGGCCCTCTCAACAGGAACGGCGAGAGGAACTCCAGGGTCGTGCCACCATTCCAAGAGTCCCCCAGATGTCTCAGTCCATTCCAGAGGAACCTCTTTTCCCTTCACCGGCTCGTCTTTCACGCCGAGGATCGACTCACACCAAGGTGGCACGTGGCACAGCCCTGTGGGAAAGCCTCGTGGGAAAGCCTCGAGGGACAGCCTCGAGGGAAAGCCACAGATCCCTTGATCCACGTGACAGGAAGCGTGACACTACTGCTGCAGCTCGGGAGGAAAGCGCACGTGCATGCCCCCACTCGAGACGAGGCCTGACTCCCCTGGGGAGACTCAGAAGCACCCCAAGATCCATGGCAACACTGGAGAGGAATCCTCAGGTTCCGGCCCCGACTCCACACAAGGACTGAGGTCCCGGCATGGACGGGAGAGGAATCCCAAGAGGTCCCCTAGCAACTCGCATGGGGACTGGCCTTTCCTGAGGCCACCAGAGTTGGTCCCTGAGGTCCCCGTCGTAACTCGAGAAGACCTGCCGCAACTCGAGAAAATCCAGGAGGTTCTCCCCTCCAGGCGAGATGAGGCCCATTTCCGCTGAGGTGTCTCGAGGCTGATCACACCTCACCTCTGGAACTTCGAAAGGGTCCTTCACACCCTTGGTGCAAATCAAGAAGTTCCCCGACCTAGCCGTCTCCACTCGAGAGGAATCACGAGGGTCCCGCCCACATCCAGAGGAGCCCCGTTTCCGCCTCGTAGCTCGAGATGAGGGATCCTTTCCCTGCTTCGTCGGGAAAGAGTTCCCGGCGTTCCCGTCGCATCTCAAGAGGAGGCCCTCTCAACAGGAACGGCGAGAGGAACTCCAGGGTCGTGCCACCATTCCAAGAGTCCCCCAGATGTCTCAGTCCATTACAGAGGAACCTCTTTTCCCTTCACCGGCTCGTCTTTCACGCCGAGGATCGACTCACACCAAGGTGGCACGTGGCACAGACCTGTGGGAAAGCCTCGTGGGAAAGCCTCGAGGGACAGCCTCGAGGGAAAGCCACAGATCCCTTGATCCACGTGACAGGAAGCGTGACACTACTGCTGCAGCTCGGGAGGAAAGGGCACGTGCATGCCCCCACACGAGACGAGGCCTGACTCCCCTGGGGAGACTCAGAAGCACCCCAAGATCCATGGCAACACTGGAGAGGAATCCTCAGGTTCAGGCTCCGACTCCACACAAGGACTGAGGCCCCGGCATGGACGGGAGACGAATCCCGAGAGGTCCCCTAGCAACTCGCATGGGGACTGGCCTTTCCTGAGGCCACCAGAGCGGGTCCCTGAGGTCCCCGTCGTAACTCGAGAAGACCTGCCGCATCTCGAGAAAATCCAGGAGGTTCTCCCCTCCAGGCGAGATGAGGCCCATTTCCGCTGAGGCGTCTCGAGGCTGATCACACCTCACCTCTGGAACTTCGAAAGGGTCCTTCACACCCTTGGTGCAAATCAAGAAGTTCCCCGACCTAGCCGTCTCCACTCGAGAGGAATCACGAGGGTCCCGCCCACATCCAGAGGAGCCCCGTTTCCGCCTCGTAGCTCGAGATGAGGGATCCTTTCCCTGCTTCGTCGGGAAAGAGTTCCCGGCGTTCCCGTCGCATCTCAAGAGGAGGCCCTCTCAACAGGAACGGCGAGAGGAACTCCAGGGTCGTGCCACCATTCCAAGAGTCCCCCAGATGTCTCAGTCCATTCCAGAGGAACCTCTTTTCCCTTCACCGGCTCGTCTTTCACGCCGAGGATCGACTCACACCAAGGTGGCACGTGGCACAGCCCTGTGGGAAAGCCTCGTGGGAAAGCCTCGAGGGACAGCCTCGAGGGAAAGCCACAGATCCCTTGATCCACGTGACAGGAAGCGTGACACTACTGCTGCAGCTCGGGAGGAAAGCGCACGTGCATGCCCCCACTCGAGACGAGGCCTGACTCCCCTGGGGAGACTCAGAAGCACCCCAAGATCCATGGCAACACTGGAGAGGAATCCTCAGGTTCCGGCCCCGACTCCACACAAGGACTGAGGTCCCGGCATGGACGGGAGAGGAATCCCAAGAGGTCCCCTAGCAACTCGCATGGGGACTGGCCTTTCCTGAGGCCACCAGAGTTGGTCCCTGAGGTCCCCGTCGTAACTCGAGAAGACCTGCCGCAACTCGAGAAAATCCAGGAGGTTCTCCCCTCCAGGCGAGATGAGGCCCATTTCCGCTGAGGTGTCTCGAGGCTGATCACACCTCACCTCTGGAACTTCGAAAGGGTCCTTCACACCCTTGGTGCAAATCAAGAAGTTCCCCGACCTAGCCGTCTCCACTCGAGAGGAATCACGAGGGTCCCGCCCACATCCAGAGGAGCCCCGTTTCCGCCTCGTAGCTCGAGATGAGGGATCCTTTCCCTGCTTCGTCGGGAAAGAGTTCCCGGCGTTCCCGTCGCATCTCAAGAGGAGGCCCTCTCAACAGGAACGGCGAGAGGAACTCCAGGGTCGTGCCACCATTCCAAGAGTCCCCCAGATGTCTCAGTCCATTACAGAGGAACCTCTTTTCCCTTCACCGGCTCGTCTTTCACGCCGAGGATCGACTCACACCAAGGTGGCACGTGGCACAGACCTGTGGGAAAGCCTCGTGGGAAAGCCTCGAGGGACAGCCTCGAGGGAAAGCCACAGATCCCTTGATCCACGTGACAGGAAGCGTGACACTACTGCTGCAGCTCGGGAGGAAAGGGCACGTGCATGCCCCCACACGAGACGAGGCCTGACTCCCCTGGGGAGACTCAGAAGCACCCCAAGATCCATGGCAACACTGGAGAGGAATCCTCAGGTTCAGGCTCCGACTCCACACAAGGACTGAGGCCCCGGCATGGACGGGAGACGAATCCCGAGAGGTCCCCTAGCAACTCGCATGGGGACTGGCCTTTCCTGAGGCCACCAGAGCGGGTCCCTGAGGTCCCCGTCGTAACTCGAGAAGACCTGCCGCATCTCGAGAAAATCCAGGAGGTTCTCCCCTCCAGGCGAGATGAGGCCCATTTCCGCTGAGGCGTCTCGAGGCTGATCACACCTCACCTCTGGAACTTCGAAAGGGTCCTTCACACCCTTGGTGCAAATCAAGAAGTTCCCCGACCTAGCCGTCTCCACTCGAGAGGAATCACGAGGGTCCCGCCCACATCCAGAGGAGCCCCGTTTCCGCCTCGTAGCTCGAGATGAGGGATCCTTTCCCTGCTTCGTCGGGAAAGAGTTCCCGGCGTTCCCGTCGCATCTCAAGAGGAGGCCCTCTCAACAGGAACGGCGAGAGGAACTCCAGGGTCGTGCCACCATTCCAAGAGTCCCCCAGATGTCTCAGTCCATTCCAGAGGAACCTCTTTTCCCTTCACCGGCTCGTCTTTCACGCCGAGGATCGACTCACACCAAGGTGGCACGTGGCACAGCCCTGTGGGACAGCCTCGTGGGAAAGCCTCGAGGGACAGCCTCGAGGGAAAGCCACAGATCCCTTGATCCACGTGACAGGAAGCGTGACACTACTGCTGCAGCTCGGGAGGAAAGCGCACGTGCATGCCCCCACTCGAGACGAGGCCTGACTCCCCTGGGGAGACTCAGAAGCACCCCAAGATCCATGGCAACACTGGAGAGGAATCCTCAGGTTCCGGCCCCGACTCCACACAAGGACTGAGGCCCCGGCATGGACGGGAGAGGAATCCCGAGAGGTCCCCTAGCAACTCGCATGGGGACTGGCCTTTCCTGAGGCCACCAGAGTGGGTCCCTGAGGTCCCCGTCGTAACTCGAGAAGACCTGCCGCAACTCGAGAAAATCCAGGAGGTTCTCCCCTCCAGGCGAGATGAGGCCCATTTCCGCTGAGGTGTCTCGAGGCTGATCACACCTCACCTCTGGAACTTCGAAAGGGTCCTTCACACCCTTGGTGCAAATCAAGAAGTTCCCCGACCTAGCCGTCTCCACTCGAGAGGAATCACGAGGGTCCCGCCCACATCCAGAGGAGCCCCGTTTCCGCCTCGTAGCTCGAGATGAGGGATCCTTTCCCTGCTTCGTCGGGAAAGAGTTCCCGGCGTTCCCGTCGCATCTCAAGAGGAGGCCCTCTCAACAGGAACGGCGAGAGGAACTCCAGGGTCGTGCCACCATTCCAAGAGTCCCCCAGATGTCTCAGTCCATTCCAGAGGAACCTCTTTTCCCTTCACCGGCTCATCTTTCACGCCGAGGATCGACTCACACCAAGGTGGCACGTGGCACAGCCCTGTGGGAAAGCCTCGTGGGAAAGCCTCGAGGGACAGCCTCGAGGGAAAGCCACAGATCCCTTGATCCACGTGACAGGAAGCGTGACACTACTGCTGCAGCTCGGGAGGAAAGGGCACGTGCATGCCCCCACACGAGACGAGGCCTGACTCCCCTGGGGAGACTCAGAAGCACGCCAAGATCCATGGCAACACTGGAGAGGAATCCTCAGGTTCCGGCCCCGACTCCACACAAGGACTGAGGCCCCGGCATGGACGGGAGAGGAATCCCAAGAGGTCCCCTAGCAACTCGCATGGGGACTGGCCTTTCCTGAGGCCACCAGAGCGGGTCCCTGAGGTCCCCGTTGTAACTCGAGAAGACCTGCCACAACTCGAGAAAATCCAGGAGGTTCTCACCTCCAGGCGAGATGAGGCCCATTTCCGCTGAGGCGTCTCGAGGCTGATCACACCTCACCTCTGGAACTTCGAAAGGGTCCTTCACACCCTTGGTGCAAATCAAGAAGTTCCCCGACATACCCGTCTCCACTCGAGAGGAATCACGAGGGTCCCGCCCACATCCAGAGGAGCCCCGTTTCCGCCTCGTAGCTCGAGATGAGGGATCCTTTCACTGCCTCGTCGGGAAAGAGTTCCCGGCCTTCCCGTCGCATCTCAAGAGGAGGCCCTCTCAACAGGAACGGCGAGAGGAACTCCAGGGTCGTGCCACCATTCCAAGAGTCCCCCAGATGTCTCAGTCCATTCCAGAGGAACCTCTTTTCCCTTCACCGGCACGTCTTTCACGCCGAGGATCGACTCACACCAAGGTGGCACGTGGCACAGCCCTGTGGGAAAGCCTCGTGGGAAAGCCTCGAGGGACAGCCTCGAGGGAAAGCCACAGATCCCTTGATCCACGTGACAGGAAGAGTGACACTACTGCTGCAGCTAGGGAGGAAAGCGCACGTGCAGGCCCCCACTCGAGACGAGGCCTGACTCCCCTGGGGAGACTCAGAAGCACCCCAAGATCGATGGCAACACTGGAGAGGAATCCTCAGGTTCCGGCCCCGACTCCACACAAGGACTGAGGCCCCGGCATGGACGGGAGAGGAATCCCAAGAGGTCCCCTAGCAACTCGCATGGGGACTGGCCTTTCCTGAGGCCACCAGAGTGGGTCCCTGAGGTCCCCGTCGTAACTCGAGAAGACCTGCCGCAACTCGAGAAAATCCAGGAGATTCTCCCCTCCAGGCGAGATGAGGCCCATTTCCGCTAAGGTGTCTCGAGGCTGATCACACCTCACCTCTGGAACTTCGAAAGGGTCCTTCACACCCTTGGTGCAAATCAAGAAGTTCCCCGACCTAGCCGTCTCCACTCGAGAGGAATCACGAGGGTCCCGCCCACATCCAGAGGAGCCCCGTTTCCGCCTCGTAGCTCGAGATGAGGGATCCTTTCCCTGCTTCATCGGGAAAGAGTTCCCGGCGTTCCCGTCGCATCTCAAGAGGAGGCCCTCTCAACAGGAACGGCGAGAGGAACTCCAGGGTCGTGCCACCATTCCAAGAGTCCCCCAGATGTCTCAGTCCATTCCAGAGGAACCTCTTTTCCCTTCACCGGCTCATCTTTCACGCCGAGGATCGACTCACACCAAGGTGGCACGTGGCACAGCCCTGTGGGAAAGCCTCGTGGGAAAGCCTCGAGGGACAGCCTCGAGGGAAAGCCACAGATCCCTTGATCCACGTGACAGGAAGCGTGACACTACTGCTGCAGCTCGGGAGGAAAGGGCACGTGCATGCCCCCACACGAGACGAGGCCTGACTCCCCTGGGGAGACTCAGAAGCACCCCAAGATCCATGGCAACACTGGAGAGGAATCCTCAGGTTCAGGCTCCGACTCCACACAAGGACTGAGGCCCCGGCATGGACGGGAGACGAATCCCGAGAGGTCCCCTAGCAACTCGCATGGGGACTGGCCTTTCCTGAGGCCACCAGAGCGGGTCCCTGAGGTCCCCGTCGTAACTCGAGAAGACCTGCCGCATCTCGAGAAAATCCAGGAGGTTCTCCCCTCCAGGCGAGATGAGGCCCATTTCCGCTGAGGCGTCTCGAGGCTGATCACACCTCACCTCTGGAACTTCGAAAGGGTCCTTCACACCCTTGGTGCAAATCAAGAAGTTCCCCGACCTAGCCGTCTCCACTCGAGAGGAATCACGAGGGTCCCGCCCACATTCAGAGGAGCCCCGTTTCCGCCTCGTAGCTCGAGATGAGGGATCCTTTCCCTGCTTCGTCGGGAAAGAGTTTCCGGCGTTCCCGTCGCATCTCAAGAGGAGGCCCTCTCAACAGGAACGGCGAGAGGAACTCCAGGGTCGTGCCACCATTCCAAGAGTCCCCCAGATGTCTCAGTCCATTCCAGAGGAACCTCTTTTCCCTTCACCGGCTCGTCTTTCACGCCGAGGATCGACTCACACCAAGGTGGCACGTGGCACAGCCCTGTGGGACAGCCTCGTGGGAAAGCCTCGAGGGACAGCCTCGAGGGAAAGCCACAGATCCCTTGATCCACGTGACAGGAAGCGTGACACTACTGCTGCAGCTCGGGAGGAAAGCGCACGTGCATGCCCCCACTCGAGACGAGGCCTGACTCCCCTGGGGAGACTCAGAAGCACCCCAAGATCGATGGCAACACTGGAGAGGAATCCTCAGGTTCCGGCCCCGACTCCACACAAGGACTGAGGCCCCGGCATGGACGGGAGAGGAATCCCGAGAGGTCCCCTAGCAACTCGCATGGGGACTGGCCTTTCCTGAGGCCACCAGAGTGGGTCCCTGAGGTCCCCGTCGTAACTCGAGAAGACCTGCCGCAACTCGAGAAAATCCAGGAGGTTCTCCCCTCCAGGCGAGATGAGGCCCATTTCCGCTGAGGCGTCTCGAGGCTGATCACACCTCACCTCTGGAACTTCGAAAGGGTCCTTCACACCCTTGGTGCAAATCAAGAAGTTCCCCGACCTAGCCGTCTCCACTCGAGAGGAATCACGAGGGTCCCGCCCACATCCAGAGGAGCCCCGTTTCCGCCTCGTAGATCGAGATGAGGGATCCTTTCCCTGCCTCATCGGGAAAGAGTTCCCGGCCTTCCCGTCGCATCTCAAGAGGAGGCCCTCTCAACAGGAACGGCGAGAGGAACTCCAGGGTCGTGCCACCATTCCAAGAGTCCCCCAGATGTCTCAGTCCATTCCAGAGGAAACTATTTTCCCTTCACCGGCTCGTCTTTCACGCCGAGGATCGACTCACACCAAGGTGGCACGTGGCACAGCCCTGTGGGAAAGCCTCGTGGGAAAGCCTCGAGGGACAGCCTCGAGGGAAAGCCACAGATCCCTTGATCCACGTGACAGGAAGCGTGACACTACTGCTGCAGCTCGGGAGGAAAGCGCACGTGCAGGCCCCCACTCGAGACGAGGCCTGACTCCCCTGGGGAGACTCAGAAGCACCCCAAGATCCATGGCAACACTGGAGAGGAATCCTCAGGTTCCGGCCCCGACTCCACACAAGGACTGAGGCCCCGGCATGGACGGGAGAGGAATCCCGAGAGGTCCCCTAGCAAATCGCATGGGGACTGGCCTTTCCTGAGGCCACCAGAGCGGGTCCCTGAGGTCCCCGTCGTAACTCGAGAAGACCTGCCGCAACTCGAGAAAATCCAGGAGGTTCTCCCCTCCAGGCGAGATGAGGCCCATTTCTGCTGAGGCGTCTCAAGGCTGATCACACCTCACCTCTGGAACTTCGAAAGGGTCCTTCACACCCTTGGTGCAAATCAAGAAGTTCCCCGACCTAGCCGTCTCCACTCGAGAGGAATCACGAGGGTCCCGCCCACATCCAGAGGAGCCCCGTTTCCGCCTCGTAGCTCGAGATGAGGGATCCTTTCCCTGCCTCGTCGGGAAAGAGTTCCCGGCCTTCCCGTCGCATCTCAAGAGGAGGCCCTCTCAACAGGAACGGCGAGAGGAACTCCAGGTTCGTGCCACCATTCCAAGAGTCCCCCAGATGTCTCAGTCCATTCCAGAGGAACCTCTTTTCCCTTCACCGGCTCGTCTTTCACGCCGAGGATCGACTCACACCAAGGTGGCACGTGGCACAGCCCTGTGGGAAAGCCTCCTGGGAAAGCCTCGAGGGACAGCCTCGAGGGAAAGCCACAGATCCCTTGATCCACGTGACAGGATGCGTGACACTACTGCTGCAGCACGGGAGGAAAGCGCACGTGCATGCCCCCACTCGAGACGAGGCCTGACTCCCCTGGGGAGACTCAGAAGCACCCCAAGATCGATGGCAACACTGGAGAGGAATCCTCAGGTCCCGGCCCCGACTCCACAGAAGGACTGAGGCCCCGGCATGGACGGGAGAGGAATCCCGAGAGGTCCTCTAGCAACTCGCATGGGGACTGGCCTTTCCTGAGGCCACCAGAGTGGGTCCCTGAGGTCCCCGTCGTAACTCGAGAAGACCTGCCGCAACTCGAGAAAATCCAGGAGGTTCTCCCCTCCAGGCGAGATGAGGCCCATTTCCGCTGAGGTGTCTCGAGGCTGATCACACCTCACCTCTGGAACTTCGAAAGGGTCCTTCACACCCTTGGTGCAAATCAAGAAGTTCCCCGACCTAGCCGTCTCCACTCGAGAGGAATCACGAGGGTCCCGCCCACATCCAGAGGAGCCCCGTTTCCGCCTCGTAGCTCGAGATGAGGGATCCTTTCCCTGCTTCGTCGGGAAAGAGTTCCCGGCGTTCCCGTCGCATCTCAAGAGGAGGCCCTCTCAACAGGAACGGCGAGAGGAACTCCAGGGTCGTGCCACAATTCCAAGAGTCCCCCAGATGTCTCAGTCCATTCCAGAGGAACCTCTTTTCCCTTCACCGGCTCGTCTTTCACGCCGAGGATCGACTCACACCAAGGTGGCACGTGGCACAGCCCTGTGGGAAAGCCTCGTGGGAAAGCCTCGAGGGACAGCCTCGAGGGAAAGCCACAGATCCCTTGATCCACGTGACAGGAAGCGTGACACTACTGCTGCAGCTCGGGAGGAAAGCGCACGTGCATGCCCCCACTGGAGACGAGGCCTGACTCCCCTGGGGAGACTCAGAAGCACCCCAAGATCCATGGCAACACTGGAGAGGAATCCTCAGGTTCCGGCCCCGACTCCACACAAGGACTGAGGCCCCGGCATGGACGGGAGAGGAATCCCGAGAGGTACCCTAGCAACTCGCATGGGGACTGGCCTTTCCTAAGGCCACCAGAGCGGGTCCCTGAGGTCCCCGTTGTAACTCGAGAAGACCTGCCACAACTCGAGAAAATCCAGGAGGTTCTCCCCTCCAGGCGAGATGAGGCCCATTTCCGCTGAGGCGTCTCGAGGCTGATCACACCTCACCTCTGGAACTTCGAAAGGGTCCTTCACACCCTTGGTGCAAATCAAGAAGTTTCCCGACCTAGCCGTCTCCACTCGAGAGGAATCACGTGGGTCCCGCCCACATCCAGAGGAGCCCCGTTTCCGCCTCGTAGCTCGAGATGAGGGATCCTTTCCCTGCCTCGTCGGGAAAGAGTTCCCGGCCTTCCCGTCGCATCTCAAGAGGAGGCCCTCTCAACAGGAACGGCGAGAGGAACTCCAGGGTCGTGCCACCATTCCAAGAGTCCCCCAGATGTCTCAGTCCATTCCAGAGGAACCTCTTTTCCCTTCACCGGCTCGTCTTTCACGCCGAGGATCGACTCACACCAAGGTGGCACGTGGCACAGCCCTGTGGGACAGCCTCGTGGGAAAGCCTCGAGGGACAGCCTCGAGGGAAAGCCTCAGATCCCTTGATCCACGTGACAGGAAGCGTGACACTACTGCTGCAGCTCGGGAGGAAAGCGCACGTGCATGCCCCCACTCGAGACGAGGCCTGACTCCCCTGGGGAGACTCAGAAGCACCCCAAGATCGATGGCAACACTGGAGAGGAATCCTCAGGTTCCGGCCCCGACTCCACACAAGGACTGAGGCCCCGGCATGGACGGGAGAGGAATCCCGAGAGGTCCCCTAGCAACTCGCATGGGGACTGGCCTTTCCTGAGGCCACCAGAGTGGGTCCCTGAGGTCCCCGTCGTAACTCGAGAAGACCTGCCGCAACTCGAGAAAATCCAGGAGGTTCTCCCCTCCAGGCGAGATGAGGCCCATTTCCGCTGAGGCGTCTCGAGGCTGATCACACCTCACCTCTGGAACTTCGAAAGGGTCCTTCACACCCTTGGTGCAAATCAAGAAGTTCCCCGACCTAGCCGTCTCCACTCGAGAGGAATCACGAGGGTCCCGCCCACATCCAGAGGAGCCCCGTTTCCGCCTCGTAGATCGAGATGAGGGATCCTTTCCCTGCCTCATCGGGAAAGAGTTCCGGGCCTTCCCGTCGCATCTCAAGAGGAGGCCCTCTCAACAGGAACGGCGAGAGGAACTCCAGGGTCGTGCCACCATTCCAAGAGTCCCCCAGATGTCTCAGTCCATTCCAGAGGAACCTCTTTTCCCTTCACCGGCTCGTCTTTCACGCCGAGGATCGACTCACACCAAGGTGGCACGTGGCACAGCCCTGTGGGAAAGCCTCGTGGGAAAGCCTCGAGGGACAGCCTCGAGGGAAAGCCACAGATCCCTTGATCCACGTGACAGGAAGCGTGACACTACTGCTGCAGCTCGGGAGGAAAGCGCACGTGCATGCCCCCACTCGAGACGAGGCCTGACTCCCCTGGGGAGACTCAGAAGCACCCCAAGATCCATGGCAACACTGGAGAGGAATCCTCAGGTTCCGGCCCCGACTCCACACAAGGACTGAGGTCCCGGCATGGACGGGAGAGGAATCCCAAGAGGTCCCCTAGCAACTCGCATGGGGACTGGCCTTTCCTGAGGCCACCAGAGCAGGTCCCTGAGGTCCCCGTTGTAACTCGAGAAGACCTGACACAACTCGAGAAAATCCAGGAGGTTCTCCTCTCCAGGCGAGATGAGGCCCATTTCCGCTGAGGCGTCTCGAGGCTGATCACACCTCACCTCTGGAACTTCGAAAGGGTCCTTCACACCCTTGGTGCAAATCAAGAAGTTCCCCGACCTAGCCGTCTCCACTCGAGAGGAATCACGAGGGTCCCGCCCACATCCAGAGGAGCCCCGTTTCCGCCTCGTAGCTCGAGATGAGGGATCCTTTCCCTGCCTCGTCGGGAAAGAGTTCCCGGCCTTCCCGTCGCATCTCAAGAGGATGCCCTCTCAACAGGAACGGCGAGAGGAACTCCAGGTTCGTGCCACCATTCCAAGAGTCCCCCAGATGTCTCAGTCCATTCCAGAGGAACCTCTTTTCCCTTCACCGGCTCGTCTTTCACGCCGAGGATCGACTCACACCAAGGTGGCACGTGGCACAGCCCTGTGGGAAAGCCTCGTGGGAAAGCCTCGAGGGACAGCCTCGAGGGAAAGCCACAGATCCCTTGATCCACGTGACAGGATGCGTGACACTACTGCTGCAGCACGGGAGGAAAGCGCACGTGCATGCCCCCACTCGAGACGAGGCCTGACTCCCCTGGGGAGACTCAGAAGCACCCCAAGATCGATGGCAACACTGGAGAGGAATCCTCAGGTCCCGGCCCCGACTCCACAGAAGGACTGAGGCCCCGGCATGGACGGGAGAGGAATCCCGAGAGGTCCTCTAGCAACTCGCATGGGGACTGGCCGTTCCTGAGGCCACCAGAGTGGGTCCCTGAGGTCCCCTTCGTAACTCGAGAAGACCTGCCGCAACTCGAGAAAATCCAGGAGGTTCTCCCCTCCAGGCGAGATGAGGCCCATTTCCGCTGAGGTGTCTCGAGGCTGATCACACCTCACCTCTGGAACTTCGAAAGGGTCCTTCACACCCTTGGTGCAAATCAAGAAGTTCCCCGACCTAGCCGTCTCCACTCGAGAGGAATCACGAGGGTCCCGCCCACATCCAGAGGAGCCCCGTTTCCGCCTCGTAGCTCGAGATGAGGGATCCTTTCCCTGCTTCGTCGGGAAAGAGTTCCCGGCGTTCCCGTCGCATCTCAAGAGGAGGCCCTCTCAACAGGAACGGCGAGAGGAACTCCAGGGTCGTGCCACAATTCCAAGAGTCCCCCAGATGTCTCAGTCCATTCCAGAGGAACCTCTTTTCCCTTCACCGGCTCGTCTTTCACGCCGAGGATCGACTCACACCAAGGTGGCACGTGGCACAGCCCTGTGGGAAAGCCTCGTGGGAAAGCCTCGAGGGACAGCCTCGAGGGAAAGCCACAGATCCCTTGATCCACGTGACAGGAAGCGTGACACTACTGCTGCAGCTCGGGAGGAAAGCGCACGTGCATGCCCCCACTGGAGACGAGGCCTGACTCCCCTGGGGAGACTCAGAAGCACCCCAAGATCCATGGCAACACTGGAGAGGAATCCTCAGGTTCCGGCCCCGACTCCACACAAGGACTGAGGCCCCGGCATGGACGGGAGAGGAATCCCGAGAGGTACCCTAGCAACTCGCATGGGGACTGGCCTTTCCTAAGGCCACCAGAGCGGGTCCCTGAGGTCCCCGTTGTAACTCGAGAAGACCTGCCACAACTCGAGAAAATCCAGGAGGTTCTCCCCTCCAGGCGAGATGAGGCCCATTTCCGCTGAGGCGTCTCGAGGCTGATCACACCTCACCTCTGGAACTTCGAAAGGGTCCTTCACACCCTTGGTGCAAATCAAGAAGTTCCCCGACCTAGCCGTCTCCACTCGAGAGGAATCACGAGGGTCCCGCCCACATCCAGAGGAGCTCCGTTTCAGCCTCGGGGCTCGAGATGAGGGATCCTTTCCCTGCTTCGTCGGGAAAGAGTTCCCGGCGTTCCCGTCGCATCTCAAGAGGAGGCCCTCTCAACAGGAACGGCGAGAGGAACTCCAGGGTCGTGCCACCATTCCAAGAGTCCCCCAGATGTCTCAGTCCATTTCAGAGGAACCTCTTTTCCCTTCACCGGCTCGTCTTTCACGCCGAAGATCGACTCACACCAAGGTGGCACGTGGCACAGCCCTGTGGGAAAGCCTCGTGGGAAAGCCTCGAGGGACAGCCTCGAGGGAAAGCCACAGATCCCTTGATCCACGTGACAGGAAGCGTGACACTACTGCTGCAGCTCGGGAGGAAAGCGCACGTGCATGCCCCCACTCGAGACGAGGCCTGACTCCCCTGGGGAGACTCAGAAGCACCCCAAGATCCATGGCAACACTGGAGAGGAATCCTCAGGTTCCGGCCCCGACTCCACACAAGGACTGAGGTCCCGGCATGGACGGGAGAGGAATCCCAAGAGGTCCCCTAGCAACTCGCATGGGGACTGGCCTTTCCTGAGGCCACCAGAGCGGGTCCCTGAGGTCCCCGTTGTAACTCGAGAAGACCTGCCACAACTCGAGA
Source organism: Budorcas taxicolor (assembly GCF_023091745.1). Taxonomy (NCBI): domain Eukaryota; kingdom Metazoa; phylum Chordata; class Mammalia; order Artiodactyla; family Bovidae; genus Budorcas; species Budorcas taxicolor. Next base: position 1,453,308 of record NW_026292589.1, read on the forward strand.
AAATCCAGGAGGTTCTCACCTCCAGGCGAGATGAGGCCCATTTCCGCTGAGGCGTCTCGAGGCTGATCACACCTCACCTCTGGAACTTCGAAAGGGTCCTTCACACCCTTGGTGCAAATCAAGAAGTTTCCCGACCTAGCCGTCTCCACTCGAGAGCAATCACGTGGGTCCCGCCCACATCCAGAGGAGCCCCGTTTCCGCCTCGTAGCTCGAGATGAGGGATCCTTTCCCTGCCTCGTCGGGAAAGAGTTCCCGGCCTTCCCGTCGCATCTCAAGAGGAGGCCCTCTCAACAGGAACGGCGAGAGGAACTCCAGGGTCGTGCCACCATTCCAAGAGTCCCCCAGATGTCTCAGTCCATTCCAGAGGAACCTCTTTTCCCTTCACCGGCTCGTCTTTCACGCCGAGGATCGACTCACACCAAGGTGGCACGTGGCACAGCCCTGTGGGAAAGCCTCGTGGGAAAGCCTCGAGGGACAGCCTCGAGGGAAAGCCACAGATCCCTTGATCCACGTGACAGGAAGCGTGACACTACTGCTGCAGCTCGGGAGGAAAGCGCACGTGCACGCCCCCACTCGAGACGAGGCCTGACTCCCCTGGGGAGACTCAGAAGCACCCCAAGATCCATGGCAACACTGGAGAGGAATCCTCAGGTTCAGGCTCCGACTCCACACAAGGACTGAGGCCCCGGCATGGACGGGAGACGAATCCGGAGAGGTCCCCTAGCAACTCGCATGGGGACTGGCCTTTCCTGAGGCCACCAGAGCGGGTCCCTGAGGTCCCCGTCGTAACTCGAGAAGACCTGCCGCATCTCGAGAAAATCCAGGAGGTTCTCCCCTCCAGGCGAGATGAGGCCCATTTCCGCTGAGGCGTCTCGAGGCTGATCACACCTCACCTCTGGAACTTCGAAAGGGTCCTTCACACCCTTGGTGCAAATCAAGAAGTTCCCCGACCTAGCTGTCTCCACTCGAGAGGAATCACGAGGGTCCCGCCCACATCCAGAGGAGCCCCGTTTCCGCCTCGTAGCTCGAGATGAGGGATCCTTTCCCTGCTTCGTCGGGAAAGAGTTCCCGGCGTTCCCGTCGCATCTCAAGAGGAGGCCCTCTCAACAGGAACGGCGAGAGGAACTCCAGGGTCGTGCCACCATTCCAAGAGTCCCCCAGATGTCTCAGTCCATTCCAGAGGAACCTCTTTTCCCTTCACCGGCTCGTCTTTCACGCCGAGGATCGACTCACACCAAGGTGGCACGTGGCACAGCCCTGTGGGACAGCCTCGTGGGAAAGCCTCGAGGGACAGCCTCGAGGGAAAGCCACAGATCCCTTGATCCACGTGACAGGAAGCGTGACACTACTGCTGCAGCTCGGGAGGAAAGCGCACGTGCATGCCCCCACTCGAGACGAGGCCTGACTCCCCTGGGGAGACTCAGAAGCACCCCAAGATCCATGGCAACACTGGAGAGGAATCCTCAGGTTCCGGCCCCGACTCCACACAAGGACTGAGGCCCCGGCATGGACGGGAGAGGAATCCCGAGAGGTCCCCTAGCAACTCGCATGGGGACTGGCCTTTCCTGAGGCCACCAGAGTGGGTCCCTGAGGTCCCCGTCGTAACTCGAGAAGACCTGCCGCAACTCGAGAAAATCCAGGAGGTTCTCCCCTCCAGGCGAGATGAGGCCCATTTCCGCTGAGGTGTCTCGAGGCTGATCACACCTCACCTCTGGAACTTCGAAAGGGTCCTTCACACCCTTGGTGCAAATCAAGAAGTTCCCCGACCTAGCCGTCTCCACTCGAGAGGAATCACGAGGGTCCCGCCCACATCCAGAGGAGCCCCGTTTCCGCCTCGTAGCTCGAGATGAGGGATCCTTTCCCTGCTTCGTCGGGAAAGAGTTCCCGGCGTTCCCGTCGCATCTCAAGGGGAGGCCCTCTCAACAGGAACGGCGAGAGGAACTCCAGGGTCGTGCCACCATTCCAAGAGTCCCCCAGATGTCTCAGTCCATTCCAGAGGAACCTCTTTTCCCTTCACCGGCTCATCTTTCACGCCGAGGATCGACTCACACCAAGGTGGCACGTGGCACAGCCCTGTGGGAAAGCCTCGTGGGAAAGCCTCGAGGGACAGCCTCGACGGAAAGCCACAGATCCCTTGATCCACGTGACAGGAAGCGTGACACTACTGCTGCAGCTCGGGAGGAAAGGGCACGTGCATGCCCCCACACGAGACGAGGCCTGACTCCCCTGGGGAGACTCAGAAGCACGCCAAGATCCATGGCAACACTGGAGAGGAATCCTCAGGTTCCGGCCCCGACTCCACACAAGGACTGAGGCCCCGGCATGGACGGGAGAGGAATCCCAAGAGGTCCCCTAGCAACTCGCATGGGGACTGGCCTTTCCTGAGGCCACCAGAGCGGGTCCCTGAGGTCCCCGTTGTAACTCGAGAAGACCTGCCACAACTCGAGAAAATCCAGGAGGTTCTCACCTCCAGGCGAGATGAGGCCCATTTCCGCTGAGGCGTCTCGAGGCTGATCACACCTCACCTCTGGAACTTCGAAAGGGTCCTTCACACCCTTGGTGCAAATCAAGAAGTTCCCCGACATACCCGTCTCCACTCGAGAGGAATCACGAGGGTCCCGCCCACATCCAGAGGAGCCCCGTTTCCGCCTCGTAGCTCGAGATGAGGGATCCTTTCACTGCTTCGTCGGGAAAGAGTTCCCGGCCTTCCCGTCGCATCTCAAGAGGAGGCCCTCTCAACAGGAACGGCGAGAGGAACTCCAGGGTCGTGCCACCATTCCAAGAGTCCCCCAGATGTCTCAGTCCATTCCAGAGGAACCTCTTTTCCCTTCACCGGCACGTCTTTCACGCCGAGGATCGACTCACACCAAGGTGGCACGTGGCACAGCCCTGTGGGAAAGCCTCGTGGGAAAGCCTCGAGGGACAGCCTCGAGGGAAAGCCACAGATCCCTTGATCCACGTGACAGGAAGAGTGACACTACTGCTGCAGCTAGGGAGGAAAGCGCACGTGCAGGCCCCCACTCGAGACGAGGCCTGACTCCCCTGGGGAGACTCAGAAGCACCCCAAGATCGATGGCAACACTGGAGAGGAATCCTCAGGTTCCGGCCCCGACTCCACACAAGGACTGAGGCCCCGGCATGGACGGGAGAGGAATCCCAAGAGGTCCCCTAGCAACTCGCATGGGGACTGGCCTTTCCTGAGGCCACCAGAGTGGGTCCCTGAGGTCCCCGTCGTAACTCGAGAAGACCTGCCGCAACTCGAGAAAATCCAGGAGATTCTCCCCTCCAGGCGAGATGAGGCCCATTTCCGCTGAGGTGTCTCGAGGCTGATCACACCTCACCTCTGGAACTTCGAAAGGCTCCTTCACACCCTTGGTGCAAATCAAGAAGTTCCCCGACCTAGCCATCTCCACTCGAGAGGAATCACGAGGGTCCCGCCCACATCCAGAGGAGCCCCGTTTCCGCCTCGTAGCTCGAGATGAGGGATCCTTTCCCTGCTTCGTCGGGAAAGAGTTCCCGGCGTTCCCGTCGCATCTCAAGAGGAGGCCCTCTCAACAGGAACGGCGAGAGGAACTCCAGGGTCGTGCCACCATTCCAAGAGTCCCCCAGATGTCTCAGTCCATTCCAGAGGAACCTCTTTTCCCTTCACCGGCTCATCTTTCACGCCGAGGATCGACTCACAGCAAGGTGGCACGTGGCACAGCCCTGTGGGAAAGCCTCGTGGGAAACCCTCGAGGGACAGCCTCGAGGGAAAGCCACAGATCCCTTGATCCACGTGACAGGAAGCGTGACACTACTGCTGCAGCTCGGGAGGAAAGGGCACGTGCATGCCCCCACACGAGACGAGGCCTGACTCCCCTGGGGAGACTCAGAAGCACCCCAAGATCCATGGCAACACTGGAGAGGAATCCTCAGGTTCAGGCTCCGACTCCACACAAGGACTGAGGCCCCGGCATGGACGGGAGACGAATCCCGAGAGGTCCCCTAGCAACTCGCATGGGGACTGGCCTTTCCTGAGGCCACCAGAGCGGGTCCCTGAGGTCCCCGTCGTAACTCGAGAAGACCTGCCGCATCTCGAGAAAATCCAGGAGGTTCTCCCCTCCAGGCGAGATGAGGCCCATTTCCGCTGAGGCGTCTCGAGGCTGATCACACCTCACCTCTGGAACTTCGAAAGGGTCCTTCACACCCTTGGTGCAAATCAAGAAGTTCCCCGACCTAGCCGTCTCCACTCGAGAGGAATCACGAGGGTCCCGCCCACATCCAGAGGAGCCCCGTTTCCGCCTCGTAGCTCGAGATGAGGGATCCTTTCCCTGCTTCGTCGGGAAAGAGTTTCCGGCGTTCCCGTCGCATCTCAAGAGGAGGCCCTCTCAACAGGAACGGCGAGAGGAACTCCAGGGTCGTGCCACGATTCCAAGAGTCCCCCAGATGTCTCAGTCCATTCCAGAGGAACCTCTTTTCCCTTCACCGGCTCGTCTTTCACGCCGAGGATCGACTCACACCAAGGTGGCACGTGGCACAGCCCTGTGGGACAGCCTCGTGGGAAAGCCTCGAGGGACAGCCTCGAGGGAAAGCCACAGATCCCTTGATCCACGTGACAGGAAGCGTGACACTACTGCTGCAGCTCGGGAGGAAAGCGCACGTGCATGCCCCCACTCGAGACGAGGCCTGACTCCCCTGGGGAGACTCAGAAGCACCCCAAGATCCATGGCAACACTGGAGAGGAATCCTCAGGTTCCGGCCCCGACTCCACACAAGGACTGAGGCCCCGGCATGGACGGGAGAGGAATCCCGAGAGGTCCCCTAGCAACTCGCATGGGGACTGGCCTTTCCTGAGGCCACCAGAGTGGGTCCCTGAGGTCCCCGTCGTAACTCGAGAAGACCTGCCGCAACTCGAGAAAATCCAGGAGGTTCTCCCCTCCAGGCGAGATGAGGCCCATTTCCGCTGAGGTGTCTCGAGGCTGATCACACCTCACCTCTGGAACTTCGAAAGGGTCCTTCACACCCTTGGTGCAAATCAAGAAGTTCCCCGACCTAGCCGTCTCCACTCGAGAGGAATCACGAGGGTCCCGCCCACATCCAGAGGAGCCCCGTTTCCGCCTCGTAGCTCGAGATGAGGGATCCTTTCCCTGCTTCGTCGGGAAAGAGTTCCCGGCGTTCCCGTCGCATCTCAAGAGGAGGCCCTCTCAACAGGAACGGCGAGAGGAACTCCAGGGTCGTGCCACCATTCCAAGAGTCCCCCAAATGTCTCAGTCCATTCCAGAGGAACCTCTTTTCCCTTCACCGGCTCATCTTTCACGCCGAGGATCGACTCACACCAAGGTGGCACGTGGCACAGCCCTGTGGGAAAGCCTCGTGGGAAAGCCTCGAGGGACAGCCTCGAGGGAAAGCCACAGATCCCTTGATCCACGTGACAGGAAGCGTGACACTACTGCTGCAGCTCGGGAGGAAAGGGCACGTGCATGCCCCCACACGAGACGAGGCCTGACTCCCCTGGGGAGACTCAGAAGCACCCCAAGATCCATGGCAACACTGGAGAGGAATCCTCAGGTTCAGGCTCCGACTCCACACAAGGACTGAGGCCCCGGCATGGACGGGAGACGAATCCCGAGAGGTCCCCTAGCAACTCGCATGGGGACTGGCCTTTCCTGAGGCCACCAGAGCGGGTCCCTGAGGTCCCCGTCGTAACTCGAGAAGACCTGCCGCATCTCGAGAAAATCCAGGAGGTTCTCCCCTCCAGGCGAGATGAGGCCCATTTCCGATGAGGCGTCTCGAGGCTGATCACACCTCACCTCTGGAACTTCGAAAGGGTCCTTCACACCCTTGGTGCAAATCAAGAAGTTCCCCGACCTAGTCGTCTCCACTCGAGAGGAATCACGAGGGTCCCGCCCACATCCAGAGGAGCCCCGTTTCCGCCTCGTAGCTCGAGATGAGGGATCCTTTCCCTGCTTCGTCGGGAAAGAGTTCCCGGCGTTCCCGTCGCATCTCAAGAGGAGGCCCTCTCAACAGGAACGGCGAGAGGAACTCCAGGGTCGTGCCACGATTCCAAGAGTCCCCCAGATGTCTCAGTCCATTCCAGAGGAACCTCTTTTCCCTTCACCGGCTCGTCTTTCACGCCGAGGATCGACTCACACCAAGGTGGCACGTGGCACAGCCCTGTGGGACAGCCTCGTGGGAAAGCCTCGAGGGACAGCCTCGAGGGAAAGCCACAGATCCCTTGATCCACGTGACAGGAAGCGTGACACTACTGCTGCAGCTCGGGAGGAAAGCGCACGTGCATGCCCCCACTCGAGACGAGGCCTGACTCCCCTGGGGAGACTCAGAAGCACCCCAAGATCCATGGCAACACTGGAGAGGAATCCTCAGGTTCCGGCCCCGACTCCACACAAGGACTGAGGCCCCGGCATGGACGGGAGAGGAATCCCGAGAGGTCCCCTAGCAACTCGCATGGGGACTGGCCTTTCCTGAGGCCACCAGAGCGGGTCCCTGAGGTCCCCGTCGTAACTCGAGAAGACCTGCCGCAACTCGAGAAAATCCAGGAGGTTCTCCCCTCCAGGCGAGATGAGGCCCATTTCCGCTGAGGTGTCTCGAGGCTGATCACACCTCACCTCTGGAACTTCGAAAGGGTCCTTCACACCCTTGGTGCAAATCAAGAAGTTCCCCGACCTAGCCGTCTCCACTCGAGAGGAATCACGAGGGTCCCGCCCACATCCAGAGGAGCCCCGTTTCCGCCTCGTAGCTCGAGATGAGGGATCCTTTCCCTGCTTCGTCGGGAAAGAGTTCCCGGCGTTCCCGTCGCATCTCAAGAGGAGGCCCTCTCAACAGGAACGGCGAGAGGAACTCCAGGGTCGTGCCACCATTCCAAGAGTCCCCCAGATGTCTCAGTCCATTCCAGAGGAACCTCTTTTCCCTTCACCGTCTCATCTTTCACGCCGAGGATCGACTCACAGCAAGGTGGCACGTGGCACAGCCCTGTGGGAAAGCCTCGTGGGAAAGCCTCGAGGGACAGCCTCGAGGGAAAGCCACAGATCCCTTGATCCACGTGACAGGAAGCGTGACACTACTGCTGCAGCTCGGGAGGAAAGGGCACGTGCATGCCCCCACACGAGACGAGGCCTGACTCCCCTGGGGAGACTCAGAAGCACCCCAAGATCCATGGCAACACTGGAGAGGAATCCTCAGGTTCAGGCTCCGACTCCACACAAGGACTGAGGCCCCGGCATGGACGGGAGACGAATCCCGAGAGGTCCCCTAGCAACTCGCATGGGGACTGGCCTTTCCTGAGGCCACCAGAGCGGGTCCCTGAGGTACCCGTCGTAACTCGAGAAGACCTGCCGCATCTCGAGAAAATCCAGGAGGTTCTCCCCTCCAGGCGAGATGAGGCCCATTTCCGCTGAGGCGTCTCGAGGCTGATCACACCTCACCTCTGGAACTTCGAAAGGGTCCTTCACACCCTTGGTGCAAATCAAGAAGTTCCCCGACCTAGCCGTCTCCACTCGAGAGGAATCACGAGGGTCCCGCCCACATCCAGAGGAGCCCCGTTTCCGCCTCGTAGCTCGAGATGAGGGATCCTTTCCCTGCTTCGTCGGGAAAGAGTTCCCGGCGTTCCCGTCGCATCTCAAGAGGAGGCCCTCTCAACAGGAACGGCGAGAGGAACTCCAGGGTCGTGCCACGATTCCAAGAGTCCCCCAGATGTCTCAGTCCATTCCAGAGGAACCTCTTTTCCCTTCACCGGCTCGTCTTTCACGCCGAGGATCGACTCACACCAAGGTGGCACGTGGCACAGCCCTGTGGGACAGCCTCGTGGGAAAGCCTCGAGGGACAGCCTCGAGGGAAAGCCACAGATCCCTTGATCCACGTGACAGGAAGCGTGACAGAACTGCTGCAGCTCGGGAGGAAAGCGCACGTGCATGCCCCCACTCGAGACGAGGCCTGACTCCCCTGGGGAGACTCAGAAGCACCCCAAGATCGATGGCAACACTGGAGAGGAATCCTCAGGTTCCGGCCCCGACTCCACACAAGGACTGAGGCCCCGGCATGGACGGGAGAGGAATCCCGAGAGGTCCCCTAGCAACTCGCATGGGGACTGGCCTTTCCTGAGGCCACCAGAACGGGTCCCTGAGGTCCCCGTCGTAACTCGAGAAGACCTGCCGCAACTCGAGAAAATCCAGGAGGTTCTTCCCTCCAGGCGAGATGAGGCCCATTTCCGCTGAGGCGTCTCGAGGCTGATCACACCTCACCTCTGGAACTTCGAAAGGGTCCTTCACACCCTTGGTGCAAATCAAGAAGTTCCCCGACCTAGCCGTCTCCACTCGAGAGGAATCACGAGGGTCCCGCCCACATCCAGAGGAGCCCCGTTTCCGCCTCGTAGCTCGAGATGAGGGATCCTTTCACTGCTTCGTCGGGAAAGAGTTCCCGGCCTTCCCGTCGCATCTCAAGAGGAGGCCCTCTCAACAGGAACGGCGAGAGGAACTCCAGGGTCGTGCCACCATTCCAAGAGTCCCCCAGAGGTCTCAGTCCATTCCAGAGGAACCTCTTTTCCCTTCACCGGCTCGTCTTTCACGCCGAGGATCGACTCACACCAAGGTGGCACGTGGCAGAGCCCTGTGGGAAAGCCTCGTGGGAAAGCCTCGAGGGACAGCCTCGAGGGAAAGCCACAGATCCCTTGATCCACGTGACAGGAAGCGTGACACTACTGCTGCAGCTCGGGAGGAAAATGCACGTGCATGCCCCCACTCGAGACGAGGCCTGACTCCCCTGGGTTGACTCAGAAGCACCCCAAGATCCATGGCAACACTGGAGAGGAATCCTCAGGTTCCGGCCCCGACTCCACACAAGGACTGAGGCCCCGGCATGGACGGGAGAGGAATCCCAAGAGGTCCCCTAGCAACTCGCATGGGGACTGGCCTTTCCTGAGGCCACCAGAGCGGGTCCCTGAGGTCCCCGTTGTAACTCGAGAAGACCTGCCACAACTCGAGAAAATCCAGGAGGTTCTCACCTCCAGGCGACATGAGGCCCATTTCCGCTGAGGCGTCTCGAGGCTGATCACACCTCACCTCTGGAACTTCGAAAGGGTCCTTCACACCCTTGGTGCAAATCAAGAAGTTCCCCGACATACCCGTCTCCACTCGAGAGGAATCACGAGGGTCCCGCCCACATCCAGAGGAGCCCCGTTTCCGCCTCGTAGCTCGAGATGAGGGATCCTTTCCCTGCCTCGTCGGGAAAGAGTTCCCGGCCTTCCCGTCGCATCTCAAGAGGAGGCCCTCTCAACAGGAACGGCGAGAGGAACTCCAGGGTCGTGCCACGATTCCAAGAGTCCCCCAGATGTCTCAGTCCATTCCAGAGGAACCTCTTTTCCCTTCACCGGCTCGTCTTTCACGCCGAGGATCGACTCACACCAAGGTGGCACGTGGCACAGCCCTGTGGGACAGCCTCGTGGGAAAGCCTCCAGGGACAGCCTCGAGGGAAAGCCACAGATCCCTTGATCCACGTGACAGGAAGCGTGACACTACTGCTGCAGCTCGGGAGGAAAGCGCACGTGCATGCCCCCACTCGAGACGAGGCCTGACTCCCCTGGGGAGACTCAGAAGCACCCCAAGATCGATGGCAACACTGGAGAGGAATCCTCAGGTTCCGGCCCCGACTCCACACAAGGACTGAGGCCCCGGCATGGACGGGAGAGGAATCCCGAGAGGTCCCCTAGCAACTCGCATGGGGACTGGCCTTTCCTGAGGCCACCAGAGCGGGTCCCTGAGGTCCCCGTCGTAACTCGAGAAGACCTGCCGCAACTCGAGAAAATCCAGGAGGTTCTTCCCTCCAGGCGAGATGAGGCCCATTTCCGCTGAGGCGTCTCGAGGCTGATCACACCTCACCTCTGGAACTTCGAAAGGGTCCTTCACACCCTTGGTGCAAATCAAGAAGTTCCCCGACCTAGCCGTCTCCACTCGAGAGGAATCACGAGGGTCCCGCCCACATCCAGAGGAGCCCCGTTTCCGCCTCGTAGCTCGAGATGAGGGATCCTTTCACTGCTTCGTCGGGAAAGAGTTCCCGGCGTTCCCGTCGCATCTCAAGAGGAGGCCCTCTCAACAGGAACGGCGAGAGGAACTCCAGGGTCGTGCCACCATTCCAAGAGTCCCCCAGATGTCTCAGTCCATTCCAGAGGAACCTCTTTTCCCTTCACCGGCTCGTCTTTCACGCCGAGGATCGACTCACACCAAGGTGGCACGTGGCAGAGCCCTGTGGGAAAGCCTCGTGGGAAAGCCTCGAGGGACAGCCTCGAGGGAAAGCCACAGATCCCTTGATCCACGTGACAGGAAGCGTGACACTACTGCTGCAGCTCGGGAGGAAAGCGCACGTGCATGCCCCCACTCGAGACGAGGCCTGACTCCCCTGGGGAGACTCAGAAGCACCCCAAGATCCATGGCAACACTGGAGAGGAATCCTCAGGTTCCGGCCCCGACTCCACACAAGGACTGAGGCCCCGGCATGGACGGGAGAGGAATCCCAAGAGGTCCCCTAGCAACTCGCATGGGGACTGGCCTTTCCTGAGGCCACCAGAGCGGGTCCCTGAGGTCCCCGTTGTAACTCGAGAAGACCTGCCACAACTCGAGAAAATCCAGGAGGTTCTCACCTCCAGGCGACATGAGGCCCATTTCCGCTGAGGCGTCTCGAGGCTGATCACACCTCACCTCTGGAACTTCGAAAGGGTCCTTCACACCCTTGGTGCAAATCAAGAAGTTCCCCGACATACCCGTCTCCACTCGAGAGGAATCACGAGGGTCCCGCCCACATCCAGAGGAGCCCCGTTTCCGCCTCGTAGCTCGAGATGAGGGATCCTTTCCCTGCCTCGTCGGGAAAGAGTTCCCGGCCTTCCCGTCGCATCTCAAGAGGAGGCCCTCTCAACAGGAACGGCGAGAGGAACTCCAGGGTCGTGCCACCATTCCAAGAGTCCCCCAGATGTCTCAGTCCATTCCAGAGGAACCTCTTTTCCCTTCACCGGCACGTCTTTCACGCCGAGGATCGACTCACACCAAGGTGGCACGTGGCACAGCCCTGTGGGAAAGCCTCGTGGGAAAGCCTCGAGGGACAGCCTCGAGGGAAAGCCACAGATCCCTTGATCCACGTGACAGGAAGAGTGACACTACTGCTGCAGCTCGGGAGGAAAGCGCACGTGCAGGCCCCCACTCGAGACGAGGCCTGACTCCCCTGGGGAGACTCAGAAGCACCCCAAGATCGATGGCAACACTGGAGAGGAATCCTCAGGTTCCGGCCCCGACTCCACACAAGGACTGAGGCCCCGGCATGGACGGGAGAGGAATCACGAGAGGTCCCCTAGCAACTCGCATGGGGACTGGCCTTTCCTGAGGCCACCAGAGCGGGTCCCTGAGGTCCCCGTCGTAACTCGAGAAGACCTGCCGCATCTCGAGAAAATCCAGGAGGTTCTCCCCTCCAGGCGAGATGAGGCCCATTTCCGCTGAGGCGTCTCGAGGCTGATCACACCTCACCTCTGGAACTTCGAAAGGGTCCTTCACACCCTTGGTGCAAATCAAGAAGTTCCCCGACCTAGCCGTCTCCACTCGAGAGGAATCACGAGGGTCCCGCCCACATCCAGAGGAGCCCCGTTTCCGCCTCGTAGCTCGAGATGAGGGATCCTTTCCCTGCTTCGTCGGGAAAGAGTTCCCGGCGTTCCCGTCGCATCTCAAGAGGAGGCCCTCTCAACAGGAACGGCGAGAGGAACTCCAGGGTCGTGCCACCATTCCAAGAGTCCCCCAGATGTCTCAGTCCATTCCAGAGGAACCTCTTTTCCCTTCACCGGCTCGTCTTTCACGCCGAGGATCGACTCACACCAAGGTGGCACGTGGCAGAGCCCTGTGGGAAAGCCTCGTGGGAAAGCCTCGAGGGACAGCCTCGAGGGAAAGCCACAGATCCCTTGATCCACGTGACAGGAAGCGTGACACTACTGCTGCAGCTCGGGAGGAAAGCGCACGTGCATGCCCCCACTCGAGACGAGGCCTGACTCCCCTGGGGAGACTCAGAAGCACCCCAAGATCCATGGCAACACTGGAGAGGAATCCTCAGGTTCAGGCTCCGACTCCACACAAGGACTGAGGCCCCGGCATGGACGGGAGACGAATCCCGAGAGGTCCCCTAGCAACTCGCATGGGGACTGGCCTTTCCTGAGGCCACCAGAGCGGGTCCCTGAGGTCCCCGTCGTAACTCGAGAAGACCTGCCGCATCTCGAGAAAATCCAGGAGGTTCTCCCCTCCAGGCGAGATGAGGCCCATTTCCGCTGAGGCGTCTCGAGGCTGATCACACCTCACCTCTGGAACTTCGAAAGGGTCCTTCACACCCTTGGTGCAAATCAAGAAGTTCCCCGACCTAGCCGTCTCCACTCGAGAGGAATCACGAGGGTCCCGCCCACATCCAGAGGAGCCCCGTTTCCGCCTCGTAGCTCGAGATGAGGGATCCTTTCCCTGCTTCGTCGGGAAAGAGTTCCCGGCGTTCCCGTCGCATCTCAAGAGGAGGCCCTCTCAACAGGAACGGCGAGAGGAACTCCAGGGTCGTGCCACGATTCCAAGAGTCCCCCAGATGTCTCAGTCCATTCCAGAGGAACCTCTTTTCCCTTCACCGGCTCGTCTTTCACGCCGAGGATCGACTCACACCAAGGTGGCACGTGGCACAGCCCTGTGGGACAGCCTCGTGGGAAAGCCTCGAGGGACAGCCTCGAGGGAAAGCCACAGATCCCTTGATCCACGTGACAGGAAGCGTGACACTACTGCTGCAGCTCGGGAGGAAAACGCACGTGCATGCCCCCACTCGAGACGAGGCCTGACTCCCCTGGGGAGACTCAGAAGCACCCCAAGATCGATGGCAACACTGGAGAGGAATCCTCAGGTTCCGGCCCCGACTCCACACAAGGACTGAGGCCCCGGCATGGACGGGAGAGGAATCCCGAGAGGTCCCCTAGCAACTCGCATGGGGACTGGCCTTTTCTGAGGCCACCAGAGCGGGTCCCTGAGGTCCCCGTCGTAACTCGAGAAGACCTGCCGCAACTCGAGAAAATCCAGGAGGTTCTTCCCTCCAGGCGAGATGAGGCCCATTTCCGCTGAGGCGTCTCGAGGCTGATCACACCTCACCTCTGGAACTTCGAAAGGGTCCTTCACACCCTTGGTGCAAATCAAGAAGTTCCCCGACCTAGCCGTCTCCACTCGAGAGGAATCACGAGGGTCCCGCCCACATCCAGAGGAGCCCCGTTTCCGCCTCGTAGCTCGAGATGAGGGATCCTTTCACTGCTTCGTCGGGAAAGAGTTCCCGGCCTTCCGGTCGCATCTCAAGAGGAGGCCCTCTCAACAGGAACGGCGAGAGGAACTCCAGGGTCGTGCCACGATTCCAAGAGTCCCCCAGATGTCTCAGTCCATTCCAGAGGAACCTCTTTTCCCTTCACCGGCTCGTCTTTCACGCCGAGGATCGACTCACACCAAGGTGGCACGTGGCACAGCCCTGTGGGAAAGCCTCGTGGGAAAGCCTCGAGGGACAGCCTCGAGGGAAAGCCACAGATCCCTTGATCCACGTGACAGGAAGCGTGACACTACTGCTGCAGCTCGGGAGGAAAGCGCACGTGCATGCCCCCACTCGAGACGAGGCCTGACTCCCCTGGGGAGACTCAGAAGCACCCCAAGATCCATGGCAACACGGGAGAGGAATCCTCAGGTTCCGGCCCCGACTCCACACAAGGACTGAGGCCCCGGCATGGACGGGAGAGGAATCCCAAGAGGTCCCCTAGCAACTCGCATGGGGACTGGCCTTTCCTGAGGCCACCAGAGCGGGTCCCTGAGGTCCCCGTTGTAACTCGAGAAGACCTGCCACAACTCGAGAAAATCCAGGAGGTTCTCACCTCCAGGCGACATGAGGCCCATTTCCGCTGAGGCGTCTCGAGGCTGATCACACCTCACCTCTGGAACTTCGAAAGGGTCCTTCACACTCTTGGTGCAAATCAAGAAGTTCCCCGACATACCCGTCTCCACTCGAGAGGAATCACGAGGGTCCCGCCCACATCCAGAGGAGCCCCGTTTCCGCCTCGTAGCTCGAGATGAGGGATCCTTTCCCTGCCTCGTCGGGAAAGAGTTCCCGGCCTTCCCGTCGCATCTCAAGAGGAGGCCCTCTCAACAGGAACGGCGAGAGGAACTCCAGGGTCGTGCCACCATTCCAAGAGTCCCCCAGATGTCTCAGTCCATTCCAGAGGAACCTCTTTTCCCTTCACCGGCACGTCTTTCACGCCGAGGATCGACTCACACCAAGGTGGCACGTGGCACAGCCCTGTGGGAAAGCCTCGTGGGAAAGCCTCGAGGGACAGCCTCGAGGGAAAGCCACAGATCCCTTGATCCACGTGACAGGAATAGTGACACTACTGCTGCAGCTCGGGAGGAAAGCGCACGTGCAGGCCCCCACTCGAGACGAGGCCTGACTCCCCTGGGGAGACTCAGAAGCACCCCAAGATCGATGGCAACACTGGAGAGGAATCCTCAGGTTCCGGCCCCGACTCCACACAAGGACTGAGGCCCCGGCATGGACGGGAGAGGAATCCCGAGAGGTCCCCTAGCAACTCGCATGGGGACTGGCCTTTCCTGAGGCCACCAGAGCGGGTCCCTGAGGTCCCCGTCGTAACTCGAGAAGACCTGCCGCATCTCGAGAAAATCCAGGAGGTTCTCCCCTCCAGGCGAGATGAGGCCCATTTCCGCTGAGGCGTCTCGAGGCTGATCACACCTCACCTCTGGAACTTCGAAAGGGTCCTTCACACCCTTGGTGCAAATCAAGAAGTTCCCCGACCTAGCCGTCTCCACTCGAGAGGAATCACGAGGGTCCCGCCCACATCCAGAGGAGCCCCGTTTCCGCCTCGTAGCTCGAGATGAGGGATCCTTTCCCTGCTTCGTCGGGAAAGAGTTCCCGGCGTTCCCGTCGCATCTCAAGAGGAGGCCCTCTCAACAGGAACGGCGAGAGGAACTCCAGGGTCGTGCCACGATTCCAAGAGTCCCCCAGATGTCTCAGTCCATTCCAGAGGAACCTCTTTTCCCTTCACCGGCTCGTCTTTCACGCCGAGGATCGACTCACACCAAGGTGGCACGTGGCACAGCCCTGTGGGACAGCCTCGTGGGAAAGCCTCGAGGGACAGCCTCGAGGGAAAGCCACAGATCCCTTGATCCACGTGACAGGAAGCGTGACACTACTGCTGCAGCTCGGGAGGAAAGCGCACGTGCATGCCCCCACTCGAGACGAGGCCTGACTCCCCTGGGGAGACTCAGAAGCACCCCAAGATCCATGGCAACACTGGAGAGGAATCCTCAGGTTCTGGCCCCGACTCCACACAAGGACTGAGGCCCCGGCATGGACGGGAGAGGAATCCCGAGAGGTCCCCTAGAAACTCGCATGGGGACTGGCCTTTCCTGAGGCCACCAGAGCGGGTCCCTGAGGTCCCCGTCGTAACTCGAGAAGACCTGCCGCAACTCGAGAAAATCCAGGAGGTTCTTCCCTCCAGGCGAGATGAGGCCCATTTCCGCTGAGGTGTCTCGAGGCTGATCACACCTCACCTCTGGAACTTCGAAAGGGTCCTTCACACCCTTGGTGCAAATCAAGAAGTTCCCCGACCTAGCCGTCTCCACTCGAGAGGAATCACGAGGGTCCCGCCCACATCCAGAGGAGCCCCGTTTCCGCCTCGTAGCTCGAGATGAGGGATCCTTTCCCTGCTTCGTCGGGAAAGAGTTCCCGGCGTTCCCGTCGCATCTCAAGAGGAGGCCCTCTCAACAGGAACGGCGAGAGGAACTCCAGGGTCGTGCCACGATTCCAAGAGTCCCCCAGATGTCTCAGTCCATTCCAGAGGAACCTCTTTTCCCTTCACCGGCTCGTCTTTCACGCCGAGGATCGACTCACACCAAGGTGGCACGTGGCACAGCCCTGTGGGAAGGCCTCGTGGGAAAGCCTCGAGGGACAGCCTCGAGGGAAAGCCACAGATCCCTTGATCCACGTGACAGGAAGCGTGACACTACTGCTGCAGCTCGGGAGGAAAGCGCACGTGCATGCCCCCACTCGAGACGAGGCCTGACTCCCCTGGGGAGACTCAGAAGCACCCCAAGATCCATGGCAACACTGGAGAGGAATCCTCAGGTTCCGGCCCCGACTCCACACAAGGACTGAGGCCCCGGCATGGACGGGAGAGGAATCCCGAGAGGTCCCCTAGCAACTCGCATGGGGACTGGCCTTTCCTGAGGCCACCAGAGTGGGTCCCTGAGATCCCCGTCGTAACTCGAGAAGACCTGCCGCAACTCGAGAAAATCCAGGAGGTTCTCCCCTCCAGGCGAGATGAGGCCCATTTCTGCTGAGGTGTCTCGAGGCTGATCACACCTCACCTCTGGAACTTCGAAAGGGTCCTTCACACCCTTGGTGCAAATCAAGAAGTTCCCCGACCTAGCCGTCTCCACTCGAGAGGAATCACGAGGGTCCCGCCCACATCCAGAGGAGCCCCGTTTCCGCCTCGTAGCTCGAGATGAGGGATCCTTTCCCTGCTTCGTCGGGAAAGAGTTCCCGGCGTTCCCGTCGCATCTCAAGAGGAGGCCCTCTCAACAGGAACGGCGAGAGGAACTCCAGGGTCGTGCCACCATTCCAAGAGTCCCCCAGATGTCTCAGTCCATTCCAGAGGAACCTCTTTTCCCTTCACCGGCTCATCTTTCACGCCGAGGATCGACTCACACCAAGGTGGCACGTGGCACAGCCCTGTGGGAAAGCCTCGTGGGAAAGCCTCGAGGGACAGCCTCGAGGGAAAGCCACAGATCCCTTGATCCACGTGACAGGAAGCGTGACACTACTGCTGCAGCTCGGGAGGAAAGGGCACGTGCATGCCCCCACACGAGACGAGGCCTGACTCCCCTGGGGAGACTCAGAAGCACCCCAAGATCCATGGCAACACTGGAGAGGAATCCTCAGGTTCAGGCTCCGACTCCACACAAGGACTGAGGCCCCGGCATGGACGGGAGACGAATCCCGAGAGGTCCCCTAGCAACTCGCATGGGGACTGGCCTTTCCTGAGGCCACCAGAGCGGGTCCCTGAGGTCCCCGTCGTAACTCGAGAAGACCTGCCGCATCTCGAGAAAATCCAGGAGGTTCTCCCCTCCAGGCGAGATGAGGCCCATTTCCGCTGAGGCGTCTCGAGGCTGATCACACCTCACCTCTGGAACTTCGAAAGGGTCCTTCACACCCTTGGTGCAAATCAAGAAGTTCCCCGACCTAGCCGTCTCCACTCGAGAGGAATCACGAGGGTCCCGCCCACATCCAGAGGAGCCCCGTTTCCGCCTCGTAGCTCGAGATGAGGGATCCTTTCCCTGCTTCGTCGGGAAAGAGTTCCCGGCGTTCCCGTCGCATCTCAAGAGGAGGCCCTCTCAACAGGAACGGCGAGAGGAACTCCAGGGTCGTGCCACGATTCCAAGAGTCCCCCAGATGACTCAGTCCATTCCAGAGGAACCTCTTTTCCCTTCACCGGCTCGTCTTTCACGCCGAGGATCGACTCACACCAAGGTGGCACGTGGCACAGCCCTGTTGGACAGCCTCGTGGGAAAGCCTCGAGGGACAGCCTCGAGGGAAAGCCACAGATCCCTTGATCCACGTGACAGGAAGCGTGACACTACTGCTGCAGCTCGGGAGGAAAGCGCACGTGCATGCCCCCACTCGAGACGAGGCCTGACTCCCCTGGGGAGACTCAGAAGCACCCCAAGATCCATGGCAACACTGGAGAGGAATCCTCAGGTTCCGGCCCCGACTCCACACAAGGACTGAGGCCCCGGCATGGACGGGAGAGGAATCCCGAGAGGTCCCCTAGCAACTCGCATGGGGACTGGCCTTTCCTGAGGCCACCAGAGCGGGTCCCTGAGGTCCCCGTCGTAACTCGAGAAGACCTGCCGCAACTCGAGAAAATCCAGGAGGTTCTTCCCTCCAGGCGAGATGAGGCCCATTTCCGCTGAGGCGTCTCGAGGCTGATCACACCTCACCTCTGGAACTTCGAAAGGGTCCTTCACACCCTTGGTGCAAATCAAGAAGTTCCCCGACATACCCGTCTCCACTCGAGAGGAATCAAGAGGGTCCCGCCCACATCCAGAGGAGCCCCGTTTCCGCCTCGTAGCTCGAGATGAGGGATCCTTTCCCTGCCTCGTCGGGAAAGAGTTCCCGGCCTTCCCGTCGCATCTCAAGAGGAGGCCCTCTCAACAGGAACGGCGAGAGGAACTCCAGGGTCGTGCCACCATTCCAAGAGTCCCCCAGATGTCTCAGTCCATTCCAGAGGAACCTCTTTTCCCTTCACCGGCACGTCTTTCACGCCGAGGATCGACTCACACCAAGGTGGCACGTGGCACAGCCCTGTGGGAAAGCCTCGTGGGAAAGCCTCGAGGGACAGCCTCGAGGGAAAGCCACAGATCCCTTGATCCACGTGACAGGAAGAGTGACACTACTGCTGCAGCTCGGGAGGAAAGCGCACGTGCAGGCCCCCACTCGAGACGAGGCCTGACTCCCCTGGGGAGACTCAGAAGCACCCCAAGATCCATGGCAACACTGGAGAGGAATCCTCAGGTTCCGGCCCCGACTCCACACAAGGACTGAGGCCCCGGCATGGACGGGAGAGGAATCCCGAGAGGTCCCCTAGCAACTCGCATGGGGACTGGCCTTTCCTGAGGCCACCAGAGCGGGTCCCTGAGGTCCCCGTCGTAACTCGAGAAGACCTGCCGCAACTCGAGAAAATCCAGGAGGTTCTCCCCTCCAGGCGAGATGAGGCCCATTTCCGCTGAGGTGTCTCGAGGCTGATCACACCTCACCTCTGGAACTTCGAAAGGGTCCTTCACACCCTTGGTGCAAATCAAGAAGTTCCCCGACCTAGCCGTCTCCACTCGAGAGGAATCACGAGGGTCCCGCCCACATCCAGAGGAGCCCCGTTTCCGCCTCGTAGCTCGAGATGAGGGATCCTTTCCCTGCTTCGTCGGGAAAGAGTTCCCGGCGTTCCCGTCGCATCTCAAGAGGAGGCCCTCTCTACAGGAACGGCGAGAGGAACTCCAGGGTCGTGCCACCATTCCAAGAGTCCCCCAGATGTCTCAGTCCATTCCAGAGGAACCTCTTTTCCCTTCACCGGCTCGTCTTTCACGCCGAGGATCGACTCACACCAAGGTGGCACGTGGCACAGCCCTGTGGGAAAGCCTCGTGGGAAAGCCTCGAGGGACAGCCTCGAGGGAAAGCCACAGATCCCTTGATCCACGTGACAGGAAGCGTGACACTACTGCTGCAGCTCGGGAGGAAAGGGCACGTGCATGCCCCCACACGAGACGAGGCCTGACTCCCCTGGGGAGACTCAGAAGCACCCCAAGATCCATGGCAACACTGGAGAGGAATCCTCAGGTTCAGGCTCCGACTCCACACAAGGACTGAGGCCCCGGCATGGACGGGAGACGAATCCCGAGAGGTCCCCTAGCAACTCGCATGGGGACTGGCCTTTCCTGAGGCCACCAGAGCGGGTCCCTGAGGTCCCCGTCGTAACTCGAGAAGACCTGCCGCATCTCGGAAAATCCAGGAGGTTCTCCCCTCCAGGCGAGATGAGGCCCATTTCCGCTGAGGCGTCTCGAGGCTGATCACACCTCACCTCTGGAACTTCGAAAGGGTCCTTCACACCCTTGGTGCAAATCAAGAAGTTCCCCGACCTAGCCGTCTCCACTCGAGAGGAATCACGAGGGTCCCGCCCACATCCAGAGGAGCCCCGTTTCCGCCTCGTAGCTCGAGATGAGGGATCCTTTCCCTGCTTCGTCGGGAAAGAGTTCCCGGCGTTCCCGTCGCATCTCAAGAGGAGGCCCTCTCAACAGGAACGGCGAGAGGAACTCCAGGGTCGTGCCACCATTCCAAGAGTCCCCCAGATGTCTCAGTCCATTCCAGAGGAACCTCTTTTCCCTTCACCGGCTCGTCTTTCACGCCGAGGATCGACTCACACCAAGGTGGCACGTGGCACAGCCCTGTGGGACAGCCTCGTGGGAAAGCCTCGAGGGACAGCCTCGAGGGAAAGCCACAGATCCCTTGATCCACGTGACAGGAAGCGTGACAGAACTGCTGCAGCTCGGGAGGAAAGCGCACGTGCATGCCCCCACTCGAGACGAGGCCTGACTCCCCTGGGGAGACTCAGAAGCACCCCAAGATCCATGGCAACACTGGAGAGGAATCCTCAAGTTCCGGCCCCGACTCCACACAAGGACTGAGGCCCCGGCATGGACGGGAGAGGAATCCCGAGAGGTCCCCTAGCAACTCGCATGGGGACTGGCCTTTCCTGAGGCCACCAGAGCGGGTCCCTGAGGTCCCCGTCGTAACTCGAGAAGACCTGCCGCAACTCGAGAAAATCCAGGAGGTTCTCCCCTCCAGGCGAGATGAGGCCCATTTCTGCTGAGGCGTCTCGAGGCTGATCACACCTCACCTCTGGAACTTCGAAAGGCTCCTTCACACCCTTGGTGCAAATCAAGAAGTTCCCCGACCTAGCCGTCTCCACTCGAGAGGAATCACGAGGGTCCCGCCCACATCCAGACGAGCCCCGTTTCCGCCTCGTAGCTCGAGATGAGGGATCCTTTCCCTGCTTCGTCGGGAAAGAGTTCCCGGCGTTCCCGTCGCATCTCAAGAGGAGGCCCTCTCAACAGGAACGGCGAGAGGAACTTCCAGGGTCGTGCCACGATTCCAAGAGTCCCCCAGATGTCTCAGTCCATTCCAGAGGAACCTCTTTTCCCTTCACCGGCTCGTCTTTCACGCCGAGGATCGACTCACACCAAGGTGGCACGTGGCACAGCCCTGTGGGACAGCCTCGTGGGAAAGCCTCGAGGGACAGCCTCGAGGGAAAGCCACAGATCCCTTGATCCACGTCACAGGAAGCGTGACACTACTGCTGCAGCTCGGGAGGAAAGCGCACGTGCAGGCCCCCACTCGAGACGAGGCCTGACTCCCCTGGGGAGACTCAGAAGCACCCCAAGATCGATGGCAACACTGGAGAGGAATCCTCAGGTTCCGGCCCCGACTCCACACAAGGACTGAGGCCCCGGCATGGACGGGAGAGGAATCCCGAGAGGTCCCCTAGCAACTCGCATGGGGACTGGCCTTTCCTGAGGCCACCAGAGTGGGTCCCTGAGGTCCCCGTCGTAACTCGAGAAGACCTGCCGCAACTCGAGAAAATCCGGGAGGTTCTCCCCTCCAGGCGAGATGAGGCCCATTTCCGCTGAGGTGTCTCGAGGCTGATCACACCTCACCTCTGGAACTTCGAAAGGGTCCTTCACACCCTTGGTGCAAATCAAGAAGTTCCCCGACCTAGCCGTCTCCACTCGAGAGGAATCACGAGGGTCCCGCCCACATCCAGAGGAGCCCCGTTTCCGCCTCGTAGCTCGAGATGAGGGATCCTTTCCCTGCTTCGTCGGGAAAGAGTTCCCGGCGTTCCCGTCGCATCTCAAGAGGAGGCCCTCTCAACAGGAACGGCGAGAGGAACTCCAGGGTCGTGCCACCATTCCAAGAGTCCCCCAGATGTCTCAGTCCATTCCAGAGGAACCTCTTTTCCCTTCACCGGCTCATCTTTCACGCCGAGGATCGACTCACACCAAGGTGGCACGTGGCACAGCCCTGTGGGAAAGCCTCGTGGGAAAGCCTCGAGGGACAGCCTCGAGGGAAAGCCACAGATCCCTTGATCCACGTGACAGGAAGCGTGACACTACTGCTGCAGCTCGGGAGGAAAGGGCACGTGCATGCCCCCACACGAGACGAGGCCTGACTCCCCTGGGGAGACTCAGAAGCACCCCAAGATCCATGGCAACACTGGAGAGGAATCCTCAGGTTCAGGCTCCGACTCCACACAAGGACTGAGGCCCCGGCATGGACGGGAGACGAATCCCGAGAGGTCCCCTAGCAACTCGCATGGGGACTGGCCTTTCCTGAGGCCACCAGAGCGGGTCCCTGAGGTCCCCGTCGTAACTCGAGAAGACCTGCCGCATCTTGAGAAAATCCAGGAGGTTCTCCCCTCCAGGCGAGATGAGGCCCATTTCCGCTGAGGCGTCTCGAGGCTGATCACACCTCACCTCTGGAACTTCGAAAGGGTCCTTCACACCCTTGGTGCAAATCAAGAAGTTCCCCGACCTAGCCGTCTCCACTCGAGAGGAATCACGAGGGTCCCGCCCACATCCAGAGGAGCCCCGTTTCCGCCTCGTAGCTCGAGATGAGGGATCCTTTCCCTGCTTCGTCGGGAAAGAGTTCCCGGCGTTCCCGTCGCATCTCAAGAGGAGGCCCTCTCAACAGGAACGGCGAGAGGAACTCCAGGGTCGTGCCACCATTCCAAGAGTCCCCCAGATGTCTCAGTCCATTCCAGAGGAACCTCTTTTCCCTTCACCGGCTCGTCTTTCACGCCGAGGATCGACTCACACCAAGGTGGCACGTGGCACAGCCCTGTGGGACAGCCTCGTGGGAAAGCCTCGAGGGACAGCCTCGAGGGAAAGCCACAGATCCCTTGATCCACGTGACAGGAAGCGTGACACTACTGCTGCAGCTCGGGAGGAAAGCGCACGTGCATGCCCCCACTCGAGACGAGGCCTGACTCCCCTGGGGAGACTCAGAAGCACCCCAAGATCGATGGCAACACTGGAGAGGAATCCTCAGGTTCCGGCCCCGACTCCACACAAGGACTGAGGCCCCGGCATGGACGGGAGAGGAATCCCGAGAGGTCCCCTAGCAACTCGCATGGGGACTGGCCTTTCCTGAGGCCACCAGAGCGGGTCCCTGAGGTCCCCGTCGTAACTCGAGAAGACCTGCCGCAACTCGAGAAAATCCAGGAGGTTCTTCCCTCCAGGCGAGATGAGGCCCATTTCCGCTGAGGCGTCTCGAGGCTGATCACACCTCACCTCTGGAACTTCGAAAGGGTCCTTCACACCCTTGGTGCAAATCAAGAAGTTCCCCGACCTAGCCGTCTCCACTCGAGAGGAATCACGAGGGTCCCGCCCACATCCAGAGGAGCCCCGTTTCCGCCTCGTAGCTCGAGATGAGGGATCCTTTCACTGCTTCGTCGGGAAAGAGTTCCCGGCCTTCCCGTCGCATCTCAAGAGGAGGCCCTCTCAACAGGAACGGCGAGAGGAACTCCAGGGTCGTGCCACCATTCCAAGAGTCCCCCAGATGTCTCAGTCCATTCCAGAGGAACCTCTTTTCCCTTCACCGGCTCGTCTTTCACGCCGAGGATCGACTCACACCAAGGTGGCACGTGGCACAGCCCTGTGGGAAAGCCTCGTGGGAAAGCCTCGAGGGACAGCCTCGAGGGAAAGCCACAGATCCCTTGATCCACGTGACAGGAAGCGTGACACTACTGCTGCAGCTCGGGAGGAAAGCGCACGTGCATGCCCCCACTCGAGACGAGGCCTGACTCCCCTGGGGAGACTCAGAAGCACCCCAAGATCCATGGCAACACTGGAGAGGAATCCTCAGGTTCCGGCCCCGACTCCACACAAGGACTGAGGCCCCGGCATGGACGGGAGAGGAATCCCAAGAGGTCCCCTAGCAACTCGCATGGGGACTGGCCTTTCCTGAGGCCACCAGAGCGGGTCCCTGAGGTCCCCGTTGTAACTCGAGAAGACCTGCCACAACTCGAGAAAATCCAGGAGGTTCTCACCTCCAGGCGAGATGAGGCCCATTTCCGCTGAGGCGTCTCGAGGCTGATCACACCTCACCTCTGGAACTTCGAAAGGGTCCTTCACACCCTTGGTGCAAATCAAGAAGTTCCCCGACATACCCGTCTCCACTCGAGAGGAATCACGAGGGTCCCGCCCACATCCAGAGGAGCCCCGTTTCCGCCTCGTAGCTCGAGATGAGGGATCCTTTCCCTGCCTCGTCGGGAAAGAGTTCCCGGCCTTCCCGTCGCATCTCAAGAGGAGGCCCTCTCAACAGGAACGGCGAGAGGAACTCCAGGGTCGTGCCACCATTCCAAGAGTCCCCCAGATGTCTCAGTCCATTCCAGAGGAACCTCTTTTCCCTTCACCGGCACGTCTTTCACGCCGAGGATCGACTCACACCAAGGTGGAACGTGGCACAGCCCTGTGGGAAAGCCTCGTGGGAAAGCCTCGAGGGACAGCCTCGAGGGAAAGCCACAGATCCCTTGATCCACGTGACAGGAAGAGTGACACTACTGCTGCAGCTCGGGAGGAAAGCGCACGTGCAGGCCCCCACTCGAGACGAGGCCTGACTCCCCTGGGGAGACTCAGAAGCACCCCAAGATCGATGGCAACACTGGAGAGGAATCCTCAGGTTCCGGCCCCGACTCCACACAAGGACTGAGGCCCCGGCATGGACGGGAGAGGAATCCCGAGAGGTCCCCTAGCAACTCGCATGGGGACTGGCCTTTCCTGAGGCCACCAGAGTGGGTCCCTGAGGTCCCCGTCGTAACTCGAGAAGACCTGCCGCAACTCGAGAAAATCCAGGAGGTTCTCCCCTCCAGGCGAGATGAGGCCCATTTCCGCTGAGGTGTCTCGAGGCTGATCACACCTCACCTCTGGAACTTCGAAAGGGTCCTTCACACCCTTGGTGCAAATCAAGAAGTTCCCCGACCTAGCCGTCTCCACTCGAGAGGAATCACGAGGGTCCCGCCCACATCCAGAGGAGCCCCGTTTCCCCCTCGTAGCTCGAGATGAGGGATCCTTTCCCTGCTTCGTCGGGAAAGAGTTCCCGGCGTTCCCGTCGCATCTCAAGAGGAGGCCCTCTCAACAGGAACGGCGAGAGGAACTCCAGGGTCGTGCCACCATTCCAAGAGTCCCCCAGATGTCTCAGTCCATTCCAGAGGAACCTCTTTTCCCTTCACCGGCTCATCTTTCACGCCGAGGATCGACTCACACCAAGGTGGCACGTGGCACAGCCCTGTGGGAAAGCCTCGTGGGAAAGCCTCGAGGGACAGCCTCGAGGGAAAGCCACAGATCCCTTGATCCACGTGACAGGAAGCGTGACACTACTGCTGCAGCTCGGGAGGAAAGGGCACGTGCATGCGCCCACACGAGACGAGGCCTGACTCCCCTGGGGAGACTCAGAAGCACCCCAAGATCCATGGCAACACTGGAGAGGAATCCTCAGGTTCAGGCTCCGACTCCACACAAGGACTGAGGCCCCGGCATGGACGGGAGAGGAATCCCGAGAGGTCCCCTAGCAACTCGCATGGGGACTGGCCTTTCCTGAGGCCACCAGAGCGGGTCCCTGAGGTCCCCGTCGTAACTCGAGAAGACCTGCCGCATCTCGAGAAAATCCAGGAGGTTCTCCCCTCCAGGCGAGATGAGGCCCATTTCCGCTGAGGCGTCTCGAGGCTGATCACACCTCACCACTGGAACTTCGAAAGGGTCCTTCACACCCTTGGTGCAAATCAAGAAGTTCCCCGACCTAGCCGTCTCCACTCGAGAGGAATCACGAGGGTCCCGCCCACATCCAGAGGAGCCCCGTTTCCGCCTCGTAGCTCGAGATGAGGGATCCTTTCCCTGCTTCGTCGGGAAAGAGTTCCCGGCGTTCCCGTCGCATCTCAAGAGGAGGCCCTCTCAACAGGAACGGCGAGAGGAACTCCAGGGTCGTGCCACGATTCCAAGAGTCCCCCAGATGTCTCAGTCCATTCCAGAGGAACCTCTTTTCCCTTCACCGGCTCGTCTTTCACGCCGAGGATCGACTCACACCAAGGTGGCACGTGGCACAGCCCTGTGGGAAAGCCTCGTGGGAAAGCCTCGAGGGACAGCCTCGAGGGAAAGCCACAGATCCCTTGATCCACGTGACAGGAAGCGTGACACTACTGCTGCAGCTCGGGAGGAAAGCGCACGTGCATGCCCCCACTCGAGACGAGGCCTGACTCCCCTGGGGAGACTCAGAAGCACCCCAAGATCCATGGCAACACTGGAGAGGAATCCTCAGGTTCCGGCCCCGACTCCACACAAGGACTGAGGCCCCGGCATGGACGGGAGAGGAATCCCAAGAGGTCCCCTAGCAACTCGCATGGGGACTGGCCTTTCCTGAGGCCACCAGAGCGGGTCCCTGAGGTCCCCGTTGTAACTCGAGAAGACCTGCCACAACTCGAGAAAATCCAGGAGGTTCTCACCTCCAGGCGACATGAGGCCCATTTCCCCTGAGGCGTCTCGAGGCTGATCACACCTCACCTCTGGAACTTCGAAAGGGTCCTTCACACCCTTGGTGCAAATCAAGAAGTTCCCCGACCTAGCCGTCTCCACTCGAGAGGAATCACGAGGGTCCCGCCCACATCCAGAGGAGCCCCGTTTCTGCCTCGTAGCTCGAGATGAGGGATCCTTTCCCTGCCTCGTCGGGAAAGAGTTCCCGGCCTTCCCGTCGCATCTCAAGAGGAGGCCCTCTCAACAGGAACGGCGAGAGGAACTCCAGGGTCGTGCCACCATTCCAAGAGTCCCCCAGATGTCTCAGTCCATTCCAGAGGAACCTCTTTTCCCTTCACCGGCACGTCTTTCACGCCGAGGATCGACTCACACCAAGGTGGCACGTGGCACAGACCTGTGGGAAAGCCTCGTAGGAAAGCCTCGAGGGACAGCCTCGAGGGAAAGCCACAGATCCCTTGATCCACGTGACAGGAAGAGTGACACTACTGCTGCAGCTCGGGAGGAAAGCGCACGTGCAGGCCCCCACTCGAGACGAGGCCTGACTCCCCTGGGGAGACTCAGAAGCACCCCAAGATCGATGGCAACACTGGAGAGGAATCCTCAGGTTCCGGCCCCGACTCCACACAAGGACTGAGGCCCCGGCATGGACGGGAGAGGAATCCCGAGAGGTCCCCTAGCAACTCGCATGGGGACTGGCCTTTCCTGAGGCCACCAGAGTGGGTCCCTGAGGTCCCCGTCGTAACTCGAGAAGACCTGCCGCAACTCGAGAAAATCCAGGAGGTTCTCCCCTCCAGGCGAGATGAGGCCCATTTCCGCTGAGGTGTCTCGAGGCTGATCACACCTCACCTCTGGAACTTCGAAAGGGTCCTTCACACCCTTGGTGCAAATCAAGAAGTTCCCCGACCTAGCCGTCTCCACTCGAGAGGAATCACGAGGGTCCCGCCCACATCCAGAGGAGCCCCGTTTCCGCCTCGTAGCTCGAGATGAGGGATCCTTTCCCTGCTTCGTCGGGAAAGAGTTCCCGGCGTTCCCGTCGCATCTCAAGAGGAGGCCCTCTCAACAGGAACGGCGAGAGGAACTCCAGGGTCGTGCCACCATTCCAAGAGTCCCCCAGATGTCTCAGT
The DNA here is from genome assembly GCF_023091745.1 of Budorcas taxicolor. NCBI lineage: Eukaryota > Metazoa > Chordata > Mammalia > Artiodactyla > Bovidae > Budorcas > Budorcas taxicolor. The sequence continues at coordinate 1,480,591 of NW_026292589.1, forward strand.
CCATTCCAGAGGAACCTCTTTTCCCTTCACCGGCTCATCTTTCACGCCGAGGATCGACTCACACCAAGGTGGCACGTGGCACAGCCCTGTGGGAAAGCCTCGTGGGAAAGCCTCGAGGGACAGCCTCGAGGGAAAGCCACAGATCCCTTGATCCACGTGACAGGAAGCGTGACACTACTGCTGCAGCTCGGGAGGAAAGGGCACGTGCATGCCCCCACACGAGACGAGGCCTGACTCCCCTGGGGAGACTCAGAAGCACCCCAAGATCCATGGCAACACTGGAGAGGAATCCTCAGGTTCAGGCTCCGACTCCACACAAGGACTGAGGCCCCGGCATGGACGGGAGAGGAATCCCGAGAGGTCCCCTAGCAACTCGCATGGGGACTGGCCTTTCCTGAGGCCACCAGAGCGGGTCCCTGAGGTCCCCGTCGTAACTCGAGAAGACCTGCCGCATCTCGAGAAAATCCAGGAGGTTCTCCCCTCCAGGCGAGATGAGGCCCATTTCCGCTGAGGCGTCTCGAGGCTGATCACACCTCACCTCTGGAACTTCGAAAGGGTCCTTCACACCCTTGGTGCAAATCAAGAAGTTCCCCGACCTAGCCGTCTCCACTCGAGAGGAATCACGAGGGTCCCGCCCACATCCAGAGGAGCCCCGTTTCCGCCTCGTAGCTCGAGATGAGGGATCCTTTCCCTGCTTCGTCGGGAAAGAGTTCCCGGCGTTCCCGTTGCATCTCAAGAGGAGGCCCTCTCAACAGGAACGGCGAGAGGAACTCCAGGGTCGTGCCACCATTCCAAGAGTCCCCCAGATGTCTCAGTCCATTCCAGAGGAACCTCTTTTCCCTTCACCGGCTCATCTTTCACGCCGAGGATCGACTCACACCAAGGTGGCACGTGGCACAGCCCTGTGGGAAAGCCTCGTGGGAAAGCCTCGAGGGACAGCCTCGAGGGAAAGCCACAGATCCCTTGATCCACGTGACAGGAAGCGTGACACTACTGCTGCAGCTCGGGAGGAAAGGGCACGTGCATGCCCCCACACGAGACGAGGCCTGACTCCCCTGGGGAGACTCAGAAGCACCCCAAGATCCATGGCAACACTGGAGAGGAATCCTCAGGTTCAGGCTCCGACTCCACACAAGGACTGAGGCCCCGGCATGGACGGGAGAGGAATCCCGAGAGGTCCCCTAGCAACTCGCATGGGGACTGGCCTTTCCTGAGGCCACCAGAGCGGGTCCCTGAGGTCCCCGTCGTAACTCGAGAAGACCTGCCACATCTCGAGAAAATCCAGGAGGTTCTCCCCTCCAGGCGAGATGAGGCCCATTTCCGCTGAGGCATCTCGAGGCTGATCACACCTCACCTCTGGAACTTCGAAAGGGTCCTTCACACCCTTGGTGCAAATCAAGAAGTTCCCTGACCTAGCCGTCTCCACTCGAGAGGAATCACGAGGGTCCCGCCCACATCCAGAGGAGCCCAGTTTCCGCCTCGTAGCTCGAGATGAGGGATCCTTTCCCTGCTTCGTCGGGAAAGAGTTCCCAGCGTTCCCGTCGCATCTCAAGAGGAGGCCCTCTCAACAGGAACGGCGAGAGGAACTCCAGGGTCGTGCCACGATTCCAAGAGTCCCCCAGATGTCTCAGTCCATTCCAGAGGAACCTCTTTTCCCTTCACCGGCTCGTCTTTCACGCCGAGGATCGACTCACACCAAGGTGGCACGTGGCACAGCCCTGTGGGACAGCCTCGTGGGAAAGCCTCGAGGGACAGCCTCGAGGGAAAGCCACAGATCCCTTGATCCACGTGACAGGAAGCGTGACACTACTGCTGCAGCTCGGGAGGAAAGCGCACGTGCATGCCCCCACTCGAGACGAGGCCTGACTCCCCTGGGGAGACTCAGAAGCACCCCAAGATCCATGGCAACACTGGAGAGGAATCCTCAGGTTCCGGCCCCGACTCCACACAAGGACTGTGGCCCCGGCATGGACGGGAGAGGAATCCCGAGAGGTCCCCTAGCAACTCGCATGGGGACTGGCCTTTCCTGAGGCCACCAGAGCGGGTCCCTGAGGTCCCCGTTGTAACTCGAGAAGACCTGCCACACCTCGAGAAAATCCAGGAGGTTCTCACCTCCAGGCGACATGAGGCCCATTTCCCCTGAGGCGTCTCGAGGCTGATCACACCTCACCTCTGGAACTTCGAAAGGGTCCTTCACACCCTTGGTGCAAATCAAGAAGTTCCCCGACCTAGCCGTCTCCACTCGAGAGGAATCACGAGGGTCCCGCCCACATCCAGAGGAGCCCCGTTTCCGCCTCGTAGCTCGAGATGAGGGATCCTTTCCCTGCTTCGTCGGGAAAGAGTTCCCGGCGTTCCCGTCGCATCTCAAGAGGAGGCCCTCTCTACAGGAACGGCGAGAGGAACTCCAGGGTCGTGCCACCATTCCAAGAGTCCCCCAGATGTCTCAGTCCATTCCAGAGGAACCTCTTTTCCCTTCACCGGCTCGTCTTTCACGCCAAGGATCGACTCACACCAAGGTGGCACGTGGCACAGCCCTGTGGGAAAGCCTCGTGGGAAAGCCTCGAGGGACAGCCCCGAGGGAAAGCCACAGATCCCTTGATCCACGTGACAGGAAGCGTGACACTACTGCTGCAGCTCGGGAGGAAAGCGCACGTGCATGCCCCCAATCGAGACGAGGCCTGACTCCCCTGGGGAGACTCAGAAGCACCCCAAGATCCATGGCAACACTGGAGAGGAATCCTCAGGTTCCGGCCCCGACTCCACACAAGGACTGAGGCCCCGGCATGGACGGGAGAGGAATCCCGAGAGGTCCCCTAGCAACTCGCATGGGGACTGGCCTTTCCTGAGGCCACCAGAGTGGGTCCCTGAGGTCCCCGTCGTAACTCGAGAAGACCTGCCGCAACTCGAGAAAATCCAGGAGGTTCTCCCCTCCAGGCGAGATGAGGCCCATTTCCGCTGAGGTGTCTCGAGGCTGATCACACCTCACCTCTGGAACTTCGAAAGGGTCCTTCACACCCTTGGTGCAAATCAAGAAGTTCCCCGACCTAGCCGTCTCCACTCGAGAGGAATCACGAGGGTCCCGCCCACATCCAGAGGAGCCCCGTTTCCGCCTCGTAGCTCGAGATGAGGGATCCTTTCCCTGCTTCGTCGGGAAAGAGTTCCCGGCGTTCCCGTCGCATCTCAAGAGGAGGCCCTCTCAACAGGAACGGCGAGAGGAACTCCAGGGTCGTGCCACCATTCCAAGAGTCCCCCAGATGTCTCAGTCCATTCCAGAGGAACCTCTTTTCCCTTCACCGGCTCATCTTTCACGCCGAGGATCGACTCACACCAAGGTGGCACGTGGCACAGCCCTGTGGGAAAGCCTCGTGGGAAAGCCTCGAGGGACAGCCTCGAGGGAAAGCCACAGATCCCTTGATCCACGTGACAGGAAGCGTGACACTACTGCTGCAGCTCGGGAGGAAAGGGCACGTGCATGCCCCCACACGAGACGAGGCCTGACTCCCCTGGGGAGACTCAGAAGCACCCCAAGATCCATGGCAACACTGGAGAGGAATCCTCAGGTTCAGGCTCCGACTCCACACAAGGACTGAGGCCCCGGCATGGACGGGAGAGGAATCCCGAGAGGTCCCCTAGCAACTCGCATGGGGACTGGCCTTTCCTGAGGCCACCAGAGCGGGTCCCTGAGGTCCCCGTCGTAACTCGAGAAGACCTGCCGCATCTCGAGAAAATCCAGGAGGTTCTCCCCTCCAGGCGAGATGAGGCCCATTTCCGCTGAGGCGTCTCGAGGCTGATCACACCTCACCTCTGGAACTTCGAAAGGGTCCTTCACACCCTTGGTGCAAATCAAGAAGTTCCCCGACCTAGCCGTCTCCACTCGAGAGGAATCACGAGGGTCCCGCCCACATCCAGAGGAGCCCCGTTTCCGCCTCGTAGCTCGAGATGAGGGATCCTTTCCCTGCTTCGTCGGGAAAGAGTTCCCGGCGTTCCCGTTGCATCTCAAGAGGAGGCCCTCTCAACAGGAACGGCGAGAGGAACTCCAGGGTCGTGCCACCATTCCAAGAGTCCCCCAGATGTCTCAGTCCATTCCAGAGGAACCTCTTTTCCCTTCACCGGCTCATCTTTCACGCCGAGGATCGACTCACACCAAGGTGGCACGTGGCACAGCCCTGTGGGAAAGCCTCGTGGGAAAGCCTCGAGGGACAGCCTCGAGGGAAAGCCACAGATCCCTTGATCCACGTGACAGGAAGCGTGACACTACTGCTGCAGCTCGGGAGGAAAGGGCACGTGCATGCCCCCACACGAGACCAGGCCTGACTCCCCTGGGGAGACTCAGAAGCACCCCAAGATCCATGGCAACACTGGAGAGGAATCCTCAGGTTCAGGCTCCGACTCCACACAAGGACTGAGGCCCCGGCATGGACGGGAGAGGAATCCCGAGAGGTCCCCTAGCAACTCGCATGGGGACTGGCCTTTCCTGAGGCCACCAGAGCGGGTCCCTGAGGTCCCCGTCGTAACTCGAGAAGACCTGCCACATCTCGAGAAAATCCAGGAGGTTCTCCCCTCCAGGCGAGATGAGGCCCATTTCCGCTGAGGCATCTCGAGGCTGATCACACCTCACCTCTGGAACTTCGAAAGGGTCCTTCACACCCTTGGTGCAAATCAAGAAGTTCCCTGACCTAGCCGTCTCCACTCGAGAGGAATCACGAGGGTCCCGCCCACATCCAGAGGAGCCCAGTTTCCGCCTCGTAGCTCGAGATGAGGGATCCTTTCCCTGCTTCGTCGGGAAAGAGTTCCCAGCGTTCCCGTCGCATCTCAAGAGGAGGCCCTCTCAACAGGAACGGCGAGAGGAACTCCAGGGTCGTGCCACGATTCCAAGAGTCCCCCAGATGTCTCAGTCCATTCCAGAGGAACCTCTTTTCCCTTCACCGGCTCGTCTTTCACGCCGAGGATCGACTCACACCAAGGTGGCACGTGGCACAGCCCTGTGGGACAGCCTCGTGGGAAAGCCTCGAGGGACAGCCTCGAGGGAAAGCCACAGATCCCTTGATCCACGTGACAGGAAGCGTGACACTACTGCTGCAGCTCGGGAGGAAAGCGCACGTGCATGCCCCCACTCGAGACGAGGCCTGACTCCCCTGGGGAGACTCAGAAGCACCCCAAGATCCATGGCAACACTGGAGAGGAATCCTCAGGTTCCGGCCCCGACTCCACACAAGGACTGTGGCCCCGGCATGGACGGGAGAGGAATCCCGAGAGGTCCCCTAGCAACTCGCATGGGGACTGGCCTTTCCTGAGGCCACCAGAGCGGGTCCCTGAGGTCCCCGTTGTAACTCGAGAAGACCTGCCACACCTCGAGAAAATCCAGGAGGTTCTCACCTCCAGGCGACATGAGGCCCATTTCCCCTGAGGCGTCTCGAGGCTGATCACACCTCACCTCTGGAACTTCGAAAGGGTCCTTCACACCCTTGGTGCAAATCAAGAAGTTCCCCGACCTAGCCGTCTCCACTCGAGAGGAATCACGAGGGTCCCGCCCACATCCAGAGGAGCCCCGTTTCCGCCTCGTAGCTCGAGATGAGGGATCCTTTCCCTGCTTCGTCGGGAAAGAGTTCCCGGCGTTCCCGTCGCATCTCAAGAGGAGGCCCTCTCAACAGGAACGGCGAGAGGAACTCCAGGGTCGTGCCACCATTCCAAGAGTCCCCCAGATGTCTCAGTCCATTCCAGAGGAACCTCTTTTCCCTTCACCGGCTCGTCTTTCACGCCAAGGATCGACTCACACCAAGGTGGCACGTGGCACAGCCCTGTGGGAAAGCCTCGTGGGAAAGCCTCGAGGGACAGCCCCGAGGGAAAGCCACAGATCCCTTGATCCACGTGACAGGAAGCGTGACACTACTGCTGCAGCTCGGGAGGAAAGCGCACGTGCATGCCCCCAATCGAGACGAGGCCTGACTCCCCTGGGGAGACTCAGAAGCACCCCAAGATCCATGGCAACACTGGAGAGGAATCCTCAGGTTCCGGCCCCGACTCCACACAAGGACTGAGGCCCCGGCATGGACGGGAGAGGAATCCCGAGAGGACCCCTAGCAACTCGCATGGGGACTGGCCTTTCCTGAGGCCACCAGAGCGTGTCCCTGAGGTCCCCGTCGTAACTCGAGAAGACCTGCCGCAACTGGAGAAAATCCAGGAGGTTCTCCCCTCCTGGCGAGATGAGGCCCATTTCCGCTGAGGCGTCTCGAGGCTGATCACACCTCACCTCTGGAACTTCGAAAGGGTCCTTCACACCCTTGGTGCAAATCAAGAAGTTCCCCGACCTAGCCGTCTCCACTCGAGAGGAATCACGAGGGTCCCGCCCACATCCAGAGGAGCCCCGTTTCCGCCTCGTAGCTCAAGATGAGGGATCCTTTCCCTGCTTCGTTGGGAAAGAGTTCCCGGCGTTCCCGTCGCATCTCAAGAGGAGGCCCTCTCAACAGGACCGGCGAGAGGAGCTCCAGGGTCGTGCCACCATTTCAAGAGTCCCCCAGATGTCTCAGTCCATTCCAGAGGAACCTCTTTTCCGTTCACCGGCTCGTCTTTCACGCCGAGGATCGACTCACAACAAGGTGGCACGTGGCACAGCCCTGTGGGAAAGCCTCGTGGGAAAGCCTCGAGGGACAGCCTCGAGGGAAAGCCACAGATCCCTTGATCCACGTGACAGGAAGCGTGACACTACTGCTGCAGCTCGGGAGGAAAGCGCACGAGCATGCCCCCACTCGAGACGAGGCCTGACTCCCCTGGGGAGACTCAGAAGCACCCCAAGATCCATGGCAACACTGGAGAGGAATCCTCAGGTTCCGGCCCCGATTCCACACAAGGACTGAGGCCCCGGCATGGACGGGAGAGGAATCCCGAGAGGTCCCTTAGCAACTCGCATGGGGACTGGCCTTTCCTGAGGCCACCAGAGCGTGTCCCTGAGGTCCCCGTCGTAACTCGAGAAGACCTGCCGCAACTCGAGAAAATCCAGGAGGTTCTCCCCTCAAGGCGAGATGAGGCCCATTTCCGCTGAGGCGTCTCGAGGCTGATCACACCTCACCTCTGGAACTTCGAAAGGGTCCTTCACACCCTTGGTGCAAATCAAGAAGTTCCCCGACCTAGCCGTCTCCACTCGAGAGGAATCACGTGGGTCCCGCCCACATCCAGAGGAGCCCCGTTTCCACCTCGTAGCTCGAGATGAGGGATCCTTTCCCTGCTTCGTCGGGAAAGAGTTCCCGGCGTTCCCGTCGCATCTCAAGAGGAGGCCCTCTCAACAGGAACGGCAAGAGGAACTCCAGGGTCGTGCCACCATTCCAAGAGTCCCCCAGATGTCTCAGTCCATTCCAGAGGAACCTCTTTTCCCTTCACCGGCTCGTCTTTCACGCCGAGGATCGACTCACACCAAGGTGGCACGTGGCACAGCCCTGTGGGAAAGCCTCGTGTGAAAGCCTCGAGGGACAGCCTCGAGGGAAAGCCACAGATCCCTTGATCCACGTGACAGGAAGCGTGACACTACTGTTGCAGCTCGGGAGGAAGGCGCACGTGCATGCCCCCACTCGAGACGAGCTCTGACTTCCCTGGGGAGACTCAGAAGCACCCCAAGATCCATGGCAACACTGGAGAGGAATCCTCAGGTTCCGGCCCCGACTCCACACAAGGACTGAGGCCCCGGCATGGACGGGAGAGGAATCCCGAGAGGTCCCCTAGCAACTCGCATGGGGACTGGCCTTTCCTGAGGCCACCAGAGCGGGTCCCTGAGGTCCCCGTTGTAACTCGAGAAGACCTGCCGCAACTGGAGAAAATCCAGGAGGTTCTCCACTCCAGGCGAGATGAGGCCCATTTCCGCTGAGGCGTCTCGAGGCTGATCACACCTCACCTCTGAAACTTCGAAAGGCTCCTTCACACCCTTGGTGCAAATCAAGAAGTTCCCCGACATACCCGTCTCCACTCGAGAGGAATCACGAGGGTCCCCCCCACATCCAGAGGAGCCCCGTTTCCGCCTCGTAGCTCGAGATGAGGGATCCTTTCCCTGCTTCGTCGGGAAAGATTTCCCGGCGTTCCCGTCGCATCTCAAGAGGAGGCCCTCTCAACAGGAACGGCGAGAGAAACTCCAGGGTCGTGCCACCATTCCAAGAGTCCCCCAGATGTCTCAGTCCATTCCAGAGGAACCTCTTTTCCCTTCACCGGCTCGCCTTTCACGCCGAGGATCGACTCACACCAAGGTGGCACGTGGCACAGCCCTGTGGGAAAGCCTCGTGGGAAAGCCTCGAGGGACAGCCGCGAGGGAAAGCCACAGATCCCTTGATCCACGTGACAGGAAGCGTGACACTACTGCTGCAGCTTGGGAGGAAAGCGCACGTGCATGCCCCCACTCGAGACGAGGCCTGACTCCCCTGGGGAGACTCAGAAGCACCCCAAGATCCATGGCAACACTGGAGAGGAATCCTCAGGTTCCGGCTCCGACTCCACACAAGGACTGAGGCCCCGGCATGGACGGGAGAGGAATCCCGAGAGGTCCCCTAGCAACTCGCATGGGGACTGGCCTTTCCTGAGGCCACCAGAGCGGGTCCCTGAGGTCCCCGTCGTAACTCGAGAAGACCTGCCGCAACTCGAGAAAATCCAGGAGGTTCTCCCCTCCAGGCCTGATGAGGCCCATTTCCGCTGAGGCGTCACGAGGCTGATCACACCTCACCTCTGGAACTTCGAAAGGCTCCTTCACATCCTTGGTGCAAATCAAGAAGGTCCCCAACATACCCGTCTCCACTCGAGAGGAATCACGAGGGTCCCGCCCACATTCAGAGGAGCCCCGTTTCCGCCTCGTAGCTCGAGATGAGGGATCCTTTCCCTGCTTCGTCGGGAAAGAGTTCCCGGCGTTCCCGTCGCACCTCAAGAGGAGGCCCTCTCAACAGGAACGGCGAGAGGAACTCCAGGGTCGTGCCACCATTCCAAGAGTCCCCCAGATGTCTCAGTCCATTCCAGAGGAACCTCTTTTCCCTTCACCGGCTCGTCTTTCACGCCGAGGATCGACTCACACCAAGGTGGCACGTGGCACAGCCCTGTGGGAAAGCCTCGTGGGAAAGCCTCGAGGGACAGCCTCGAGGGAAAGCCACAGATCCCTTGATCCACGTGACAGGAAGCGTGACACTACTGCTGCAGCTCGGGAGGAAAGCGCACGTGCATGCCCCCACTCGAGACGAGGCCTGACTCCCCTGGGGAGACTCAGAAGCACCCCAAGACCCATGGCAACACTGCAGAGGAATCCTCAGGTTCCGGCCCCGACTCCACACAAGGACTGAGGCCCCGGCATGGACGGGAGAGGAATCCCGAGAGGTCCCCTAGCAACTCGCATGGGGACTGGCCTTTCCTGAGGCCACCAGAGCGGGTCCCTGAGGTCCCCGTCATAACTCGAGAAGACCTGCCGTAACTCGAGAAAATCCAGGAGGTTCTCCCCTCCAGGCGAGATGAGGCCCATTTCCGCTGAGGCGTCTCGAGGCTGATCACACCTCACCTCTGGAACTTCAAAAGGGTCCTTCACACCCTTGGTGCAAATCAAGAAGTTCCCCGACCTAGCTGTCTCCACTCGAGAGGAATCACGAAGGTCCCGCCCATATCCAGAGGAGCCCCGTTTCCGCCTCGTAGCTCGAGATGAGGGATCCTTTCCCTGCTTCGTCGGGAAAGAGTTCCCGGCCTTCCCGTCGCATCTCACGAGGAGGCCATCTCAACAGGAACGGTGAGAGGAACTCCAGGGTCGTGCCACCATTCCAAGAGTCCCCCAGATGTCTCAGTCCATTCCAGAGGAACCTCTTTTCCCTTCACCGGCTCGTCTTTCACGCCGAGGATCGACTCACACCAAGGTGGCACGTGGCACAGCCCTGTGGGAAAGCCTCGTGGGAAAACTTCGAGGGACAGCCGCGAGGGAAAGCCACAGATCCCTTGATCCACGTGACAGGAAGCGTGACACTACTGCTACAGCTCGGGAGGAAAGCGCACGTGCATGCCCCCACTCGAGACGAGGCCTGACTCCCCTGGGGAGACTCAGAAGCACCCCAAGATCCATGGCAACACTGGAGAGGAATCCTCAGGTTCCGGCCCCGACTCCACACAAGGACTGAGGCCCCGGCATGGACGGGAGAGGAATCCCGAGAGGTCCCCTAGCAACTCGCATGGGGACTGGCCTTTCCTGAGGCCACCAGAGCGGGTCCCTGAGGTCCCCGTTGTAACTCGAGAAGACCTGCCACACCTCGAGAAAATCCAGGAGGTTCTCACCTCCAGGCGACATGAGGCCCATTTCCCCTGAGGCGTCTCGAGGCTGATCACACCTCACCTCTGGAACTTCGAAAGGGTCCTTCACACCCTTGGTGCAAATCAAGAAGTTCCCCGACCTAGCCGTCTCCACTCGAGAGGAATCACGAGGGTCCCGCCCACATCCAGAGGAGCCCCGTTTCCGCCTCGTAGCTCGAGATGAGGGATCCTTTCCCTGCTTCGTCGGGAAAGAGTTCCCGGCGTTCCCGTCGCATCTCAAGAGGAGGCCCTCTCAACAGGAACGGCGAGAGGAACTCCAGGGTCGTGCCACCATTCCAAGAGTCCCCCAGATGTCTCAGTCCATTCCAGAGGAACCTCTTTTCCCTTCACCGGCTCGTCTTTCACGCCAAGGATGGACTCACACCAAGGTGGCACGTGGCACAGCCCTGTGGGAAAGCCTCGTGGGAAAGCCTCGAGGGACAGCCCCGAGGGAAAGCCACAGATCCCTTGATCCACGTGACAGGAAGCGTGACACTACTGCTGCAGCTCGGGAGGAAAGCGCACGTGCATGCCCCCAATCGAGACGAGGCCTGACTCCCCTGGGGAGACTCAGAAGCACCCCAAGATCCATGGCAACACTGGAGAGGAATCCTCAGGTTCCGGCCCCGACTCCACACAAGGACTGAGGCCCCGGCATGGACGGGAGAGGAATCCCGAGAGGACCCCTAGCAACTCGCATGGGGACTGGCCTTTCCTGAGGCCACCAGAGCGGGTCCCTGAGGTCCCCGTCGTAACTCGAGAAGACCTGCCGCAACTCGAGAAAATCCAGGAGGTTCTCCCCTCCAGGCGAGATGAGGCCCATTTCCGCTGAGGCGTCTTGAGGCTGATCACACCTCTCCTCTGGCACTTCGAAAGGGTCCTTCACACCCTTGGTGCAAATCAAGAAGTTCCCCGACCTAGCCGTCTCCACTCGAGAGGAATCACGTGGGTCCCGCCCACATCCAGAGGAGCCCCGTTTCCGCCTCGTAGCTCGAGATGAGGGATCCTTTCCCTGATTCGTCGGGAAAGAGTTCCCGGCGTTCCCGTCGCATCTCAAGAGGAGGCCCTCTCAACAGGAACGGCGAGAGGAACTCCAGGGTCGTTCCACCATTCCAAGAGTCCCCCAGATGTCTCAGTCCATTCCAGAGGAACCTCTTTTCCCTTCACCGGCTCGTCTTTCACGCCGAGGATCGACTCACACCAAGGTGGCACGTGGCACAGCCCTGTGGGAAAGCCTCGTGGGAAAGCCTCGAGGGACAGCCTCGAGGGAAAGCCACAGATCCCTTGATCCACGTGACAGGAAGCGTGACACTACTGCTGCAGCTCGGGAGGAAAGCGCACGTGCATGCCCCCAATCGAGACGAGGCCTGACTCCCCTGGGGAGACTCAGAAGCACCCCAAGATCCATGGCAACACTGGAGAGGAATCCTCAGGTTCCGGCCCCGACTCCACACAAGGACTGAGGCCCCGGCATGGACGGGAGAGGAATCCCGAGAGGTCCCCTAGCAACTCGCATGGGGACTGGCCTTTCCTGAGGCCACCAGAGCGGGTCCCTGAGGTCCCCGTCGTAACTCGAGAAGACCTGCCGCAACTCGAGAAAATCCAGGAGGTTCTCCCCTCCAGGCGAGGTGAGGCCCATTTCCGCTGAGGCGTCTCGAGGCTGATCACACCTCACCTCTGGAATTTCGAAAGGGTCCTTCACACCCTTGGTGCATATCAAGAAGTTCCCCGACATACCCGTCTCCACTCGAGAGGAATCACGAGGGTCCCGCCCACATCCAGAGGAGCCCCGTTTCCGCCTCGTAGCTCGAAATGAGGGATCCTTTCCCTGCTTCGTCGGGAAAGAGTTCCCGGCCTTCCCGTCGCATCTCAAGAGGAGGCCCTCTCAACAGGACCGGCGAGAGGAACTCCAGGGTCGTGCCACCATTCCAAGAGTCCCCCAGATGTCTCAGTCCATTCCAGAGGAACCTCTTTTCCCTTCACCGGCTCGTCTTTCACGCCGAGGATCGACTCACACCAAGGTGGCACGTGGCACAGCCCTGTGGGAAAGCTTCGTGGGAAAGCCTCGAGGGACAGCCTCGAGGGAAAGCCACAGATCCCTTGATCCACGTGACAGGAAGCGTGACACTACTCCTGCAGCTTGGGAGGAAAGCGCACGTGAATGCCCCCACTCGAGACGAGGCATGACTCCCCTGGGGAGACTCAGAAGCACCCCAAGATCCATGGCAGCACTGGAGAGAAATCCTCAGGTTCCGGCCCCGACTCCACACAAGGACTGAGGCCCCGGCATGGACGGGAGAGGAATCCCGAGAGGTCCCCTAGCAACTCGCATGGGGACTGGCCTTTCCTGAGGCCACCAGAGCGGGTCCCTGAGGTCCCCGTGGTAACTCGAGAAGACCTGCCGCAACTGGAGAAAATCCAGGAGGTTCTCCCCTCCAGGCGAGATGAGGCCCATTTCCGCTGAGGCGTCTCGAGGCTGATCACACCTCACCTCTTGAATTTCGAAAGGGTCCTTCACACCCTTGGTGCAAATCAAGAAGTTCCCCGACATACCCGTCTCCACTCGAGAGGAATCACGAGGGTCCCGCCCACATCCAGAGGAGCCCCGTTTCCGCCTCGTAGCTCGAGATGAGGGATCCTTTCCCTGCTTCGTAGGGAAAGAGTTCCCGGCGTTCCCGTCGCATCTCAAGAGGAGGCCCTCTCAACAGGAACGGCGAGAGGAACTCCAGGGTCGTGCCACCATTCCAAGAGTCCCCCAGATGTCTCAGTCCATTCCAGAGGAACCTCTTTTCCCTTCACCGGCTCGTCTTTCACGCCAAGGATCGACTCACACCAAGGTGGCACGTGGCACAGCCCTGTGGGAAAGCCTCGTGGGAAAGCCTCGAGGGACAGCCCCGAGGGAAAGCCACAGATCCCTTGATCCACGTGACAGGAAGCGTGACACTACTGCTGCAGCTCGGGAGGAAAGCGCACGTGCATGCCCCCAATCGAGACGAGGCCTGACTCCCCTGGGGAGACTCAGAAGCACCCCAAGATCCATGGCAACACTGGAGAGGAATCCTCAGGTTCCGGCCCCGACTCCACACAAGGACTGAGGCCCCGGCATGGACGGGAGAGGAATCCCGAGAGGACCCCTAGCAACTCGCATGGGGACTGGCCTTTCCTGAGGCCACCAGAGCGTGTCCCTGAGGTCCCCGTCGTAACTCGAGAAGACCTGCCGCAACTCGAGAAAATCCAGGAGGTTCTCCCCTCCAGGCGAGATGAGGCCCATTTCCGCTGAGGCGTCTTGAGGCTGATCACACCTCTCCTCTGGCACTTCGAAAGGGTCCTTCACACCCTTGGTGCAAATCAAGAAGTTCCCCGACCTAGCCGTCTCCACTCGAGAGGAATCACGTGGGTCCCGCCCACATCCAGAGGAGCCCCGTTTCCACCTCGTAGCTCGAGATGAGGGATCCTTTCCCTGCTTCGTCGGGAAAGAGTTCCCGGCGTTCCCGTCGCATCTCAAGAGGAGGCCCTCTCAACAGGAACGGCAAGAGGAACTCCAGGGTCGTGCCACCATTCCAAGAGTCCCCCAGATGTCTCAGTCCATTCCAGAGGAACCTCTTTTCCCTTCACCGGCTCGTCTTTCACGCCGAGGATCGACTCACACCAAGGTGGCACGTGGCACAGCCCTGTGGGAAAGCCTCGTGTGAAAGCCTCGAGGGACAGCCTCGAGGGAAAGCCACAGATCCCTTGATCCACGTGACAGGAAGCGTGACACTACTGTTGCAGCTCGGGAGGAAGGCGCACGTGCATGCCCCCACTCGAGACGAGCTCTGACTTCCCTGGGGAGACTCAGAAGCACCCCAAGATCCATGGCAACACTGGAGAGGAATCCTCAGGTTCCGGCCCCGACTCCACACAAGGACTGAGGCCCCGGCATGGACGGGAGAGGAATCCCGAGAGGTCCCCTAGCAACTCGCATGGGGACTGGCCTTTCCTGAGGCCACCAGAGCGGGTCCCTGAGGTCCCCGTTGTAACTCGAGAAGACCTGCCGCAACTGGAGAAAATCCAGGAGGTTCTCCACTCCAGGCGAGATGAGGCCCATTTCCGCTGAGGCGTCTCGAGGCTGATCACACCTCACCTCTGAAACTTCGAAAGGCTCCTTCACACCCTTGGTGCAAATCAAGAAGTTCCCCGACATACCCGTCTCCACTCGAGAGGAATCACGAGGGTCCCCCCCACATCCAGAGGAGCCCCGTTTCCGCCTCGTAGCTCGAGATGAGGGATCCTTTCCCTGCTTCGTCGGGAAAGATTTCCCGGCGTTCCCGTCGCATCTCAAGAGGAGGCCCTCTCAACAGGAACGGCGAGAGGAACTCCAGGGTCGTGCCACCATTCCAAGAGTCCCCCAGATGTCTCAGTCCATTCCAGAGGAACCTCTTTTCCCTTCACCGGCTCGCCTTTCACGCCGAGGATCGACTCACACCAAGGTGGCACGTGGCACAGCCCTGTGGGAAAGCCTCGTGGGAAAGCCTCGAGGGACAGCCGCGAGGGAAAGCCACAGATCCCTTGATCCACGTGACAGGAAGCGTGACACTACTGCTGCAGCTTGGGAGGAAAGCGCACGTGCATGCCCCCACTCGAGACGAGGCCTGACTCCCCTGGGGAGACTCAGAAGCACCCCAAGATCCATGGCAACACTGGAGAGGAATCCTCAGGTTCCGGCTCCGACTCCACACAAGGACTGAGGCCCCGGCATGGACGGGAGAGGAATCCCGAGAGGTCCCCTAGCAACTCGCATGGGGACTGGCCTTTCCTGAGGCCACCAGAGCGGGTCCCTGAGGTCCCCGTCGTAACTCGAGAAGACCTGCCGCAACTCGAGAAAATCCAGGAGGTTCTCCCCTCCAGGCCTGATGAGGCCCATTTCCGCTGAGGCGTCTCGAGGCTGATCACACCTCACCTCTGGAACTTCGAAAGGCTCCTTCACATCCTTGGTGCAAATCAAGAAGGTCCCCAACATACCCGTCTCCACTCGAGAGGAATCACGAGGGTCCCGCCCACATCCAGAGGAGCCCCGTTTCCGCCTCGTAGCTCGAGATGAGGGATCCTTTCCCTGCTTCGTCGGGAAAGAGTTCCCGGCGTTCCCGTCGCACCTCAAGAGGAGGCCCTCTCAACAGGAACGGCGAGAGGAACTCCAGGGTCGTGCCACCATTCCAAGAGTCCCCCAGATGTCTCAGTCCATTCCAGAGGAACCTCTTTTCCCTTCACCGGCTCGTCTTTCACGCCGAGGATCGACTCACACCAAGGTGGCACGTGGCACAGCCCTGTGGGAAAGCCTCGTGGGAAAGCCTCGAGGGACAGCCTCGAGGGAAAGCCACAGATCCCTTGATCCACGTGACAGGAAGCGTGACACTACTGCTGCAGCTCGGGAGGAAAGCGCACGTGCATGCCCCCACTCGAGACGAGGCCTGACTCCCCTGGGGAGACTCAGAAGCACCCCAAGACCCATGGCAACACTGCAGAGGAATCCTCAGGTTCCGGCCCCGACTCCACACAAGGACTGAGGCCCCGGCATGGACGGGAGAGGAATCCCGAGAGGTCCCCTAGCAACTCGCATGGGGACTGGCCTTTCCTGAGGCCACCAGAGCGGGTCCCTGAGGTCCCCGTCATAACTCGAGAAGACCTGCCGTAACTCGAGAAAATCCAGGAGGTTCTCCCCTCCAGGCGAGATGAGGCCCATTTCCGCTGAGGCGTCTCGAGGCTGATCACACCTCACCTCTGGAACTTCAAAAGGGTCCTTCACACCCTTGGTGCAAATCAAGAAGTTCCCCGACCTAGCTGTCTCCACTCGAGAGGAATCACGAAGGTCCCGCCCATATCCAGAGGAGCCCCGTTTCCGCCTCGTAGCTCGAGATGAGGGATCCTTTCCCTGCTTCGTCGGGAAAGAGTTCCCGGCCTTCCCGTCGCATCTCACGAGGAGGCCATCTCAACAGGAACGGTGAGAGGAACTCCAGGGTCGTGCCACCATTCCAAGAGTCCCCCAGATGTCTCAGTCCATTCCAGAGGAACCTCTTTTCCCTTCACCGGCTCGTCTTTCACGCCGAGGATCGACTCACACCAAGGTGGCACGTGGCACAGCCCTGTGGGAAAGCCTCGTGGGAAAACTTCGAGGGACAGCCGCGAGGGAAAGCCACAGATCCCTTGATCCACGTGACAGGAAGCGTGACACTACTGCTACAGCTCGGGAGGAAAGCGCACGTGCATGCCCCCACTCGAGACGAGGCCTGACTCCCCTGGGGAGACTCAGAAGCACCCCAAGATCCATGGCAACACTGGAGAGGAATCCTCAGGTTCCGGCCCCGACTCCACACAAGGACTGAGGCCCCGGCATGGACGGGAGAGGAATCCCGAGAGGTCCCCTAGCAACTCGCATGGGGACTGGCCTTTCCTGAGGCCACCAGAGCGGGTCCCTGAGGTCCCCGTCGTAACTCGAGAAGACCTGCCGCAACTCGAGAAAATCCAGGAGGTTCTCCCCTCCAGGGGAGATGAGGCCCATTTCCGCTGAGGCGTCTCGAGGCTGATCACACCTCACCTCTGGAACTTCGAAAGGCTCCTTCACACCCTTGGTGCAAATCAAGAAGTTCCCCGACCTAGCCGTCTCCACTCGAGAGGAATCACGAGGGTCCCGCCCACATCCAGAGGAGCCCCGTTTCCGCCTCGTAGCTCAAGATGAGGGATCCTTTCCCTGCTTCGTTGGGAAAGAGTTCCCGGCGTTCCCGTCGCATCTCAAGAGGAGGCCCTCTCAACAGGACCGGCGAGAGGAGCTCCAGGGTCGTGCCACCATTTCAAGAGTCCCCCAGATGTCTCAGTCCATTCCAGAGGAACCTCTTTTCCCTTCACCGGCTCGTCTTTCACGCCGAGGATCGACTCACACCAAGGTGGCACGTGGCACAGCCCTGTGGGAAAGCCTCGTGGGAAAGCCTCGAGGGACAGCCTCGAGGGAAAGCCACAGATCCCTTGATCCACGTGACAGGAAGCGTGACACTACTGCTGCAGCTCGGGAGGAAAGCGCACGAGCATGCCCCCACTCGAGACGAGGCCTGACTCCCCTGGGGAGACTCAGAAGCACCCCAAGATCCATGGCAACACTGGAGAGGAATCCTCAGGTTCCGGCCCCGATTCCACACAAGGACTGAGGCCCCGGCATGGACGGGAGAGGAATCCCGAGAGGTCCCTTAGCAACTCGCATGGGGACTGGCCTTTCCTGAGGCCACCAGAGCGTGTCCCTGAGGTCCCCGTCGTAACTCGAGAAGACCTGCCGCAACTCGAGAAAATCCAGGAGGTTCTCCCCTCAAGGCGAGATGAGGCCCATTTCCGCTGAGGCGTCTCGAGGCTGATCACACCTCACCTCTGGAACTTCGAAAGGGTCCTTCACACCCTTGGTGCAAATCAAGAAGTTCCCCGACCTAGCCGTCTCCACTCGAGAGGAATCACGTGGGTCCCGCCCACATCCAGAGGAGCCCCGTTTCCACCTCGTAGCTCGAGATGAGGGATCCTTTCCCTGCTTCGTCGGGAAAGAGTTCCCGGCGTTCCCGTCGCATCTCAAGAGGAGGCCCTCTCAACAGGAACGGCAAGAGGAACTCCAGGGTCGTGCCACCATTCCAAGAGTCCCCCAGATGTCTCAGTCCATTCCAGAGGAACCTCTTTTCCCTTCACCGGCTCGTCTTTCACGCCGAGGATCGACTCACACCAAGGTGGCACGTGGCACAGCCCTGTGGGAAAGCCTCGTGTGAAAGCCTCGAGGGACAGCCTCGAGGGAAAGCCACAGATCCCTTGATCCACGTGACAGGAAGCGTGACACTACTGTTGCAGCTCGGGAGGAAGGCGCACGTGCATGCCCCCACTCGAGACGAGCTCTGACTTCCCTGGGGAGACTCAGAAGCACCCCAAGATCCATGGCAACACTGGAGAGGAATCCTCAGGTTCCGGCCCCGACTCCACACAAGGACTGAGGCCCCGGCATGGACGGGAGAGGAATCCCGAGAGGTCCCCTAGCAACTCGCATGGGGACTGGCCTTTCCTGAGGCCACCAGAGCGGGTCCCTGAGGTCCCCGTTGTAACTCGAGAAGACCTGCCGCAACTGGAGAAAATCCAGGAGGTTCTCCACTCCAGGCGAGATGAGGCCCATTTCTGCTGAGGCGTCTCGAGGCTGATCACACCTCACCTCTGAAACTTCGAAAGGCTCCTTCACACCCTTGGTGCAAATCAAGAAGTTCCCCGACATACCCGTCTCCACTCGAGAGGAATCACGAGGGTCCCCCCCACATCCAGAGGAGCCCCGTTTCCGCCTCGTAGCTCGAGATGAGGGATCCTTTCCCTGCTTCGTCGGGAAAGATTTCCCGGCGTTCCCGTCGCATCTCAAGAGGAGGCCCTCTCAACAGGAACGGCGAGAGGAACTCCAGGGTCGTGCCACCATTCCAAGAGTCCCCCAGATGTCTCAGTCCATTCCAGAGGAACCTCTTTTCCCTTCACCGGCTCGCCTTTCACGCCGAGGATCGACTCACACCAAGGTGGCACGTGGCACAGCCCTGTGGGAAAGCCTCGTGGGAAAGCCTCGAGGGACAGCCGCGAGGGAAAGCCACAGATCCCTTGATCCACGTGACAGGAAGCGTGACACTACTGCTGCAGCTTGGGAGGAAAGCGCACGTGCATGCCCCCACTCGAGACGAGGCCTGACTCCCCTGGGGAGACTCAGAAGCACCCCAAGATCCATGGCAACACTGGAGAGGAATCCTCAGGTTCCGGCTCCGACTCCACACAAGGACTGAGGCCCCGGCATGGACGGGAGAGGAATCCCGAGAGGTCCCCTAGCAACTCGCATGGGGACTGGCCTTTCCTGAGGCCACCAGAGCGGGTCCCTGAGGTCCCCGTCGTAACTCGAGAAGACCTGCCGCAACTCGAGAAAATCCAGGAGGTTCTCCCCTCCAGGCCTGATGAGGCCCATTTCCGCTGAGGCGTCTCGAGGCTGATCACACCTCACCTCTGGAACTTCGAAAGGCTCCTTCACATCCTTGGTGCAAATCAAGAAGGTCCCCAACATACCCGTCTCCACTCGAGAGGAATCACGAGGGTCCCGCCCACATCCAGAGGAGCCCCGTTTCCGCCTCGTAGCTCGAGATGAGGGATCCTTTCCCTGCTTCGTCGGGAAAGAGTTCCCGGCGTTCCCGTCGCACCTCAAGAGGAGGCCCTCTCAACAGGAACGGCGAGAGGAACTCCAGGGTCGTGCCACCATTCCAAGAGTCCCCCAGATGTCTCAGTCCATTCCAGAGGAACCTCTTTTCCCTTCACCGGCTCGTCTTTCACGCCGAGGATCGACTCACACCAAGGTGGCACGTGGCACAGCCCTGTGGGAAAGCCTCGTGGGAAAGCCTCGAGGGACAGCCTCGAGGGAAAGCCACAGATCCCTTGATCCACGTGACAGGAAGCGTGACACTACTGCTGCAGCTCGGGAGGAAAGCGCACGTGCATGCCCCCACTCGAGACGAGGCCTGACTCCCCTGGGGAGACTCAGAAGCACCCCAAGACCCATGGCAACACTGGAGAGGAATCCTCAGGTTCCGGCCCCGACTCCACACAAGGACTGAGGCCCCGGCATGGACGGGAGAGGAATCCCGAGAGGTCCCCTAGCAACTCGCATGGGGACTGGCCTTTCCTGAGGCCACCAGAGCGGGTCCCTGAGGTCCCCGTCATAACTCGAGAAGACCTGCCGTAACTCGAGAAAATCCAGGAGGTTCTCCCCTCCAGGCGAGATGAGGCCCATTTCCGCTGAGGCGTCTCGAGGCTGATCACACCTCACCTCTGGAACTTCAAAAGGGTCCTTCACACCCTTGGTGCAAATCAAGAAGTTCCCCGACCTAGCTGTCTCCACTCGAGAGGAATCACGAAGGTCCCGCCCATATCCAGAGGAGCCCCGTTTCCGCCTCGTAGCTCGAGATGAGGGATCCTTTCCCTGCTTCGTCGGGAAAGATTTCCCGGCGTTCCCGTCGCATCTCAAGAGGAGGCCCTCTCAACAGGAACGGCGAGAGGAACTCCAGGGTAGTGCCACCATTCCAAGAGTCCCCCAGATGTCTCAGTCCATTCCAGAGGAACCTCTTTTCCCTTCACCGGCTCGCCTTTCACGCCGAGGATCGACTCACACCAAGGTGGCACGTGGCACAGCCCTGTGGGAAAGCCTCGTGGGAAAACTTCGAGGGACAGCCGCGAGGGAAAGCCACAGATCCCTTGATCCACGTGACAGGAAGCGTGACACTACTGCTACAGCTCGGGAGGAAAGCGCACGTGCATGCCCCCACTCGAGACGAGGCCTGACTCCCCTGGGGAGACTCAGAAGCACCCCAAGATCCATGGCAACACTGGAGAGGAATCCTCAGGTTCCGGCCCCGACTCCACACAAGGACTGAGGCCCCGGGATGGACGGGAGAGGAATCCCGAGAGGTCCCCTAGCAACTCGCATGGGGACTGGCCTTTCCTGAGGCCACCAGAGCGGGTCCCTGAGGTCCCCGTCGTAACTCGAGAAGACCTGCCGCAACTCGAGAAAATCCAGGAGGTTCTCCCCTCCAGGGGAGATGAGGCCCATTTCCGCTGAGGCGTCTCGAGGCTGATCACACCTCACCTCTGGAACTTCGAAAGGCTCCTTCACACCCTTGGTGCAAATCAAGAAGTTCCCCGACCTAGCCGTCTCCACTCGAGAGGAATCACGAGAGTCCCGCCCACATCCAGAGGAGCCCCGTTTCCGCCTCGTAGCTCAAGATGAGGGATCCTTTCCCTGCTTCGTCGGGAAAGAGTTCCCGGCGTTCCCGGCGAATCTCAAGAGGGGGCCCTCTCAACAGGAACGGCGAGAGGAACTCCAGGGTCGTGCCACCATTCCAAGAGTCCCCCAGATGTCTCAGTCCATTCCAGAGGAACCTCTTTTCCCTTCACCGGCTCGTCTTTCACGCCGAGGATCGACTCACACCAAGGTGGCACGTGGCACAGCCCTGTGGGAAAGCCTCGTGGGAAAGCCTCGAGGGACAGCCTCGAGGGAAAGCCACAGATCCCTTGATCCACGTGACAGGAAGCGTGACACTACTGCTGCAGCTCGGGAGGAAAGCGCACGTGCATGCCCCCACTCGAGACGAGGCCTGACTCCCCTGGGGAGACTCAGAAGCACCCCAAAATCCATGGCAACACTGGAGAGGAATCCTCAGGTTCCGGCCCCGACTCCACACAAGGACTGAGGCCCCGGCATGGACGGGAGAGGAATCCCGAGAGGTCCCCTAGCAACTCGCATGGGGACTGGCCTTTCCTGAGGCCACCAGAGCGGGTCCCTGAGGTCCCCGTCGTAACTCGAGAAGACCTGCCGCAACTCGAGAAAATCCAGGAGGTTCTCCCCTCCAGGTGAGATGAGGCCCATTTCCGCTGAGGCGTCTCGAGGCTGATCACACCTCACCTCTGGAACTTCGAAAGGGTCCTTCACACCCTTGGTGCAAATCAAGAAGTTCCCCGACCTAGCCGTCTCCACTCGAGAGGAATCACGAGGGTCCCGCCCACATCCAGAGGAGTCCCGTTTCCGCCTCGTAGCTCGAGATGAGGGATCCTTTCCCTGCTTCGTCGGGAAAGAGTTCCCGGCGTTCCCGTCGCATCTCAAGAGGAGGCCCTCTCAACAGGAACGGCGAGAGGAACTCTAGGGTCGTGCCACCATTCCAAGAGTCCCCCAGATGTCTCAGTCCATTCCAGAGGAACCTCTTTTCCCTTCACCGGCTCGTCTTTCACGCCGAGGATCGACTCACACCAAGGTGGCACGTGGCACAGCCCTGTGGGAAAGCCTCGTGGGAAAGCCTCGAGGGACAGCCTCGATGGAAAGCCACAGATCCCTTGATCCACGTGACAGGAAGCGTGACACTACTGCTGCATCTCGGGAGGAAAGCGCACGTGCATGCCCCCACTCGAGACGAGGCCTGACTCCCCTGGGGAGACTCAGAAGCACCCCAAGATCCATGGCAACACTGGAGAGGAATCCTCAGGTTCCGGCCCCGACTCCACACAAGGACTGAGGCCCCGGCATGGACGGGAGAGGAATCCCGAGAGGTCCCCTAGCAACTCGCATGGGGACTGGCCTTTCCTGAGGCCACCAGAGCGGGTCCCTGAGGTCCCCGTCGTAACTCGAGAAGACCTGCCGCAACTCGAGAAAATCCAGGAGGTTCTCCCCTCCAGGCGAGATGAGGCCCATTTCCGCTGAGGCGTCTCGAGGCTGATCACACCTCACCTCTGGAACTTCGAAAGGGTCCTTCACACCCTTGGTGCAAATCAAGAAGTTCCCCGACATACCCGTCTCCACTCGAGAGGAATCACGAGGGTCCCGCCTACATCCAGAGGAGGCCCGTTTCCGCCTCTTAGCTCGAGATGAGGGATCCTTTCCCTGCTTCGTCGGGAAAGATTTCCCGGCGTTCCCGTCGCATCTCAAGAGGAGGCCCTCTCAACAGGAACGGCGAGAGGAACTCTAGGGTCGTGCCACCATTCCAAGAGTCCCCCAGATGTCTCAGTCCATTCCAGAGGAACCTCTTTTCCCTTCACCGGCTCGTCGTTCACGCCGAGGATCGACTCACACCAAGGTGGCACGTGGCACAGCCCTGTGGGAAAGCCTCGTGGGAAAGCCTCGAGGGACAGCCTCGAGGGAAAGCCACAGATCCCTTGATCCACGTGACAGGAAGCGTGACACTACTGCTGCAGCTCGGGAGGAAAGCGCACGTGCATGCCTCCACTCGAGACGAGGCCTGACTCCCCTGGGGAGACTCAGAAGCACCCCAAGATCCATGGCAACACTGGAGAGGAATCCTCAGGTTCCGGCCCCGACTCCACACAAGGACTGAGGCCCCGGCATGGACGGGAGAGGAATCCCGAAAGGTCCCCTAGCAACTCGCATGGGGACTGGCCTTTCCTGAGGCCACCAGAGCGGGTCCCTGAGGTCCCCGTCGTAACTCGAGAAGACCTGCCGCAACTCGAGAAAATCCAGGAGGTTCTCCCCTCCAGGCGAGATGAGGCCCATTTCCGCTGAGGCGTCTCGAGGCTGATCACACCTACGTCTGGAAATTCGAAATGGTCCTTCACACCCTTGGTGCAAATCAAGAAGTTCCCCGACCTAGCCGTCTCCACTCGAGAGGAATCACGAGGGTCCCGCCCACATCCAGAGGAGCCCCGTTTCCGCCTCGTAGCTCGAGATGAGGGATCCTTTCCCTGCTTCGTCGGGAAAGAGTTCCCGGCGTTCCCGGCGTATCTCAAGAGGAGGCCCTCTCAACAGGAACGGCGAGAGGAACTCTAGGGTCGTGCCACCATTCCAAGAGTCCCCCAGATGTCTCAGTCCATTCCAGAGGAACCTCTTTTCCCTTCACCGGCTCGTCGTTCACGCCGAGGATCGACTCACACCAAGGTGGCACGTGGCACAGCCCTGTGGGAAAGCCTCGTGGGAAAGCCTCGAGGGACAGCCTCGAGGGAAAGCCACAGATCCCTTGATCCACGTGACAGGAAGCGTGACACTACTGCTGCAGCTCGGGAGGAAAGCGCACGTGCATGCCTCCACTCGAGACGAGGCCTGACTCCCCTGGGGAGACTCAGAAGCACCCCAAGATCCATGGCAACACTGGAGAGGAATCCTCAGGTTCCGGCCCCGACTCCACACAAGGACTGAGGCCCCGGCATGGACGGGAGAGGAATCCCGAAAGGTCCCCTAGCAACTCGCATGGGGACTGGCCTTTCCTGAGGCCACCAGAGCGGGTCCCTGAGGTCCCCGTCGTAACTCGAGAAGACCTGCCGCAACTCGAGAAAATCCAGGAGGTTCTCCCCTCCAGGCGAGATGAGGCCCATTTCCGCTGAGGCGTCTCGAGGCTGATCACACCTACGTCTGGAAATTCGAAATGGTCCTTCACACCCTTGGTGCAAATCAAGAAGTTCCCCGACCTAGCCGTCTCCACTCGAGAGGAATCACGAGGGTCCCGCCCACATCCAGAGGAGCCCCGTTTCCGCCTCGTAGCTCGAGATGAGGGATCCTTTCCCTGCTTCGTCGGGAAAGAGTTCCCGGCGTTCCCGTCGCATCTCAAGAGGAGGCCCTCTCAACAGGAACGGCGAGAGGAACTCCAGGGTCGTGCCACCATTCCAAGAGTCCCCCAGATGTCTCAGTCCATTCCAGAGGAACCACTTTTCCTTCACCGGCTCGTCTTTCACGCCGAGGATCGACTCACACCAAGGTGGCATGTGGCACAGCCCTGTGGGAAAGCCTCGTGGGAAAGCCTCGAGGGACAGCCTCGAGGGAAAGCCACAGATCCCTTGATCCACGTGACAGGAAGCGTGACACTACTGCTGCAGCTCGGGAGGAAAGCGCACGTGCATGCCTCCACTCGAGACGAGGCCTGACTCCCCTGGGGAGACTCAGAAGCACCCCAAAATCCATGGCAACACTGGAGAGGAATCCTCAGGTTCCGGCCCCGACTCCACACAAGGACTGAGGCCCCGGCATGGACGGGAGTGGAATCCCGAGAGGTCCCCTAGCAACTCGCATGGGGACTGGCCTTTCCTGAGGCCACCTGAGCGGGTCCCTGAGGTTCCCGTCTTAACTCGAGAAGACCGGCCGCAACTCGAGAAAATCCAGGAGGTTCTCCCCTCCAGGCGAGATGAGGCCCATTTCCACTGAGGCGTCTCGAGGATGATCACACCTCACCTCTGGAACTTCGAAAGGGTCCTTCACACCCTTGGTGCAAATCAAGAAGTTCCCCGACATACCCGTCTCCACTCGAGAGGAATCACGAGGGTCCCGCCCACATCCAGAGGAGCCCCGTTTCCGCCTCGTAGCTCGAGATGAGGGATCCTTTCCCTGCTTCGTCGGGAAAGAGTTCCCGGCGTTCCCGGCGAATCTCAAGAGGAGGCCCTCTCAACAGGAACGGCGAGAGGAACTCCAGGGTCGTGCCACCATTCCAAGAGTCCCCCAGATGTCTCAGTCCATTCCAGAGGAAACTCTTTTCCCTTCACCGGCTCGTCTTTCACGCCGAGGATCGACTCACACCAAGGTGGCACGTGGCACAGCCCTGTGGGAAAGCCTCGGGGGAAAGCCTCGAGGGACAGCCTCGAGGGACAGCCTCGAGGGAAAGCCACAGATCCCTTGATCCACGTGACAGGAAGCGTGACACTACTGCTGCAGCTCGGGAGGAAAGCGCACGTGCATGCCCCCACTCGAGACGAGGCCTGACTCCCCTGGGGAGACTCAGAAGCACCCCAAGATCCATGGCAACACTGGAGAGGAATCCTCAGGTTCCGGCCCCGACTCCACACAAGGACTGAGGCCCCGGCATGGATGGGAGAGGAATCCCGAGAGGTCCCCTAGCAACTCGCATGGGGACTGGCCTTTCCTGAGGCCACAAGATCGTGTCCCTGAGGTCCCCGTCGTAACTCGAGAAGACCTGCCGCAACTCGAGAAAATCCAGGAGGTTCTCCCCTCCAGGCGAGATGAGGCCCATTTCCGCTGAGGCGTCTCGAGGCTGATCACACCTCACCTCTGGAACTTCGAAAGGGTCCTTCACACCCTTGGTGCAAATCAAGAAGTTCCCCGACCTAGCCGTCTCCACTCGAGAGGAATCACGAGGGTCCCGCCCACATCCAGAGGAGCCCCGTTTCCGCCTCGTAGCTCGAGATGAGGGATCCTTTCCCTGCTTCGTCGGGAAAGAGTTCCCGGCCTTCCCGTCGCATCTCAAGAGGAGGCCCTCTCAACAGGAACGGCGAGAGGAACTCCAGGGTCGTGCCACCATTCCAAGAGTCCCCCAGATGTCTCAGTCCATTCCAGAGGAACCTCTTTTCCCTTCACCAGCTCGTCTTTCACACCCAGGATCGAATCACACCAAGGTGGCACGTGGCACAGCCCTGTGGGAAAGCCTCGTGGGAAAGCCTCGAGGGACAGCCTCGAGGGAAAGCCACAGATCCCTTGATCCACGTGACAGGAAGCGTGACACTACTGCTGCAGCTCGGGAGGAAAGCGCACGTGCATGCCCCCACTCGAGACGAGGCCTGACTCCCCTGGGGAGACTCAGAAGCACCCCAAAATCCATGGCAACACTGGAGAGGAATCCTCAGGTTCCGGCCCCGACTCCACACAAGGACTGAGGCCCCGGCATGGACGGGAGAGGAATCCCGAGAGGTCCCCTAGCAACTCGCATGGGGACTGGCCTTTCCTGAGGCCACCAGAGCGGGTCCCTGAGGTCCCCGTCGTAACTCGAGAAGACCTGCCGCAACTCGAGAAAATCCAGGAGGTTCTCCCCTCCAGGTGAGATGAGGCCCATTTCCGCTGAGGCGTCTCGAGGCTGATCACACCTCACCTCTGGAACTTCGAAAGGGTCCTTCACACCCTTGGTGCAAATCAAGAAGTTCCCCGACCTAGCCGTCTCCACTCGAGAGGAATCACGAGGGTCCCGCCCACATCCAGAGGAGTCCCGTTTCCGCCTCGTAGCTCGAGATGAGGGATCCTTTCCCTGCTTCGTCGGGAAAGAGTTCCCGGCGTTCCCGTCGCATCTCAAGAGGAGGCCCTCTCAACAGGAACGGCGAGAGGAACTCTAGGGTCGTGCCACCATTCCAAGAGTCCCCCAGATGTCTCAGTCCATTCCAGAGGAACCTCTTTTCCCTTCACCGGCTCGTCTTTCACGCCGAGGATCGACTCACACCAAGGTGGCACGTGGCACAGCCCTGTGGGAAAGCCTCGTGGGAAAGCCTCGAGGGACAGCCTCGATGGAAAGCCACAGATCCCTTGATCCACGTGACAGGAAGCGTGACACTACTGCTGCATCTCGGGAGGAAAGCGCACGTGCATGCCCCCACTCGAGACGAGGCCTGACTCCCCTGGGGAGACTCAGAAGCACCCCAAGATCCATGGCAACACTGGAGAGGAATCCTCAGGTTCCGGCCCCGACTCCACACAAGGACTGAGGCCCCGGCATGGACGGGAGAGGAATCCCGAGAGGTCCCCTAGCAACTCGCATGGGGACTGGCCTTTCCTGAGGCCACCAGAGCGGGTCCCTGAGGTCCCCGTCGTAACTCGAGAAGACCTGCCGCAACTCGAGAAAATCCAGGAGGTTCTCCCCTCCAGGCGAGATGAGGCCCATTTCCGCTGAGGCGTCTCGAGGCTGATCACACCTCACCTCTGGAACTTCGAAAGGGTCCTTCACACCCTTGGTGCAAATCAAGAAGTTCCCCGACATACCCGTCTCCACTCGAGAGGAATCACGAGGGTCCCGCCTACATCCAGAGGAGGCCCGTTTCCGCCTCTTAGCTCGAGATGAGGGATCCTTTCCCTGCTTCGTCGGGAAAGATTTCCCGGCGTTCCCGTCGCATCTCAAGAGGAGGCCCTCTCAACAGGAACGGCGAGAGGAACTCTAGGGTCGTGCCACCATTCCAAGAGTCCCCCAGATGTCTCAGTCCATTCCAGAGGAACCTCTTTTCCCTTCACCGGCTCGTCGTTCACGCCGAGGATCGACTCACACCAAGGTGGCACGTGGCACAGCCCTGTGGGAAAGCCTCGTGGGAAAGCCTCGAGGGACAGCCTCGAGGGAAAGCCACAGATCCCTTGATCCACGTGACAGGAAGCGTGACACTACTGCTGCAGCTCGGGAGGAAAGCGCACGTGCATGCCTCCACTCGAGACGAGGCCTGACTCCCCTGGGGAGACTCAGAAGCACCCCAAGATCCATGGCAACACTGGAGAGGAATCCTCAGGTTCCGGCCCCGACTCCACACAAGGACTGAGGCCCCGGCATGGACGGGAGAGGAATCCCGAAAGGTCCCCTAGCAACTCGCATGGGGACTGGCCTTTCCTGAGGCCACCAGAGCGGGTCCCTGAGGTCCCCGTCGTAACTCGAGAAGACCTGCCGCAACTCGAGAAAATCCAGGAGGTTCTCCCCTCCAGGCGAGATGAGGCCCATTTCCGCTGAGGCGTCTCGAGGCTGATCACACCTACGTCTGGAAATTCGAAATGGTCCTTCACACCCTTGGTGCAAATCAAGAAGTTCCCCGACCTAGCCGTCTCCACTCGAGAGGAATCACGAGGGTCCCGCCCACATCCAGAGGAGCCCCGTTTCCGCCTCGTAGCTCGAGATGAGGGATCCTTTCCCTGCTTCGTCGGGAAAGAGTTCCCGGCGTTCCCGGCGTATCTCAAGAGGAGGCCCTCTCAACAGGAACGGCGAGAGGAACTCTAGGGTCGTGCCACCATTCCAAGAGTCCCCCAGATGTCTCAGTCCATTCCAGAGGAACCTCTTTTCCCTTCACCGGCTCGTCGTTCACGCCGAGGATCGACTCACACCAAGGTGGCACGTGGCACAGCCCTGTGGGAAAGCCTCGTGGGAAAGCCTCGAGGGACAGCCTCGAGGGAAAGCCACAGATCCCTTGATCCACGTGACAGGAAGCGTGACACTACTGCTGCAGCTCGGGAGGAAAGCGCACGTGCATGCCTCCACTCGAGACGAGGCCTGACTCCCCTGGGGAGACTCAGAAGCACCCCAAGATCCATGGCAACACTGGAGAGGAATCCTCAGGTTCCGGCCCCGACTCCACACAAGGACTGAGGCCCCGGCATGGACGGGAGAGGAATCCCGAAAGGTCCCCTAGCAACTCGCATGGGGACTGGCCTTTCCTGAGGCCACCAGAGCGGGTCCCTGAGGTCCCCGTCGTAACTCGAGAAGACCTGCCGCAACTCGAGAAAATCCAGGAGGTTCTCCCCTCCAGGCGAGATGAGGCCCATTTCCGCTGAGGCGTCTCGAGGCTGATCACACCTACGTCTGGAAATTCGAAATGGTCCTTCACACCCTTGGTGCAAATCAAGAAGTTCCCCGACCTAGCCGTCTCCACTCGAGAGGAATCACGAGGGTCCCGCCCACATCCAGAGGAGCCCCGTTTCCGCCTCGTAGCTCGAGATGAGGGATCCTTTCCCTGCTTCGTCGGGAAAGAGTTCCCGGCGTTCCCGTCGCATCTCAAGAGGAGGCCCTCTCAACAGGAACGGCGAGAGGAACTCCAGGGTCGTGCCACCATTCCAAGAGTCCCCCAGATGTCTCAGTCCATTCCAGAGGAACCACTTTTCCTTCACCGGCTCGTCTTTCACGCCGAGGATCGACTCACACCAAGGTGGCATGTGGCACAGCCCTGTGGGAAAGCCTCGTGGGAAAGCCTCGAGGGACAGCCTCGAGGGAAAGCCACAGATCCCTTGATCCACGTGACAGGAAGCGTGACACTACTGCTGCAGCTCGGGAGGAAAGCGCACGTGCATGCCTCCACTCGAGACGAGGCCTGACTCCCCTGGGGAGACTCAGAAGCACCCCAAAATCCATGGCAACACTGGAGAGGAATCCTCAGGTTCCGGCCCCGACTCCACACAAGGACTGAGGCCCCGGCATGGACGGGAGTGGAATCCCGAGAGGTCCCCTAGCAACTCGCATGGGGACTGGCCTTTCCTGAGGCCACCTGAGCGGGTCCCTGAGGTTCCCGTCTTAACTCGAGAAGACCGGCCGCAACTCGAGAAAATCCAGGAGGTTCTCCCCTCCAGGCGAGATGAGGCCCATTTCCACTGAGGCGTCTCGAGGATGATCACACCTCACCTCTGGAACTTCGAAAGGGTCCTTCACACCCTTGGTGCAAATCAAGAAGTTCCCCGACATACCCGTCTCCACTCGAGAGGAATCACGAGGGTCCCGCCCACATCCAGAGGAGCCCCGTTTCCGCCTCGTAGCTCGAGATGAGGGATCCTTTCCCTGCTTCGTCGGGAAAGAGTTCCCGGCGTTCCCGGCGAATCTCAAGAGGAGGCCCTCTCAACAGGAACGGCGAGAGGAACTCCAGGGTCGTGCCACCATTCCAAGAGTCCCCCAGATGTCTCAGTCCATTCCAGAGGAAACTCTTTTCCCTTCACCGGCTCGTCTTTCACGCCGAGGATCGACTCACACCAAGGTGGCACGTGGCACAGCCCTGTGGGAAAGCCTCGGGGGAAAGCCTCGAGGGACAGCCTCGAGGGACAGCCTCGAGGGAAAGCCACAGATCCCTTGATCCACGTGACAGGAAGCGTGACACTACTGCTGCAGCTCGGGAGGAAAGCGCACGTGCATGCCCCCACTCGAGACGAGGCCTGACTCCCCTGGGGAGACTCAGAAGCACCCCAAGATCCATGGCAACACTGGAGAGGAATCCTCAGGTTCCGGCCCCGACTCCACACAAGGACTGAGGCCCCGGCATGGATGGGAGAGGAATCCCGAGAGGTCCCCTAGCAACTCGCATGGGGACTGGCCTTTCCTGAGGCCACAAGATCGTGTCCCTGAGGTCCCCGTCGTAACTCGAGAAGACCTGCCGCAACTCGAGAAAATCCAGGAGGTTCTCCCCTCCAGGCGAGATGAGGCCCATTTCCGCTGAGGCGTCTCGAGGCTGATCACACCTCACCTCTGGAACTTCGAAAGGGTCCTTCACACCCTTGGTGCAAATCAAGAAGTTCCCCGACCTAGCCGTCTCCACTCGAGAGGAATCACGAGGGTCCCGCCCACATCCAGAGGAGCCCCGTTTCCGCCTCGTAGCTCGAGATGAGGGATCCTTTCCCTGCTTCGTCGGGAAAGAGTTCCCGGCCTTCCCGTCGCATCTCAAGAGGAGGCCCTCTCAACAGGAACGGCGAGAGGAACTCCAGGGTCGTGCCACCATTCCAAGAGTCCCCCAGATGTCTCAGTCCATTCCAGAGGAACCTCTTTTCCCTTCACCAGCTCGTCTTTCACACCCAGGATCGAATCACACCAAGGTGGCACGTGGCACAGCCCTGTGGGAAAGCCTCGTGGGAAAGCCTCGAGGGACAGCCTCGAGGGAAAGCCACAGATCCCTTGATCCACGTGACAGGAAGCGTGACACTACTGCTGCAGCTCGGGAGGAAAGCGCACGTGCATGCCCCCACTCGAGACGAGGCCTGACTCCCCTGGGGAGACTCAGAAGCATCCCAAGATCCCTGGCAACACTGGAGAGGAATCCTCAGGTTCCGGCCCCGACTCCACACAAGGACTGAGGCCCCGGCATGGACGGGAGAGGAATCCCGAGAGGTCCCCTAGCAACTCGCATGGGGACTGGCCTTTCCTGAGGCCACCAGAGCGGGTCCCTGAGGTCCCCGTCGTAACTCGAGAAGACCTGCCGCAACTCGAGAAAATCCAGGAGGTTCTCCCCTCCAGGCGAGATGAGGCCCATTTCCGCTGAGGCGTCTCGAGGCTGATCACACCTCACCTCTGGAACTTCGAAAGGGTCCCTCACACCCTTGGTGCAAATCAAGATGTTCCCCGACCTAGCCGTCTCCACTCGAGAGGAATCACGAGGGTCCCGCCCACATCCAGAGGAGCCCCGTTTCCGCCTCGTAGCTCGAGATGAGGGATCCTTTCCCTGCTTCGTCGGGAAAGAGTTCCCGGCGTTCCCGTCGCATCTCAAGAGGGGGCCCTCTCAACAGGAACGGCGAGAGGAACTCCAGGGTCGTGCCACCATTCCAAGAGTCCCCCAGATGTCTCAGTCCATTCCAGAGGAACCTCTTTTCCCTTCACCGGCTCGTCTTTCACGCCGAGGATCGACTCACACCAAGGTGGCACGTGGCACAGCCCTGTGGGAAAGCCTCGTGGGAAAGCCTCGAGGGACAGCCTCGAGGGACAGCCTCGAGGGAAAGCCACAGATCCCTTGATCCACATGACAGGAAGCGTGACACTACTGCTGCAGCTCGGGAGGAAAGCGCACGTGCATACCCCCACTCTAGACGAGGCCTGACTCCCCTGGGGAGACTCAGAAGCACCCCAAGATCCATGGCAACACTGGAGAGGAATCCTCAGGTTCCGGCCCCGACTCCACACAAGGACTGAGGCCCCGGCATGGAC
The DNA here is from genome assembly GCF_023091745.1 of Budorcas taxicolor. Classification (NCBI taxonomy): domain Eukaryota; kingdom Metazoa; phylum Chordata; class Mammalia; order Artiodactyla; family Bovidae; genus Budorcas; species Budorcas taxicolor. The sequence continues at coordinate 1,512,789 of NW_026292589.1, forward strand.
GGGAGAGGAATCCCGGGAGGTCCCCTTGCAACTCGCATGGGGACTGGCCTTTCCTGAGGCCAAAAGATCGTGTCCCTGAGGTCCCCGTCGTAACTCGAGAAGACCTGCCGCAACTCGAGAAAATCCAGGAGGTTCTCCCCTCCAGGCGAGATGAGGCCCATTTCCGCTGAGGCATCTCGAGGCTGATCACACCTCACCTCTGGAACTTCGAAAGGGTCCTTCACACCCTTGGTGCAAATCAAGAAGTTCCCCGACCTAGCCGTCTCCACTCGAGAGGAATCACGAGGGTCCCGCCCACATCCAGAGGAGCCCCGTTTCCGCCTCGTAGCTCGAGATGAGGGATCCTTTCCCTGTTTCGTCGGGAAAGAGTTCCCGGCCTTCCCGTCGCATCTCAAGGGGAGGCCCTCTCAACAGGAACGGCGAGAGGAACTCCAGGGTCGTGCCACCATTCCAAGAGTCCCCCAGATGTCTCAGTCCATTCCAGAGGAACCTCTTTTCCCTTCACCGGCTCGTCTTTCACGCCGAGGATCGACTCACACCAAGGTGGCACGTGGCACAGCCCTGTGGGAAAGCTTCGTGGGAAAGCCTCGAGGGACAGCCTCGAGGGAAAGCCACAGATCCCTTGATCCACGTGACAGGAAGCGTGACACTACTCCTGCAGCTTGGGAGGAAAGCGCACGTGAATGCCCCCACTCGAGACGAGGCATGACTCCCCTGGGGAGACTCAGAAGCACCCCAAGATCCATGGCAGCACTGGAGAGAAATCCTCAGGTTCCGGCCCCGACTCCACACAAGGACTGAGGCCCCGGCATGGACGGGAGAGGAATCCCGAGAGGTCCCCTAGCAACTCGCATGGGGACTGGCCTTTCCTGAGGCCACCAGAGCGGGTCCCTGAGGTCCCCGTGGTAACTCGAGAAGACCTGCCGCAACTGGAGAAAATCCAGGAGGTTCTCCCCTCCAGGCGAGATGAGGCCCATTTCCGCTGAGGCGTCTCGAGGCTGATCACACCTCACCTCTTGAATTTCGAAAGGGTCCTTCACACCCTTGGTGCAAATCAAGAAGTTCCCCGACATACCCGTCTCCACTCGAGAGGAATCACGAGGGTCCCGCCCACATCCAGAGGAGCCCCGTTTCCGCCTCGTAGCTCGAGATGAGGGATCCTTTCCCTGCTTCGTAGGGAAAGAGTTCCCGGCGTTCCCGTCGCATCTCAAGAGGAGGCCCTCTCAACAGGAACGGCGAGAGGAACTCCAGGGTCGTGCCACCATTCCAAGAGTCCCCCAGATGTCTCAGTCCATTCCAGAGGAACCTCTTTTCCCTTCACCGGCTCGTCTTTCACGCCAAGGATCGACTCACACCAAGGTGGCACGTGGCACAGCCCTGTGGGAAAGCCTCGTGGGAAAGCCTCGAGGGACAGCCCCGAGGGAAAGCCACAGATCCCTTGATCCACGTGACAGGAAGCGTGACACTACTGCTGCAGCTCGGGAGGAAAGCGCACGTGCATGCCCCCAATCGAGACGAGGCCTGACTCCCCTGGGGAGACTCAGAAGCACCCCAAGATCCATGGCAACACTGGAGAGGAATCCTCAGGTTCCGGCCCCGACTCCACACAAGGACTGAGGCCCCGGCATGGACGGGAGAGGAATCCCGAGAGGACCCCTAGCAACTCGCATGGGGACTGGCCTTTCCTGAGGCCACCAGAGCGTGTCCCTGAGGTCCCCGTCGTAACTCGAGAAGACCTGCCGCAACTCGAGAAAATCCAGGAGGTTCTCCCCTCCAGGCGAGATGAGGCCCATTTCCGCTGAGGCGTCTTGAGGCTGATCACACCTCTCCTCTGGCACTTCGAAAGGGTCCTTCACACCCTTGGTGCAAATCAAGAAGTTCCCCGACCTAGCCGTCTCCACTCGAGAGGAATCACGTGGGTCCCGCCCACATCCAGAGGAGCCCCGTTTCCACCTCGTAGCTCGAGATGAGGGATCCTTTCCCTGCTTCGTCGGGAAAGAGTTCCCGGCGTTCCCGTCGCATCTCAAGAGGAGGCCCTCTCAACAGGAACGGCAAGAGGAACTCCAGGGTCGTGCCACCATTCCAAGAGTCCCCCAGATGTCTCAGTCCATTCCAGAGGAACCTCTTTTCCCTTCACCGGCTCGTCTTTCACGCCGAGGATCGACTCACACCAAGGTGGCACGTGGCACAGCCCTGTGGGAAAGCCTCGTGTGAAAGCCTCGAGGGACAGCCTCGAGGGAAAGCCACAGATCCCTTGATCCACGTGACAGGAAGCGTGACACTACTGTTGCAGCTCGGGAGGAAGGCGCACGTGCATGCCCCCACTCGAGACGAGCTCTGACTTCCCTGGGGAGACTCAGAAGCACCCCAAGATCCATGGCAACACTGGAGAGGAATCCTCAGGTTCCGGCCCCGACTCCACACAAGGACTGAGGCCCCGGCATGGACGGGAGAGGAATCCCGAGAGGTCCCCTAGCAACTCGCATGGGGACTGGCCTTTCCTGAGGCCACCAGAGCGGGTCCCTGAGGTCCCCGTTGTAACTCGAGAAGACCTGCCGCAACTGGAGAAAATCCAGGAGGTTCTCCACTCCAGGCGAGATGAGGCCCATTTCCGCTGAGGCGTCTCGAGGCTGATCACACCTCACCTCTGAAACTTCGAAAGGCTCCTTCACACCCTTGGTGCAAATCAAGAAGTTCCCCGACATACCCGTCTCCACTCGAGAGGAATCACGAGGGTCCCCCCCACATCCAGAGGAGCCCCGTTTCCGCCTCGTAGCTCGAGATGAGGGATCCTTTCCCTGCTTCGTCGGGAAAGATTTCCCGGCGTTCCCGTCGCATCTCAAGAGGAGGCCCTCTCAACAGGAACGGCGAGAGGAACTCCAGGGTCGTGCCACCATTCCAAGAGTCCCCCAGATGTCTCAGTCCATTCCAGAGGAACCTCTTTTCCCTTCACCGGCTCGCCTTTCACGCCGAGGATCGACTCACACCAAGGTGGCACGTGGCACAGCCCTGTGGGAAAGCCTCGTGGGAAAGCCTCGAGGGACAGCCGCGAGGGAAAGCCACAGATCCCTTGATCCACGTGACAGGAAGCGTGACACTACTGCTGCAGCTTGGGAGGAAAGCGCACGTGCATGCCCCCACTCGAGACGAGGCCTGACTCCCCTGGGGAGACTCAGAAGCACCCCAAGATCCATGGCAACACTGGAGAGGAATCCTCAGGTTCCGGCTCCGACTCCACACAAGGACTGAGGCCCCGGCATGGACGGGAGAGGAATCCCGAGAGGTCCCCTAGCAACTAGCATGGGGACTGGCCTTTCCTGAGGCCACCAGAGCGGGTCCCTGAGGTCCCCGTCGTAACTCGAGAAGACCTGCCGCAACTCGAGAAAATCCAGGAGGTTCTCCCCTCCAGGCCTGATGAGGCCCATTTCCGCTGAGGCGTCTCGAGGCTGATCACACCTCACCTCTGGAACTTCGAAAGGCTCCTTCACATCCTTGGTGCAAATCAAGAAGGTCCCCAACATACCCGTCTCCACTCGAGAGGAATCACGAGGGTCCCGCCCACATCCAGAGGAGCCCCGTTTCCGCCTCGTAGCTCGAGATGAGGGATCCTTTCCCTGCTTCGTCGGGAAAGAGTTCCCGGCGTTCCCGTCGCACCTCAAGAGGAGGCCCTCTCAACAGGAACGGCGAGAGGAACTCCAGGGTCGTGCCACCATTCCAAGAGTCCCCCAGATGTCTCAGTCCATTCCAGAGGAACCTCTTTTCCCTTCACCGGCTCGTCTTTCACGCCGAGGATCGACTCACACCAAGGTGGCACGTGGCACAGCCCTGTGGGAAAGCCTCGTGGGAAAGCCTCGAGGGACAGCCTCGAGGGAAAGCCACAGATCCCTTGATCCACGTGACAGGAAGCGTGACACTACTGCTGCAGCTCGGGAGGAAAGCGCACGTGCATGCCCCCACTCGAGACGAGGCCTGACTCCCCTGGGGAGACTCAGAAGCACCCCAAGACCCATGGCAACACTGCAGAGGAATCCTCAGGTTCCGGCCCCGACTCCACACAAGGACTGAGGCCCCGGCATGGACGGGAGAGGAATCCCGAGAGGTCCCCTAGCAACTCGCATGGGGACTGGCCTTTCCTGAGGCCACCAGAGCGGGTCCCTGAGGTCCCCGTCATAACTCGAGAAGACCTGCCGTAACTCGAGAAAATCCAGGAGGTTCTCCCCTCCAGGCGAGATGAGGCCCATTTCCGCTGAGGCGTCTCGAGGCTGATCACACCTCACCTCTGGAACTTCAAAAGGGTCCTTCACACCCTTGGTGCAAATCAAGAAGTTCCCCGACCTAGCTGTCTCCACTCGAGAGGAATCACGAAGGTCCCGCCCATATCCAGAGGAGCCCCGTTTCCGCCTCGTAGCTCGAGATGAGGGATCCTTTCCCTGCTTCGTCGGGAAAGAGTTCCCGGCCTTCCCGTCGCATCTCACGAGGAGGCCATCTCAACAGGAACGGTGAGAGGAACTCCAGGGTCGTGCCACCATTCCAAGAGTCCCCCAGATGTCTCAGTCCATTCCAGAGGAACCTCTTTTCCCTTCACCGGCTCGTCTTTCACGCCGAGGATCGACTCACACCAAGGTGGCACGTGGCACAGCCCTGTGGGAAAGCCTCGTGGGAAAACTTCGAGGGACAGCCGCGAGGGAAAGCCACAGATCCCTTGATCCACGTGACAGGAAGCGTGACACTACTGCTACAGCTCGGGAGGAAAGCGCACGTGCATGCCCCCACTCGAGACGAGGCCTGACTCCCCTGGGGAGACTCAGAAGCACCCCAAGATCCATGGCAACACTGGAGAGGAATCCTCAGGTTCCGGCCCCGACTCCACACAAGGACTGAGGCCCCGGCATGGACGGGAGAGGAATCCCGAGAGGTCCCCTAGCAACTCGCATGGGGACTGGCCTTTCCTGAGGCCACCAGAGCGGGTCCCTGAGGTCCCCGTCGTAACTCGAGAAGACCTGCCGCAACTCGAGAAAATCCAGGAGGTTCTCCCCTCCAGGGGAGATGAGGCCCATTTCCGCTGAGGCGTCTCGAGGCTGATCACACCTCACCTCTGGAACTTCGAAAGGCTCCTTCACACCCTTGGTGCAAATCAAGAAGTTCCCCGACCTAGCCGTCTCCACTCGAGAGGAATCACGAGGGTCCCGCCCACATCCAGAGGAGCCCCGTTTCCGCCTCGTAGCTCAAGATGAGGGATCCTTTCCCTGCTTCGTTGGGAAAGAGTTCCCGGCGTTCCCGTCGCATCTCAAGAGGAGGCCCTCTCAACAGGACCGGCGAGAGGAGCTCCAGGGTCGTGCCACCATTTCAAGAGTCCCCCAGATGTCTCAGTCCATTCCAGAGGAACCTCTTTTCCCTTCACCGGCTCGTCTTTCACGCCGAGGATCGACTCACACCAAGGTGGCACGTGGCACAGCCCTGTGGGAAAGCCTCGTGGGAAAGCCTCGAGGGACAGCCTCGAGGGAAAGCCACAGATCCCTTGATCCACGTGACAGGAAGCGTGACACTACTGCTGCAGCTCGGGAGGAAAGCGCACGAGCATGCCCCCACTCGAGACGAGGCCTGACTCCCCTGGGGAGACTCAGAAGCACCCCAAGATCCATGGCAACACTGGAGAGGAATCCTCAGGTTCCGGCCCCGATTCCACACAAGGACTGAGGCCCCGGCATGGACGGGAGAGGAATCCCGAGAGGTCCCTTAGCAACTCGCATGGGGACTGGCCTTTCCTGAGGCCACCAGAGCGTGTCCCTGAGGTCCCCGTCGTAACTCGAGAAGACCTGCCGCAACTCGAGAAAATCCAGGAGGTTCTCCCCTCAAGGCGAGATGAGGCCCATTTCCGCTGAGGCGTCTCGAGGCTGATCACACCTCACCTCTGGAACTTCGAAAGGGTCCTTCACACCCTTGGTGCAAATCAAGAAGTTCCCCGACCTAGCCGTCTCCACTCGAGAGGAATCACGTGGGTCCCGCCCACATCCAGAGGAGCCCCGTTTCCACCTCGTAGCTCGAGATGAGGGATCCTTTCCCTGCTTCGTCGGGAAAGAGTTCCCGGCGTTCCCGTCGCATCTCAAGAGGAGGCCCTCTCAACAGGAACGGCAAGAGGAACTCCAGGGTCGTGCCACCATTCCAAGAGTCCCCCAGATGTCTCAGTCCATTCCAGAGGAACCTCTTTTCCCTTCACCGGCTCGTCTTTCACGCCGAGGATCGACTCACACCAAGGTGGCACGTGGCACAGCCCTGTGGGAAAGCCTCGTGTGAAAGCCTCGAGGGACAGCCTCGAGGGAAAGCCACAGATCCCTTGATCCACGTGACAGGAAGCGTGACACTACTGTTGCAGCTCGGGAGGAAGGCGCACGTGCATGCCCCCACTCGAGACGAGCTCTGACTTCCCTGGGGAGACTCAGAAGCACCCCAAGATCCATGGCAACACTGGAGAGGAATCCTCAGGTTCCGGCCCCGACTCCACACAAGGACTGAGGCCCCGGCATGGACGGGAGAGGAATCCCGAGAGGTCCCCTAGCAACTCGCATGGGGACTGGCCTTTCCTGAGGCCACCAGAGCGGGTCCCTGAGGTCCCCGTTGTAACTCGAGAAGACCTGCCGCAACTGGAGAAAATCCAGGAGGTTCTCCACTCCAGGCGAGATGAGGCCCATTTCTGCTGAGGCGTCTCGAGGCTGATCACACCTCACCTCTGAAACTTCGAAAGGCTCCTTCACACCCTTGGTGCAAATCAAGAAGTTCCCCGACATACCCGTCTCCACTCGAGAGGAATCACGAGGGTCCCCCCCACATCCAGAGGAGCCCCGTTTCCGCCTCGTAGCTCGAGATGAGGGATCCTTTCCCTGCTTCGTCGGGAAAGATTTCCCGGCGTTCCCGTCGCATCTCAAGAGGAGGCCCTCTCAACAGGAACGGCGAGAGGAACTCCAGGGTCGTGCCACCATTCCAAGAGTCCCCCAGATGTCTCAGTCCATTCCAGAGGAACCTCTTTTCCCTTCACCGGCTCGCCTTTCACGCCGAGGATCGACTCACACCAAGGTGGCACGTGGCACAGCCCTGTGGGAAAGCCTCGTGGGAAAGCCTCGAGGGACAGCCGCGAGGGAAAGCCACAGATCCCTTGATCCACGTGACAGGAAGCGTGACACTACTGCTGCAGCTTGGGAGGAAAGCGCACGTGCATGCCCCCACTCGAGACGAGGCCTGACTCCCCTGGGGAGACTCAGAAGCACCCCAAGATCCATGGCAACACTGGAGAGGAATCCTCAGGTTCCGGCTCCGACTCCACACAAGGACTGAGGCCCCGGCATGGACGGGAGAGGAATCCCGAGAGGTCCCCTAGCAACTCGCATGGGGACTGGCCTTTCCTGAGGCCACCAGAGCGGGTCCCTGAGGTCCCCGTCGTAACTCGAGAAGACCTGCCGCAACTCGAGAAAATCCAGGAGGTTCTCCCCTCCAGGCCTGATGAGGCCCATTTCCGCTGAGGCGTCTCGAGGCTGATCACACCTCACCTCTGGAACTTCGAAAGGCTCCTTCACATCCTTGGTGCAAATCAAGAAGGTCCCCAACATACCCGTCTCCACTCGAGAGGAATCACGAGGGTCCCGCCCACATCCAGAGGAGCCCCGTTTCCGCCTCGTAGCTCGAGATGAGGGATCCTTTCCCTGCTTCGTCGGGAAAGAGTTCCCGGCGTTCCCGTCGCACCTCAAGAGGAGGCCCTCTCAACAGGAACGGCGAGAGGAACTCCAGGGTCGTGCCACCATTCCAAGAGTCCCCCAGATGTCTCAGTCCATTCCAGAGGAACCTCTTTTCCCTTCACCGGCTCGTCTTTCACGCCGAGGATCGACTCACACCAAGGTGGCACGTGGCACAGCCCTGTGGGAAAGCCTCGTGGGAAAGCCTCGAGGGACAGCCTCGAGGGAAAGCCACAGATCCCTTGATCCACGTGACAGGAAGCGTGACACTACTGCTGCAGCTCGGGAGGAAAGCGCACGTGCATGCCCCCACTCGAGACGAGGCCTGACTCCCCTGGGGAGACTCAGAAGCACCCCAAGACCCATGGCAACACTGGAGAGGAATCCTCAGGTTCCGGCCCCGACTCCACACAAGGACTGAGGCCCCGGCATGGACGGGAGAGGAATCCCGAGAGGTCCCCTAGCAACTCGCATGGGGACTGGCCTTTCCTGAGGCCACCAGAGCGGGTCCCTGAGGTCCCCGTCATAACTCGAGAAGACCTGCCGTAACTCGAGAAAATCCAGGAGGTTCTCCCCTCCAGGCGAGATGAGGCCCATTTCCGCTGAGGCGTCTCGAGGCTGATCACACCTCACCTCTGGAACTTCAAAAGGGTCCTTCACACCCTTGGTGCAAATCAAGAAGTTCCCCGACCTAGCTGTCTCCACTCGAGAGGAATCACGAAGGTCCCGCCCATATCCGGAGGAGCCCCGTTTCCGCCTCGTAGCTCGAGATGAGGGATCCTTTCCCTGCTTCGTCGGGAAAGATTTCCCGGCGTTCCCGTCGCATCTCAAGAGGAGGCCCTCTCAACAGGAACGGCGAGAGGAACTCCAGGGTAGTGCCACCATTCCAAGAGTCCCCCAGATGTCTCAGTCCATTCCAGAGGAACCTCTTTTCCCTTCACCGGCTCGCCTTTCACGCCGAGGATCGACTCACACCAAGGTGGCACGTGGCACAGCCCTGTGGGAAAGCCTCGTGGGAAAACTTCGAGGGACAGCCGCGAGGGAAAGCCACAGATCCCTTGATCCACGTGACAGGAAGCGTGACACTACTGCTACAGCTCGGGAGGAAAGCGCACGTGCATGCCCCCACTCGAGACGAGGCCTGACTCCCCTGGGGAGACTCAGAAGCACCCCAAGATCCATGGCAACACTGGAGAGGAATCCTCAGGTTCCGGCCCCGACTCCACACAAGGACTGAGGCCCCGGGATGGACGGGAGAGGAATCCCGAGAGGTCCCCTAGCAACTCGCATGGGGACTGGCCTTTCCTGAGGCCACCAGAGCGGGTCCCTGAGGTCCCCGTCGTAACTCGAGAAGACCTGCCGCAACTCGAGAAAATCCAGGAGGTTCTCCCCTCCAGGGGAGATGAGGCCCATTTCCGCTGAGGCGTCTCGAGGCTGATCACACCTCACCTCTGGAACTTCGAAAGGCTCCTTCACACCCTTGGTGCAAATCAAGAAGTTCCCCGACCTAGCCGTCTCCACTCGAGAGGAATCACGAGAGTCCCGCCCACATCCAGAGGAGCCCCGTTTCCGCCTCGTAGCTCAAGATGAGGGATCCTTTCCCTGCTTCGTCGGGAAAGAGTTCCCGGCGTTCCCGGCGAATCTCAAGAGGGGGCCCTCTCAACAGGAACGGCGAGAGGAACTCCAGGGTCGTGCCACCATTCCAAGAGTCCCCCAGATGTCTCAGTCCATTCCAGAGGAACCTCTTTTCCCTTCACCGGCTCGTCTTTCACGCCGAGGATCGACTCACACCAAGGTGGCACGTGGCACAGCCCTGTGGGAAAGCCTCGTGGGAAAGCCTCGAGGGACAGCCTCGAGGGAAAGCCACAGATCCCTTGATCCACGTGACAGGAAGCGTGACACTACTGCTGCAGCTCGGGAGGAAAGCGCACGTGCATGCCCCCACTCGAGACGAGGCCTGACTCCCCTGGGGAGACTCAGAAGCACCCCAAAATCCATGGCAACACTGGAGAGGAATCCTCAGGTTCCGGCCCCGACTCCACACAAGGACTGAGGCCCCGGCATGGACGGGAGAGGAATCCCGAGAGGTCCCCTAGCAACTCGCATGGGGACTGGCCTTTCCTGAGGCCACCAGAGCGGGTCCCTGAGGTCCCCGTCGTAACTCGAGAAGACCTGCCGCAACTCGAGAAAATCCAGGAGGTTCTCCCCTCCAGGTGAGATGAGGCCCATTTCCGCTGAGGCGTCTCGAGGCTGATCACACCTCACCTCTGGAACTTCGAAAGGGTCCTTCACACCCTTGGTGCAAATCAAGAAGTTCCCCGACCTAGCCGTCTCCACTCGAGAGGAATCACGAGGGTCCCGCCCACATCCAGAGGAGTCCCGTTTCCGCCTCGTAGCTCGAGATGAGGGATCCTTTCCCTGCTTCGTCGGGAAAGAGTTCCCGGCGTTCCCGTCGCATCTCAAGAGGAGGCCCTCTCAACAGGAACGGCGAGAGGAACTCTAGGGTCGTGCCACCATTCCAAGAGTCCCCCAGATGTCTCAGTCCATTCCAGAGGAACCTCTTTTCCCTTCACCGGCTCGTCTTTCACGCCGAGGATCGACTCACACCAAGGTGGCACGTGGCACAGCCCTGTGGGAAAGCCTCGTGGGAAAGCCTCGAGGGACAGCCTCGATGGAAAGCCACAGATCCCTTGATCCACGTGACAGGAAGCGTGACACTACTGCTGCATCTCGGGAGGAAAGCGCACGTGCATGCCCCCACTCGAGACGAGGCCTGACTCCCCTGGGGAGACTCAGAAGCACCCCAAGATCCATGGCAACACTGGAGAGGAATCCTCAGGTTCCGGCCCCGACTCCACACAAGGACTGAGGCCCCGGCATGGACGGGAGAGGAATCCCGAGAGGTCCCCTAGCAACTCGCATGGGGACTGGCCTTTCCTGAGGCCACCAGAGCGGGTCCCTGAGGTCCCCGTCGTAACTCGAGAAGACCTGCCGCAACTCGAGAAAATCCAGGAGGTTCTCCCCTCCAGGCGAGATGAGGCCCATTTCCGCTGAGGCGTCTCGAGGCTGATCACACCTCACCTCTGGAACTTCGAAAGGGTCCTTCACACCCTTGGTGCAAATCAAGAAGTTCCCCGACATACCCGTCTCCACTCGAGAGGAATCACGAGGGTCCCGCCTACATCCAGAGGAGGCCCGTTTCCGCCTCTTAGCTCGAGATGAGGGATCCTTTCCCTGCTTCGTCGGGAAAGATTTCCCGGCGTTCCCGTCGCATCTCAAGAGGAGGCCCTCTCAACAGGAACGGCGAGAGGAACTCTAGGGTCGTGCCACCATTCCAAGAGTCCCCCAGATGTCTCAGTCCATTCCAGAGGAACCTCTTTTCCCTTCACCGGCTCGTCGTTCACGCCGAGGATCGACTCACACCAAGGTGGCACGTGGCACAGCCCTGTGGGAAAGCCTCGTGGGAAAGCCTCGAGGGACAGCCTCGAGGGAAAGCCACAGATCCCTTGATCCACGTGACAGGAAGCGTGACACTACTGCTGCAGCTCGGGAGGAAAGCGCACGTGCATGCCTCCACTCGAGACGAGGCCTGACTCCCCTGGGGAGACTCAGAAGCACCCCAAGATCCATGGCAACACTGGAGAGGAATCCTCAGGTTCCGGCCCCGACTCCACACAAGGACTGAGGCCCCGGCATGGACGGGAGAGGAATCCCGAAAGGTCCCCTAGCAACTCGCATGGGGACTGGCCTTTCCTGAGGCCACCAGAGCGGGTCCCTGAGGTCCCCGTCGTAACTCGAGAAGACCTGCCGCAACTCGAGAAAATCCAGGAGGTTCTCCCCTCCAGGCGAGATGAGGCCCATTTCCGCTGAGGCGTCTCGAGGCTGATCACACCTCACCTCTGGAACTTCGAAAGGGTCCTTCACACCCTTGGTGCAAATCAAGAAGTTCCCCGACCTAGGCGTCTCCACTCGAGAGGAATCACGAGGGTCCCGCCCACATCCAGAGGAGCCCCGTTTCCGCCTCGTAGCTCGAGATGAGGGATCCTTTCCCTGCTTCGTCGGGAAAGAGTTCCCGGCGTTCCCGTCGCATCTCAAGAGGAGGCCCTCTCAACAGGAACGGCGAGAGGAACTCCAGGGTCGTGCCACCATTCCAAGAGTCCCCCAGATGTCTCAGTCCATTCCAGAGGAACCACTTTTCCTTCACCGGCTCGTCTTTCACGCCGAGGATCGACTCACACCAAGGTGGCATGTGGCACAGCCCTGTGGGAAAGCCTCGTGGGAAAGCCTCGAGGGACAGCCTCGAGGGAAAGCCACAGATCCCTTGATCCACGTGACAGGAAGCGTGACACTACTGCTGCAGCTCGGGAGGAAAGCGCACGTGCATGCCTCCACTCGAGACGAGGCCTGACTCCCCTGGGGAGACTCAGAAGCACCCCAAAATCCATGGCAACACTGGAGAGGAATCCTCAGGTTCCGGCCCCGACTCCACACAAGGACTGAGGCCCCGGCATGGACGGGAGTGGAATCCCGAGAGGTCCCCTAGCAACTCGCATGGGGACTGGCCTTTCCTGAGGCCACCAGAGCGGGTCCCTGAGGTTCCCGTCTTAACTCGAGAAGACCGGCCGCAACTCGAGAAAATCCAGGAGGTTCTCCCCTCCAGGCGAGATGAGGCCCATTTCCACTGAGGCGTCTCGAGGATGATCACACCTCACCTCTGGAACTTCGAAAGGGTCCTTCACACCCTTGGTGCAAATCAAGAAGTTCCCCGACATACCCGTCTCCACTCGAGAGGAATCACGAGGGTCCCGCCCACATCCAGAGGAGCCCCGTTTCCGCCTCGTAGCTCGAGATGAGGGATCCTTTCCCTGCTTCGTCGGGAAAGAGTTCCCGGCGTTCCCGGCGAATCTCAAGAGGAGGCCCTCTCAACAGGAACGGCGAGAGGAACTCCAGGGTCGTGCCACCATTCCAAGAGTCCCCCAGATGTCTCAGTCCATTCCAGAGGAAACTCTTTTCCCTTCACCGGCTCGTCTTTCACGCCGAGGATCGACTCACACCAAGGTGGCACGTGGCACAGCCCTGTGGGAAAGCCTCGTGGGAAAGCCTCGAGGGACAGCCTCGAGGGACAGCCTCGAGGGAAAGCCACAGATCCCTTGATCCACGTGACAGGAAGCGTGACACTACTGCTGCAGCTCGGGAGGAAAGCGCACGTGCATGCCCCCACTCGAGACGAGGCCTGACTCCCCTGGGGAGACTCAGAAGCACCCCAAGATCCATGGCAACACTGGAGAGGAATCCTCAGGTTCCGGCCCCGACTCCACACAAGGACTGAGGCCCCGGCATGGATGGGAGAGGAATCCCGAGAGGTCCCCTAGCAACTCGCATGGGGACTGGCCTTTCCTGAGGCCACAAGATCGTGTCCCTGAGGTCCCCGTCGTAACTCGAGAAGACCTGCCGCAACTCGAGAAAATCCAGGAGGTTCTCCCCTCCAGGCGAGATGAGGCCCATTTCCGCTGAGGCGTCTCGAGGCTGATCACACCTCACCTCTGGAACTTCGAAAGGGTCCTTCACACCCTTGGTGCAAATCAAGAAGTTCCCCGACCTAGCCGTCTCCACTCGAGAGGAATCACGAGGGTCCCGCCCACATCCAGAGGAGCCCCGTTTCCGCCTCGTAGCTCGAGATGAGGGATCCTTTCCCTGCTTCGTCGGGAAAGAGTTCCCGGCCTTCCCGTCGCATCTCAAGAGGAGGCCCTCTCAACAGGAACGGCGAGAGGAACTCCAGGGTCGTGCCACCATTCCAAGAGTCCCCCAGATGTCTCAGTCCATTCCAGAGGAACCTCTTTTCCCTTCACCAGCTCGTCTTTCACACCCAGGATCGAATCACACCAAGGTGGCACGTGGCACAGCCCTGTGGGAAAGCCTCGTGGGAAAGCCTCGAGGGACAGCCTCGAGGGAAAGCCACAGATCCCTTGATCCACGTGACAGGAAGCGTGACACTACTGCTGCAGCTCGGGAGGAAAGCGCACGTGCATGCCCCCACTCGAGACGAGGCCTGACTCCCCTGGGGAGACTCAGAAGCATCCCAAGATCCCTGGCAACACTGGAGAGGAATCCTCAGGTTCCGGCCCCGACTCCACACAAGGACTGAGGCCCCGGCATGGACGGGAGAGGAATCCCGAGAGGTCCCCTAGCAACTCGCATGGGGACTGGCCTTTCCTGAGGCCACCAGAGCGGGTCCCTGAGGTCCCCGTCGTAACTCGAGAAGACCTGCCGCAACTCGAGAAAATCCAGGAGGTTCTCCCCTCCAGGCGAGATGAGGCCCATTTCCGCTGAGGCGTCTCGAGGCTGATCACACCTCACCTCTGGAACTTCGAAAGGGTCCCTCACACCCTTGGTGCAAATCAAGATGTTCCCCGACCTAGCCGTCTCCACTCGAGAGGAATCACGAGGGTCCCGCCCACATCCAGAGGAGCCCCGTTTCCGCCTCGTAGCTCGAGATGAGGGATCCTTTCCCTGCTTCGTCGGGAAAGAGTTCCCGGCGTTCCCGTCGCATCTCAAGAGGGGGCCCTCTCAACAGGAACGGCGAGAGGAACTCCAGGGTCGTGCCACCATTCCAAGAGTCCCCCAGATGTCTCAGTCCATTCCAGAGGAACCTCTTTTCCCTTCACCGGCTCGTCTTTCACGCCGAGGATCGACTCACACCAAGGTGGCACGTGGCACAGCCCTGTGGGAAAGCCTCGTGGGAAAGCCTCGAGGGACAGCCTCGAGGGACAGCCTCGAGGGAAAGCCACAGATCCCTTGATCCACATGACAGGAAGCGTGACACTACTGCTGCAGCTCGGGAGGAAAGCGCACGTGCATACCCCCACTCTAGACGAGGCCTGACTCCCCTGGGGAGACTCAGAAGCACCCCAAGATCCATGGCAACACTGGAGAGGAATCCTCAGGTTCCGGCCCCGACTCCACACAAGGACTGAGGCCCCGGCATGGACGGGAGAGGAATCCCGAGAGGTCCCCTTGCAACTCGCATGGGGACTGGCCTTTCCTGAGGCCAAAAGATCGTGTCCCTGAGGTCCCCGTCGTAACTCGAGAAGACCTGCCGCAACTCGAGAAAATCCAGGAGGTTCTCCCCTCCAGGCGAGATGAGGCCCATTTCCGCTGAGGCATCTCGAGGCTGATCACACCTCACCTCTGGAACTTCGAAAGGGTCCTTCACACCCTTGGTGCAAATCAAGAAGTTCCCCGACCTAGCCGTCTCCACTCGAGAGGAATCACGAGGGTCCCGCCCACATCCAGAGGAGCCCCGTTTCCGCCTCGTAGCTCGAGATGAGGGATCCTTTCCCTGTTTCGTCGGGAAAGAGTTCCCGGCCTTCCCGTCGCATCTCAAGGGGAGGCCCTCTCAACAGGAACGGCGAGAGGAACTCCAGGGTCGTGCCACCATTCCAAGAGTCCCCCAGATGTCTCAGTCCATTCCAGAGGAACCTCTTTTCCCTTCACCAGCTCGTCTTTCACGCCGAGGATCGAATCACACCAAGGTGGCACGTGGCAAAGCCCTGTGGGAAAGCCTCGTGGGAAAGCCTCGAGGGACAGCCTCGAGGCAAAGCCACAGATCCCTTGATCCACGTGACAGGAAGCGTGACACTACTGCTGCAGCTCGGGAGGAAAGCGCACGTGCATGCCCCCACTCGAGACGAGGCCTGACTCCCCTGGGGAGACTCAGAAGCACCCCAAGATCCATGGCAACACTGGAGAAAAATCCTCAGGTTCCGGCCCCGACTCCACACAAGGACTGAGGCCCCGGCATGGACGGGAGAGGAATCCCGAGAGGTCCCCTAGCAACTCGCATGGGGACTGGCCTTTCCTGAGGCCACCAGAGCGGGTCCCTGAGGTCCCCGTCGTAACTCGAGAAGACCTGCCGCAACTCGAGAAAATCCAGGAGGTTCTCCCCTCCAGGCGAGATGAGGCCCATTTCCGCTGCGGCGTCTCGAGGCTGATCACACCTCACCTCTGGAACTTCGAAAGGGTCCTTCACACCCTTGGTGCAAATCAAGAAGTTCCCCGACATACCCGTCTCCACTCGAGAGGAATCACGAGGGTCCCGCCCACATCCAGAGGAGCCCCGTTTCCGCCTCGTAGCTCGAGATGAGGGATCCTTTCCCTGCTTCGTCGGGAAAGAGTTCCCGGCGTTCCCGTCGCATCTCAAGAGGAGGCCCTCTCAACAGGAAGGGCGAGAGGAACTCCAGGGTCGTGCCACCATTCCAAGAGTCCCCCAGATGTCTCAGTCCATTCCATAGGAACCTCTTTTCCCTTCACCGGCTCGTCTTTCACGCCGAGGATCGACTCACACCAAGGTGGCACGTGGCACAGCCCTGTCGGAAAGCCTCGTGGGAAAGCCTCGAGGGACAGCCTCGAGGGAAAGCCACAGATCCCTTGATCCACGTGACAGGAAGCGTGACACTACTGCTGCAGCTCGGGAGGAAAGCGCACGTGCATGCCCCCACTCGAGGCGAGGCCTGACTCCCCTGGGGAGACTCAGAAGCACCCCAAGATCCATGGCAACACTGGAGAGGAATCCTCAGGTTCCGGCCCCGACTCCACACAAGGACTGAGGCCCCGGCATGGACGGGAGAGGAATCCCGAGAGGTCCCCTAGCAACTCGCATGGGGACTGGCCTTTCCTGAGGCCACCAGAGCGGGTCCCTGAGGTCCCTGTCGTAACTCGAGAAGACCTGCCGCAACTCGAGAAAATCCAGGAGGTTCTCCCCTCCAGGCGAGATGAGGCCCATTTCCGCTGAGGCGTCTCGAGGCTGATCACACCTCCCCTCTGGAACTTCGAAAGGGTCCTTCACAAACTTGGTGCAAATCAAGAAGTTCCCCGACATACCCGTCTCCACTCGAGAGAAATCACGAGGGTCCCGCCCACATCCAGAGGAGCCCCGTTTCCGCCTCGTAGCTCGAGATGTGGGATCCTTTCCCTGCTTCGTCGGGAAAGAGTTCCCGGTGTTCCCGTCGCATCTCAAGAGGAGGCCCTCTCAACAGGAACGGCGAGAGGAACTCCAGGGTCGTGCCGCCATTCCAAGAGTCCCCCAGATGTCTCAGTCCATTCCAGAGGAACCTCTTTTCCCTTCACCGGCTCGTCTTTCACGCCGAGGATCGACTCACACCAAGGTGGCACGTGGCACAGCCCTGTGGGAAAGCCTCGTGGGAAAGCCTCGAGCGACAGCCTCGAGGGAAAGCCACCGATCCCTTGATCCACGTGACAGCAAGCGTGACACTACTGCTGCAGCTCGGGAGGAAAGCGCACGTGCATGCCCCCACTCGAGACCAGGCCTGACTCCCCTGGGGAGACTCAGAAGCACCCCAAGATCCACGGCAACACTGGAGAGGAATCCTCAGGTTCTGACCCCGACACCACACAAGGACTGAGGCCCCGACATGGACGGGAGAGGAATCCCGAGAGGTCCCCTAGCAACTCGCATGGGGACTGGCCTTTCCTGAGGCCACCAGAGCGGGTCCCTGAGGTCCCCGTCGTAACTCGAGAAGACCTGCCGCAACTCGACAAAATCCAGGACGTTCTCCCCTCCAGGCGAGATGAGGCCCATTTCCGCTGAGGCGTCTCGAGGCTGATCACACCTCACCTCTGGAACTTCGAAAGGGTCCTTCACACCCTTGGTGCAAATCAAGAAGTTCCCCGACCTAGCCGTCTCCACTCGAGAGGAATCACGAGGGTCCCCCCACATCCAGAGGAGCCCCGTTTCCGCCTCGTAGCTCGAGATGAGGGATCCTTTCCGTGCTTCGTCGGGAAAGAGTTCCCGGCGTTCCCGTCGCATCTCAAGAGGAGGCCCTCTCAACAGGAACGGCGAGAGGAACTCCAGGGTCGTGCCACCATTCCAAGAGTCCCCCAGATGTCTCAGTCCATTCCATAGGAACCTCTTTTCCCTTCACCGGCTCGTCTTTCATGCCGAGGATCGACTCACACCAAGGTGGCACGTGGCACAGCCCTGTGGGAAAGCCTCGTGGGAAAGCCTCGAGGGCCAGCCTCGAGGGAAAGCCACAGATCCCTTGACCACGTGACAGGAAGCGTGACACTACTGCTGCAGCTCGGGAGGAAAGCGCACGTGCATGCCCCCACTCGAGACGAGGCTTGACTCCCCTGGGGAGACTCAGAAGCACCCCAAGATCCATGGCAACACTGGAAAGGAACCCTCAGGTTCCGGCCCCGACTCCACACAAGGACTGAGGCCCCGGCATGGACGGGAGAGGAATCCCAAGAGGTCCCCTAGCAACTTGCATGGGGACTGGCCTTTCCTGAGGCCACCAGAGCGGGTCCCTGAGGAACCCGTCGTAACTCGAGAAGACCTGCCGCAACTCGAGAAAATCCAGGAGGTTCTCCCCTCCAGGCGAGATGAGGCCCATTTCCGCTGAGGCGTCTCGAGGCTGATCACACCTCACCTCTGGAACTTCGAAAGGGTCCTTCACACCCTTGGTGCAAATCAAGAAGTTCCCCGACATACCCGTCTCCACTCGAGAGAAATGACGAGGGTCCCGCCCACATCCAGAGGAGCCCCGTTTCCGCCTCGTAGCTCGAGATGTGGGATCCTTTCCCTGCTTCGTCGGGAAAGAGTTCCCGGCGTTCCCGTCGCATCTCAAGAGGAGGCCCTCTCAACAGGAACGGCGAGAGGAACTCCAGGGTCGTGCCACCATTCCAAGAGTCCCCCAGATGTCTCAGTCCATTCCAGAGGAACCTCTTTTCCCTTCACCGGCTCGTCTTTCACGCCGAGGATCGACTCACACCAAGGTGGCACGTGGCACAGCCCTGTGGGAAAGCCTGGTGGGAAAGCCTCGAGGGACAGCCTCGAGGGAAAGCCACCGATCCCTTGATCCACGTGACAGCAAGCGTGACACTACTGCTGCAGCTCGGGAGGAAAGCGCACGTGCATGCCCCCACTCGAGACCAGGCCTGACTCCCCTGGGGAGACTCAGAAGCACCCCAAGATCCACGGCAACACTGGAGAGGAATCCTCAGGTTCTGACCCCGACACCACACAAGGACTGAGGCCCCGGCATGGACGGGAGAGGAATCCCGAGAGGTCCCCTAGCAACTCGCATGGGGACTGGCCTTTCCTGAGGCCACCAGAGCGGGTCCCTGAGGTCCCCGTCGTAACTCGAGAAGACCTGCCGCAACTCGACAAAATCCAGGACGTTCTCCCCTCCAGGCGAGATGAGGCCCATTTCCGCTGAGGCGTCTCGAGGCTGATCACACCTCACCTCTGGAACTTCGAAAGGGTCCTTCACACCCTTGGTGCAAATCAAGAAGTTCCCCGACCTAGCCGTCTCCACTCGAGAGGAATCACGAGGGTCCCGCCCACATCCAGAGGAGCCCCGTTTCCGCCTCGTAGCTCGAGATGAGGGATCCTTTCCCTGCTTCGTCGGGAAAGAGTTCCCGGCGTTCCCGTCGCATCGCAAGAGGAGGCCCTCTCTACAGGAACGGCGAGAGGAACTCCAGGGTCGTGCCACCATTCCAAGAGTCCCCCAGATGTCTCAGTCCATTCCAGAGGAACCTCTTTTCCCTTCACCGGCTCGTCTTTCACGCCGAGGATCGACTCACACCAAGGTGGCACGTGGCACAGCCCTGTCGGAAAGCCTCGTGGGAAAGCCTCGAGGGACAGCCTCGAGGGAAAGCCACAGATCCCTTGATCCACGTGACAGGAAGCGTGACACTACTGCTGCAGCTCGGGAGGAAAGCGCACGTGCATGCCCCCACTCGAGGCGAGGCCTGACTCCCCTGGGGAGACTCAGAAGCACCCCAAGATCCATGGCAACACTGGAGAGGAATCCTCAGGTTCCGGCCCCGACTCCACACAAGGACTGAGGCCCCGGCATGGACGGGAGAGGAATCCCGAGAGGTCCCCTAGCAACTCGCATGGGGACTGGCCTTTCCTGAGGCCACCAGAGCGGGTCCCTGAGGTCCCTGTCGTAACTCGAGAAGACCTGCCGCAACTCGAGAAAATCCAGGAGGTTCTCCCCTCCAGGCGAGATGAGGCCCATTTCCGCTGAGGCGTCTCGAGGCTGATCACACCTCCCCTCTGGAACTTCGAAAGGGTCCTTCACAAACTTGGTGCAAATCAAGAAGTTCCCCGACATACCCGTCTCCACTCGAGAGAAATCACGAGGGTCCCGCCCACATCCAGAGGAGCCCCGTTTCCGCCTCGTAGCTCGAGATGTGGGATCCTTTCCCTGCTTCGTCGGGAAAGAGTTCCCGGTGTTCCCGTCGCATCTCAAGAGGAGGCCCTCTCAACAGGAACGGCGAGAGGAACTCCAGGGTCGTGCCGCCATTCCAAGAGTCCCCCAGATGTCTCAGTCCATTCCAGAGGAACCTCTTTTCCCTTCACCGGCTCGTCTTTCACGCCGAGGATCGACTCACACCAAGGTGGCACGTGGCACAGCCCTGTGGGAAAGCCTCGTGGGAAAGCCTCGAGCGACAGCCTCGAGGGAAAGCCACCGATCCCTTGATCCACGTGACAGCAAGCGTGACACTACTGCTGCAGCTCGGGAGGAAAGCGCACGTGCATGCCCCCACTCGAGACCAGGCCTGACTCCCCTGGGGAGACTCAGAAGCACCCCAAGATCCACGGCAACACTGGAGAGGAATCCTCAGGTTCTGACCCCGACACCACACAAGGACTGAGGCCCCGACATGGACGGGAGAGGAATCCCGAGAGGTCCCCTAGC
This sequence comes from Budorcas taxicolor, assembly GCF_023091745.1. Taxonomy (NCBI): domain Eukaryota; kingdom Metazoa; phylum Chordata; class Mammalia; order Artiodactyla; family Bovidae; genus Budorcas; species Budorcas taxicolor. The sequence continues at coordinate 1,533,241 of NW_026292589.1, forward strand.
AACTCGCATGGGGACTGGCCTTTCCTGAGGCCACCAGAGCGGGTCCCTGAGGTCCCCGTCGTAACTCGAGAAGACCTGCCGCAACTCGACAAAATCCAGGACGTTCTCCCCTCCAGGCGAGATGAGGCCCATTTCCGCTGAGGCGTCTCGAGGCTGATCACACCTCACCTCTGGAACTTCGAAAGGGTCCTTCACACCCTTGGTGCAAATCAAGAAGTTCCCCGACCTAGCCGTCTCCACTCGAGAGGAATCACGAGGGTCCCGCCCACATCCAGAGGAGCCCCGTTTCCGCCTCGTAGCTCGAGATGAGGGATCCTTTCCGTGCTTCGTCGGGAAAGAGTTCCCGGCGTTCCCGTCGCATCTCAAGAGGAGGCCCTCTCAACAGGAACGGCGAGAGGAACTCCAGGGTCGTGCCACCATTCCAAGAGTCCCCCAGATGTCTCAGTCCATTCCATAGGAACCTCTTTTCCCTTCACCGGCTCGTCTTTCATGCCGAGGATCGACTCACACCAAGGTGGCACGTGGCACAGCCCTGTGGGAAAGCCTCGTGGGAAAGCCTCGAGGGCCAGCCTCGAGGGAAAGCCACAGATCCCTTGACCACGTGACAGGAAGCGTGACACTACTGCTGCAGCTCGGGAGGAAAGCGCACGTGCATGCCCCCACTCGAGACGAGGCTTGACTCCCCTGGGGAGACTCAGAAGCACCCCAAGATCCATGGCAACACTGGAAAGGAACCCTCAGGTTCCGGCCCCGACTCCACACAAGGACTGAGGCCCCGGCATGGACGGGAGAGGAATCCCAAGAGGTCCCCTAGCAACTTGCATGGGGACTGGCCTTTCCTGAGGCCACCAGAGCGGGTCCCTGAGGAACCCGTCGTAACTCGAGAAGACCTGCCACAACTCGAGAAAATCCAGGAGGTTCTCCCCTCCAGGCGAGATGAGGCCCATTTCCGCTGAGGCGTCTCGAGGCTGATCACACCTCACCTCTGGAACTTCGAAAGGGTCCTTCACACCCTTGGTGCAAATCAAGAAGTTCCCCGACATACCCGTCTCCACTCGAGAGAAATCACGAGGGTCCCGCCCACATCCAGAGGAGCCCCGTTTCCGCCTCGTAGCTCGAGATGTGGGATCCTTTCCCTGCTTCGTCGGGAAAGAGTTCCCGGCGTTCCCGTCGCATCTCAAGAGGAGGCCCTCTCAACAGGAACGGCGAGAGGAACTCCAGGGTCGTGCCACCATTCCAAGAGTCCCCCAGATGTCTCAGTCCATTCCAGAGGAACCTCTTTTCCCTTCACCGGCTCGTCTTTCACGCCGAGGATCGACTCACACCAAGGTGGCACGTGGCACAGCCCTGTGGGAAAGCCTGGTGGGAAAGCCTCGAGGGACAGCCTCGAGGGAAAGCCACCGATCCCTTGATCCACGTGACAGCAAGCGTGACACTACTGCTGCAGCTCGGGAGGAAAGCGCACGTGCATGCCCCCACTCGAGACCAGGCCTGACTCCCCTGGGGAGACTCAGAAGCACCCCAAGATCCACGGCAACACTGGAGAGGAATCCTCAGGTTCTGACCCCGACACCACACAAGGACTGAGGCCCCGGCATGGACGGGAGAGGAATCCCGAGAGGTCCCCTAGCAACTCGCATGGGGACTGGCCTTTCCTGAGGCCACCAGAGCGGGTCCCTGAGGTCCCCGTCGTAACTCGAGAAGACCTGCCGCAACTCGACAAAATCCAGGACGTTCTCCCCTCCAGGCGAGATGAGGCCCATTTCCGCTGAGGCGTCTCGAGGCTGATCACACCTCACCTCTGGAACTTCGAAAGGGTCCTTCACACCCTTGGTGCAAATCAAGAAGTTCCCCGACCTAGCCGTCTCCACTCGAGAGGAATCACGAGGGTCCCGCCCACATCCAGAGGAGCCCCGTTTCCGCCTCGTAGCTCGAGATGAGGGATCCTTTCCCTGCTTCGTCGGGAAAGAGTTCCCGGCGTTCCCGTCGCATCGCAAGAGGAGGCCCTCTCTACAGGAACGGCGAGAGGAACTCCAGGGTCGTGCCACCATTCCAAGAGTCCCCCAGATGTCTCAGTCCATTCCAGAGGAACCTCTTTTCCCTTCACCGGCTCGTCTTTCACGCCGAGGATCGACTCACACCAAGGTGGCACGTGGCACAGCCCTGTGGGAAAGCCTCGTGGGAAAGCCTCGAGGGACAGCCTCGAGGGAAAGCCACAGATCCCTTGATCCACGTGACAGGAAGCGTGACACTACTGCTGCAGCTCGGGAGGAAAGCGCACGTGCATGCCCCCACTCGAGACGAGGCCTGACTCCCCTGGGGAGACTCAGAAGCACCCCAAGATCCATGGCAACACTGGAGAGGAATCCTCAGGTTCCGGCCCCGACTCCACACAAGGACTGAGGCCCCGGCATGGATGGGAGAGGAATCCCGAGAGGTCCCCTAGCAACTCGCATGGGGACTGGCCTTTCCTGAGGCCACCAGAGCGGGTCCCTGAGGTCCCCGTCGTAACTCGAGAAGACCTGCCGCAACTCGAGAAAATCCAGGAGGTTCTTCCCTCCAGGCGAGATGAGGCCCATTTCCGCTGAGGCGTCTCGAGGCTGATCACACCTCACCTCTGGAACTTCGAAAGGGTCCTTCACACCCTTGGTGCAAATCAAGAAGTTCCCCGACCTAGCCGTCTCCACTCGAGAGGAATCACGAGGGTCCCGCCCACATCCAGAGGAGCCCCGTTTCCGCCTCGTAGCTCGAGATGAGGGATCCTTTCCCTGCTTCGTCGGGAAAGAGTTCCCGGCCTTCCCGTCGCATCTCAAGAGGAGGACCTCTCAACAGGAACGGCGAGAGGAACTCCAGGGTCGTGCCACCATTCCAGAGTCCCCCAGATTTCTCAGTCCATTCCAGAGGAACCTCTTTTCCCTTCACCGGCTCGTCTTTCACGCCGAGGATCGACTCACACCAAGGTGGCACGTGGCACAGCCCTGTGGGAAAGCCTCGTGGGAAAAACTCGAGGCACAGCCTCGAGGGAAAGCCACAGATCCCTTGATCCACGTGACAGGAAGCGTGACACTACTGCTGCAGCTCGGGAGGAAAGCGCACGTGCATGCCCCCACTCGAGACGAGGCCTGACTCCCCTGGGGAGACTCAGAAGCACCCCAAGATCCATGGCAACACTGGAGAGGAATCCTCAGGTTCCGGCCCCGACTCCACACAAGGACTGAGGCCCCGGCATGGACGGGAGAGGAATCCCAAGAGGTCCCCTAGCAACTCGCATGGGGAGTGGCCTTTCCTGAGGCCACCAGAGCGGGTCCCTGAGGTCCCCGTTGTAACTCGAGAAGACCTGCCACAACTCGAGAAAATCCAGGAGGTTCTCACCTCCAGGCGAGATGAGGCCCATTTCCGCTGAGGCGACTCGAGGCTGATCACACCTCACCTCTGGAACTTCGAAAGGGTCCTTCACACCCTTGGTGCAAATCAAGAAGTTCCCCGACATACCCGTCTCCACTCGAGAGGAATCACGAGGGTCGCGCCCACATCCAGAGGAGCCCCGTTTCCGCCTCGTAGCTCGAGATGAGGGATCCTTTCCCTGCTTCGTCGGGAAAGAGTTCCCGGCCTTCCCGTCGCATCTCAAGAGGAGGCCCTCTCAACAGGAACGGCGAGAGGAACTCCAGGGTCGTGCCACCATTCCAAGAGTCCCCCAGATGTCTCAGTCCATTCCAGAGCAACCTCTTTTCCCTTCACCGGCTCGTCTTTCACGCCGAGGATCGACTCACACCAAGGTGGCACGTGGCACAGCCCTGTGGGAAAGCCTCGTGGGAAAGCCTCGAGGGACAGCCTCGAGGGAAAGCCACAGATACCTTGATCCACGTGACAGGAAGCGTGACACTACTGCTGCAGCTCTGCAGGAAAGCGCACGTGCAGGCCACCACTCGAGACGAGGCCTGACTCCCCTGGGGAGACTCAGAAGCACCCCAAGATCCATGGCAACACTGGAGAGGAATCCTCAGGTTCCGGCCCCGACTCCACACAAGGACTGAGGCCCCGGCATGGACGGGAGAGGAATCCCGAGAGGTCCCCTAGCAACTCGCATGGGGACTGGCCTTTCCTGAGGCCACCAGAGCGGGTCCCTGAGGTCCCCGTCGTAACTCGAGAAGACCTGCCGCAACTCGAGAAAATCCAGGAGGTTCTTCCCTCCAGGCGAGATGAGGCCCATTTCCGCTGAGGCGTCTCGAGGCTGATCACACCTCACCTCTGGAACTTCGAAAGGGTCCTTCACACCCTTGGTGCAAATCAAGAAGTTCCCCGACCTAGCCGTCTCCACTCGAGAGGAATCACGAGGGTCCCGCCCACATCCAGAGGAGCCCCGTTTCCGCCTCGTAGCTCGAGATGAGGGATCCTTTCCCTGCTTCGTCGGGAAAGAGTTCCCGGCGTTCCCGTCGCATCTCAAGAGGAGGCCCTCTCAACAGGAACGGCGAGAGGAACTCCAGGGTCGTGCCACCATTCCAGAGTCCCCCAGATTTCTCAGTCCATTCCAGAGGAACCTCTTTTCCCTTCACCGGCTCGTCTTCCACGCCGAGGATCGACTCACACCAAGGTGGCACGTGGCACAGCCCTGTGGGAAAGCCTCGTGGGAAAAACTCGAGGGACAGCCTCGAGGGAAAGCCACAGATCCCTCGATCCACGTGACAGGAAGCGTGACACTACTGCTGCAGCTCGGGAGGAAAGCGCACGTGCATGCCCCCACTCGAGACGAGGCCTGACTCCCCTGGGGAGACTCAGAAGCACCCCAAGATCCATGGCAACACTGGAGAGGAATCCTCAGGTTCCGGCCCCGACTCCACACAAGGACTGAGGCCCCGGCATGGACGGGAGAGGAATCCCGAGAGGTCCCCTAGCAACTCGCATGGGGACTGGCCTTTCCTGAGGCCACCAGAGCGGGTCCCTGAGGTCCCCGTCGTAACTCGAGAAGACCTGCCGCAACTCGAGAAAATCCAGGAGGTTCTCCCCTCCAGGCGAGATGAGGCCCATTTCCGCTGAGGCGTCTCGAGGCTGATCACACCTCACCTCTGGAACTTCGAAAGGGTCCTTCACACCCTTGGTGCAAATCAAGAAGTTCCCCGACCTAGCCGTCTCCACTCGAGAGGAATCACGAGGGTCCCGCCCACATCCAGAGGAGCCCCGTTTCCGCCTCGTAGCTCGAGATGAGGGATCCTTTCCCTGCTTCGTCGGGAAAGAGTTCCCGGCGTTCCCGTCGCATCTCAAGAGGAGGCCCTCTCTACAGGAACGGCGAGAGGAACTCCAGGGTCGTGCCACCATTCCAAGAGTCCCCCAGATGTCTCAGTCCATTCCAGAGGAACCTCTTTTCCCTTCACCGGCTCGTCTTTCACGCCGAGGATCGACTCACACCAAGTTGGCACGTGGCACAGCCCTGTGGGAAAGCCTCGTGGGAAAGCCTCGAGGGACAGCCTCGAGGGACAGCCTCGAGGGAAAGCCACAGATCCCTTGATCCACGTGACAGGAAGCGTGACACTACTGCTGCAGCTCGGGAGGAAAGCGCACGTGCATGCCCCCACTCGAGACGAGGCCTGACTCCCCTGGGGAGACTCAGAAGCACCCCAAGATCCATGGCAACACTGGAGAGGAATCCTCAGGTTCCGGCCCCGACTCCACACAAGGACTGAGGCCCGGCATGGACGGGAGAGGAATCCCGAGAGGTCCCCTAGCAACTCGCATGGGGACTGGCCTTTCCTGAGGCCACCAGAGCGGGTCCCTGAGGTCCCCGTTGTAACTCGAGAAGACCTGCCACAACTCGAGAAAATCCAGGAGGTTCTCACCTCCAGGCGAGATGAGGCCCATTTCCGCTGAGGCGTCTCGAGGCTGATCACACCTCACCTCTGGAACTTCGAAAGCGTCCTTCACACCCTTGGTGCAAATCAAGAAGTTCCCCGACATACCCGTCTCCACTCGAGAGGAATCACGAGGGTCGCGCCCACATCCAGAGGAGCCCCGTTTCCGCCTCGTAGCTCGAGATGAGGGATCCTTTCCCTGCTTCGTCGGGAAAGAGTTCCCGGCCTTCCCGTCGCATCTCAAGAGGAGGCCCTCTCAACAGGAACGGCGAGAGGAACTCCAGGGTCGTGCCACCATTCCAAGAGTCCCCCAGATGTCTCAGTCCATTCCAGAGCAACCTCTTTTCCCTTCACCGGCTCGTCTTTCACGCCGAGGATCGACTCACACCAAGTTGGCACGTGGCACAGCCCTGTGGGAAAGCCTCGTGGGAAAGCCTCGAGGGACAGCCTCGAGGGACAGCCTCGAGGGAAAGCCACAGATCCCTTGATCCACGTGACAGGAAGCGTGACACTACTGCTGCAGCTCGGGAGGAAAGCGCACGTGCATGCCCCCACTCGAGACGAGGCCTGACTCCCCTGGGGAGACTCAGAAGCACCCCAAGATCCATGGCAACACTGGAGAGGAATCCTCAGGTTCCGGCCCCGACTCCACACAAGGACTGAGGCCCCGGCATGGACGGGAGAGGAATCCAGAGAGGTCCCCTAGCAACTCGCATGGGGACTGGCCTTTCCTGAGGCCACCAGAGCGGGTCCCTGAGGTCCCCGTCGTAACTCGAGAAGACCTGCCGCAACTCGAGAAAATCCAGGAGGTTCTTCCCTCCAGGCGAGATGAGGCCCATTTCCGCTGAGGCGTCTCGAGGCTGATCACACCTCACCTCTGGAACTTCGAAAGGGTCCTTCACACCCTTGGTGCAAATCAAGAAGTTCCCCGACCTAGCCGTCTCCACTCGAGAGGAATCACGAGGGTCCCGCCCACATCCAGAGGAGCCCCGTTTCCGCCTCGTAGCTCGAGATGAGGGATCCTTTCCCTGCTTCGTCGGGAAAGAGTTCCCGGCGTTCCCGTCGCATCTCAAGAGGAGGCCCTCTCAACAGGAACGGCGAGAGGAACTCCAGGGTCGTGCCACCATTCCAGAGTCCCCCAGATTTCTCAGTCCATTCCAGAGGAACCTCTTTTCCCTTCACCGGCTCGTCTTTCACGCCGAGGATCGACTCACACCAAGGTGGCACGTGGCACAGCCCTGTGGGAAAGCCTCGTGGGAAAGCCTCGAGGGACAGCCTCGAGGGAAAGCCACAGATCCCTTGATCCACGTGACAGGAAGCGTGACACTACTGCTGCAGCTCGGGAGGAAAGCGCACGTGCATGCCCCCACTCGAGACGAGGCCTGACTCCCCTGGGGAGACTCAGAAGCACCCCAAGATCCATGGCAACACTGGAGAGGAATCCTCAGGTTCCGGCCCCGACTCCACACAAGGACTGAGGCCCCGGCATGGACGGGAGAGGAATCCCAAGAGGTCCCCTAGCAACTCGCATGGGGAGTGGCCTTTCCTGAGGCCACCAGAGCGGGTCCCTGAGGTCCCCGTTGTAACTCGAGAAGACCTGCCACAACTCGAGAAAATCCAGGAGGTTCTCACCTCCAGGCGAGATGAGGCCCATTTCCGCTGAGGCGACTCGAGGCTGATCACACCTCACCTCTGGAACTTCGAAAGGGTCCTTCACACCCTTGGTGCAAATCAAGAAGTTCCCCGACATACCCGTCTCCACTCGAGAGGAATCACGAGGGTCGCGCCCACATCCAGAGGAGCCCCGTTTCCGCCTCGTAGCTCGCGATGAGGGATCCTTTCCCTGCTTCTTCGGGAAAGAGTTCCCGGCCTTCCCGTCGCATCTCAAGAGGAGGCCCTCTCAACAGGAACGGCGAGAGGAACTCCAGGGTCGTGCCACCATTCCAAGAGTCCCCCAGATGTCTCAGTCCATTCCAGAGCAACCTCTTTTCCCTTCACCGGCTCGTCTTTCACGCCGAGGATCGACTCACACCAAGGTGGCACGTGGCACAGACCTGTGGGAAAGCCTCGTGGGAAAGCCTCGAGGGACAGCCTCGAGGGAAAGCCACAGATACCTTGATCCACGTGACAGGAAGCGTGACACTACTGCTGCAGCTCTGCAGGAAAGCGCACGTGCAGGCCACCACTCGAGACGAGGCCTGACTCCCCTGGGGAGACTCAGAAGCACCCCAAGATCCATGGCAACACTGGAGAGGAATCCTCAGGTTCCGGCCCCGACTCCACACAAGGACTGAGTCCCCGGCATGGACGGGAGAGGAATCCCGAGAAGTCCCCTAGCAACTCGCATGGGGACTGGCCTTTCCTGAGGCCACCAGAGCGGGTCCCTGAGGTCCCCGTCGTAACTCGAGAAGACCTGCCGCAACTCGAGAAAATCCAGGAGGTTCTCCCCTCCAGGCGAGATGAGGCCCATTTCCGCTGAGGCGTCTCGAGGCTGATCACACCTCACCTCTGGAACTTCGAAAGGGTCCTTCACAACCTTGGTGCAAATCAAGAAGTTCCCCGACCTAGCCGTCTCCACTCGAGAGGAATCACGAGGGTCGCGCCCACATCCAGAGGAGCCCCGTTTCCGCCTCGTAGCTCGAAATGAGGGATCCATTCCCTGCTTCGTCGGGAAAGAGTTCCCGGCGTTCCCGTCGCATCTCAAGAGGAGGCCCTCTCTACAGGAACGGCGAGAGGAACTCCAGGGTCGTGCCACCATTCCAAGAGTCCCCCAGATGTCTCAGTCCATTCCAGAGGAACCTCTTTTCCCTTCACCGGCTCGTCTTTCACGCCGAGGATCGACTCACACCAAGTTGGCACGTGGCACAGCCCTGTGGGAAAGCCTCGTGGGAAAGCCTCGAGGGACAGCCTCGAGGGACAGCCTCGAGGGAAAGCCACAGATCCCTTGATCCACGTGACAGGAAGCGTGACACTACTGCTGCAGCTCGGGAGGAAAGCGCACGTGCATGCCCCCACTCGAGACGAGGCCTGACTCCCCTGGGGAGACTCAGAAGCACCCCAAGATCCATGGCAACACTGGAGAGGAATCCTCAGGTTCCGGCCCCGACTCCACACAAGGACTGAGGCCCCGGCATGGACGGGAGAGGAATCCCGAGAGGTCCCCTAGCAACCCGCATGGGGACTGGCCTTTCCTGAGGCCACCAGAGCGGGTCCCTGAGGTCCCCGTTGTAACTCGAGAAGACCTGCCACAACTCGAGAAAATCCAGGAGGTTCTCACCTCCAGGCGAGATGAGGCCCATTTCCGCTGAGGCGTCTCGAGGCTGATCACACCTCACCTCTGGAATTTCGAAAGGGTCCTTCACACCCTTGGTGCAAATCAAGAAGTTCCCCGACATACCCGTCTCCACTCGAGAGGAATCACGAGGGTCGCGCCCACATCCAGAGGAGCCCCGTTTCCGCCTCGTAGCTCGAGATGAGGGATCCTTTCCCTGCTTCGTCGGGAAAGAGTTCCCGGCGTTCCCGTCGCATCTCAAGAGGAGGCCCTCTCAACAGGAACGGCGAGAGGAACTCCAGGGTCGTGCCACCATTCCAAGAGTCCCCCAGATGTCTCAGTCTATTCCAGAGGAACCTCTTTTCCCTTCACCGGCTCGTCTTTCACGCCGAGGATCGACTCACACCAAGTTGGCACGTGGCACAGCCCTGTGGGAAAGCCTCGTGGGAAAGCCTCGAGGGACAGCCTCGAGGGACAGCCTCGAGGGAAAGCCACAGATCCCTTGATCCACGTGACAGGAAGCGTGACACTACTGCTGCAGCTCGGGAGGAAAGCGCACGTGCATGCCCCCACTCGAGACGAGGCCTGACTCCCCTGGGGAGACTCAGAAGCACCCCAAGATCCATGGAAACACTGGAGAGGAATCCTCAGGTTCCGGCCCCGACTCCACACAAGGACTGAGGCCCCGGCATGGACGGGAGAGGAATCCCGAGAGGTCCCCTAGCAACTCGCATGGGGACTGGCCTTTCCTGAGGCCACCAGAGCGGGTCCCTGAGGTCCCCGTTGTAACTCGAGAAGACCTGCCACAACTCGAGAAAATCCAGGAGGTTCTCACCTCCAGGCGAGATGAGGCCCATTTCCGCTGAGGCGTCTCGAGGCTGATCACACCTCACCTCTGGAACTTCGAAAGGGTCCTTCACACCCTTGGTGCAAATCAAGAAGTTCCCCGACATACCCGTCTCCACTCGAGAGGAATCACGAGGGTCGCGCCCACATCCAGAGGAGCCCCGTTTCCGCCTCGTAGCTCGAGATGAGGGATCCTTTCCCTGCTTCGTCGGGAAAGAGTTCCCGGCCTTCCCGTCGCATGTCAAGAGGAGGCCCTCTCAACAGGAACGGCGAGAGGAACTCCAGGGTCGTGCCACCATTCCAAGAGTCCCCCAGATGTCTCAGTCCATTCCAGAGGAACCTCTTTTCCCTTCACCGGCTCGTCTTTCACGCCGAGGATCGACTCACACCAAGTTGGCACGTGGCACAGCCCTGTGGGTAAGCCTCGTGGGAAAGCCTCGAGGGACAGCCTCGAGGGACAGCCTCGAGGGAAAGCCACAGATCCCTTGATCCACGTGACAGGAAGCGTGACACTACTGCTGCAGCTCGGGAGGAAAGCGCACGTGCATGCCCCCACTCGAGACGAGGCCTGACTCCCCTGGGGAGACTCAGAAGCACCCCAAGATCCATGGCAACACTGGAGAGGAATCCTCAGGTTCCGGCCCCGACTCCACACAAGGACTGAGGCCCCGGCATGGACGGGAGAGGAATCCAGAGAGGTCCCCTAGCAACTCGCATGGGGACTGGCCTTTCCTGAGGCCACCAGAGCGGGTCCCTGAGGTCCCCGTCGTAACTCGAGAAGACCTGCCGCAACTCGAGAAAATCCAGGAGGTTCTTCCCTCCAGGCGAGATGAGGCCCATTTCCGCTGAGGCGTCTCGAGGCTGATCACACCTCACCTCTGGAACTTCGAAAGGGTCCTTCACACCCTTGGTGCAAATCAAGAAGTTCCCCGACCTAGCCGTCTCCACTCGAGAGGAATCACGAGGGTCCCGCCCACATCCAGAGGAGCCCCGTTTCCGCCTCGTAGCTCGAGATGAGGGATCCTTTCCCTGCTTCGTCGGGAAAGAGTTCCCGGCCTTCCCGTCGCATCTCAAGAGGAGGCCCTCTCAACAGGAACGGCGAGAGGAACTCCAAGGTCGTGCCACCATTCCAGAGTCCCCCAGATTTCTCAGTCCATTCCAGAGGAACCTCTTTTCCCTTCACCGGGTCGTCTTTCACGCCGAGGATCGACTCACACCAAGGTGGCACGTGGCACAGCCCTGTGGGAAAGCCTCGTGGGAAAGCCTCGAGGGACAGCCTCGAGGGAAAGCCACAGATCCCTTGATCCACGTGACAGGAAGCGTGACACTACTGCTGCAGCTCGGGAGGAAAGCGCACGTGCATGCCCCCACTCGAGACGAGGCCTGACTCCCCTGGGGAGACTCAGAAGCACCCCAAGATCCATGGCAACACTGGAGAGGAATCCTCAGGTTCCGGCCCCGACTCCACACAAGGACTGAGGCCCCGGCATGGACGGGAGAGGAATCCCAAGAGGTCCCCTAGCAACTCGCATGGGGAGTGGCCTTTCCTGAGGCCACCAGAGCGGGTCCCTGAGGTCCCCGTTGTAACTCGAGAAGACCTGCCACAACTCGAGAAAATCCAGGAGGTTCTCACCTCCAGGCGAGATGAGGCCCATTTCCGCTGAGGCGACTCGAGGCTGATCACACCTCACCTCTGGAACTTCGAAAGGGTCCTTCACACCCTTGGTGCAAATCAAGAAGTTCCCCGACATACCCGTCTCCACTCGAGAGGAATCACGAGGGTCGCGCCCACATCCAGAGGAGCCCCGTTTCCGCCTCGTAGCTCGAGATGAGGGATCCTTTCCCTGCTTCGTCGGGAAAGAGTTCCCGGCCTTCCCGTCGCATCTCAAGAGGAGGCCCTCTCAACAGGAACGGCGAGAGGAACTCCAGGGTCGTGCCACCATTCCAAGAGTCCCCCAGATGTCTCAGTCCATTCCAGAGCAACCTCTTTTCCCTTCACCGGCTCGTCTTTCACGCCGAGGATCGACTCACACCAAGGTGGCACGTGGCACAGCCCTGTGGGAAAGCCTCGTGGGAAAGCCTCGAGGGACAGCCTCGAGGGAAAGCCACAGATACCTTGATCCACGTGACAGGAAGCGTGACACTACTGCTGCAGCTCTGCAGGAAAGCGCACGTGCAGGCCACCACTCGAGACGAGGCCTGACTCCCCTGGGGAGACTCAGAAGCACCCCAAGATCCATGGCAACACTGGAGAGGAATCCTCAGGTTCCGGCCCCGACTCCACACAAGGACTGAGGCCCCGGCATGGACGGGAGAGGAATCCCGAGAAGTCCCCTAGCAACTCGCATGGGGACTGGCCTTTCCTGAGGCCACCAGAGCGGGTCCCTGAGGTCCCCGTCGTAACTCGAGAAGACCTGCCGCAACTCGAGAAAATCCAGGAGGTTCTCCCCTCCAGGCGAGATGAGGCCCATTTCCGCTGAGGCGTCTCGAGGCTGATCACACCTCACCTCTGGAACTTCGAAAGGGTCCTTCACACCCTTGGTGCAAATCAAGAAGTTCCCCGACCTAGCCGTCTCCACTCGAGAGGAATCACGAGGGTCGCGCCCACATCCAGAGGAGCCCCGTTTCCGCCTCGTAGCTCGAAATGAGGGATCCTTTCCCTGCTTCGTCGGGAAAGAGTTCCCGGCGTTCCCGTCGCATCTCAAGAGGAGGCCCTCTCTACAGGAACGGCGAGAGGAACTCCAGGGTCGTGCCACCATTCCAAGAGTCCCCCAGATGTCTCAGTCCATTCCAGAGGAACCTCTTTTCCCTTCACCGGCTCGTCTTTCACGCCGAGGATCGACTCACACCAAGTTGGCACGTGGCACAGCCCTGTGGGAAAGCCTCGTGGGAAAGCCTCAAGGGACAGCCTCGAGGGACAGCCTCGAGGGAAAGCCACAGATCCCTTGATCCACGTGACAGGAAGCGTGACACTACTGCTGCAGCTCGGGAGGAAAGCGCACGTGCATGCCCCCACTCGAGACGAGGCCTGACTCCCCTGGGGAGACTCAGAAGCACCCCAAGATCCATGGCAACACTGGAGAGGAATCCTCAGGTTCCGGCCCCGACTCCACACAAGGACTGAGGCCCCGGCATGGACGGGAGAGGAATCCCGAGAGGTCCCCTAGCAACTCGCATGGGGACTGGCCTTTCCTGAGGCCACCAGAGCGGGTCCCTGAGGTCCCCGTTGTAACTCGAGAAGACCTGCCACAACTCGAGAAAATCCAGGAGGTTCTCACCTCCAGGCGAGATGAGGCCCATTTCCGCTGAGGCGTCTCGAGGCTGATCACACCTCACCTCTGGAATTTCGAAAGGGTCCTTCACACCCTTGGTGCAAATCAAGAAGTTCCCCGACATACCCGTCTCCACTCGAGAGGAATCACGAGGGTCGCGCCCACATCCAGAGGAGCCCCGTTTCCGCCTCGTAGCTCGAGATGAGGGATCCTTTCCCTGCTTCGTCGGGAAAGAGTTCCCGGCGTTCCCGTCGCATCTCAAGAGGAGGCCCTCTCAACAGGAACGGCGAGAGGAACTCCAGGGTCGTGCCACCATTCCAAGAGTCCCCCAGATGTCTCAGTCTATTCCAGAGGAACCTCTTTTCCCTTCACCGGCTCGTCTTTCACGCCGAGGATCGACTCACACCAAGTTGGCACGTGGCACAGCCCTGTGGGAAAGCCTCGTGGGAAAGCCTCGAGGGACAGCCTCGAGGGACAGCCTCGAGGGAAAGCCACAGATCCCTTGATCCACGTGACAGGAAGCGTGACACTACTGCTGCAGCTCGGGAGGAAAGCGCACGTGCATGCCCCCACTCGAGACGAGGCCTGACTCCCCTGGGGAGACTCAGAAGCACCCCAAGATCCATGGCAACACTGGAGAGGAATCCTCAGGTTCCGGCCCCGACTCCACACAAGGACTGAGGCCCCGGCATGGACGGGAGAGGAATCCCGAGAGGTCCCCTAGCAACTCGCATGGGGACTGGCCTTTCCTGAGGCCACCAGAGCGGGTCCCTGAGGTCCCCGTTGTAACTCGAGAAGACCTGCCACAACTCGAGAAAATCCAGGAGGTTCTCACCTCCAGGCGAGATGAGGCCCATTTCCGCTGAGGCGTCTCGAGGCTGATCACACCTCACCTCTGGAACTTCGAAAGGGTCCTTCACACCCTTGGTGCAAATCAAGAAGTTCCCCGACATACCCGTCTCCACTCGAGAGGAATCACGAGGGTCGCGCCCACATCCAGAGGAGCCCCGTTTCCGCCTCGTAGCTCGAGATGAGGGATCCTTTCCCTGCTTCGTCGGGAAAGAGTTCCCGGCCTTCCCGTCGCATGTCAAGAGGAGGCCCTCTCAACAGGAACGGCGAGAGGAACTCCAGGGTCGTGCCACCATTCCAAGAGTCCCCCAGATGTCTCAGTCCATTCCAGAGCAACCTCTTTTCCCTTCACCGGCTCGTCTTTCACGCCGAGGATCGACTCACACCAAGGTGGCACGTGGCACAGCCCTGTGGGAAAGCCTCGTGGGAAAGCCTCGAGGGACAGCCTCGAGGGACAGCCTCGAGGGAAAGCCACAGATCCCTTGATCCACGTGACAGGAAGCGTGACACTACTGCTGCAGCTCGGGAGGAAAGCGCACGTGCATGCCCCCACTCGAGACGAGGCCTGACTCCCCTGGGGAGATTCAGAAGCACCCCAAGATCCATGGCAACACTGGAGAGGAATCCTCAGGTTCCGGCCCCGACTCCACACAAGGACTGAGGCCCCGGCATGGACGGGAGAGGAATCCCGAAAAGTCCCGTAGCAACTCGCATGGGGACTGGCCTTTCCTGAGGCCACCAGAGCGGGTCCCTGAGGTCCCAGTCGTAACTCGAGAAGACCTGCCGCAACTCGAGAAAATCCAGGAGGTTCTCCCCTCCAGGCGAGATGAGGCCCATTTCCGCTGAGGCGTCTCGAGGCTGATCACACCTCACCTCTGGAACTTCGAAAGGGTCCTTCACACCCTTGGTGCAAATCAAGAAGTTCCCCGACCTAGCCGTCTCCACTCGAGAGGAATCACGAGGGTCCCGCCCACATCCAGAGGAGCCCCGTTTCCGCCTCGTAGCTCGAGATGAGGGATCCTTTCCCTGCTTCGTCGGGAAAGAGTTCCCGGCGTTCCCGTCGCATCTCAAGAGGAGGCCCTCTCTACAGGAACGGCGAGAGGAACTCCAGGGTCGTGCCACCATTCCAAGAGTCCCCCAGATGTCTCAGTCCATTCCAGAGGAACCTCTTTTCCCTTCACCGGCTCGTCTTTCACGCCGAGGATCGACTCACACCAAGGTGGCACGTGGCACAGCCCTGTGGGAAAGCCTCGTGGGAAAGCCTCGAGGGACAGCCTCGAGGGACAGCCTCGAGGGAAAGCCACAGATCCCTTGATCCACGTGACAGGAAGCGTGACACTACTGCTGCAGCTCGGGAGGAAAGCGCACGTGCATGCCCCCACACGAGACGAGGCCTGACTCCCCTGGGGAGACTCAGAAGCACCCCAAGATCCATGGCAACACTGGAGAGGAATCCTCAGGTTCCGGCCCCGACTCCACACAAGGACTGAGGCCCCGGCATGGACGGGAGAGGAATCCCGAAAAGTCCCGTAGCAACTCGCATGGGGACTGGCCTTTCCTGAGGCCACCAGAGCGGGTCCCTGAGGTCCCCGTCGTAACTCGAGAAGACCTGCCGCAACTCGAGAAAATCCAGGAGGTTCTCCCCTCCAGGCGAGATGAGGCCCATTTCCGCTGAGGCGTCTCGAGGCTGATCACACCTCACCTCTGGAACTTCGAAAGGGTCCTTCACACCCTTGGTGCAAATCAAGAAGTTCCCCGACCTAGCCGTCTCCACTCGAGAGGAATCACGAGGGTCCCGCCCACATCCAGAGGAGCCCCGTTTCCGCCTCGTAGCTCGAGATGAGGGATCCTTTCCCTGCTTCGTCGGGAAAGAGTTCCCGGCGTTCCCGTCGCATCTCAAGAGGAGGCCCTCTCTACAGGAACGGCGAGAGGAACTCCAGGGTCGTGCCACCATTCCAAGAGTCCCCCAGATGTCTCAGTCCATTCCAGAGGAACCTCTTTTCCCTTCACCGGCTCGTCTTTCACGCCGAGGATCGACTCACACCAAGGTGGCACGTGGCACAGCCCTGTGGGAAAGCCTCGTGGGAAAGCCTCGAGGGACAGCCTCGAGGGACAGCCTCGAGGGAAAGCCACAGATCCCTTGATCCACGTGACAGGAAGCGTGACACTACTGCTGCAGCTCGGGAGGAAAGCGCACGTGCATGCCCCCACTCGAGACGAGGCCTGACTCCCCTGGGGAGACTCAGAAGCACCCCAAGATCCATGGCAACACTGGAGAGGAATCCTCAGGTTCCGGCCCCGACTCCACACAAGGACTGAGGCCCCGGCATGGACGGGAGAGGAATCCCAAGAGGTCCCCTAGCAACTCGCATGGGGAGTGGCCTTTCCTGAGGCCACCAGAGCGGGTCCCTGAGGTCCCCGTTGTAACTCGAGAAGACCTGCCACAACTCGAGAAAATCCAGGAGGTTCTCACCTCCAGGCGAGATGAGGCCCATTTCCGCTGAGGCGTCTCGAGGCTGATCACACCTCACCTCTGGAACTTCGAAAGGGTCCTTCACACCCGTGGTGCAAATCAAGAAGTTTCCCGACATACCCGTCTCCACTCGAGAGGAATCACGAGGGTCCCGCCCACATCCAGAGGAGCCCCGTTTCCGCCTCGTAGCTCGAGATGAGGGATCCTTTCCCTGCTTCGTCGGGAAAGAGTTCCCGGCCTTCCCGTCGCATCTCAAGAGGAGGCCCTCTCAACAGGAACGGCGAGAGGAACTCCAGGGTCGTGCCACCATTCCAAGAGTCCCCCAGATGTCTCAGTCCATTCCAGAGCAACCTCTTTTCCCTTCACCGGCTCGTCTTTCACGCCGAGGATCGACTCACACCAAGGTGGCACGTGGCACAGCCCTGTGGGAAAGCCTCGTGGGAAAGCCTCGAGGGACAGCCTCGAGGGAAAGCCACAGATACCTTGATCCACGTGACAGGAAGCGTGACACTACTGCTGCAGCTCTGCAGGAAAGCGCACGTGCAGGCCACCACTCGAGACGAGGCCTGACTCCCCTGGGGAGACTCAGAAGCACCCCAAGATCCATGGCAACACTGGAGAGGAATCCTCAGGTTCCGGCCCCGACTCCACACAAGGACTGAGGCCCCGGCATGGACGGGAGAGGAATCCCGAGAGGTCCCCTAGCAACTCGCATGGGGACTGGCCTTTCCTGAGGCCACCAGAGCGGGTCCCTGAGGTCCCCGTCGTAACTCGAGAAGACCTGCCGCAACTCGAGAAAATCCAGGAGGTTCTCCCCTCCAGGCGAGATGAGGCCCATTTCCGCTGAGGCGTCTCGAGGCTGATCACACCTCACCTCTGGAACTTCGAAAGGGTCCTTCACACCCTTGGTGCAAATCAAGAAGTTCCCCGACCTAGCCGTCTCCACTCGAGAGGAATCACGAGGGTCCCGCCCACATCCAGAGGAGCCCCGTTTCCGCCTCGTAGCTCGAGATGAGGGATCCTTTCCCTGCTTCGTCGGGAAAGAGTTCCCGGCGTTCCCGTCGCATCTCAAGAGGAGGCCCTCTCTACAGGAACGGCGAGAGGAACTCCAGGGTCGTGCCACCATTCCAAGAGTCCCCCAGATGTCTCAGTCCATTCCAGAGGAACCTCTTTTCCCTTCACCGGCTCGTCTTTCACGCCGAGGATCGACTCACACCAAGGTGGCACGTGGCACAGCCCTGTGGGAAAGCCTCGTGGGAAAGCCTCGAGGGAAAGCCTCGAGGGACAGCCTCGAGGGAAAGCCACAGATACCTTGATCCACGTGACAGGAAGCGTGACACTACTGCTGCAGCTCTGCAGGAAAGCGCACGTGCAGGCCACCACTCGAGACGAGGCCTGACTCCCCTGGGGACACTCAGAAGCACCCCAAGATCCATGGCAACACTGGAGAGGAATCCTCAGGTTCCGGCCCCGACTCCACACAAGGACTGAGGCCCCGGCATGGACGGGAGAGGAATCCCGAGAGGTCCCCTAGCAACTCGCATGGGGACTGGCCTTTCCTGAGGCCACCAGAGCGGGTCCCTGAGGTCCCCGTCGTAACTCGAGAAGACCTGCCGCAACTCGAGAAAATCCAGGAGGTTCTCCCCTCCAGGCGAGATGAGGCCCATTTCCGCTGAGGCGTCTCGAGGCTGATCACACCTCACCTCTGGAACTTCGAAAGGGTCCTTCACACCCGTGGTGCAAATCAAGAAGTTCCCCGACCTAGCCGTCTCCACTCGAGAGGAATCACGAGGGTCCCGCCCACATCCAGAGGAGCCCCGTTTCCGCCTCGTAGCTCGAGATGAGGGATCCTTTCCCTGCTTCGTCGGGAAAGAGTTCCCGGCGTTCCCGTCGCATCTCAAGAGGAGGCCCTCTCTACAGGAACGGCGAGAGGAACTCCAGGGTCGTGCCACCATTCCAAGAGTCCCCCAGATGTCTCAGTCCATTCCAGAGGAACCTCTTTTCCCTTCACCGGCTCGTCTTTCACGCCGAGGATCGACTCACACCAAGGTGGCACGTGGCACAGCCCTGTGGGAAAGCCTCGTGGGAAAGCCTCGAGGGACAGCCTCGAGGGAAAGCCACAGATCCCTTGATCCACGTGACAGGAAGCGTGACACTACTGCTGCAGCTCGGGAGGAAAGCGCACGTGCATGCCCCCACTCGAGACGAGGCCTGACTCCCCTGGGGAGACTCAGAAGCACCCCAAGATCCATGGCAACACTGGAGAGGAATCCTCAGGTTCCGGCCCCGACTCCACACAAGGACTGAGGCCACGGCATGGACGGGAGAGGAATCCCGAGAGGTCCCCTAGCAACTCGCATGGGGACTGGCCTTTCCTGAGGCCACCAGAGCGGGTCCCTGAGGTCCCCGTCGTAACTCGAGAAGACCTGCCGCAACTCGAGAAAATCCAGGAGGTTCTCCCCTCCAGGCGAGATGAGGCCCATTTCCGCTGAGGCGTCTCGAGGCTGATCACACCTCACCTCTGGAACTTCGAAAGGGTCCTTCACACCCTTGGTGCAAATCAAGAAGTTCCCCGACCTAGCCGTCTCCACTCGAGAGGAATCACGAGGGTCCCGACAACATCCAGAGGAGCCCCGTTTCCGCCTCGTAGCTCGAGATGAGGGATCCTTTCCCTGCTTCGTCGGGAAAGAGTTCCCGGCGTTCCCGTCGCATCTCAAGAGGAGGCCCTCTCTACAGGAACGGCGAGAGGAACTCCAGGGTCGTGCCACCATTCCAAGAGTCCCCCAGATGTCTCAGTCCATTCCAGAGGAACCTCTTTTCCCTTCACCGGCTCGTCTTTCACGCCGAGGATCGACTCACACCAAGGTGGCACGTGGCACAGCCCTGTGGGAAAGCCTCGTGGGAAAGCCTCGAGGGACAGCCTCGAGGGAAAGCCACAGATCCCTTGATCCACGTGACAGGAAGCGTGACACTACTGCTGCAGATCGGGAGGAAAGCGCACGTGCATGCCCCCACTCGAGACGAGGCCTGACTCCCCTGGGGAGACTCAGAAGCACCCCAAAATCCATGGCAACACTGGAGAGGAATCCTCAGGTTCCGGCCCCGACTCCACACAAGGACTGAGGCCCCGGCATGGACGGGAGTGGAATCCCGAGAGGTCCCCTAGCAACTCGCATGGGGACTGGCCTTTCCTGAGGCCACCAGAGCGGGTCCCTGAGGTCCCCGTCGTAACTCGAGAAGACCTGCCGCAACTCGAGAAAATCCAGGAGGTTCTCCCCTCCAGGCGAGATGAGGCCCATTTCCACTGAGGCCTCTCGAGGCTGATCACACCTCACCTCTGGAACTTCGAAAGGGTCCTTCACACCCTTGGTGCAAATCAAGAAGTTCCCCGACATACCCGTCTCCACTCGAGAGGAATCACGAGGGTCCCGCCCACATCCAGAGGAGCCCCGTTTCCGCCTCGTAGCTCGAGATGAGGGATCCTTTCCCTGCTTCGTCGGGAAAGAGTTCCCGGCGTTCCCGTCGCATCTCAAGAGGAGGCCCTCTCAACAGGAACGGCGAGAGGAACTCCAGGGTCGTGCCACCATTCCAAGAGTCCCCCAGATGTCTCAGTCCATTCCAGAGGAACCTCTTTTCCCTTCACCGGCTCGTCTTTCACGCCGAGGATCGACTCACACCAAGGTGGCACGTGGCACAGCCCTGTGGGAAAGCCTCGTGGGAAAGCCTCGAGGGACAGCCTCGAGGGAAAGCCACAGATCCCTTGATCCACGTGACAGGAAGCGTGACACTACTGCTGCAGCTCGGGAGGAAAGCGCACGTGCATGCCCCCACTCGAGACGAGGCCTGACTCCCCTGGGGAGACTCAGAAGCATCCCAAGATCCCTGGCAACACTGGAGAGGAATCCTCAGGTTCCGGCCCCGATTCCACACAAGGACTGAGGCCCCGGCATGGACGGGAGAGGAATCCCGAGAGGTCCCCTAGCAACTCGCATGGGGACTGGCCTTTCCTGAGGCCACCAGAGCGGGTCCCTGAGGTCCCCGTCGTAACTCGAGAAGACCTGCCGCAACTCGAGAAAATCCAGGAGGTTCTCCCCTCCAGGTGAGATGAGGCCGATTTCCGCTGAGGCGTCTCGAGGCTGATAACACCTCACCTCTGGAACTTCGAAAGGGTCCTTCACACCCTTGGTGCAAATCAAGAAGTTCCCCAACCTAGCCGTCTCCACTCGAGAGGAATCACGAGGGTCCCGCCCACATCCAGAGGAGCCCCGTTTCCGCCTCGTAGCTCGAGATGAGGGATCCTTTCCCTGCTTCGTCGGGAAAGAGTTCCTGGCGTTCCCGTCGCATCTCAAGAGGAGGCCCTCTCAACAGGAACGGCGAGAGGAACTCTAGGGTCGTGCCACCATTCCAACAGTCCCCCAGATGTCTCAGTCCATTCCAGAGGAACCTCTTTTCCCTTCACCGGCTCGTCTTTCACGCCGAGGATCGACTCACACCAAGGTGGCACGTGGCACAGCCCTGTGGGAAAGCCTCGTGGGAAAGCCTCGAGGGACAGCCTGAGGGAAAGCCACAGATCCCTTGATCCACGTGACAGGAAGCGTGACACTACTGCTGCAGCTCGGGAGGAAAGCGCACGTGAATGCCCCCACTCGAGACGAGGCCTGACTCCCCTGGGGAGACTCAGAAGCACCCCAAGATCCATGGCAACACTGGAGAGGAATCCTCAGGTTCCGGCCCCGACTCCACACAAGGACTGAGGCCCCGGCATGGACGGGAGAGGAATCCCGAGAGGTCCCCTAGCAACTCGCATGGGGACTGGCCTTTCCTGAGGCCACCAGAGCGGGTCCCTGAGGTCCCCGTCGTAACTCGAGAAGACCTGCCGCAACTCGAGAAAATCCAGGAGGTTCTCCCCTTCAGGCGAGATGAGGCCCATTTCCGCTGAGGCGTCTCGAGGCTGATCACACCTCACCTCTGGAACTTCGAAAGGGTCCTTCACACCCTTGGTGCAAATCAAGAAGTTCCCCGACATACCCGTCTCCACTCGAGAGGAATCACGAGGGTCCCGCCCACATCCAGAGGAGCCCCGTTTCCGCCTCGTAGCTCGAGATGAGGGATCCTTTCCCTGCTTCGTCGGGAAAGAGTTCCCGGCGTTCCCGTCGCATCTCAAGAGGAGGCCCTCTCAACAGGAACGGCGAGAGGAACTCCAGGGTCGTGCCACCATTCCAAGAGTCCCCCAGATGTCTCAGTCCATTCCAGAGGAACCTCTTTTCCCTTCACCGGCTCGTCTTTCACGCCGAGGATCGACTCACACCAAGGTGGCACGTGGCGCAGCCCTGTGGGAAAGCCTCGTGGGAAAGCCTCGAGGGACAGCCTCGAGGGAAAGCCACAGATCCCTTGATCCACGTGACAGGAAGCGTGACACTACTGCTGCAGCTCGGGAGGAAAGCGCACGTGCATGCCCCCACTCGAGACGAGGCCTGACTCCCCTGGGGAGACTCAGAAGCACCCCAAGATCCATGGCAACACTGGAGAGGAATCCTCAGGTTCCGGCCCCGACTCCACACAAGGACTGAGGCCCCGGCATGGACGGGAGAGGAATCCCGAGAGGTCCCCTAGCAACTCGCATGGGGACTGGCCTTTCCTGAGGCCACCAGAGCGGGTCCCTGAGGTCCCCGTCGTAACTCGAGAACACCTGCCGCAACTCGAGAAAATCCAGGAGGTTGTTCCCTCCAGGCGAGAGGAGGCCCATTTCCGCTGAGGCGTCTCGAGGCTGATCACACCTCACCTCTGGAACTTCGAAAGGGTCCTTCACACCCTTGGTGCAAATCAAGAAGTTCCCCGACATACCCGTCTCCACTCGAGAGGAATCACGAGGGTCCCGCCCACATCCAGAGGAGCCCCGTTTCCGCCTCGTAGCTCGAGATGAGGGATCCTTTCCCTGCTTCGTCGGGAAAGAGTTCCCGGCCTTCCCGTCGCATCTCAAGAGGAGGCCCTCTCTACAGGAACGGCGAGAGGAACTCCAGGGTCGTGCCACCATTCCAAGAGTCCCCCAGATGTCTCAGTCCATTCCAGAGGAACCTCTTTTCCCTTCACCGGCTCGTCTTTCACGCCGAGGATCGACTCACACCAAGGTGGCACGTGGCACAGCCCTGTGGAAAGACTCGAGGGACAGCCTCGAGGGACAGCCTCGAGGGAAAGCCACAGATCCCTTGATCCACGTGACAGGAAGCGTGACACTACTGCTGCAGCTCGGGAGGAAAGCGCACGTGCATGCCCCCACTCGAGACGAGGCCTGACTCCCCTGGGGAGACTCAGAAGCACCCCAAGATCCATGGCAACACTGGAGAGGAATCCTCAGGTTCCGGCCCCGACTCCACACAAGGACTGTGGCCCCGGCATGGACGGGAGAGGAATCCCGAGAGGTCCCCTAGCAACTCGCATGGGGACTGGCCTTTCCTGAGGCCACCAGAGTGGGTCCCTGAGGTCCCCGTCGTAACTCGAGAGGACCTGCCGCAACTCGAGAAAATCCAGGAGGTTCTTCCCTCCAGGCGAGATGAGGCCCATTTCCGCTGAGGCGTCTCGAGGCTGATCACACCTCACCTCTGGAACTTCGAAAGATTCCTTCACACCCTTGGTGCAAATCAAGAAGTTCCCCGACCTAGCCGTCTCCACTCTAGAGGAATCACGAGGGTCCCGCCCACATCCAGAGGAGCCCCGTTTCCGCCTCGTAGCTCGAGATGAGGGATCCTTTCCCTGCTTCGTCGGGAAAGAGTTCCCGGCGTTCCCGTCGCATCTCAAGAGGAGGCCCTCTCAACAGGAACGGCGAGAGGAACTCCAGGGTCGTGCCACCATTCCAAGAGTCCCCCAGATGTCTCAGTCCATTCCAGAGGAACCTCTTTTCCCTTCACCGGCTCGTCTTTCACGCCGAGGATCGACTCACACCAAGGTGGCACGTGGCGCAGCCCTGTGGAAAAGCCTCGTGGGAAAGCCTCGAGGGACAGCCTCGAGGGAAAGCCACAGATCCCTTGATCCACGTGACAGGAAGCGTGACACTACTGCTGCAGCTCGGGAGGAAAGCGCACGTGCATGCCCCCACTCGAGACGAGGCCTGACTCCCCTGGGGAGACTCAGAAGCACCCCAAGATCCATGGCAACACTGGAGAGGAATCCTCAGGTTCCGGCCCCGACTCCACACAAGGACTGAGGCCCCGGCATGGACGGGAGAGGAATCCCGAGAGGTCCCCTAGCAACTCGCATGGGGACTGGCCTTTCCTGAGGCCACAAGAGCGTGTCCCTGAGGTCCCCGTCGTAACTCGAGAAGACCTGCCGCAACTCGAGAAAATCCAGGAGGTTCTCCCCTCCAGGCGAGATGAGGCCCATTTCCGCTGAGGCGTCTCGAGGCTGATCACACCTCACCTCTGGAACTTCGAAAGGGTCCTTCACACCCTTGGTGCAAATCAAGAAGTTCCCCGACCTAGCCGTCTCCACTCGAGAGGAATCACGAGGGTCCCGCCCACATCCAGAGGAGCCCCGTTTCCGCCTCGTAGCTCGAGATGAGGGATCCTTTCCCTGCTTCGTCGGGAAAGAGTTCCCGGCGTTCCCGTCGCATCTCAAGAGGAGGCCCTCTCAACAGGAACGGCGAGAGGAACTCCAGGGTCGTGCCACCATTCCAAGAGTCCCCCAGATGTCTCAGTCCATTCCAGAGGAACCTCTTTTCCCTTCACCGGCTCGTCTTTCACGCCGAGGATCGACTCACACCAAGGTGGAACGTGGCACAGCCCTGTGGGAAAGCCTCGTGGGAAAGCCTCGAGGGACAGCCTCGAGGGACAGCCTCGAGGGAAAGCCACAGATCCCTTGATCCACGTGACAGGAAGCGTGACACTACTGCTGCAGCTCGGGAGGAAAGCGCACGTGCATGCCCCCACTCGAGACGAGGCCTGACTCCCCTGGGGAGACTCAGAAGCACCCCAAGATCCATGGCAACACTGGAGAGGAATCCTCAGGTTCCGTCCCCGACTCCACACAAGGACTGAGGCCCCGGCATGGACGGGAGAGGAATCCCGAGAGGTCCCCTAGCAACTCGCATGGGGACTGGCCTTTCCTGAGGCCACAAGAGCGTGTCCCTGAGGTCCCCGTCGTAACTCGAGAAGACCTGCCGCAACTCGAGAAAATCCAGGAGGTTCTCCCCTCCAGGCGAGATGAGGCCCATTTCCGCTGAGGCGTCTCGAGGCTGATCACACCTCACCTCTGGAACTTCGAAAGGGTCCTTCACATCCTTGGTGCAAATCAAGAAGTTCCCCGACCTAGCCGTCTCCACTCGAGAGGAATCACGAGGGTCCCGCCCACATCCAGAGGAGCCCCGTTTCCGCCTCGTAGCTCGAGATGAGGGATCCTTTCCCTGCTTCGTCGGGAAAGAGTTCCCGGCGTTCCCGTCGCATCTCAAGAGGAGGCCCTCTCAACAGGAACGGCGAGAGGAACTCCAGGGTCGTGCCACCATTCCAAGAGTCCCCCAGATGTCTCAGTCCATTCCAGAGGAACCTCTTTTCCCTTCACCGGCTCGTCTTTCACGCCGAGGATCGACTCACACCAAGGTGGCACGTGGCGCAGCCCTGTGGGAAAGCCTCGTGGGAAAGCCTCGAGGGACAGCCTCGAGGGAAAGCCACAGATCCCTTGATCCACGTGACAGGAAGCGTGACACTACTGCTGCAGCTCGGGAGGAAAGCGCACGTGCATGCCCCCACTCGAGACGAGGCCTGACTCCCCTGGGGAGACTCAGAAGCACCCCAAGATCCATGGCAACACTGGAGAGGAATCCTCAGGTTCCGGCCCCGACTCCACACAAGGACTGAGGCCCCGGCATGGACGGGAGAGGAATCCCGAGAGGACCCTAGCAACTCACATGGGGACTGGCCTTTCCTGAGGCCACCAGAGCGGGTCCCTGAGGTCCCCGTCGTAACTCGAGAACACCTGCCGCAACTCGAGAAAATCCAGGAGGTTGTTCCCTCCAGGCGAGAGGAGGCCCATTTCCGCTGAGGCGTCTCGAGGCTGATCACACCTCACCTCTGGAACTTCGAAAGGGTCCTTCACACCCTTGGTGCAAATCAAGAAGTTCCCCGACATACCCGTCTCCACTCGAGAGGAATCACGAGGGTCCCGCCCACATCCAGAGGAGCCCCGTTTCCGCCTCGTAGCTCGAGATGAGGGATCCTTTCCCTGCTTCGTCGGGAAAGAGTTCCCGGCCTTCCCGTCGCATCTCAAGAGGAGGCCCTCTCTACAGGAACGGCGAGAGGAACTCCAGGGTCGTGCCACCATTCCAAGAGTCCCCCAGATGTCTCAGTCCATTCCAGAGGAACCTCTTTTCCCTTCACCGGCTCGTCTTTCACGCCGAGGATCGACTCACACCAAGGTGGCACGTGGCACAGCCCTGTGGAAAGACTCGTGGGAAAGCCTCGAGGGACAGCCTCGAGGGAAAGCCACAGATCCCTTGATCCACGTGACAGGAAGCGTGACACTACTGCTGCAGCTCGGGAGGAAAGCGCACGTGCATGCCCCCACTCGAGACGAGGCCTGACTCCCCTGGGGAGACTCAGAAGCACCCCAAGATCCATGGCAACACTGGAGAGGAATCCTCAGGTTCCGGCCCCGACTCCACACAAGGACTGTGGCCCCGGCATGGACGGGAGAGGAATCCCGAGAGGTCCCCTAGCAACTCGCATGGGGACTGGCCTTTCCTGAGGCCACCAGAGTGGGTCCCTGAGGTCCCCGTCGTAACTCGAGAGGACCTGCCGCAACTCGAGAAAATCCAGGAGGTTCTTCCCTCCAGGCGAGATGAGGCCCATTTCCGCTGAGGCGTCTCGAGGCTGATCACACCTCACCTCTGGAACTTCGAAAGATTCCTTCACACCCTTGGTGCAAATCAAGAAGTTCCCCGACCTAGCCGTCTCCACTCTAGAGGAATCACGAGGGTCCCGCCCACATCCAGAGGAGCCCCGTTTCCGCCTCGTAGCTCGAGATGAGGGATCCTTTCCCTGCTTCGTCGGGAAAGAGTTCCCGGCGTTCCCGTCGCATCTCAAGAGGAGGCCCTCTCAACAGGAACGGCGAGAGGAACTCCAGGGTCGTGCCACCATTCCAAGAGTCCCCCAGATGTCTCAGTCCATTCCAGAGGAACCTCTTTTCCCTTCACCGGCTCGTCTTTCACGCCGAGGATCGACTCACACCAAGGTGGCACGTGGCGCAGCCCTGTGGAAAAGCCTCGTGGGAAAGCCTCGAGGGACAGCCTCGAGGGAAAGCCACAGATCCCTTGATCCACGTGACAGGAAGCGTGACACTACTGCTGCAGCTCGGGAGGAAAGCGCACGTGCATGCCCCCACTCGAGACGAGGCCTGACTCCCCTGGGGAGACTCAGAAGCACCCCAAGATCCATGGCAACACTGGAGAGGAATCCTCAGGTTCCGGCCCCGACTCCACACAAGGACTGAGGCCCCGGCATGGACGGGAGAGGAATCCCGAGAGGTCCCCTAGCAACTCGCATGGGGACTGGCCTTTCCTGAGGCCACAAGAGCGTGTCCCTGAGGTCCCCGTCGTAACTCGAGAAGACCTGCCGCAACTCGAGAAAATCCAGGAGGTTCTCCCCTCCAGGCGAGATGAGGCCCATTTCCGCTGAGGCGTCTCGAGGCTGATCACACCTCACCTCTGGAACTTCGAAAGGGTCCTTCACACCCTTGGTGCAAATCAAGAAGTTCCCCGACCTAGCCGTCTCCACTCGAGAGGAATCACGAGGGTCCCGCCCACATCCAGAGGAGCCCCGTTTCCGCCTCGTAGCTCGAGATGAGGGATCCTTTCCCTGCTTCGTCGGGAAAGAGTTCCCGGCGTTCCCGTCGCATCTCAAGAGGAGGCCCTCTCAACAGGAACGGCGAGAGGAACTCCAGGGTCGTGCCACCATTCCAAGAGTCCCCCAGATGTCTCAGTCCATTCCAGAGGAACCTCTTTTCCCTTCACCGGCTCGTCTTTCACGCCGAGGATCGACTCACACCAAGGTGGCACGTGGCGCAGCCCTGTGGGAAAGCCTCGTGGGAAAGCCTCGAGGGACAGCCTCGAGGGAAAGCCACAGATCCCTTGATCCACGTGACAGGAAGCATGACACTACTGCTGCAGCTCGGGAGGAAAGCGCACGTGCATGCCCCCACTCGAGACGAGGCCTGACTCCCCTGGGGAGACTCAGAAGCACCCCAAGATCCATGGCAACACTGGAGAGGAATCCTCAGGTTCCGGCCCCGACTCCACACAAGGACTGAGGCCCCGGCATGGACGGGAGAGGAATCCCGAGAGGACCCTAGCAACTCGCATGGGGACTGGCCTTTCCTGAGGCCACCAGAGCGGGTCCCTGAGGTCCCCGTCGTAACTCGAGAACACCTGCCGCAACTCGAGAAAATCCAGGAGGTTGTTCCCTCCAGGCGAGAGGAGGCCCATTTCCGCTGAGGCGTCTCGAGGCTGATCACACCTCACCTCTGGAACTTCGAAAGGGTCCTTCACACCCTTGGTGCAAATCAAGAAGTTCCCCGACATACCCGTCTCCACTCGAGAGGAATCACGAGGGTCCCGCCCACATCCAGAGGAGCCCCGTTTCCGCCTCGTAGCTCGAGATGAGGGATCCTTTCCCTGCTTCGTCGGGAAAGAGTTCCCGGCCTTCCCGTCGCATCTCAAGAGGAGGCCCTCTCTACAGGAACGGCGAGAGGAACTCCAGGGTCGTGCCACCATTCCAAGAGTCCCCCAGATGTCTCAGTCCATTCCAGAGGAACCTCTTTTCCCTTCACCGGCTCGTCTTTCACGCCGAGGATCGACTCACACCAAGGTGGCACGTGGCACAGCCCTGTGGAAAGACTCGTGGGAAAGCCTCGAGGGACAGCCTCGAGGGAAAGCCACAGATCCCTTGATCCACGTGACAGGAAGCGTGACACTACTGCTGCAGCTCGGGAGGAAAGCGCACGTGCATGCCCCCACTCGAGACGAGGCCTGACTCCCCTGGGGAGACTCAGAAGCACCCCAAGATCCATGGCAACACTGGAGAGGAATCCTCAGGTTCCGGCCCCGACTCCACACAAGGACTGTGGCCCCGGCATGGACGGGAGAGGAATCCCGAGAGGTCCCCTAGCAACTCGCATGGGGACTGGCCTTTCCTGAGGCCACCAGAGTGGGTCCCTGAGGTCCCCGTCGTAACTCGAGAGGACCTGCCGCAACTCGAGAAAATCCAGGAGGTTCTTCCTCCAGGCGAGATGAGGCCCATTTCCGCTGAGGCGTCTCGAGGCTGATCACACCTCACCTCTGGAACTTCGAAAGAGTCCTTCACACCCTTGGTGCAAATCAAGAAGTTCCCCGACCTAGCCGTCTCCACTCTAGAGGAATCACGAGGGTCCCGCCCACATCCAGAGGAGCCCCGTTTCCGCCTCGTAGCTCGAGATGAGGGATCCTTTCCCTGCTTCGTCGGGAAAGAGTTCCCGGCGTTCCCGTCGCATCTCAAGAGGAGCCCTCTCAACAGGAACGGCTAGAGGAACTCCAGGGTCGTGCCACCATTCCAAGAGTCCCCCAGATGTCTCAGTCCATTCCAGAGGAACCTCTTTTCCCTTCACCGGCTCGTCTTTCACGCCGAGGATCGACTCACACCAAGGTGGCACGTGGCGCAGCCCTGTGGAAAAGCCTCGTGGGAAAGCCTCGAGGGACAGCCTCGAGGGAAAGCCACAGATCCCTTGATCCACGTGACAGGAAGCGTGACACTACAGCTGCAGCTCGGAGGAAAGCGCACGTGCATGCCCCCACTCGAGACGAGGCCTGACTCCCCTGGGGAGACTCAGAAGCACCCCAAGATCCATGGCAACACTGGAGAGGAATCCTCAGGTTCCGGCCCCGACTCCACACAAGGACTGAGGCCCCGGCATGGACGGGAGAGGAATCCCGAGAGGTCCCCTAGCAACTCGCATGGGTACTGGCCTTTCCTGAGGCCACAAGAGCGTGTCCCTGAGGTCCCCGTCGTAACTCGAGAAGACCTGCCGCAACTCGAGAAAATCCAGGAGGTTCTCCCCTCCAGGCGAGATGAGGCCCATTTCCGCTGAGGCGTCTCGAGGCTGATCACACCCTCACCTCTGGAACTTCGAAAGGGTCCTTCACACCCTTGGTGCAAATCAAGAAGTTCCCCGACCTAGCCGTCTCCACTCGAGAGGAATCACGAGGGTCCCGCCACATCCAGAGGAGCCCCGTTTTCCGCCTCGTAGCTCGAGATGAGGGATCCTTTCCCTGCTTCGTCGGGAAAGAGTTCCCGGCGTTCCCGTCGCATCTCAAGAGGAGGCCCTCTCAACAGGAACGGCGAGAGGAACTCCAGGGGTCGTGCCACCATTCCAAGGAGTCCCCCAGATGTCTCAGTCCATTCAGAGGAACCTCTTTTCCCTTCACCGGCTCGTCTTTCACGCCGAGGATCGACTCACACCAAGGTGGAACGTGGCACAGCCCTGTGGGAAAGCCTCGTGGGAAAGCCTCGAGGGACAGCCTCGAGGACAGCCTCGAGGGAAAGCCACAGATCCCTTGATCCACGTGACAGGAAGCGTGACACTACGCTGCAGCTCGGGAGGAAAGCGCACGTGCATGCCCCCACTCGAGACGAGGCCTGACTCCCTGGGGAGACTCAGAAGCACCCCAAGATCCATGGCAACACTGGAGAGGAATCCTCAGGTTCCGGCCCCGACTCCACACAAGGACTGAGGCCCCGGCATGGACGGGAGAGGAATCCCGAGAGGTCCCCTAGCAACTCGCATGGGGACTGGCCTTTCCTGAGGCCACAAGAGCGTGTCCCTGAGGTCCCCGTCGTAACTCGAGAAGACCTGCCGCAACTCGAGAAAATCCAGGAGGTTCTCCCCTCCAGGCGAGATGAGGCCCATTTCCGCTGAGGCGTCTCGAGGCTGATCACACCTCACCTCTGGAACTTCGAAAGGGTCCTTCACACCCTTGGTGCAAATCAAGAAGTTCCCCGACCTAGCCGTCTCCACTCGAGAGGAATCACGAGGGTCCCGCCCACATCCAGAGGAGCCCCGTTTCCGCCTCGTAGCTCGAGATGAGGGATCCTTTCCCTGCTTCGTCGGGAAAGAGTTCCCGGCGTTCCCGTCGCATCTCAAGAGGAGGCCTCTCAACAGGAACGGCGAGAGGAACTCCAGGGTCGTGCCACCATTCCAAGAGTCCCCCAGATGTCTCAGTCCATTCCAGAGGAACCTCTTTTCCCTTCACCGGCTCGTCTTTCACGCCGAGGATCGACTCACACCAAGGTGGCACGTGGCACAGCCCTGTGGGAAAGCCTCGTGGGAAAGCCTCGAGGGACAGCCTCGAGGGACAGCCTCGAGGGAAAGCCACAGATCCTTGATCCACGTGACAGGAAGCGTGACACTACTGCTGCAGCTCGGGAGGAAAGCGCACGTGCATGCCCCCACTCGAGACGAGGCCTGACTCCCCTGGGGAGACTCAGAAGCACCCCAAGATCCATGGCAACACTGGAGAGGAATCCTCAGGTTCCGGCCCCGACTCCACACAAGGACTGAGGCCCCGGCATGGACGGGAGAGGAATCCCGAGAGGTCCCCTAGCAACTCGCATGGGGACTGGCCTTTCCTGAGGCCACAAGAGCGTGTCCTGAGGTCCCCGTCGTAACTCGAGAAGACCTGCCGCAACTCGAGAAAATCCAGGAGGTTCTCCCCTCCAGGCGAGATGAGGCCCATTTCCGCTGAGGCGTCTCGAGGCTGATCACACCTCACCTCTGGAACTTCGAAAGGGTCCTTCACACCCTTGGTGCAAATCAAGAAGTTCCCCGACCTAGCCGTCTCCACTCGAGAGGAATCACGAGGGTCCCGCCCACATCCAGAGGAGCCCCGTTTCCGCCTCGTAGCTCGAGATGAGGGATCCTTTCCCTGCTTCGTCGGGAAAGAGTTCCCGGCGTTCCCGTCGCATCTCAAGAGGAGGCCCTCTCAACAGGAACGGCGAGAGGAACTCCAGGGTCGTGCCACCATTCCAAGAGTCCCCCAGATGTCTCAGTCCATTCCAGAGGAACCTCTTTTCCCTTCACCGGCTCGTCTTTCACGCCGAGGATCGACTCACACCAAGGTGGAACGTGGCACAGCCCTGTGGGAAAGCCTCGTGGGAAAGCCTCGAGGGACAGCCTCGAGGGACAGCCTCGAGGGAAAGCCACAGATCCCTTGATCCACGTGACAGGAAGCGTGACACTACTGCTGCAGCTCGGGAGGAAAGCGCACGTGCATGCCCCCACTCGAGACGAGGCCTGACTCCCCTGGGGAGACTCAGAAGCACCCCAAGATCCATGGCAACACTGGAGAGGAATCCTCAGGTTCCGGCCCCGACTCCACACAAGGACTGAGGCCCCGGCATGGACGGGAGAGGAATCCCGAGAGGTCCCCTAGCAACTCGCATGGGGACTGGCCTTTCCTGAGGCCACAAGAGCGTGTCCCTGAGGTCCCCGTCGTAACTCGAGAAGACCTGCCGCAACTCGAGAAAATCCAGGAGGTTCTCCCCTCCAGGCGAGATGAGGCCCATTTCCGCTGAGGCGTCTCGAGGCTGATCACACCTCACCTCTGGAACTTCGAAAGGGTCCTTCACACCCTTGGTGCAAATCAAGAAGTTCCCCGACCTAGCCGTCTCCACTCGAGAGGAATCACGAGGGTCCCGCCCACATCCAGAGGAGCCCCGTTTCCGCCTCGTAGCTCGAGATGAGGGATCCTTTCCCTGCTTCGTCGGGAAAGAGTTCCCGGCGTTCCCGTCGCATCTCAAGAGGAGGCCCTCTCAACAGGAACGGCGAGAGGAACTCCAGGGTCGTGCCACCATTCCAAGAGTCCCCCAGATGTCTCAGTCCATTCCAGAGGAACCTCTTTTCCCTTCACCGGCTCGTCTTTCACGCCGAGGATCGACTCACACCAAGGTGGCACGTGGCACAGCCCTGTGGGAAAGCCTCGTGGGAAAGCCTCGAGGGACAGCCTCGAGGGACAGCCTCGAGGGAAAGCCACAGATCCCTTGATCCACGTGACAGGAAGCGTGACACTACTGCTGCAGCTCGGGAGGAAAGCGCACGTGCATGCCCCCACTCGAGACGAGGCCTGACTCCCCTGGGGAGACTCAGAAGCACCCCAAGATCCATGGCAACACTGGAGAGGAATCCTCAGGTTCCGGCCCCGACTCCACACAAGGACTGAGGCCCCGGCATGGACGGCAGAGGAATCCCGAGAGGTCCCCTAGCAACTCGCATGGGGACTGGCCTTTCCTGAGGCCACCAGAGCGGGTCCCTGAGGTCCCCGTCGTAACTCGAGAAGACCTGCCGCAACTCGAGAAAATCCAGGAGGTTCTCCCCTCCAGGCGAGATGAGGCCCATTTCCGCTGAGGCGTCTCGAGGCTGATCACACCTCACCTCTGGAACTTCGAAAGGGTCCTTCACACCCTTGGTGCAAATCAAGAAGTTCCCCGACCTAGCCGTCTCCACTCGAGAGGAATCACGAGGCTCCCGCCCACATCCAGAGGAGCCCCGTTTCCGCCTCGTAGCTCGAGATGAGGGATCCTATCCCTGCTTCGACGGGAAAGAGTTCCCGGCGTTCCCGGCGCATCTCAAGAGGAGGCCCTCTCAACAGGAACGGCGAGAGGAACTCCAGGGTCGTGCCACCATTCCAAGAGTCCCCCAGATGTCTCAGTCCATTCCAGAGGAACCTCTTTTCCCTCGCCGGCTTGTCTTTCACGCCGAGGATCGACTCACACCAAGGTGGCACGTGGCACAGCCCTGTGGGAAAGCCTCGTGGGAAAGCCTCGAGGGACAGCCTCGAGGGACAGCCTCGAGGGAAAGCCACAGATCCCTTGATCCACGTGACAGGAAGCGTGACACTACTGCTGCAGCTCCGGAGGAAAGCGCACGTGCATGCCCCCACTCGAGACGAGGCCTGACTCCCCTGGGGAGACTCAGAAGCACCCCAAGATCCATGGCAACACTGGAGAGGAATCCTCAGGTTCCGGCCCCGACTCCACACAAGGACTGAGGCCCCGGCATGGACGGGAGAGGAATCCCGAGAGGTCCCCTAGCAACTCGCATGGGGACTGGCCTTTCCTGAGGCCACAAGAGCGTGTCCCTGAGGTCCCCGTCGTAACTCGAGAAGACCTGCCGCAACTCGAGAAAATCCACGAGGTTCTCCCCTCCAGGCGAGATGAGGCCCATTTCCGCTGAGGCGTCTCGAGGCTGATCACACCTCACCTCTGGAACTTCGAAAGGGTCCTTCACACCCTTGGTGCAAATCCAGAAGTTCCCCGACCTAGCCGTCTCCACTCGAGAGGAATCACGAGGGTCCCGCCCACATCCAGAGGAGCCCCGTTTCCGCCTCGTAGCTCGAGATGAGGGATCCTTTCCCTGCTTCGTCGGGAAAGAGTTCCCGGCGTTCCCGTCGCATCTCAAGAGGAGGCCCTCTCTACAGGAACGGCGAGAGGAACTCCAGGGTCGTGCCACCATTCCAAGAGTCCCCCAGATGTCTCAGTCCATTCCAGAGGAACCTCTTTTCCCTTCACCGGCTCGTCTTTCACGCCGAGGATCGACTCACACCAAGGTGGAACATGGCACAGCCCTGTGGGAAAGCCTCGTGGGAAAGCCTCGAGGGACAGCCTCGAGGGACAGCCTCGAGGGAAAGCCACAGATCCCTTGATCCACATGACAGGAAGCGTGACACTACTGCTGCAGCTCGGGAGGAAAGCGCACGTGCATGCCCCCACTCGAGACGAGGCCTGACTCCCCTGGGGAGACTCAGAAGCACCCCAAGATCCATGGCAACACTGGAGAGGAATCCTCAGGTTCCGGCCCCGACTCCACACAAGGACTGAGGCCCCGGCATGGACGGGAGAGGAATCCCGAGAGGTCCCCTAGCAACTCGCATGGGGACTGGCCTTTCCTGAGGCCACAAGAGCGTGTCCCTGAGGTCCCCGTCGTAACTCGAGAAGACCTGCCGCAACTCGAGAAAATCCAGGAGGTTCTCCCCTCCAGGCGAGATGAGGCCCATTTCCGCTGAGGCGTCTCGAGGCTGATCACACCTCACCTCTGGAACTTCGAAAGGGTCCTTCACACCCTTGGTGCAAATCAAGAAGTTCCCCGACCTAGCCGTCTCCACTCGAGAGGAATCACGAGGGTCCCGCCCACATCCAGAGGAGCCCCGTTTCCGCCTCGTAGCTCGAGATGAGGGATCCTTTCCCTGCTTCGTCGGGAAAGAGTTCCCGGCGTTCCCGTCGCATCTCAAGAGGAGGCCCTCTCAACAGGAACGGCGAGAGGAACTCCAGGGTCGTGCCACCATTCCAAGAGTCCCCCAGATGTCTCAGTCCATTCCAGAGGAACCTCTTTTCCCTTCACCGGCTCGTCTTTCACGCCGAGGATCGACTCACACCAAGGTGGAACGTGGCACAGCCCTGTGGGAAAGCCTCGTGGGAAAGCCTCGAGGGACAGCCTCGAGGGACAGCCTCGAGGGAAAGCCACAGATCCCTTGATCCACGTGACAGGAAGCGTGACACTACTGCTGCAGCTCGGGAGGAAAGCGCACGTGCATGCCCCCACTCGAGACGAGGCCTGACTCCCCTGGGGAGACTCAGAAGCACCCCAAGATCCATGGCAACACTGGAGAGGAATCCTCAGGTTCCGGCCCCGACTCCACACAAGGACTGAGGCCCCGGCATGGACGGGAGAGGAATCCCGAGAGGTCCCCTAGCAACTCGCATGGGGACTGGCCTTTCCTGAGGCCACAAGAGCGTGTCCCTGAGGTCCCCGTCGTAACTCGAGAAGACCTGCCGCAACTCGAGAAAATCCAGGAGGTTCTCCCCTCCAGGCGAGATGAGGCCCATTTCCGCTGAGGCGTCTCGAGGCTGATCACACCTCACCTCTGGAACTTCGAAAGGGTCCTTCACACCCTTGGTGCAAATCAAGAAGTTCCCCGACCTAGCCGTCTCCACTCGAGAGGAATCACGAGGGTCCCGCCCACATCCAGAGGAGCCCCGTTTCCGCCTCGTAGCTCGAGATGAGGGATCCTTTCCCTGCTTCGTCGGGAAAGAGTTCCCGGCGTTCCCGTCGCATCTCAAGAGGAGGCCCTCTCAACAGGAACGGCGAGAGGAACTCCAGGGTCGTGCCACCATTCCAAGAGTCCCCCAGATGTCTCAGTCCATTCCAGAGGAACCTCTTTTCCCTTCACCGGCTCGTCTTTCACGCCGAGGATCGACTCACACCAAGGTGGCACGTGGCACAGCCCTGTGGGAAAGCCTCGTGGGAAAGCCTCGAGGGACAGCCTCGAGGGACAGCCTCGAGGGAAAGCCACAGATCCCTTGATCCACGTGACAGGAAGCGTGACACTACTGCTGCAGCTCGGGAGGAAAGCGCACGTGCATGCCCCCACTCGAGACGAGGCCTGACTCCCCTGGGGAGACTCAGAAGCACCCCAAGATCCATGGCAACACTGGAGAGGAATCCTCAGGTTCCGGCCCCGACTCCACACAAGGACTGAGGCCCCGGCATGGACGGCAGAGGAATCCCGAGAGGTCCCCTAGCAACTCGCATGGGGACTGGCCTTTCCTGAGGCCACCAGAGCGGGTCCCTGAGGTCCCCGTCGTAACTCGAGAAGACCTGCCGCAACTCGAGAAAATCCAGGAGGTTCTCCCCTCCAGGCGAGATGAGGCCCATTTCCGCTGAGGCGTCTCGAGGCTGATCACACCTCACCTCTGGAACTTCGAAAGGGTCCTTCACACCCTTGGTGCAAATCAAGAAGTTCCCCGACCTAGCCGTCTCCACTCGAGAGGAATCACGAGGCTCCCGCCCACATCCAGAGGAGCCCCGTTTCCGCCTCGTAGCTCGAGATGAGGGATCCTATCCCTGCTTCGACGGGAAAGAGTTCCCGGCGTTCCCGGCGCATCTCAAGAGGAGGCCCTCTCAACAGGAACGGCGAGAGGAACTCCAGGGTCGTGCCACCATTCCAAGAGTCCCCCAGATGTCTCAGTCCATTCCAGAGGAACCTCTTTTCCCTCGCCGGCTTGTCTTTCACGCCGAGGATCGACTCACACCAAGGTGGCACGTGGCACAGCCCTGTGGGAAAGCCTCGTGGGAAAGCCTCGAGGGACAGCCTCGAGGGACAGCC
Organism: Budorcas taxicolor; assembly: GCF_023091745.1. Taxonomy (NCBI): domain Eukaryota; kingdom Metazoa; phylum Chordata; class Mammalia; order Artiodactyla; family Bovidae; genus Budorcas; species Budorcas taxicolor. Next base: position 1,569,968 of record NW_026292589.1, read on the forward strand.
TCGAGGGAAAGCCACAGATCCCTTGATCCACGTGACAGGAAGCGTGACACTACTGCTGCAGCTCCGGAGGAAAGCGCACGTGCATGCCCCCACTCGAGACGAGGCCTGACTCCCCTGGGGAGACTCAGAAGCACCCCAAGATCCATGGCAACACTGGAGAGGAATCCTCAGGTTCCGGCCCCGACTCCACACAAGGACTGAGGCCCCGGCATGGACGGGAGAGGAATCCCGAGAGGTCCCCTAGCAACTCGCATGGGGACTGGCCTTTCCTGAGGCCACAAGAGCGTGTCCCTGAGGTCCCCGTCGTAACTCGAGAAGACCTGCCGCAACTCGAGAAAATCCACGAGGTTCTCCCCTCCAGGCGAGATGAGGCCCATTTCCGCTGAGGCGTCTCGAGGCTGATCACACCTCACCTCTGGAACTTCGAAAGGGTCCTTCACACCCTTGGTGCAAATCCAGAAGTTCCCCGACCTAGCCGTCTCCACTCGAGAGGAATCACGAGGGTCCCGCCCACATCCAGAGGAGCCCCGTTTCCGCCTCGTAGCTCGAGATGAGGGATCCTTTCCCTGCTTCGTCGGGAAAGAGTTCCCGGCGTTCCCGTCGCATCTCAAGAGGAGGCCCTCTCTACAGGAACGGCGAGAGGAACTCCAGGGTCGTGCCACCATTCCAAGAGTCCCCCAGATGTCTCAGTCCATTCCAGAGGAACCTCTTTTCCCTTCACCGGCTCGTCTTTCACGCCGAGGATCGACTCACACCAAGGTGGAACATGGCACAGCCCTGTGGGAAAGCCTCGTGGGAAAGCCTCGAGGGACAGCCTCGAGGGACAGCCTCGAGGGAAAGCCACAGATCCCTTGATCCACATGACAGGAAGCGTGACACTACTGCTGCAGCTCGGGAGGAAAGCGCACGTGCATGCCCCCACTCGAGACGAGGCCTGACTCCCCTGGGGAGACTCAGAAGCACCCCAAGATCCATGGCAACACTGGAGAGGAATCCTCAGGTTCCGGCCCCGACTCCACACAAGGACTGAGGCCCCGGCATGGACGGGAGAGGAATCCCGAGAGGTCCCCTAGCAACTCGCATGGGGACTGGCCTTTCCTGAGGCCACAAGAGCGTGTCCCTGAGGTCCCCGTCGTAACTCGAGAAGACCTGCCGCAACTCGAGAAAATCCAGGAGGTTCTCCCCTCCAGGCGAGATGAGGCCCATTTCCGCTGAGGCGTCTCGAGGCTGATCACACCTCACCTCTGGAACTTCGAAAGGGTCCTTCACACCCTTGGTGCAAATCAAGAAGTTCCCCGACCTAGCCGTCTCCACTCGAGAGGAATCACGAGGGTCCCGCCCACATCCAGAGGAGCCCCGTTTCCGCCTCGTAGCTCGAGATGAGGGATCCTTTCCCTGCTTCGTCGGGAAAGAGTTCCCGGCGTTCCCGTCGCATCTCAAGAGGAGGCCCTCTCAACAGGAACGGCGAGAGGAACTCCAGGGTCGTGCCACCATTCCAAGAGTCCCCCAGATGTCTCAGTCCATTCCAGAGGAACCTCTTTTCCCTTCACCGGCTCGTCTTTCACGCCGAGGATCGACTCACACCAAGGTGGAACGTGGCACAGCCCTGTGGGAAAGCCTCGTGGGAAAGCCTCGAGGGACAGCCTCGAGGGACAGCCTCGAGGGAAAGCCACAGATCCCTTGATCCACGTGACAGGAAGCGTGACACTACTGCTGCAGCTCGGGAGGAAAGCGCACGTGCATGCCCCCACTCGAGACGAGGCCTGACTCCCCTGGGGAGACTCAGAAGCACCCCAAGATCCATGGCAACACTGGAGAGGAATCCTCAGGTTCCGGCCCCGACTCCACACAAGGACTGAGGCCCCGGCATGGACGGGAGAGGAATCCCGAGAGGTCCCCTAGCAACTCGCATGGGGACTGGCCTTTCCTGAGGCCACAAGAGCGTGTCCCTGAGGTCCCCGTCGTAACTCGAGAAGACCTGCCGCAACTCGAGAAAATCCAGGAGGTTCTCCCCTCCAGGCGAGATGAGGCCCATTTCCGCTGAGGCGTCTCGAGGCTGATCACACCTCACCTCTGGAACTTCGAAAGGGTCCTTCACACCCTTGGTGCAAATCAAGAAGTTCCCCGACCTAGCCGTCTCCACTCGAGAGGAATCACGAGGGTCCCGCCCACATCCAGAGGAGCCCCGTTTCCGCCTCGTAGCTCGAGATGAGGGATCCTTTCCCTGCTTCGTCGGGAAAGAGTTCCCGGCGTTCCCGTCGCATCTCAAGAGGAGGCCCTCTCAACAGGAACGGCGAGAGGAACTCCAGGGTCGTGCCACCATTCCAAGAGTCCCCCAGATGTCTCAGTCCATTCCAGAGGAACCTCTTTTCCCTTCACCGGCTCGTCTTTCACGCCGAGGATCGACTCACACCAAGGTGGCACGTGGCACAGCCCTGTGGGAAAGCCTCGTGGGAAAGCCTCGAGGGACAGCCTCGAGGGACAGCCTCGAGGGAAAGCCACAGATCCCTTGATCCACGTGACAGGAAGCGTGACACTACTGCTGCAGCTCGGGAGGAAAGCGCACGTGCATGCCCCCACTCGAGACGAGGCCTGACTCCCCTGGGGAGACTCAGAAGCACCCCAAGATCCATGGCAACACTGGAGAGGAATCCTCAGGTTCCGGCCCCGACTCCACACAAGGACTGAGGCCCCGGCATGGACGGCAGAGGAATCCCGAGAGGTCCCCTAGCAACTCGCATGGGGACTGGCCTTTCCTGAGGCCACCAGAGCGGGTCCCTGAGGTCCCCGTCGTAACTCGAGAAGACCTGCCGCAACTCGAGAAAATCCAGGAGGTTCTCCCCTCCAGGCGAGATGAGGCCCATTTCCGCTGAGGCGTCTCGAGGCTGATCACACCTCACCTCTGGAACTTCGAAAGGGTCCTTCACACCCTTGGTGCAAATCAAGAAGTTCCCCGACCTAGCCGTCTCCACTCGAGAGGAATCACGAGGCTCCCGCCCACATCCAGAGGAGCCCCGTTTCCGCCTCGTAGCTCGAGATGAGGGATCCTATCCCTGCTTCGACGGGAAAGAGTTCCCGGCGTTCCCGGCGCATCTCAAGAGGAGGCCCTCTCAACAGGAACGGCGAGAGGAACTCCAGGGTCGTGCCACCATTCCAAGAGTCCCCCAGATGTCTCAGTCCATTCCAGAGGAACCTCTTTTCCCTCGCCGGCTTGTCTTTCACGCCGAGGATCGACTCACACCAAGGTGGCACGTGGCACAGCCCTGTGGGAAAGCCTCGTGGGAAAGCCTCGAGGGACAGCCTCGAGGGACAGCCTCGAGGGAAAGCCACAGATCCCTTGATCCACGTGACAGGAAGCGTGACACTACTGCTGCAGCTCCGGAGGAAAGCGCACGTGCATGCCCCCACTCGAGACGAGGCCTGACTCCCCTGGGGAGACTCAGAAGCACCCCAAGATCCATGGCAACACTGGAGAGGAATCCTCAGGTTCCGGCCCCGACTCCACACAAGGACTGAGGCCCCGGCATGGACGGGAGAGGAATCCCGAGAGGTCCCCTAGCAACTCGCATGGGGACTGGCCTTTCCTGAGGCCACAAGAGCGTGTCCCTGAGGTCCCCGTCGTAACTCGAGAAGACCTGCCGCAACTCGAGAAAATCCACGAGGTTCTCCCCTCCAGGCGAGATGAGGCCCATTTCCGCTGAGGCGTCTCGAGGCTGATCACACCTCACCTCTGGAACTTCGAAAGGGTCCTTCACACCCTTGGTGCAAATCCAGAAGTTCCCCGACCTAGCCGTCTCCACTCGAGAGGAATCACGAGGGTCCCGCCCACATCCAGAGGAGCCCCGTTTCCGCCTCGTAGCTCGAGATGAGGGATCCTTTCCCTGCTTCGTCGGGAAAGAGTTCCCGGCGTTCCCGTCGCATCTCAAGAGGAGGCCCTCTCTACAGGAACGGCGAGAGGAACTCCAGGGTCGTGCCACCATTCCAAGAGTCCCCCAGATGTCTCAGTCCATTCCAGAGGAACCTCTTTTCCCTTCACCGGCTCGTCTTTCACGCCGAGGATCGACTCACACCAAGGTGGAACATGGCACAGCCCTGTGGGAAAGCCTCGTGGGAAAGCCTCGAGGGACAGCCTCGAGGGACAGCCTCGAGGGAAAGCCACAGATCCCTTGATCCACATGACAGGAAGCGTGACACTACTGCTGCAGCTCGGGAGGAAAGCGCACGTGCATGCCCCCACTCGAGACGAGGCCTGACTCCCCTGGGGAGACTCAGAAGCACCCCAAGATCCATGGCAACACTGGAGAGGAATCCTCAGGTTCCGGCCCCGACTCCACACAAGGACTGAGGCCCCGGCATGGACGGGAGAGGAATCCCGAGAGGTCCCCTAGCAACTCGCATGGGGACTGGCCTTTCCTGAGGCCACAAGAGCGTGTCCCTGAGGTCCCCGTCGTAACTCGAGAAGACCTGCCGCAACTCGAGAAAATCCAGGAGGTTCTCCCCTCCAGGCGAGATGAGGCCCATTTCCGCTGAGGCGTCTCGAGGCTGATCACACCTCACCTCTGGAACTTCGAAAGGGTCCTTCACACCCTTGGTGCAAATCAAGAAGTTCCCCGACCTAGCCGTCTCCACTCGAGAGGAATCACGAGGGTCCCGCCCACATCCAGAGGAGCCCCGTTTCCGCCTCGTAGCTCGAGATGAGGGATCCTTTCCCTGCTTCGTCGGGAAAGAGTTCCCGGCGTTCCCGTCGCATCTCAAGAGGAGGCCCTCTCAACAGGAACGGCGAGAGGAACTCCAGGGTCGTGCCACCATTCCAAGAGTCCCCCAGATGTCTCAGTCCATTCCAGAGGAACCTCTTTTCCCTTCACCGGCTCGTCTTTCACGCCGAGGATCGACTCACACCAAGGTGGAACGTGGCACAGCCCTGTGGGAAAGCCTCGTGGGAAAGCCTCGAGGGACAGCCTCGAGGGACAGCCTCGAGGGAAAGCCACAGATCCCTTGATCCACGTGACAGGAAGCGTGACACTACTGCTGCAGCTCGGGAGGAAAGCGCACGTGCATGCCCCCACTCGAGACGAGGCCTGACTCCCCTGGGGAGACTCAGAAGCACCCCAAGATCCATGGCAACACTGGAGAGGAATCCTCAGGTTCCGGCCCCGACTCCACACAAGGACTGAGGCCCCGGCATGGACGGGAGAGGAATCCCGAGAGGTCCCCTAGCAACTCGCATGGGGACTGGCCTTTCCTGAGGCCACAAGAGCGTGTCCCTGAGGTCCCCGTCGTAACTCGAGAAGACCTGCCGCAACTCGAGAAAATCCAGGAGGTTCTCCCCTCCAGGCGAGATGAGGCCCATTTCCGCTGAGGCGTCTCGAGGCTGATCACACCTCACCTCTGGAACTTCGAAAGGGTCCTTCACACCCTTGGTGCAAATCAAGAAGTTCCCCGACCTAGCCGTCTCCACTCGAGAGGAATCACGAGGGTCCCGCCCACATCCAGAGGAGCCCCGTTTCCGCCTCGTAGCTCGAGATGAGGGATCCTTTCCCTGCTTCGTCGGGAAAGAGTTCCCGGCGTTCCCGTCGCATCTCAAGAGGAGGCCCTCTCAACAGGAACGGCGAGAGGAACTCCAGGGTCGTGCCACCATTCCAAGAGTCCCCCAGATGTCTCAGTCCATTCCAGAGGAACCTCTTTTCCCTTCACCGGCTCGTCTTTCACGCCGAGGATCGACTCACACCAAGGTGGCACGTGGCACAGCCCTGTGGGAAAGCCTCGTGGGAAAGCCTCGAGGGACAGCCTCGAGGGACAGCCTCGAGGGAAAGCCACAGATCCCTTGATCCACGTGACAGGAAGCGTGACACTACTGCTGCAGCTCGGGAGGAAAGCGCACGTGCATGCCCCCACTCGAGACGAGGCCTGACTCCCCTGGGGAGACTCAGAAGCACCCCAAGATCCATGGCAACACTGGAGAGGAATCCTCAGGTTCCGGCCCCGACTCCACACAAGGACTGAGGCCCCGGCATGGACGGCAGAGGAATCCCGAGAGGTCCCCTAGCAACTCGCATGGGGACTGGCCTTTCCTGAGGCCACCAGAGCGGGTCCCTGAGGTCCCCGTCGTAACTCGAGAAGACCTGCCGCAACTCGAGAAAATCCAGGAGGTTCTCCCCTCCAGGCGAGATGAGGCCCATTTCCGCTGAGGCGTCTCGAGGCTGATCACACCTCACCTCTGGAACTTCGAAAGGGTCCTTCACACCCTTGGTGCAAATCAAGAAGTTCCCCGACCTAGCCGTCTCCACTCGAGAGGAATCACGAGGCTCCCGCCCACATCCAGAGGAGCCCCGTTTCCGCCTCGTAGCTCGAGATGAGGGATCCTATCCCTGCTTCGACGGGAAAGAGTTCCCGGCGTTCCCGGCGCATCTCAAGAGGAGGCCCTCTCAACAGGAACGGCGAGAGGAACTCCAGGGTCGTGCCACCATTCCAAGAGTCCCCCAGATGTCTCAGTCCATTCCAGAGGAACCTCTTTTCCCTCGCCGGCTTGTCTTTCACGCCGAGGATCGACTCACACCAAGGTGGCACGTGGCACAGCCCTGTGGGAAAGCCTCGTGGGAAAGCCTCGAGGGACAGCCTCGAGGGACAGCCTCGAGGGAAAGCCACAGATCCCTTGATCCACGTGACAGGAAGCGTGACACTACTGCTGCAGCTCCGGAGGAAAGCGCACGTGCATGCCCCCACTCGAGACGAGGCCTGACTCCCCTGGGGAGACTCAGAAGCACCCCAAGATCCATGGCAACACTGGAGAGGAATCCTCAGGTTCCGGCCCCGACTCCACACAAGGACTGAGGCCCCGGCATGGACGGGAGAGGAATCCCGAGAGGTCCCCTAGCAACTCGCATGGGGACTGGCCTTTCCTGAGGCCACAAGAGCGTGTCCCTGAGGTCCCCGTCGTAACTCGAGAAGACCTGCCGCAACTCGAGAAAATCCACGAGGTTCTCCCCTCCAGGCGAGATGAGGCCCATTTCCGCTGAGGCGTCTCGAGGCTGATCACACCTCACCTCTGGAACTTCGAAAGGGTCCTTCACACCCTTGGTGCAAATCCAGAAGTTCCCCGACCTAGCCGTCTCCACTCGAGAGGAATCACGAGGGTCCCGCCCACATCCAGAGGAGCCCCGTTTCCGCCTCGTAGCTCGAGATGAGGGATCCTTTCCCTGCTTCGTCGGGAAAGAGTTCCCGGCGTTCCCGTCGCATCTCAAGAGGAGGCCCTCTCTACAGGAACGGCGAGAGGAACTCCAGGGTCGTGCCACCATTCCAAGAGTCCCCCAGATGTCTCAGTCCATTCCAGAGGAACCTCTTTTCCCTTCACCGGCTCGTCTTTCACGCCGAGGATCGACTCACACCAAGGTGGAACATGGCACAGCCCTGTGGGAAAGCCTCGTGGGAAAGCCTCGAGGGACAGCCTCGAGGGACAGCCTCGAGGGAAAGCCACAGATCCCTTGATCCACATGACAGGAAGCGTGACACTACTGCTGCAGCTCGGGAGGAAAGCGCACGTGCATGCCCCCACTCGAGACGAGGCCTGACTCCCCTGGGGAGACTCAGAAGCACCCCAAGATCCATGGCAACACTGGAGAGGAATCCTCAGGTTCCGGCCCCGACTCCACACAAGGACTGAGGCCCCGGCATGGACGGGAGAGGAATCCCGAGAGGTCCCCTAGCAACTCGCATGGGGACTGGCCTTTCCTGAGGCCACAAGAGCGTGTCCCTGAGGTCCCCGTCGTAACTCGAGAAGACCTGCCGCAACTCGAGAAAATCCAGGAGGTTCTCCCCTCCAGGCGAGATGAGGCCCATTTCCGCTGAGGCGTCTCGAGGCTGATCACACCTCACCTCTGGAACTTCGAAAGGGTCCTTCACACCCTTGGTGCAAATCAAGAAGTTCCCCGACCTAGCCGTCTCCACTCGAGAGGAATCACGAGGGTCCCGCCCACATCCAGAGGAGCCCCGTTTCCGCCTCGTAGCTCGAGATGAGGGATCCTTTCCCTGCTTCGTCGGGAAAGAGTTCCCGGCGTTCCCGTCGCATCTCAAGAGGAGGCCCTCTCAACAGGAACGGCGAGAGGAACTCCAGGGTCGTGCCACCATTCCAAGAGTCCCCCAGATGTCTCAGTCCATTCCAGAGGAACCTCTTTTCCCTTCACCGGCTCGTCTTTCACGCCGAGGATCGACTCACACCAAGGTGGAACGTGGCACAGCCCTGTGGGAAAGCCTCGTGGGAAAGCCTCGAGGGACAGCCTCGAGGGACAGCCTCGAGGGAAAGCCACAGATCCCTTGATCCACGTGACAGGAAGCGTGACACTACTGCTGCAGCTCGGGAGGAAAGCGCACGTGCATGCCCCCACTCGAGACGAGGCCTGACTCCCCTGGGGAGACTCAGAAGCACCCCAAGATCCATGGCAACACTGGAGAGGAATCCTCAGGTTCCGGCCCCGACTCCACACAAGGACTGAGGCCCCGGCATGGACGGGAGAGGAATCCCGAGAGGTCCCCTAGCAACTCGCATGGGGACTGGCCTTTCCTGAGGCCACAAGAGCGTGTCCCTGAGGTCCCCGTCGTAACTCGAGAAGACCTGCCGCAACTCGAGAAAATCCAGGAGGTTCTCCCCTCCAGGCGAGATGAGGCCCATTTCCGCTGAGGCGTCTCGAGGCTGATCACACCTCACCTCTGGAACTTCGAAAGGGTCCTTCACACCCTTGGTGCAAATCAAGAAGTTCCCCGACCTAGCCGTCTCCACTCGAGAGGAATCACGAGGGTCCCGCCCACATCCAGAGGAGCCCCGTTTCCGCCTCGTAGCTCGAGATGAGGGATCCTTTCCCTGCTTCGTCGGGAAAGAGTTCCCGGCGTTCCCGTCGCATCTCAAGAGGAGGCCCTCTCTACAGGAACGGCGAGAGGAACTCCAGGGTCGTGCCACCATTCCAAGAGTCCCCCAGATGTCTCAGTCCATTCCAGAGGAACCTCTTTTCCCTTCACCGGCTCGTCTTTCACGCCGAGGATCGACTCACACCAAGGTGGCACGTGGCACAGCCCTGTGGGAAAGCCTCGTGGGAAAGCCTCGAGGGACAGCCTCGAGGGAAAGCCACAGATCCCTTGATCCACGTGACAGGAAGCGTGACACTACTGCTGCAGCTCGGGAGGAAAGCGCACGTGCATGCCCCCACTCGAGACGAGGCCTGACTCCCCTGGGGAGACTCAGAAGCACCCCAAGATCCATGGCAACACTGGAGAGGAATCCTCAGGTTCCGGCCCCGACTCCACACAAGGACTGAGGCCCCGGCATGGACGGGAGAGGAATCCCGAGAGGTCCCCTAGCAACTCGCATGGGGAGTGGCCTTTCCTGAGGCCACCAGAGCGGGTCCCTGAGGTCCCCGTCGTAACTCGAGAAGACCTGCCGCAACTCGAGAAAATCCAGGAGGTTCTCCCCTCCAGGCGAGATGAGGCCCATTTCCGCTGAGGCGTCTCGAGGCTGATCACACCTCACCTCTGGAACTTCGAAAGGGTCCTTCACACCCTTGGTGCAAATCAAGAAGTTCCCCGACCTAGACGTCTCCACTCGAGAGGAATCACGAGGGTCCCGCCCACATCCAGAGGAGCCCCGTTTCCGCCTCGTAGCTCGAGATGAGGGATCCTTTCCCTGCTTCGTCGGGAAAGAGTTCCCGGCGTTCCCGTCGCATCTCAAGAGGAGGCCCTCTCTACAGGAACGGCGAGAGGAACTCCAGGGTCGTGCCACCATTCCAAGAGTCCCCCAGATGTCTCAGTCCATTCCAGAGGAACCTCTTTTCCCTTCACCGGCTCGTCTTTCACGCCGAGGATCGACTCACACCAAGGTGGCACGTGGCACAGCCCTGTGGGAAAGCCTCGTGGGAAAGCCTCGAGGGACAGCCTCGAGGGACAGCCTCGAGGGAAAGCCACAGATCCCTTGATCCACGTGACAGGAAGCGTGACACTACTGCTGCAGCTCGGGGGGAAAGCGCACGTGCATGCCCCCACTCGAGACGAGGCCTGACTCCCCTGGGGAGACTCAGAAGCACCCCAAGATCCATGGCAACACTGGAGAGGAATCCTCAGGTTCCGGCCCCGACTCCACACAAGGACTGAGGCCCCGGCATGGACGGGAGAGGAATCCCGAGAGGTCCCCTAGCAACTCGCATGGGGACTGGCCTTTCCTGAGGCCACCATAGCGGGTCCCTGAGGTCCCCGTCGTAACTCGAGAAGACCTGCCGCAACTCGAGAAAATCCAGGAGGTTCTCCCCTCCAGGCGAGATGAGGCCCATTTCCGCTGAGGCGTCTCGAGGCTGATCACACCTCACCTCTGGAACTTCGAAAGGGTCCTTCACACCCTTGGTGCAAATCAAGAAGTTCCCCGACCTAGCCGTCTCCACTCGAGAGGAATCACGAGGGTCCCGCCCACATCCAGAGGAGCCCCGTTTCCGCCTCGTAGCCCGAGATGAGGGATCCTTTCCCTGCTTCGTCGGGAAAGAGTTCCCGGCGTTCCCGTCGCATCTCAAGAGGAGGCCCTCTCAACAGGAACGGCGAGAGGAACTCCAGGGTCGTGCCACCATTCCAAGAGTCCCCCAGATGTCTCAGTCCATTCCAGAGGAACCTCTTTTCCCTCGCCGGCTCGTCTTTCACGCCGAGGATCGACTCACACCAAGGTGGCACGTGGCACAGCCCTGTGGGAAAGCCTCGTGGGAAAGCCTCGAGGGACAGCCTCGAGGGACAGCCTCGAGGGAAAGCCACAGATCCCTTGATCCACGTGACAGGAAGCGTGACACTACTGCTGCAGCTCGGGAGGAAAGCGCACGTGCATGCCCCCACACGAGACGAGGCCTGACTCCCCTGGGGAGACTCAGAAGCACCCCAAGAACCATGGCAACACTGGAGAGGAATCCTCAGGTTCCGCCCCGACTCCACACAAGGACTGAGGCCCCGGCATGGACGGGAGAGGAATCCCGAGAGGTCCCCTAGCAACTCGCATGGGGACTGGCCTTTCCTGAGGCCACAAGAGCGGGTCCCTGAGGTCCCCGTCGTAAGTCGAGAAGACCTGTCGCAACTCGAGAAAATCCAGGAGGTTCTCCCCTCCAGGCGAGATGAGGCCCATTTCCGCTGAGGCGTCTCGAGGCTGATCACACCTCACCTCTGGAACTTCGAAAGGGTCCTTCTCACCCTTGGTGCAAATCAAGAAGTTCCCCGACCTAGCCGTCTCCACTCGAGAGGAATCACGAGGGTCCCGCCCACATCCAGAGGAGCCCCGTTTCCGCCTCGTAGCTCGAGATGAGGGATCCTTTCCCTGCTTCGTCGGGAAAGAGTTCCCGGCGTTCCCGTCGCATCTCAAGAGGAGGCCCTCTCAACAGGAACGGCGAGAGGAACTCCAGGGTCGTGCCACCATTCCAAGAGTCCCCCAGATGTCTCAGTCCATTCCAGAGGAACCTCTTTTCCCTCGCCGGCTCGTCTTTCACGCCGAGGATCGACTCACACCAAGGTGACACGTGGCACAGCCCTGTGGGAAAGCCTCGTGGGAAAGCCTCGAGGGACAGCCTCGAGGGACAGCCTCGAGGGAAAGCCACAGATCCCTTGATCCACGTGACAGGAAGCGTGACACTACTGCTGCAGCTCGGGAGGAAAGCGCACGTGCATGCCCCCACTCGAGACGAGGCCTGACTCCCCTGGGGAGACTCAGAAGCACCCCAAGATCCATGGCAACACTGGAGAGGAATCCTCAGGTTCCGGCCCCGACTCCACACAAGGACTGAGGCCCCGGCATGGACGGGAGAGGAATCCCGAGAGGTCCCCTAGCAACTCGCATGGGGACTGGCCTTTCCTGAGGCCACCAGAGCGGGTCCCTGAGGTCCCCGTCGTAACTCGAGAACACCTGCCGCAACTCGAGAAAATCCAAGAGGTTGTTCCCTCCAGGCGAGAGGAGGCCCATTTCCGCTGAGGCGTCTCGAGGCTGATCACACCTCACCTCTGGAACTTCGAAAGGGTCCTTCACACCCTTGGTGCAAATCAAGAAGTTCCCCGACCTAGCCGTCTCCACTCGAGAGGAATCACGAGGGTCCCGCCCACATCCAGAGGAGCCCCGTTTCCGCCTCGTAGCTCGAGATGAGGGATCCTTTCCCTGCTTCGTCGGGAAAGAGTTCCCGGCGTTCCCGTTGCATCTCAAGAGGAGGCCCTCTCTACAGGAACGGCGAGAGGAACTCCAGGGTCGTGCCACCATTCCAAGAGTCCCCCAGATGTCTCAGTCCATTCCAGAGGAACCTCTTTTCCCTTCACCGGCTCGTCTTTCACGCCGAGGATCGACTCACAACAAGGTGGCACGTGGCACAGCCCTGTGGAAAGACTCGTGGGAAAGCCTCGAGGGACAGCCTCGAGGGAAAGCCACAGATCCCTTGATCCAAGTGACAGGAAGCGTGACACTACTGCTGCAGCTCGAGAGGAAAGCGCACGTGCATGCCCCCACTCGAGACGAGGCCTGACTCCCCTGGGGAGACTCAGAAGCACCCCAAGATCCATGGCAACACTGGAGAGGAATCCTCAGGTTCCGGCCCCGACTCCACACAAGGACTGTGGCCCCGGCATGGACGGGAGAGGAATCCCGAGAGGTCCCCTAGCAACTCGCATGGGGACTGGCCTTTCCTGAGGCCACCAGAGTGGGTCCCTGAGGTCCCCGTCGTAACTCGAGAGGACCTGCCGCAACTCGCGAAAATCCAGGAGGTTCTTCCCTCCAGGCGAGATGAGGCCCATTTCCGCTGAGGCGTCTCGAGGCTGATCACACCTCACCTCTGGAACTTCGAAAGGGTCCTTCACACCCTTGGTGCAAATCAAGAAGATCCCCGACCTAGCCGTCTCCACTCGAGAGGAATCACGAGGGTCCCGCCCACATCCAGAGGAGCCCCGTTTCCGCCTCGTAGCTCGAGATGAGGGATCCTTTCCCTGCTTCGTCGGGAAAGAGTTCCCGGCGTTCCCGTCGCATCTCAAGAGGAGGCCCTCTCAACAGGAACGGCGAGAGGAACTCCAGGGTCGTGCCACCATTCCAAGAGTCCCCCAGATGTCTCAGTCCATTCCAGAGGAACCTCTTTTCCCTTCACCGGCTCGTCTTTCACGCCGAGGATCGACTCACACCAAGGTGGCACGTGGCACAGCCCTGTGGGAAAGCCTCGTGGGAAAGCCTCGAGGGACAGCCTCGAGGGAAAGCCACAGATCCCTTGATCCACGTGACAGGAAGCGTGACACTACTGCTGCAGCTCGGGAGGAAAGCGCACGTGCATGCCCCCACTCGAGACGAGGCCTGACTCCCCTGGGGAGACTCAGAAGCACCCCAAGATCCATGGCAACACTGGAGAGGAATCCTCAGGTTCCGGCCCCGACTCCACACAAGGACTGAGGCCCCGGCATGGACGGGAGAGGAATCCCGAGAGGTCCCCTAGCAACTCGCATGGGGACTGGCCTTTCCTGAGGCCACCAGAGCGGGTCCCTGAGGTCCCCGTCGTAAGTCGAGAAGACCTGCCGCAACTCGAGAAAATCCAGGAGGTTCTCCCCTCCAGGCGAGATGAGGCCCATTTCCGCTGAGGCGTCTCGAGGCTGATCACACCTCACCTCTGGAACTTCGAAAGGGTCCTTCACACCCTTGGTGCAAATCAAGAAGTTCCCCGACCTAGCCGTCTCCACTCGAGAGGAATCACGAGGGTCCCGCCCACATCCAGAGGAGCCCCGTTTCCGCCTCGTAGCTCGAGATGAGGGATCCTTTCCCTGCTTCGTCGGGAAAGAGTTCCCGGCCTTCCCGTCGCATCTCAAGAGGAGGCCCTCTCAACAGGAACGGCGAGAGGAACTCCAGGGTCGTGCCACCATTCCAAGAGTCCCCCAGATGTCTCAGTCCATTCCAGAGGAACCTCTTTTCCCTCGCCGGCTCGTCTTTCACGCCGAGGATCGACTCACACCAAGGTGGCACGTGGCACAGCCCTGTGGGAAAGCCTCGTGGGAAAGCCTCGAGGGACAGCCTCGAGGGACAGCCTCGAGGGAAAGCCACAGATCCCTTGATCCACGTGACAGGAAGCGTGACACTACTGCTGCAGCTCGGGAGGAAAGCGCACGTGCATGCCCCCACTCGAGACGAGGCCTGACTCCCCTGGGGAGACTCAGAAGCACCCCAAGAACCATGGCAACACTGGAGAGGAATCCTCAGGTTCCGGCCCCGACTCCACACAAGGACTGAGGCCCCGGCATGGACGGGAGAGGAATCCCGAGAGGTCCCCTAGCAACTCGCATGGGGACTGGCCTTTCCTGAGGCCACAAGAGCGGGTCCCTGAGGTCCCCGTCGTAAGTCGAGAAGACCTGCCGCAACTCGAGAAAATCCAGGAGGTTCTCCCCTCCAGGCGAGATGAGGCCCATTTCCGCTGAGGCGTCTCGAGGCTGATCACACCTCACCTCTGGAACTTCGAAAGGGTCCTTCACACCCTTGGTGCAAATCAAGAAGTTCCCCGACCTAGCCGTCTCCACTCGAGAGGAATCACGAGGGTCCCGCCCACATCCAGAGGAGCCCCGTTTCCGCCTCGTAGCTCGAGATGAGGGATCCTTTCCCTGCTTCGTCGGGAAAGAGTTCCCGGCGTTCCCGTCGCATCTCAAGAGGAGGCCCTCTCTACAGGAACGGCGAGAGGAACTCCAGGGTCGTGCCACCATTCCAAGAGTCCCCCAGATGTCTCAGTCCATTCCAGAGGAACCTCTTTTCCCTCGCCGGCTCGACTTTCACGCCGAGGATCGACTCACACCAAGGTGGCACGTGGCACAGCCCTGTGGGAAAGCCTCGTGGGAAAGCCTCGAGGGACAGCCTCGAGGGACAGCCTCGAGGGAAAGCCACAGATCCCTTGATCCACGTGACAGGAAGCGTGACACTACTGCTGCAGCTCGGGAGGAAAGCGCACGTGCATGCCCCCACTCGAGACGAGGCCTGACTCCCCTGGGGAGACTCAGAAGCACCCCAAGATCCATGGCAACACTGGAGAGGAATCCTCAGGTTCCGGCCCCGATTCCACACAAGGACTGAGGCCCCGGCATGGACGGGAGAGGAATCCCGAGAGGTCCCCTAGCAACTCGCATGGGGACTGGCCTTTCCTGAGGCCACCATAGCGGGTCCCTGAGGTCCCCGTCGTAACTCGAGAACACCTGCCGCAACTCGAGAAAATCCAGGAGGTTGTTCCCTCCAGGCGAGAGGAGGCCCATTTCCGCTGAGGCGTCTCGAGGCTGATCACACCTCACCTCTGGAACTTCGAAAGGGTCCTTCACACCCTTGGTGCAAATCAAGAAGTTCCCCGACCTAGCCGTCTCCACTCGAGAGGAATCACGAGGGTCCCGCCCACATCCAGAGGAGCCCCGTTTCCGCCTCGTAGCTCGAGATGAGGGATCCTTTCCCTGCTTCGTCGGGAAAGAGTTCCCGGCGTTCCCGTCGCATCTCAAGAGGAGGCCCTCTCAACAGGAACGGCGAGAGGAACTCCAGGGTCGTGCCACCATTCCAAGAGTTCCCCAGATGTCTCAGTCCATTCCAGAGGAACCTCTTTTCCCTCGCCGGCTCGTCTTTCACGCCGAGGATCGACTCACACCAAGGTGGCACGTGGCACAGCCCTGTGGGAAAGCCTCGTGGGAAAGCCTCGAGGGACAGCCTCGAGGGACAGCCTCGAGGGAAAGCCACAGATCCCTTGATCCACGTGACAGGAAGCGTGACACTACTGCTGCAGCTCGGGAGGAAAGCGCACGTGCATGCCCCCACTCGAGACGAGGCCTGACTCCCCTGGGGAGACTCAGAAGCACCCCAAGATCCATGGCAACACTGGAGAGGAATCCTCAGGTTCCGGCCCCGACTCCACACAAGGACTGAGGCCCCGGCATGGACGGGAGAGGAATCCCGAGAGGTCCCCTAGCAACTCGCATCGGGACTGGCCTTTCCTGAGGCCACCAGAGCGGGTCCCTGAGGTCCCCGTCGTAACTCGAGAACACCTGCCGCAACTCGAGAAAATCCAGGAGGTTGTTCCCTCCAGGCGAGAGGAGGCCCATTTCCACTGAGGCGTCTCGAGGCTGATCACACCTCACCTCTGGAACTTCGAAAGGGTCATTCACACCCTTGGTGCAAATCAAGAAGTTCCCCGACCTAGCCGTCTCCACTCGAGAGGAATCACGAGGGTCCCGCCCACATCCAGAGGAGCCCCGTTTCCGCCTCGTAGCTCGAGATGAGGGATCCTTTCCCTGCTTCGTCGGGAAAGAGTTCCCGGCGTTCCCGTTGCATCTCAAGAGGAGGCCCTCTCTACAGGAACGGCGAGAGGAACTCCAGGGTCGTGCCACCATTCCAAGAGTCCCCCAGATGTCTCAGTCCATTCCAGAGGAACCTCTTTTCCCTTCACCGGCTCGTCTTTCACGCCGAGGATCGACTCACAACAAGGTGGCACGTGGCACAGCCCTGTGGAAAGACTCGTGGGAAAGCCTCGAGGGACAGCCTCGAGGGAAAGCCACAGATCCCTTGATCCACGTGACAGGAAGCGTGACACTACTGCTGCAGCTCGGGAGGAAAGCGCACGTGCATGCCCCCACTAGAGACGAGGCCTGACTCCCCTGGGGAGACTCAGAAGCACCCCAAGATCCATGGCAACACTGGAGAGGAATCCTCAGGTTCCGGCCCCGACTCCACACAAGGACTGTGGCCCCGGCATGGACGGGAGAGGAATCCCGAGAGGTCCCCTAGCAACTCGCATGGGGACTGGCCTTTCCTGAGGCCACCAGAGTGGGTCCCTGAGGTCCCCGTCGTAACTCGAGAGGACCTGCCGCAACTCGAGAAAATCCAGGAGGTTCTTCCCTCCAGGCGAGATGAGGCCCATTTCCGCTGAGGCGTCTCGAGGCTGATCACACCTCACCTCTGGAACTTCGAAAGGGTCCTTCACACCCTTGGTGCAAATCAAGAAGATCCCCGACCTAGCCGTCTCCACTCGAGAGGAATCACGAGGGTCCCGCCCACATCCAGAGGAGCCCCGTTTCCGCCTCGTAGCTCGAGATGAGGGATCCTTTCCCTGCTTCGTCGGGAAAGAGTTCCCGGCGTTCCCGTCGCAACTCAAGAGGAGGCCCTCTCAACAGGAACGGCGAGAGGAACTCCAGGGTCGTGCCACCATTCCAAGAGTCCCCCAGATGTCTCAGTCCATTCCAGAGGAACCTCTTTTCCCTTCACCGGCTCGTCTTTCACGCCGAGGATCGACTCACACCAAGGTGGCACGTGGCACAGCCCTGTGGGAAAGCCTCGTGGGAAAGCCTCGAGGGACAGCCTCGAGGGAAAGCCACAGATCCCTTGATCCACGTGACAGGAAGCGTGACACTACTGCTGCAGCTCGGGAGGAAAGCGCACGTGCATGCCCCCACTCGAGACGAGGCCTGACTCCCCTGGGGAGACTCAGAAGCACCCCAAGATCCATGGCAACACTGGAGAGGAATCCTCAGGTTCCGGCCCCGACTCCACACAAGGACTGAGGCCCCGGCATGGACGGGAGAGGAATCCCGAGAGGTCCCCTAGCAACTCGCATGTGGACTGGCCTTTCCTGAGGCCACCAGAGCGGGTCCCTGAGGTCCCCGTCGTAACTCGAGAACACCTGCCGCAACTCGAGAAAATCCAGGAGGTTCTCCCCTCCAGGCGAGATGAGGCCCATTTCCGCTGAGGCGTCTCGAGGCTGATCACACCTCACCTCTGGAAATTCGAAAGGGTCCTTCACACCCTTGGTGCAAATCAAGAAGTTCCCCGACCTAGCCGTCTCCACTCGAGAGGAATCACGAGGGTCCCGCCCACATCCAGAGGAGCCCCGTTTCCGCCTCGTAGCTCGAGATGAGGGATCCTTTCCCTGCTTCGTCGGGAAAGAGTTCCCGGCGTTCCTGTCACATCTCAAGAGGAGGCCCTCTCAACAGGAACGGCGAGAGGAACTCCAGGGTCGTGCCACCATTCCAAGAGTCCCCCAGATGTCTCAGTCCATTCCAGAGGAACCTCTTTTCCCTTCACCGGCTCGTCTTTCACGCCGAGGATCGACTCACACCAAGGTGGCACGTGGCACAGCCCTGTGGGAAAGCCTCGTGGGAAAGCCTCGAGGGACAGCCTCGAGGGACAGCCTCGAGGGAAAGCCACAAATCCCTTGATCCACGTGACAGGAAGCGTGACACTACTGCTGCAGCTCGGGAGGAAAGCGCACGTGCATGCCCCCACTCGAGACGAGGCCTGACTCCCCTGGGGAGACTCAGAAGCACCCCAAGATCCATGGCAACACTGGAGAGGAATCCTCAGGTTCCGGCCCCGACTCCACACAAGGACTGAGGCCCCGGCATGGACGGGAGAGGAATCCCGAGAGATCCCCTAGCAACTCGCATGGGGACTGGCCTTTCCTGAGGCCACAAGAGCGTGTCCCTGAGGTCCCCGTCGTAACTCGAGAAGACCTGCCGCAACTCGAGAAAATCCA
Source organism: Budorcas taxicolor (assembly GCF_023091745.1). Classification (NCBI taxonomy): domain Eukaryota; kingdom Metazoa; phylum Chordata; class Mammalia; order Artiodactyla; family Bovidae; genus Budorcas; species Budorcas taxicolor. The sequence continues at coordinate 1,588,474 of NW_026292589.1, forward strand.
GGAGGTTCTCCCCTCCAGGCGAGATGAGGCCCATTTCCGCTGAGGCGTCTCGAGGCTGATCACACCTCACCTCTGGAACTTCAAAAGGGTCCTTAACACCCTTGGTGCAAATCAAGAAGTTCCCCGACCTAGCCGTCTCCACTCGAGAGGAATCACGAGGGTCCCGCCCACATCCAGAGGAGCCCCGTTTCCGCCTCGTAGCTCGAGATGAGGGATCCTATCCCTGCTTCGACGGGAAAGAGTTCCCGGCGTTCCCGTCGCATCTCAAGAGGAGGCCCTCTCAACAGGAACGGTGAGAGGAACTCCAGGGTCGTGCCACCATTCCAAGAGTCCCCCAGATGTCTCAGTCCATTCCAGAGGAACCTCTTTTCCCTCGCCGGCTCGTCTTTCACGCCGAGGATCGACTCACACCAAGGTGGCACGTGGCACAGCCCTGTGGGAAAGCCTCGTGGGAAAGCCTCGAGGGACAGCCTCGAGGGACAGCCTCGAGGGAAAGCCACAGATCCCTTGATCCACGTGACAGGAAGCGTGACACTACTGCTGCAGCTCGGGAGGAAAGCGCACGTGCATGCCCCCACTCGAGACGAGGCCTGACTCCCCTGGGGAGACTCAGAAGCACCCCAAGATCCATGGCAACACTGGAGAGGAATCCTCAGGTTCCGGCCCCGACTCCACACAAGGACTGAGGCCCCGGCATGGACGGGAGAGGAATCCCGAGAGGTCCCCTAGCAACTCGCATGGGGACTGGCCTTTCCTGAGGCCACCAGAGCGGGTCCCTGAGGTCCCCGTCGTAACTCGAGAAGACCTGCCGCAACTCGAGAAAATCCAGGAGGTTCTCCCCTCCAGGCGAGATGAGGCCCATTTCCGCTGAGGCGTCTCGAGGCTGATCACACCTCACCTCTGGAACTTCGAAAGGCTCCTTCACACCCTTGGTGCAAATCAAGAAGTTCCCCGACCTAGCCGTCTCCACTCGAGAGGAATCACGAGGGTCCCGCCCACATCCAGAGGAGCCCCGTTTCCGCCTCGTAGCTCGAGATGAGGGATCCTTTCCCTGCTTCGTCGGGAAAGAGTTCCCGGCGTTCCCGTCGCATCTCAAGAGGAGGCCCTCTCAACAGGAACGGCGAGAGGAACTCCAGGGTCGTGCCACCATTCCAAGAGTCCCCCAGATGTCTCAGTCCATTCCAGATGAACCTCTTTTCCCTTCACCGGCTCGTCTTTCACGCCGAGGATCGACTCACACCAAGGTGGCACGTGGCACAGCCCTGTGGGAAAGCCTCGTGGGAAAGCCTCGAGGGACAGCCTCGAGGGACAGCCTCGATGGAAAGCCACAGATCCCTTGATCCACGTGACAGGAAGCGTGACACTACTGCTGCAGCTCGGGAGGAAAGCGCACGTGCATGCCCCCACTCGAGACGAGGCCTGACTCCCCTGGGGAGACTCAGAAGCACCCCAAGATCCATGGCAACACTGGAGAGGAATCCTCAGGTTCCGGCCCCGACTCCACACAAGGACTGAGGCCCCGGCATGGACGGGAGAGGAATCCCGAGAGGTCCCCTAGCAACTCGCATGGGGACTGGCCTTTCCTGAGGCCACAAGAGCGTGTCCCTGAGGTCCCCGTCGTAACTCGAGAAGACCTGCCGCAACTCGAGAAAATCCAGGAGGTTCTCCCCTCCAGGCGAGATGAGGCCCATTTCCGCTGAGGCGTCTCGAGGCTGATCACACCTCACCTCTGGAACTTCGAAAGGGTCCTTCACACCCTTGGTGCAAATCAAGAAGTTCCCCGACCTAGCCGTCTCCACTCGAGAGGAATCACGAGGGTCCCGCCCACATCCAGAGGAGCCCCGTTTCCGCCTCGTAGCTCGAGATGAGGGATCCTTTCCCTGCTTCGTCGGGAAAGAGTTCCCGGCGTTCCCGTCGCATCTCAAGAGGAGGCCCTCTCTACAGGAACGGCGAGAGGAACTCCAGGGTCGTGCCACCATTCCAAGAGTCCCCCAGATGTCTCAGTCCATTCCAGAGGAACCTCTTTTCCCTTCACCGGCTCGTCTTTCACGCCGAGGATCGACTCACACCAAGGTGGAACGTGGCACAGCCCTGTGGGAAAGCCTCGTGGGAAAGCCTCGAGGGACAGCCTCGAGGGACAGCCTCGAGGGAAAGCCACAGATCCCTTGATCCACGTGACAGGAAGCGTGACACTACTGCTGCAGCTCGGGAGGAAAGCGCACGTGCATGCCCCCACTCGAGACGAGGCCTGACTCCCCTGGGGAGACTCAGAAGCACCCCAAGATCCATGGCAACACTGGAGAGGAATCCTCAGGTTCCGGCCCCGACTCCACACAAGGACTGAGGCCCCGGAATGGACGGGAGAGGAATCCCGAGAGGTCCCCTAGCAACTCGCATGGGGACTGGCCTTTCCTGAGGCCACAAGAGCGTGTCCCTGAGGTCCCCGTCGTAACTCGAGAAGACCTGCCGCAACTCGAGAAAATCCAGGAGGTTCTCCCCTCCAGGCGAGATGAGGCCCATTTCCGCTGACGCGTCTCGAGGCTGATCACACCTCACCTCTGGAACTTCGAAAGGGTCCTTCACACCCTTGGTGCAAATCAAGAAGTTCCCCGACCTAGCCATCTCCACTCGAGAGGAATCAGGAGGGTCCCGCCCACATCCAGAGGAGCCCCGTTTCCGCCTCGTAGCTCGAGATGAGGGATCCTTTCCCTGCTTCGTCGGGAAAGAGTTCCCGGCGTTCCCGTCGCATCTCAAGAGGAGGCCCTCTCAACAGGAACGGCGAGAGGAACTCCAGGGTCGTGCCACCATTCCAAGAGTCCCCCAGATGTCTCAGTCCATTCCAGAGGAACCTCTTTTCCCTTCACCGGCTCGTCTTTCACGCCGAGGATCGACTCACAACAAGGTGGCACGTGGCACAGCCCTGTGGAAAGACTCGTGGGAAAGCCTCGAGGGACAGCCTCGAGGGAAAGCCACAGATCCCTTGATCCACGTGACAGGAAGCGTGACACTACTGCTGCAGCTCGGGAGGAAAGCGCACGTGCATGCCCCCACTCGAGACGAGGCCTGACTCCCCTGGGGAGACTCAGAAGCACCCCAAGATCCATGGCAACACTGGAGAGGAATCCTCAGGTTCCGGCCCCGACTCCACACAAGGACTGAGGCCCCGGCATGGACGGGAGAGGAATCCCGAGAGGTCCCCTAGCAACTCGCATGGGGACTGGCCTTTCCTGAGGCCACCAGAGCGGGTCCCTGAGGTCCCCGTCGTAACTCGAGAACACCTGCCGCAACTCGAGAAAATCCAGGAGGTTCTCCCCTCCAGGCGAGATGAGGCCCATTTCCGCTGAGGCGTCTCGAGGCTGATCACACCTCACCTCTGGAAATTCGAAAGGGTCCTTCACACCCTTGGTGCAAATCAAGAAGTTCCCCGACCTAGCCGTCTCCACTCGAGAGGAATCACGAGGGTCCCGCCCACATCCAGAGGAGCCCCGTTTCCGCCTCGTAGCCCGAGATGAGGGATCCTTTCCCTGCTTCGTCGGGAAAGAGTTCCCGGCGTTCCTGTCACATCTCAAGAGGAGGCCCTCTCAACAGGAACGGTGAGAGGAACTCCAGGGTCGTGCCACCATTCCAAGAGTCCCCCAGATGTCTCAGTCCATTCCAGAGGAACCTCTTTTCCCTTCACCGGCTCGTCTTTCACGCCGAGGATCGACTCACACCAAGGTGGCACGTGGCACAGCCCTGTGGGAAAGCCTCGTGGGAAAGCCTCGAGGGACAGCCTCGAGGGACAGCCTCGAGGGAAAGCCACAAATCCCTTGATCCACGTGACAGGAAGCGTGACACTACTGCTGCAGCTCGGGAGGAAAGCGCACGTGCATGCCCCCACTCGAGACGAGGCCTGACTCCCCTGGGGAGACTCAGAAGCACCCCAAGATCCATGGCAACACTGGAGAGGAATCCTCAGGTTCCGGCCCCGACTCCACACAAGGACTGAGGCCCCGGCATGGACGGGAGAGGAATCCCGAGAGGTCCCCTAGCAACTCGCATGGGGACTGGCCTTTCCTGAGGCCACAAGAGCGTGTCCCTGAGGTCCCCGTCGTAACTCGAGAAGACCTGCCGCAACTCGAGAAAATCCAGGAGGTTCTCCCCTCCAGGCGAGATGAGGCCCATTTCCGCTGAGGCGTCTCGAGGCTGATCACACCTCACCTCTGGAACTTCAAAAGGGTCCTTCACACCCTTGGTGCAAATCAAGAAGTTCCCCGACCTAGCCGTCTCCACTCGAGAGGAATCACGAGGGTCCCGCCCACATCCAGAGGAGCCCCATTTCCGCCTCGTAGCTCGAGATGAGGGATCCTTTCCCTGCTTCGTCGGGAAAGAGTTCCCGGCGTTCCCGTCGCATCTCAAGAGGAGGCCCTCTCTACAGGAACGGCGAGAGGAACTCCAGGGTCGTGCCACCATTCCAAGAGTCCCCCAGATGTCTCAGTCCATTCCAGAGGAACCTCTTTTCCCTTCACCGGCTCGTCTTTCACGCCGAGGATCGACTCACACCAAGGTGGAACGTGGCACAGCCCTGTGGGAAAGCCTCGTGGGAAAGCCTCGAGGGACAGCCTCGAGGGACAGCCTCGAGGGAAAGCCACAGATCCCTTGATCCACGTGACAGGAAGCGTGACACTACTGCTGCAGCTCGGGAGGAAAGCGCACGTGCATGCCCCCACTCGAGACGAGGCCTGACTCCCCTGGGGAGACTCAGAAGCACCCCAAGATCCATGGCAACACTGGAGAGGAATCCTCAGGTTCCGGCCCCAACTCCACACAAGGACTGAGGCCCCGGAATGGACGGGAGAGGAATCCCGAGAGGTCCCCTAGCAACTCGCATGGGGACTGGCCTTTCCTGAGGCCACAAGAGCGTGTCCCTGAGGTCCCCGTCGTAACTCGAGAAGACCTGCCGCAACTCGAGAAAATCCAGGAGGTTCTCCCCTCCAGGCGAGATGAGGCCCATTTCCGCTGACGCGTCTCGAGGCTGATCACACCTCACCTCTGGAACTTCGAAAGGGTCCTTCACACCCTTGGTGCAAATCAAGAAGTTCCCCGACCTAGCCATCTCCACTCGAGAGGAATCAGGAGGGTCCCTCCCACATCCAGAGGAGCCCCGTTTCCGCCTCGTAGCTCGAGATGAGGGATCCTTTCCCTGCTTCGTCGGGAAAGAGTTCCCGGCGTTCCCGTCGCATCTCAAGAGGAGGCCCTCTCAACAGGAACGGCGAGAGGAACTCCAGGGTCGTGCCACCATTCCAAGAGTCCCCCAGATGTCTCAGTCCATTCCAGAGGAACCTCTTTTCCCTTCACCGGCTCGTCTTTCACGCCGAGGATCGACTCACACCAAGGTGGCACGTGGCACAGCCCTGTGGGAAAGCCTCGTGGGAAAGCCTCGAGGGACAGCCTCGAGGGAAAGCCACAGATCCCTTGATCCACGTGACAGGAAGCGTGACACTACTGCTGCAGCTCGGGAGGAAAGCGCACGTGCATGCCCCCACTCGAGACGAGGCCTGACTCCCCTGGGGAGACTCAGAAGCACCCCAAGATCCATGGCAACACTGGAGAGGAATCCTCAGGTTCCGGCCCCGACTCCACACAAGGACTCAGGCCCCGGCATGGATGGGAGAGGAATCCCGAGAGGTCCCGTAGCAACTCGCATGGGGACTGGCCTTTGCTGAGGCCACCAGAGCGGGTCCCTGAGGTCCCCGTCGTAACTCGAGAAGACCTGCCGCAACTCGAGAAAATCCAGGAGGTTCTCCCCTCCAGGCGAGATGAGGCCCATTTCCGCTGAGGCGTCTCGAGGCTGATCACACCTCACCTCTGGAACTTCGAAAGGGTCCTTCACACCCTTGGTGCAAATCAAGAAGTTCCCCGACCTAGCCGACTCCACTCGAGAGGAATCACGAGGGTCCCGCCCACATCCAGAGGAGCCCCGTTTCCGCCTCGTAGCTCGAGATGAGGGATCCTTTCCCTGCTTCGTCGGGAAAGAGTTCCCGGCGTTCCCGTCGCATCTCAAGAGGAGGCCCTCTCTACAGGAACGGCGAGAGGAACTCCAGGGTCGTGCCACCATTCCAAAAGTCCCCCAGATGTCTCAGTCCATTCCAGAGGAACCTCTTTTCCCTTCACCGGCTCGTCTTTCACGCCGAGGATAGACTCACACCAAGGTGGCACGTGGCACAGCCCTGTGGGAAAGCCTCGTGGGAAAGCCTCGAGGGACAGCCTCGAGGGACAGCCTCGAGGGAAAGCCACAGATCCCTTGATCCACGTGACAGGAAGCGTGACACTACTGCTGCAGCTCCGGAGGAAAGCGCACGTGCATGCCCCCACTCGAGACGAGTCCTGACTCCCCTGGGGAGACTCAGAAGCACCCCAAGATCCATGGCAACACTGGAGAGGAATCCTCAGGTTCCGGCCCCGACTCCACACAAGGACTGAGGCCCCGGCATGGACGGGAGAGGAATCCCGAGAGGTCCCCTAGCAACTCGCATGGGGACTGGCCTTTCCTGAGGCCACAAGAGCGTGTCCCTGAGGTCCTCGTCGTAACTCGAGAAGACCTGCCGCAACTCGAGAAAATCCAGGAGGTTCTCCCCTCCAGGCGAGATGAGGCCCATTTCCGCTGAGGCGTCTCGAGGCTGATCACACCTCACCTCTGGAACTTTGAAAGGGTCCTTCACACCCTTGGTGCAAATCAAGAAGTTCCCCGACCTAGCCGTCTCCACTCGAGAGGAATCACGAGGGTCCCGCCCACATCCAGAGGAGCCCCGTTTCCGCCTCGTAGCTCGAGATGAGGGATCCTTTCCCTGCTTCGTCGGGAAAGAGTTCCCGGCGTTCCCGTCGCATCTCAAGAGGAGGCCCTCTCTACAGGAACGGCGAGAGGAACTCCAGGGTCGTGCCACCATTCCAAGAGTCCCCCAGATGTCTCAGTCCATTCCAGAGGAACCTCTTTTCCCTTCACCGGCTCGTCTTTCACGCCGAGGATCGACTCACACCAAGGTGGCACGTGGCACAGCCCTGTGGGAAAGCCTCGTGGGAAAGCCTCGAGGGACAGCCTCGAGGGACAGCCTCGAGGGAAAGCCACAGATCCCTTGATCCACGTGACAGGAAGCGTGACACTACTGCTGCAGCTCGGGAGGAAAGCGCACGTGCATGCCCCCACTCGAGACGAGGCCTGACTCCCCTGGGGAGACTCAGAAGCACCCCAAGATCCATGGCAACACTGGAGAGGAATCCTCAGGTTCCGGCCCCGACTCCACACAAGGACTGAGGCCCCGGCATGGACGGGAGAGGAATCCCGAGAGGTCCCCTAGCAACTCGCATGGGGACTGGCCTTTCCTGAGGCCACAAGAGCGTGTCCCTGAGGTCCTCGTCGTAACTCGAGAAGACCTGCCGCAACTCGAGAAAATCCAGGAGGTTCTCCCCTCCAGGCGAGATGAGGCCCATTTCCGCTGAGGCGTCTCGAGGCTGATCACACCTCACCTCTGGAACTTCGAAAGGGTCCTTCACACCCTTGGTGCAAATCAAGAAGTTCCCCGACCTAGCCGTCTCCACTCGAGAGGAATCACGAGGGTCCCGCCCACATCCAGAGGAGCCCCGTTTCCGCCTCGTAGCTCGAGATGAGGGATCCTTTCCCTGCTTCGTCGGGAAAGAGTTCCCGGCGTTCCCGTCGCATCTCAAGAGGAGGCCCTCTCAACAGGAACGGCGAGAGGAACTCCAGGGTCGTGCCACCATTCCAAGAGTCCCCCAGATGTCTCAGTCCATTCCAGAGGAACCTCTTTTCCCTTCACCGGCTCATCTTTCACGCCGAGGATCGACTCACACCAAGGTGGCACGTGGCACAGCCCTGTGGGAAAGCCTCGTGGGAAAGCCTCGAGGGACAGCCTCGAGGGAAAGCCACAGATCCCTTGATCCACGTGACAGGAAGCGTGACACTACTGCTGCAGCTCGGGAGGAAAGCGCACGTGCATGCCCCCACTCGAGACGAGGCCTGACTCCCCTGGGGAGACTCAGAAGCACCCCAAGATCCATGGCAACACTGGAGAGGAATCCTCAGGTTCCGGCCCCGACTCCACACAAGGACTGAGGCCCCGGCATGGACGGCAGAGGAATCCCGAGAGGTCCCCTAGCAACTCGCATGGGGACTAGCCTTTCCTGAGGCCATCAGAGCGGGTCCCTGTGGTCCCCGTCGTAACTCGAGAAGACCTGCCACAACTCGAGAAAATCCAGGAGGTTCTCCCCTCCAGGCGAGATGAGGCCCATTTCCGCTGAGGCGTCTCGAGGCTGATCACACCTCACCTCTGGAACTTCGAAAGGGTCCTTCACACCCTTGGTGCAAATCAAGAAGTTCCCCGACCTAGCCGTCTCCACTCGAGAGGAATCACGAGAGTCCCGCCCACATCCAGAGGAGCCCCGTTTCCGCCTCGTAGCTCGAGATGAGGGATCCTTTCCCTGCTTCGTCGGGAAAGAGTTCCCGGCCTTCCCGTCGCATCTCAAGAGGAGGCCCTCTCAACAGGAACGGCGAGAGGAACTCCAGGGTCGTGCCACCATTCCAAGAGTCCCCCAGATGTCTCAGTCCATTCCAGAGGAACCTCTTTTCCCTTCACCGGCTCGTCTTTCACGCCGAGGATCGACTCACACCAAGGTGGCACGTGGCACAGCCCTGTGGGAAAGCCTCGTGGGAAAGCCTCGAGGGACAGCCTCGAGGGACAGCCTCGAGGGAAAGCCACAGATCCCTTGATCCACGTGACAGGAAGCGTGACACTACTGCTGCAGCTCGGGAGGAAAGCGCACGTGCATGCTCCCACTCGAGACGAGGCCTGACTCCCCTGGGGAGACTCAGAAGCACCCCAAGATCCATGGCAACACTGGAGAGGAATCCTCAGGTTCCGGCCCCGACTCCACACAAGGACTGAGGCCCCGGCATGGACGGGAGAGGAATCCCGAGAGGTCCCCTAGCAACTCGCATGGGGACTGGCCTTTCCTGAGGCCACCAGAGCGGGTCCCTGAGGTCCTCGTCGTAACTCGAGAAGACCTGCCGCAACTCGAGAAAATCCAGGAGGTTCTCCCCTCCAGGCGAGATGAGGCCCATTTCCGCTGAGGCGTCTCGAGGCTGATCACACCTCACCTCTGGAACTTCGAAAGGGTCCTTCACACCCTTGGTGCAAATCAAGAAGTTCCCCGACCTAGCCGTCTCCACTCGAGAGGAATCACGAGGGTCCCGCCCACATCCAGAGGAGCCCCGTTTCCGCCTCGTAGCTCGAGATGAGGGATCCTTTCCCTGCTTCGTCGGTAAAGAGTTCCCGGCGTTCCCGTCGCATCTCAAGAGGAGGCCCTCTCAACAGGAACGGCGAGAGGAACTCCAGGGTCGTGCCACCATTCCAAGAGTCCCCCAGATGTCTCAGTCCATTCCAGAGGAACCTCTTTTCCCTTCACCGGCTCGTCTTTCACGCCGAGGATCGACTCACACCAAGGTGGCACGTGGCACAGCCCTGTGGGAAAGCCTCGTGGGAAAGCCTCGAGGGACAGCCTCGAGGGACAGCCTCGAGGGAAAGCCACAGATCCCTTGATCCACGTGACAGGAAGCGTGACACTACTGCTGCAGCTCGGGAGGAAAGCGCACGTGCATGCCCCCACTCGAGACGAGGCCTGACTCCCCTGGGGAGACTCAGAAGCACCCCAAGATCCATGGCAACACTGGAGAGGAATCCTCAGTTTCCGGCCCCGACTCCACACAAGGACTGAGGCCCCGGCATGGACGGGAGAGGAATCCCGAGAGGTCCCCTAGCAACTCGCATGGGGACTGGCCTTTCCTGAGGCCACCAGAGCGGGTCCCTGAGGTCCCCGTCGTAAGTCGAGAAGACCTGCCGCAACTCGAGAAAATCCAGGAGGTTCTCCCCTCCAGGCGAGATGAGGCCCATTTCCGCTGAGGCGTCTCGAGGCTGATCACACCTCACCTCTGGAACTTCGAAAGGGTCCTTCACACCCTTGGTGCAAATCAAGAAGTTCCCCGACATACCCGTCTCCACTCGAGAGGAATCACGAGGGTCCCGCCCACATCCAGAGGAGCCCCGTTTCCGCCTCGTAGCTCGAGATGAGGGATCCTTTCCCTGCTTCGTCGGGAAAGAGTTCCCGGCGTTCCCGTCGCATCTCAAGAGGAGGCCCTCTCAACAGGAACGGCGAGAGGAACTCCAGGGTCGTGCCACCATTCCAAGAGTCCCCCAGATGTCTCAGTCCATTCCAGAGGAAACTCTTTTCCCTTCACCGGCTCGTCTTTCACGCCGAGGATCGACTCACACCAAGGTGGCACGTGGCACAGCCCTGTGGGAAAGCCTCGTGGGAAAGCCTCGAGGGGCAGCCTCGAGGGAAAGCCACAGATCCCTTGATCCACGTGACAGGAAGCGTGACACTACTGCTGCAGCTCGGGAGGAAAGCGCACGTGCATGCCCCCACTCGAGACGAGGCCTGACTCCCCTGGGGAGACTCAGAAGCACCCCAAGATCCATGGCAACACTGGAGAGGAATCCTCAGGTTCCGGCCCCGACTCCACACAAGGACTGAGGCCCCGGCATGGACGGGAGAGGAATCCCGAGAGGTCCCCTAGCAACTCGCATGGGGACTGGCCTTTCCTGAGGCCACCAGAGCGGGTCCCTGAGGTCCTCGTCGTAACTCGAGAAGACCTGCCGCAACTCGAGAAAATCCAGGAGGTTCTCCCCTCCAGGCGAGATGAGGCCCATTTCCGCTGAGGCGTCTCGAGGATGATCACACCTCACCTCTGGAACTTCGAAAGGGTCCTTCACACCCTTGGTGCAAATCAAGAAGTTCCCCGACCTAGCCGTCTCCACTCGAGAGGAATCACGAGGGTCCCGCCCACATCCAGAGGAGCCCCGTTTCCGCCTCATAGCTCGAGATGAGGGATCCTTTCCCTGCTTCGTCGGGAAAGAGTTCCCGGCGTTCCCGTCGCATCTCAAGAGGAGGCCCTCTCTACAGGAACGGCGAGAGGAACTCCAGGGTCGTGCCACCATTCCAAGAGTCCCCCAGATGTCTCAGTCCTTTCCAGAGGAACCTCTTTTCCCTTCACCGGCTCGTCTTTCACGCCGAGGATCGACTCACACCAAGGTGGCACGTGGCACAGCCCTGTGGGAAAGCCTCGTGGGAAAGCCTCGAGGGACAGCCTCGAGGGAAAGCCACAGATCCCTTGATCCACGTGACAGGAAGCGTGACACTACTGCTGCAGCTCGGGAGGAAAGCGCACGTGCATGCCCCCACTCGAGACGAGGCCTGACTCCCCTGGGGAGACTCAGAAGCACCCCAAGATCCATGGAAACACTGGAGAGGAATCCTCAGGTTCCGGCCCCGACTCCACACAAGGACTGAGGCCCCGGCATGGACGGGAGAGGAATCCCGAGAGGTCCCCTAGCAACTCGCATGGGGACTGGCCTTTCCTGAGGCCACCAGAGCGGGTCCCTGAGGTCCCCGTCGTAACTCGAGAAGACCTGCCGCAACTCGAGAAAATCCAGGAGGTTCTCCCCTCCAGGCGAGATGAGGCCCATTTCCGCTGAGGCGTCTCGAGGCTGATCACACCTCACCTCTGGAACTTCGAAAGGGTCCTTCACACCCTTGGTGCAAATCAAGAAGTTCCCCGACCTAGCCGTCTCCACTCGAGAGGAATCACGAGGGTCCCGCCCACATCCAGAGGAGCCCCGTTTCCGCCTCGTAGCTCGAGATGAGGGATCCTTTCCCTGCTTCGTCGGGAAAGAGTTCCCGGCCTTCCCGTCGCATCTCAAGAGGAGGCCCTCTCAACAGGAACGGCGAGAGGAACTCCAGGGTCGTGCCACCATTCCAAGAGTCCCCCAGATGTCTCAGTCCATTCCAGAGGAACCTCTTTTCCCTTCACCGGCTCGTCTTTCACGCCGAGGATCGACTCACACCAAGGTGGCACGTGGCACAGCCCTGTGGGAAAGCCTCGTGGGAAAGCCTCGAGGGACAGCCTCGAGGGACAGCCTCGAGGGAAAGCCACAGATCCCTTGATCCACGTGACAGGAAGCGTGACACTACTGCTGCAGCTCGGGAGGAAAGCGCACGTGCATGCTCCCACTCGAGACGAGGCCTGACTCCCCTGGGGAGACTCAGAAGCACCCCAAGATCCATGGCAACACTGGAGAGGAATCCTCAGGTTCCGGCCCCGACTCCACACAAGGACTGAGGCCCCGGCATGGACGGGAGAGGAATCCCGAGAGGTCCCCTAGCAACTCGCATGGGGACTGGCCTTTCCTGAGGCCACCAGAGCGGGTCCCTGAGGTCCTCGTCGTAACTCGAGAAGACCTGCCGCAACTCGAGAAAATCCAGGAGGTTCTCCCCTCCAGGCGAGATGAGGCCCATTTCCGCTGAGGCGTCTCGAGGCTGATCACACCTCACCTCTGGAACTTCGAAAGGGTCCTTCACACCCTTGGTGCAAATCAAGAAGTTCCCCGACCTAGCCGTCTCCACTCGAGAGGAATCACGAGGGTCCCGCCCACATCCAGAGGAGCCCCGTTTCCGCCTCGTAGCTCGAGATGAGGGATCCTTTCCCTGCTTCGTCGGTAAAGAGTTCCCGGCGTTCCCGTCGCATCTCAAGAGGAGGCCCTCTCAACAGGAACGGCGAGAGGAACTCCAGGGTCGTGCCACCATTCCAAGAGTCCCCCAGATGTCTCAGTCCATTCCAGAGGAACCTCTTTTCCCTTCACCGGCTCGTCTTTCACGCCGAGGATCGACTCACACCAAGGTGGCACGTGGCACAGCCCTGTGGGAAAGCCTCGTGGGAAAGCCTCGAGGGACAGCCTCGAGGGACAGCCTCGAGGGAAAGCCACAGATCCCTTGATCCACGTGACAGGAAGCGTGACACTACTGCTGCAGCTCGGGAGGAAAGCGCACGTGCATGCCCCCACTCGAGACGAGGCCTGACTCCCCTGGGGAGACTCAGAAGCACCCCAAGATCCATGGCAACACTGGAGAGGAATCCTCAGTTTCCGGCCCCGACTCCACACAAGGACTGAGGCCCCGGCATGGACGGGAGAGGAATCCCGAGAGGTCCCCTAGCAACTCGCATGGGGACTGGCCTTTCCTGAGGCCACCAGAGCGGGTCCCTGAGGTCCCCGTCGTAAGTCGAGAAGACCTGCCGCAACTCGAGAAAATCCAGGAGGTTCTCCCCTCCAGGCGAGATGAGGCCCATTTCCGCTGAGGCGTCTCGAGGCTGATCACACCTCACCTCTGGAACTTCGAAAGGGTCCTTCACACCCTTGGTGCAAATCAAGAAGTTCCCCGACATACCCGTCTCCACTCGAGAGGAATCACGAGGGTCCCGCCCACATCCAGAGGAGCCCCGTTTCCGCCTCGTAGCTCGAGATGAGGGATCCTTTCCCTGCTTCGTCGGGAAAGAGTTCCCGGCGTTCCCGTCGCATCTCAAGAGGAGGCCCTCTCAACAGGAACGGCGAGAGGAACTCCAGGGTCGTGCCACCATTCCAAGAGTCCCCCAGATGTCTCAGTCCATTCCAGAGGAAACTCTTTTCCCTTCACCGGCTCGTCTTTCACGCCGAGGATCGACTCACACCAAGGTGGCACGTGGCACAGCCCTGTGGGAAAGCCTCGTGGGAAAGCCTCGAGGGGCAGCCTCGAGGGAAAGCCACAGATCCCTTGATCCACGTGACAGGAAGCGTGACACTACTGCTGCAGCTCGGGAGGAAAGCGCACGTGCATGCCCCCACTCGAGACGAGGCCTGACTCCCCTGGGGAGACTCAGAAGCACCCCAAGATCCATGGCAACACTGGAGAGGAATCCTCAGGTTCCGGCCCCGACTCCACACAAGGACTGAGGCCCCGGAATGGACGGGAGAGGAATCCCGAGAGGTCCCCTAGCAACTCGCATGGGGACTGGCCTTTCCTGAGGCCACCAGAGCGGGTCCCTGAGGTCCTCGTCGTAACTCGAGAAGACCTGCCGCAACTCGAGAAAATCCAGGAGGTTCTCCCCTCCAGGCGAGATGAGGCCCATTTCCGCTGAGGCGTCTCGAGGATGATCACACCTCACCTCTGGAACTTCGAAAGGGTCCTTCACACCCTTGGTGCAAATCAAGAAGTTCCCCGACCTAGCCGTCTCCACTCGAGAGGAATCACGAGGGTCCCGCCCACATCCAGAGGAGCCCCGTTTCCGCCTCATAGCTCGAGATGAGGGATCCTTTCCCTGCTTCGTCGGGAAAGAGTTCCCGGCGTTCCCGTCGCATCTCAAGAGGAGGCCCTCTCTACAGGAACGGCGAGAGGAACTCCAGGGTCGTGCCACCATTCCAAGAGTCCCCCAGATGTCTCAGTCCTTTCCAGAGGAACCTCTTTTCCCTTCACCGGCTCGTCTTTCACGCCGAGGATCGACTCACACCAAGGTGGCACGTGGCACAGCCCTGTGGGAAAGCCTCGTGGGAAAGCCTCGAGGGACAGCCTCGAGGGAAAGTCACAGATCCCTTGATCCACGTGACAGGAAGCGTGACACTACTGCTGCAGCTCGGGAGGAAAGCGCACGTGCATGCCCCCACTCGAGACGAGGCCTGACTCCCCTGGGGAGACTCAGAAGCACCCCAAGATCCATGGAAACACTGGAGAGGAATCCTCAGGTTCCGGCCCCGACTCCACACAAGGACTGAGGCCCCGGCATGGACGGGAGAGGAATCCCGAGAGGTCCCCTAGCAACTCGCATGGGGACTGGCCTTTCCTGAGGCCACCAGAGCGGGTCCCTGAGGTCCCCGTCGTAACTCGAGAAGACCTGCCGCAACTCGAGAAAATCCAGGAGGTTCTCCCCTCCAGGCGAGATGAGGCCCATTTCCGCTGAGGCGTCTCGAGGCTGATCACACCTCACCTCTGGAACTTCGAAAGGGTCCTTCACACCCTTGGTGCAAATCAAGAAGTTCCCCGACCTAGCCGTCTCCACTCGAGAGGAATCACGAGGGTCCCGCCCACATCCAGAGGAGCCCCGTTTCCGCCTCGTAGCTCGAGATGAGGGATCCTTTCCCTGCTTCGTCGGGAAAGAGTTCCCGGCCTTCCCGTCGCATCTCAAGCGGAGGCCCTCTCAACAGGAACGGCGAGAGGAACTCCAGGGTCGTGCCACCATTCCAAGAGTCCCCCAGATGTCTCAGTCCATTCCAGAGGAACCTCTTTTCCCTTCACCGGCTCGTCTTTCACGCCGAGGATCGACTCACACCAAGGTGGCACGTGGCACAGCCCTGTGGGAAAGCCTCGTGGGAAAGCCTCGAGGGACAGCCTCGAGGGAAAGCCACAGATCCCTTGATCCACGTGACAGGAAGCGTGACACTACTGCTGCAGCTCGGGAGGAAAGCGCACGTGCATGCCCCCACTCGAGACGAGGCCTGACTCCCCTGGGGAGACTCAGAAGCACCCCAAGATCCATGGCAACACTGGAGAGGAATCCTCAGGTTCCGGCCCCGACTCCACACAAGGACTGAGGCCCCGGCATGGACGGGAGAGGAATCCCGAGAGGTCCCCTAGCAACTCGCATGGGGACTGGCCTTTCCTGAGGCCACCAGAGCGGGTCCCTGAGGTCCCCGTCGTAACTCGAGAAGACCTGCCGCAACTCGAGAAAATCCAGGAGGTTCTCCCCTCCAGGCGAGATGAGGCCCATTTCCGCTGAGGCGTCTCGAGGCTGATCACACCTCACCTCTGGAACTTCGAAAGGGTCCTTCACACCCTTGGTGCAAATCAAGAAGTTCCCCGACCTAGCCGTCTCCACTCGAGAGGAATCACGAGGGTCCCGCCCACATCCAGAGGAGCCCCGTTTCCGCCTCGTAGCTCGAGATGAGGGATCCTTTCCCTGCTTCGTCGGGAAAGAGTTCCCGGCGTTCCCGTCGCATCTCAAGAGGAGGCCCTCTCACAGGAACGCCGAGAGGAACTCCAGGGTCGTGCCACCATTCCAAGAGTCCCCCAGATGTCTCAGTCCATTCCAGAGGAACCTCTTTTCCCTCGCCGGCTCGTCTTTCACGCCGAGGATCGACTCACACCAAGGTGGCACGTGGCACAGCCCTGTGGGAAAGCCTCGTGGGAAAGCCTCGAGGGACAGCCTCGAGGGACAGCCTCGAGGGAAAGCCACAGATCCCTTGATCCACGTGACAGGAAGCGTGACACTACTGCTGCAGCTCGGGAGGAAAGCGCACGTGCATGCCCCCACTCGAGACGAGGCCTGACTCCCCTGGGGAGACTCAGAAGCACCCCAAGAGCCATGGCAACACTGGAGAGGAATCCTCTGGTTCCGGCCCCGACTCCACACAAGGACTGAGGCCCCGGCATGGACGGGAGAGGAATCCCGAGAGGTCCCCTAGCAACTCGCATGGGGACTGGCCTTTCCTGAGGCCACCAGAGCGGGTCCCTGAGGTCCCCGTCGTAACTCGAGAAGACCTGCCGCAACTCGAGAAAATCCAGGAGGTTCTCCCCTCCAGGCGAGATGAGGCCCATTTCCGCTGAGGCGTGTCGAGGATGATCACACCTCCCCTCTGGAACTTCGAAAGGGTCCTTCACACCCTTGGTGCAAATCAAGAAGTTCCCCGACCTAGCCGTCTCCACTCGAGAGGAATCACGAGGGTCCCGCCCACACCCAGAGGAGCCCCGTTTCCGCCTCGTAGCTCGAGATGAGGGATCCTTTCCCTGCTTCGTCGGGAAAGAGTTCCCGGCGTTCCCGTCGCATCTCAAGAGGAGGCCCTCTCTACAGGAACGGCGAGAGGAACTCCAGGGTCGTGCCACCATTCCAAGAGTCCCCGAGATGTCTCAGTCCATTCCAGAGGAACCTCTTTTCCCTTCACCGGCTCGTCTTTCACGCCGAGGATCGACTCACACCAAGGTGGCACGTGGCACAGCCCTGTGGGAAAGCCTCGTGGGAAAGCCTCGAGGGACAGCCTCGAGGGACAGCCTCGAGGGAAAGCCACAGATCCCTTGATCCACGTGACAGGAAGCGTGACACTACTGCTGCAGCTCGGGAGGAAAGCGCACGTGCATGCCCCCACTCGAGACGAGGCCTGACTCCCCTGGGGAGACTCAGAAGCACCCCAAGATCCATGGCAACACTGGAGAGGAATCCTCAGGTTCCGGCCCCGACTCCACACAAGGACTGAGGCCCCGGCATGGACGGGAGAGGAATCCCGAGAGGTCCCCTAGCAACTCGCATGGGGACTGGCCTTTCCAGAGGCCACAAGAGCGTGTCCCTGAGGTCCCCGTCGTAACTCGAGAAGACCTGCCGCAACTCGAGAAAATCCAGGAGGTTCTCCCCTCCAGGCGAGATGAGGCCCATTTCCGCTGAGGCGTCTCGAGGCTGATCACACCTCACCTCTGGAACTTCGAAAGGGTCCTTCACACCCTTGGTGCAAATCAAGAAGTTCCCCGACCTAGCCGTCTCCACTCGAGAGGAATCACGAGGGTCCCGCCCACATCCAGAGGAGCCCCGTTTCCGCCTCGTAGCTCGAGATGAGGGATCCTTTCCCTGCTTCGTCGGGAAAGAGTTCCCGGCGTTCCCGTCGCATCTCAAGAGGAGGCCCTCTCACAGGAACGCCGAGAGGAACTCCAGGGTCGTGCCACCATTCCAAGAGTCCCCCAGATGTCTCAGTCCATTCCAGAGGAACCTCTTTTCCCTCGCCGGCTCGTCTTTCACGCCGAGGATCGACTCACACCAAGGTGGCACGTGGCACAGCCCTGTGGGAAAGCCTCGTGGGAAAGCCTCGAGGGACAGCCTCGAGGGACAGCCTCGAGGGAAAGCCACAGATCCCTTGATCCACGTGACAGGAAGCGTGACACTACTGCTGCAGCTCGGGAGGAAAGCGCACGTGCATGCCCCCACTCGAGACGAGGCCTGACTCCCCTGGGGAGACTCAGAAGCACCCCAAGATCCATGGCAACACTGGAGAGGAATCCTCAGGTTCCGGCCCCGACTCCACACAAGGACTGAGGCCCCGGCATGGACGGGAGAGGAATCCCGAGAGGTCCCCTAGCAACTCGCATGGGGACTGGCCTTTCCTGAGGCCACAAGAGCGGGTCCCTGAGGTCCCCGTCGTAAGTCGAGAAGACCTGCCGCAACTCGAGAAAATCCAGGAGGTTCTCCCCTCCAGGCGAGATGAGGCCCATTTCCGCTGAGGCGTCTCGAGGCTGATCACACCTCACCTCTGGAACTTCGAAAGGGTCCTTCACACCCTTGGTGCAAATCAAGAAGTTCCCCGACCTAGCCGTCTCCACTCGAGAGGAATCACGAGGGTCCCGCCCACATCCAGAGGAGCCCCGTTTCCGCCTCGTAGCTCGAGATGAGGGATCCTTTCCCTGCTTTGTCGGGAAAGAGTTCCCGGCGTTCCCGTCGCATCTCAAGAGGAGGCCCTCTCAACAGGAACGGCGAGAGGAACTCCAGGGTCGTGCCACCATTCCAAGAGTCCCCCAGATGTCTCAGTCCATTCCAGAGGAACCTCTTTTCCCTCGCCGGCTCGTCTTTCACGCCGAGGATCGACTCACACCAAGGTGGCACGTGGCACAGCCCTGTGGGAAAGCCTCGTGGGAAAGCCTCGAGGGACAGCCTCGAGGGACAGCCTCGAGGGAAAGCCACAGATCCCTTGATCCACGTGACAGGAAGCGTGACACTACTGCTGCAGCTCGGGAGGAAAGCGCACGTGCATGCCCCCACTCGAGACGAGGCCTGACTCCCCTGGGGAGACTCAGAAGCACCCCAAGATCCATGGCAACACTGGAGAGGAATCCTCAGGTTCCGGCCCCGACTCCACACAAGGACTGAGGCCCCGGCATGGACGGGAGAGGAATCCGGAGAGGTCCCCTAGCAACTCGCATGGGGACTGGCCTTTCCTGAGGCCACCAGAGCGGGTCCCTGAGGTCCCCGTCGTAACTCGAGAAGACCTGCCGCAACTCGAGAAAATCCAGGAGGTTCTCCCCTCCAGGCGAGATGAGGCCCATTTCCGCTGAGGCGTCTCGAGGCTGATCACACCTCACCTCTGGAACTTCGAAAGGGTCCTTCACACCCTTGGTGCAAATCAAGAAGTTCCCCGACCTAGCCGTCTCCACTCGAGAGGAATCACGAGGGTCCCGCCCACATCCAGAGGAGCCCCGTTTCCGCCTCGTAGCTCGAGATGAGGGATCCTTTCCCTGCTTCGTCGGGAAAGAGTTCCCGGCCTTCCCGTCGCATCTCAAGAGGAGGCCCTCTCAACAGGAACGCCGAGAGGAACTCCAGGGTCGTGCCACCATTCCAAGAGTCCCCCAGATGTCTCAGTCCATTCCAGAGGAACCTCTTTTCCCTCGCCGGCTCGTCTTTCACGCCGAGGATCGACTCACACCAAGGTGGCACGTGGCACAGCCCTGTGGGAAAGCCTCGTGGGAAAGCCTCGAGGGACAGCCTCGAGGGACAGCCTCGAGGGAAAGCCACAGATCCCTTGATCCACGTGACAGGAAGCGTGACACTACTGCTGCAGCTCGGGAGGAAAGCGCACGTGCATGCCCCCACTCGAGACGAGGCCTGACTCCCCTGGGGAGACTCAGAAGCACCCCAAGATCCATGGCAACACTGGAGAGGAATCCTCAGGTTTCGGCCCCGACTCCACACAAGGACTGAGGCCCCGGCATGGATGGGAGAGGAATCCCGAGAGGTCCCCTAGCAACTCGCATGGGGACTGGCCTTTCCTGAGGCCACAAGAGCGGGTCCCTGAGGTCCCCGTCGTAAGTCGAGAAGACCTGCCGCAACTCGAGAAAATCCAGGAGGTTCTCCCCTCCAGGCGAGATGAGGCCCATTTCCGCTGAGGGGTCTCGAGGCTGATCACACCTCACCTCTGGAACTTCGAAAGGGTCCTTCACACCCTTGGTGCAAATCAAGAAGTTCCCCGACCTAGCCGTCTCCACTCGAGAGGAATCACGAGGGTCCCGCCCACATCCAGAGGAGCCCCGTTTCCGCCTCGTAGCTCGAGATGAGGGATCCTTTCCCTGCTTCGTCGGGAAAGAGTTCCCGGCGTTCCCGTCGCATCTCAAGAGGAGGCCCTCTCAACAGGAACGGCGAGAGGAACTCCAGGGTCGTGCCACCATTCCAAGAGTCCCCCAGATGTCTCAGTCCATTCCAGAGGAACCTCTTTTCCCTCGCCGGCTCGTCTTTCACGCCGAGGATCGACTCACACCAAGGTGGCACGTGGCACAGCCCTGTGGGAAAGCCTCGTGGGAAAGCCTCGAGGGACAGCCTCGAGGGAAAGCCACAGATCCCTTGATCCACGTGACAGGAAGCGTGACACTACTGCTGCAGCTCGGGAGGAAAGCGCACGTGCATGCCCCCACTCGAGACGAGGCCTGACTCCCCTGGGGAGACTCAGAAGCACCCCAAGATCCATGGCAACACTGGAGAGGAATCCTCAGGTTCCGGCCCCGACTCCACACAAGGACTGAGGCCCCGGCATGGACGGGAGAGGAATCCCGAGAGGTCCCCTAGCAACTCGCATGGGGACTGGCCTTTCCAGAGGCCACAAGAGCGTGTCCCTGAGGTCCCCGTCGTAACTCGAGAAGACCTGCCGCAACTCGAGAAAATCCAGGAGGTTCTCCCCTCCAGGCGAGATGAGGCCCATTTCCGCTGAGGCGTCTCGAGGCTGATCACACCTCACCTCTGGAACTTCGAAAGGGTCCTTCACACCCTTGGTGCAAATCAAGAAGTTCCCCGACCTAGCCGTCTCCACTCGAGAGGAATCACGAGGGTCCCGCCCACATCCAGAGGAGCCCCGTTTCCGCCTCGTAGCTCGAGATGAGGGATCCTTTCCCTGCTTCGTCGGGAAAGAGTTCCCGGCGTTCCCGTCGCATCTCAAGAGGAGGCCCTCTCACAGGAACGCCGAGAGGAACTCCAGGGTCGTGCCACCATTCCAAGAGTCCCCCAGATGTCTCAGTCCATTCCAGAGGAACCTCTTTTCCCTCGCCGGCTCGTCTTTCACGCCGAGGATCGACTCACACCAAGGTGGCACGTGGCACAGCCCTGTGGGAAAGCCTCGTGGGAAAGCCTCGAGGGACAGCCTCGAGGGACAGCCTCGAGGGAAAGCCACAGATCCCTTGATCCACGTGACAGGAAGCGTGACACTACTGCTGCAGCTCGGGAGGAAAGCGCACGTGCATGCCCCCACTCGAGACGAGGCCTGACTCCCCTGGGGAGACTCAGAAGCACCCCAAGATCCATGGCAACACTGGAGAGGAATCCTCAGGTTCCGGCCCCGACTCCACACAAGGACTGAGGCCCCGGCATGGACGGGAGAGGAATCCCGAGAGGTCCCCTAGCAACTCGCATGGGGACTGGCCTTTCCTGAGGCCACAAGAGCGGGTCCCTGAGGTCCCCGTCGTAAGTCGAGAAGACCTGCCGCAACTCGAGAAAATCCAGGAGGTTCTCCCCTCCAGGCGAGATGAGGCCCATTTCCGCTGAGGCGTCTCGAGGCTGATCACACCTCACCTCTGGAACTTCGAAAGGGTCCTTCACACCCTTGGTGCAAATCAAGAAGTTCCCCGACCTAGCCGTCTCCACTCGAGAGGAATCACGAGGGTCCCGCCCACATCCAGAGGAGCCCCGTTTCCGCCTCGTAGCTCGAGATGAGGGATCCTTTCCCTGCTTTGTCGGGAAAGAGTTCCCGGCGTTCCCGTCGCATCTCAAGAGGAGGCCCTCTCAACAGGAACGGCGAGAGGAACTCCAGGGTCGTGCCACCATTCCAAGAGTCCCCCAGATGTCTCAGTCCATTCCAGAGGAACCTCTTTTCCCTCGCCGGCTCGTCTTTCACGCCGAGGATCGACTCACACCAAGGTGGCACGTGGCACAGCCCTGTGGGAAAGCCTCGTGGGAAAGCCTCGAGGGACAGCCTCGAGGGACAGCCTCGAGGGAAAGCCACAGATCCCTTGATCCACGTGACAGGAAGCGTGACACTACTGCTGCAGCTCGGGAGGAAAGCGCACGTGCATGCCCCCACTCGAGACGAGGCCTGACTCCCCTGGGGAGACTCAGAAGCACCCCAAGATCCATGGCAACACTGGAGAGGAATCCTCAGGTTCCGGCCCCGACTCCACACAAGGACTGAGGCCCCGGCATGGACGGGAGAGGAATCCGGAGAGGTCCCCTAGCAACTCGCATGGGGACTGGCCTTTCCTGAGGCCACCAGAGCGGGTCCCTGAGGTCCCCGTCGTAACTCGAGAAGACCTGCCGCAACTCGAGAAAATCCAGGAGGTTCTCCCCTCCAGGCGAGATGAGGCCCATTTCCGCTGAGGCGTCTCGAGGCTGATCACACCTCACCTCTGGAACTTCGAAAGGGTCCTTCACACCCTTGGTGCAAATCAAGAAGTTCCCCGACCTAGCCGTCTCCACTCGAGAGGAATCACGAGGGTCCCGCCCACATCCAGAGGAGCCCCGTTTCCGCCTCGTAGCTCGAGATGAGGGATCCTTTCCCTGCTTCGTCGGGAAAGAGTTCCCGGCCTTCCCGTCGCATCTCAAGAGGAGGCCCTCTCAACAGGAACGCCGAGAGGAACTCCAGGGTCGTGCCACCATTCCAAGAGTCCCCCAGATGTCTCAGTCCATTCCAGAGGAACCTCTTTTCCCTCGCCGGCTCGTCTTTCACGCCGAGGATCGACTCACACCAAGGTGGCACGTGGCACAGCCCTGTGGGAAAGCCTCGTGGGAAAGCCTCGAGGGACAGCCTCGAGGGACAGCCTCGAGGGAAAGCCACAGATCCCTTGATCCACGTGACAGGAAGCGTGACACTACTGCTGCAGCTCGGGAGGAAAGCGCACGTGCATGCCCCCACTCGAGACGAGGCCTGACTCCCCTGGGGAGACTCAGAAGCACCCCAAGATCCATGGCAACACTGGAGAGGAATCCTCAGGTTTCGGCCCCGACTCCACACAAGGACTGAGGCCCCGGCATGGATGGGAGAGGAATCCCGAGAGGTCCCCTAGCAACTCGCATGGGGACTGGCCTTTCCTGAGGCCACAAGAGCGGGTCCCTGAGGTCCCCGTCGTAAGTCGAGAAGACCTGCCGCAACTCGAGAAAATCCAGGAGGTTCTCCCCTCCAGGCGAGATGAGGCCCATTTCCGCTGAGGCGTCTCGAGGCTGATCACACCTCACCTCTGGAACTTCGAAAGGGTCCTTCACACCCTTGGTGCAAATCAAGAAGTTCCCCGACCTAGCCGTCTCCACTCGAGAGGAATCACGAGGGTCCCGCCCACATCCAGAGGAGCCCCGTTTCCGCCTCGTAGCTCGAGATGAGGGATCCTTTCCCTGCTTCGTCGGGAAAGAGTTCCCGGCGTTCCCGTCGCATCTCAAGAGGAGGCCCTCTCAACAGGAACGGCGAGAGGAACTCCAGGGTCGTGCCACCATTCCAAGAGTCCCCCAGATGTCTCAGTCCATTCCAGAGGAACCTCTTTTCCCTCGCCGGCTCGTCTTTCACGCCGAGGATCGACTCACACCAAGGTGGCACGTGGCACAGCCCTGTGGGAAAGCCTCGTGGGAAAGCCTCGAGGGACAGCCTCGAGGGAAAGCCACAGATCCCTTGATCCACGTGACAGGAAGCGTGACACTACTGCTGCAGCTCGGGAGGAAAGCGCACGTGCATGCCCCCACTCGAGACGAGGCCTGACTCCCCTGGGGAGACTCAGAAGCACCCCAAGATCCATGGCAACACTGGAGAGGAATCCTCAGGTTCCGGCCCCGACTCCACACAAGGACTGAGGCCCCGGCATGGACGGGAGAGGAATCCCGAGAGGTCCCCTAGCAACTCGCATGGGGACTGGCCTTTCCTGAGGCCACCAGAGCGGGTCCCTGAGGTCCCCGTCGTAACTCGAGAAGACCTGCCGCAACTCGAGAAAATCCAGGAGGTTCTCCCCTCCAGGCGAGATGAGGCCCATTTCCGCTGAGGCGTGTCGAGGATGATCACACCTCCCCTCTGGAACTTCGAAAGGGTCCTTCACACCCTTGGTGCAAATCAAGAAGTTCCCCGACCTAGCCGTCTCCACTCGAGAGGAATCACGAGGGTCCCGCCCACATCCAGAGGAGCCCCGTTTCCGCCTCGTAGCTCGAGATGAGGGATCCTTTCCCTGCTTCGTCGGGAAAGAGTTCCCGGCGTTCCCGTCGCATCTCAAGAGGAGGCCCTCTCTACAGGAACGGCGAGAGGAACTCCAGGGTCGTGCCACCATTCCAAGAGTCCCCCAGATGTCTCAGTCCATTCCAGAGGAACCTCTTTTCCCTTCACCGGCTCGTCTTTCACGCCGAGGATCGACTCACACCAAGGTGGCACGTGGCACAGCCCTGTGGGAAAGCCTCGTGGGAAAGCCTCGAGGGACAGCCTCGAGGGACAGCCTCGAGGGAAAGCCACAGATCCCTTGATCCACGTGACAGGAAGCGTGACACTACTGCTGCAGCTCGGGAGGAAAGCGCACGTGCATGCCCCCACTCGAGACGAGGCCTGACTCCCCTGGGGAGACCAGAAGCACCCCAAGATCCATGGCAACACTGGAGAGGAATCCTCAGGTTCCGGCCCCGACTCCACACAAGGACTGAGGCCCCGGCATGGACGGGAGAGGAATCCCGAGAGGTCCCCTAGCAACTCGCATGGGGACTGGCCTTTCCTGAGGCCACAAGAGCGTGTCCCTGAGGTCCCCGTCGTAACTCGAGAAGACCTGCCGCAACTCGAGAAAATCCAGGAGGTTCTCCCCTCCAGGCGAGATGAGGCCCATTTCCGCTGAGGCGTCTCGAGGCTGATCACACCTCACCTCTGGAACTTCGAAAGGGTCCTTCACACCCTTGGTGCAAATCAAGAAGTTCCCCGACCTAGCCGTCTCCACTCGAGAGGAATCACGAGGGTCCCGCCCACATCCAGAGGAGCCCCGTTTCCGCCTCGTAGCTCGAGATGAGGGATCCTTTCCCTGCTTCGTCGGGAAAGAGTTCCCGGCGTTCCCGTCGCATCTCAAGAGGAGGCCCTCTCAACAGGAACGCCGAGAGGAACTCCAGGGTCGTGCCACCATTCCAAGAGTCCCCCAGATGTCTCAGTCCATTCCAGAGGAACCTCTTTTCCCTCGCCGGCTCGTCTTTCACGCCGAGGATCGACTCACACAAAGGTGGCACGTGGCACAGCCCTGTGGGAAAGCCTCGTGGGAAAGCCTCGAGGGACAGCCTCGAGGGACAGCCTCGAGGGAAAGCCACAGATCCCTTGATCCACGTGACAGGAAGCGTGACACTACTGCTGCAGCTCGGGAGGAAAGCGCACGTGCATGCCCCCACTCGAGACGAGGCCTGACTCCCCTGGGGAGACTCAGAAGCACCCCAAGATCCATGGCAACACTGGAGAGGAATCCTCAGGTTCCGGCCCCGACTCCACACAAGGACTGAGGCCCCGGCATGGACGGGAGAGGAATCCCGAGAGGTCCCCTAGCAACTCGCATGGGGACTGGCCTTTCCTGAGGCCACAAGAGCGGGTCCCTGAGGTCCCCGTCGTAAGTCGAGAAGACCTGCCGCAACTCGAGAAAATCCAGGAGGTTCTCCCCTACAGGCGAGATGAGGCCCATTTCCGCTGAGGCGTCTCGAGGCTGATCACACCTCACCTCTGGAACTTCGAAAGGGTCCTTCACACCCTTGGTGCAAATCAAGAAGTTCCCCGACCTAGCCGTCTCCACTCGAGAGGAATCACGAGGGTCCCGCCCACATCCAGAGGAGCCCCGTTTCCGCCTCGTAGCTCG
Organism: Budorcas taxicolor; assembly: GCF_023091745.1. Classification (NCBI taxonomy): domain Eukaryota; kingdom Metazoa; phylum Chordata; class Mammalia; order Artiodactyla; family Bovidae; genus Budorcas; species Budorcas taxicolor. The sequence goes on from NW_026292589.1 coordinate 1,614,232, forward strand.
AGATGAGGGATCCTTTCCCTGCTTCGTCGGGAAAGAGTTCCCGGCGTTCCCGTCGCATCTCAAGAGGAGGCCCTCTCAACAGGAACGGCGAGAGGAACTCCAGGGTCGTGCCACCATTCCAAGAGTCCCCCAGATGTCTCAGTCCATTCCAGAGGAACCTCTTTTCCCTCGCCGGCTCGTCTTTCACGCCGAGGATCGACTCACACCAAGGTGGCACGTGGCACAGCCCTGTGGGAAAGCCTCGTGGGAAAGCCTCGAGGGACAGCCTCGAGGGACAGCCTCGAGGGAAAGCCACAGATCCCTTGATCCACGTGACAGGAAGCGTGACACTACTGCTGCAGCTCGGGAGGAAACCGCACGTGCATGCCCCCACTCGAGACGAGGCCTGACTCCCCTGGGGAGTCTCAGAAGCACCCCAAGATCCATGGCAACACTGGAGAGGAATCCTCAGGTTCCGGCCCCGACTCCACACAAGGACTGAGGCCCCGGCATGGACGGGAGAGGAATCCCGAGAGGTCCCCTAGCAACTCGCATGGGGACTGGCCTTTCCTGAGGCCACCAGAGCGGGTCCCTGAGGTCCCCGTCGTAAGTCGAGAAGACCTGCCGCAACTCGAGAAAATCCAGGAGGTTCTCCCCTCCAGGCGAGATGAGGCCCATTTCCGCTGAGGCGTCTCGAGGCTGATCACACCTCACCTCTGGAACTTCGAAAGGGTCCTTCACACCCTTGGTGCAAATCAAGAAGTTCCCCGACCTAGCCGTCTCCACTCGAGAGGAATCACGAGGGTCCCGCCCACATCCAGAGGAGCCCCGTTTCCGCCTCGTAGCTCGAGATGAGGGATCCTTTCCCTGCTTCGTCGGGAAAGAGTTCCCTGCGTTCCCGTCGCATCTCAAGAGAAGGCCCTCTCAACAGGAACGGCGAGAGGAACTCCAGGGTCGTGCCACCATTCCAAGAGTCCCCCAGATGTCTCAGTCCATTCCAGAGGAACCTCTTTTCCCTCGCCGGCTCGTCTTTCACGCCGAGGATCGACTCACACCAAGGTGGCACGTGGCACAGCCCTGTGGGAAAGCCTCGTGGGAAAGCCTCGAGGGACAGCCTCGAGGGACAGCCTCGAGGGAAAGCCACAGATCCCTTGATCCACGTGACAGGAAGCGTGACACTACTGCTGCAGCTCCGGAGGAAAGCGCACGTGCATGCCCCCACTCGAGACGAGGCCTGACTCCCCTGGGGAGACTCAGAAGCACCCTAAGATCCATGGCAACACTGGAGAGGAATCCTCAGGTTCCGGCCCCGACTCCACACAAGGACTGAGGCCCCGGCATGGACGGGAGAGGAATCCCGAGAGATCCCGTAGCAACGCGCATGGGGAGTGGCCTTTCCTGAGGCCACCAGAGCGGGTCCCTGAGGTCCCCGTCGTAACTCGAGAAGACCTGCCGCAACTCGAGAAAATCCAGGAGGTTCTCCCCTCCAGGCGAGATGAGGCCCATTTCCGCTGAGGCGTCTCTAGGCTGATCACACCTCACCTCTGGAACTTCGAAAGGGTCCTTCACACCCTTGGTGCAAATCAAGAAGTTCCCCGACCTAGCCGTCTCCACTCGAGAGGAATCACGAGGGTCCCGCCCACATCCAGAGGAGCCCCGTTTCCGCCTCGTAGCTCGAGAGGAGGGATCCTTTCCCTGCTTCGTCGGGAAAGAGTTCCCGGCGTTCCCGTCGCATCTCAAGAGGAGGCCCTCTCTACAGGAACGGCGAGAGGAACTCCAGGGTCGTGCCACCATTCCAAGAGTCCCCCAGATGTCTCAGTCCATTCCAGAGGAACCTCTTTTCCCTTCACCGGCTCGTCTTTCACGCCGAGGATCGACTCACACCAAGGTGGCACGTGGCACAGCCCTGTGGGAAAGCCTCGTGGGAAAGCCTCGAGGGACAGCCTCGAGGGACAGCCTCGAGGGAAAGCCACAGATCCCTTGATCCACGTGACAGGAAGCGTGACACTACTGCTGCAGCTCGGGAGGAAAGTGCACGTGCATGCCCCCACTCGAGACGAGGCCTGACTCCCCTGGGGAGACTCAGAAGCACCCCAAGATCCATGGCAACACTGGAGAGGAATCCTCAGGTTCCGGCCCCGACTCCACACAAGGACTGAGGCCCCGGCATGGACGGGAGAGGAATCCCGAGAGGTCCCCTAGCAACTCGCATGGGGACTGGCCTTTCCTGAGGCCACCAGAGCGGGTCCCTGAGGTCCCCGTCGTAACTCGAGAACACCTGCCGCAACTCGAGAAAATCCAGGAGGTTCTCCCCTCCAGGCGAGATGAGGCCCATTTCCGCTGAGTCGTCTCGAGGCTGATCAAACCTCACCTCTGGAACTTCGAAAGGGTCCTTCACACCCTTGGTGCAAATCAAGAAGTTCCCCGACCTAGCCGTCTCCACTCGAGAGGAATCACGAGGGTCCCGCCCACATCCAGAGGAGCCCCGTTTCCGCCTCGTAGCTCGAGATGAGGGATCCTTTCCCTGCTTCGTCGGGAAAGAGTTCCCGGCCTTCCCGTCGCATCTCAAGAGGAGGCCCTCTCAACAGGAACGGCGAGAGGAACTCCAGGGTCGTGCCACCATTCCAAGAGTCCCCCAGATGTCTCAGTCCATTCCAGAGGAAGCTCTTTTCCCTTCACCGGCTCGTCTTTCACGCCGAGGATCGACTCACACCAAGGTGGCACGTGGTACAGCCCTGTGGGAAAGCCTCGTGGGAAAGCCTCGAGGGACAGCCTCGAGGGAAAGCCACAGATCCCTTGATCCACGTGACAGGAAGCGTGACACTACTGCTGCAGCTCGGGAGGAAAGCGCACGTGCATGCCCCCACACGAGACGAGGCCTGACTCCCCTGGGGAGACTCAGAAGCACCCCAAGATCCATGGCAACACTGGAGAGGAATCCTCAGGTTCCGGCCCCGACTCCACACAAGGACTGAGGCCCCGGCATGGACGGGAGAGGAATCCCGAGAGGTCCCCTAGCAACTCGCATGGGGACTGGCCTTTCCTGAGGCCACCAGAGCGGGTCCCTGAGGTCCCCGTCGTAACTCGAGAAGACCTGCCGCAACTCGAGAAAATCCAGGAGGTTCTCCCCTCCAGGCGAGATGAGGCCCATTTCCGCTGAGGCGTCTCGAGGCTGATCACACCTCACCTCTGGAACTTCGAAAGGGTCCTTCACACCCTTGGTGCAAATCAAGAAGTTCCCCGACCTAGCCGTCTCCACTCGAGAGGAATCACGAGGGTCCCGCCCACATCCAGAGGAGCCCCGTTTCCGCCTCGTAGCTCGAGATGAGGGATCCTTTCCCTGCTTCGTCGGGAAAGAGTTCCCGGCGTTCCCGTCGCATCTCAAGAGGAGGCCCTCTCTACAGGAACGGCGAGAGGAACTCCAGGGTCGTGCCACCATTCCAAGAGTCCCCCAGATGTCTCAGTCCATTCCAGAGGAACCTCTTTTCCCTTCACCGGCTCGTCTTTCACGCCGAGGATCGACTCACACCAAGGTGGCACGTGGCACAGCCCTGTGGGAAAGCCTCGTGGGAAAGCCTCGAGGGACAGCCTCGAGGGACAGCCTCGAGGGAAAGCCACAGATCCCTTGATCCACGTGACAGGAAGCGTGACACTACTGCTGCAGCTCGGGAGGAAAGCGCACGTGCATGCCCCCACTCGAGACGAGGCCTGACTCCCCTGGGGAGACTCAGAAGCACCCCAAGATCCATGGCAACACTGGAGAGGAATCCTCAGGTTCCGGCCCCGACTCCACACAAGGACTGAGGCCCCGGCATGGACGGGAGAGGAATCCCGAGAGGTCCCCTAGCAACTCGCATGGGGACTGGCCTTTCCTGAGGCCACAAGAGCGTGTCCCTGAGGTCCCCGTCGTAACTCGAGAAGACCTGCCGCAACTCGAGAAAATCCAGGAGGTTCTCCCCTCCAGGCGAGATGAGGCCCATTTCCGCTGAGGCGTCTCGAGGCTGATCACACCTCACCTCTGGAACTTCGAAAGGGTCCTTCACACCCTTGGTGCAAATCAAGAAGTTCCCCGACCTAGCCGTCTCCACTCGAGAGGAATCACGAGGGTCCCGCCCACATCCAGAGGAGCCCCGTTTCCGCCTCGTAGCTCGAGATGAGGGATCCTTTCCCTGCTTCGTCGGGAAAGAGTTCCCGGCCTTCCCGTCGCATCTCAAGAGGAGGCCCTCTCAACAGGAACGGCGAGAGGAACTCCAGGGTCGTGCCACCATTCCAAGAGTCCCCCAGATGTCTCAGTCCATTCCAGAGGAACCTCTTTTCCCTCGCCGGCTCGTCTTTCACGCCGAGGATCGACTCACACCAAGGTGGCACGTGGCACAGCCCTGTGGGAAAGCCTCGTGGGAAAGCCTCGAGGGACAGCCTCGAGGGACAGCCTCGAGGGAAAGCCACAGATCCCTTGATCCACGTGACAGGAAGCGTGACACTACTGCTGCAGCTCCGGAGGAAAGCGCACGTGCATGCCCCCACTCGAGACGAGGCCTGACTCCCCTGGGGAGACTCAGAAGCACCCCAAGATCCATGGCAACACTGGAGAGGAATCCTCAGGTTCCGGCCCCGACTCCACACAAGGACTGAGGCCCCGGCATGGACGGGAGAGGAATCCCGAGAGGTCCCCTAGCAACTCGCATGGGGACTGGCCTTTCCTGAGGCCACCAGAGCGGGTCCCTGAGGTCCCCGTCGTAACTCGAGAAGACCTGCCGCAACTCGAGAAAATCCAGGAGGTTCTCCCCTCCAGGCGAGATGAGGCCCATTTTCGCTGAGGCGTCTCGAGGCTGATCACACCTCACCTCTGGAACTTCGAAAGGGTCCTTCACACCCTTGGTGCAAATCAAGAAGTTCCCCGACCTAGCCGTCTCCACTCGAGAGGAATCACGAGGGTCCCGCCCACATCCAGAGGAGCCCCGTTTCCGCCTCGTAGCTCGAGATGAGGGATCCTTTCCCTGCTTCGTCGGGAAAGAGTTCCCGGCGTTCCCGTCGCATCTCAAGAGGTGGCCCTCTCTACAGGAACGGCGAGAGGAACTCCAGGGTCGTGCCACCATTCCAAGAGTCCCCCAGATGTCTCAGTCCACTCCAGAGGAACCTCTATTCCCTTCACCGGCTCGTCTTTCACGCCGAGGATCGACTCACACCAAGGTGGCACGTGGCACAGCCCTGTGGGAAAGCCTCGTGGGAAAGCCTCGAGGGACAGCCTCGAGGGACAGCCTCGAGGGAAAGCCACAGATCCCTTGATCCACGTGACAGGAAGCGTGACACTACTGCTGCAGCTCGGGAGGAAAGCGCACGTGCATGCCCCCACTCGAGACGAGGCCTGACTCCCCTGGGGAGACTCAGAAGCACCCCAAGATCCATGGCAACACTGGAGAGGAATCCTCAGGTTCCGGCCCCGACTCCACACAAGGACTGAGGCCCCGGCATGGACGGGAGAGGAATCCCGAGAGGTCCCCTAGCAACTCGCATGGGGACTGGCCTTTCCAGAGGCCACAAGAGCGTGTCCCTGAGGTCCCCGTCGTAAGTCGAGAAGACCTGCCGCAACTCGAGAAAATCCAGGAGGTTCTCCCCTCCAGGCGAGATGAGGCCCATTTCCGCTGAGGCGTCTCGAGGCTGATCACACCTCACCTCTGGAACTTCGAAAGGGTCCTTCACACCCTTGGTGCAAATCAAGAAGTTCCCCGACCTAGCCGTCTCCACTCGAGAGGAATCACGAGGGTCCCGCCCACATCCAGAGGAGCCCCGTTTCCGCCTCGTAGCTCGAGATGAGGGATCCTTTCCCTGCTTCGTCGGGAAAGAGTTCCCGGCCTTCCCGTCGCATCTCAAGAGGAGGCCCTCTCAACAGGAACGGCGAGAGGAACTCCAGGGTCGTGCCACCATTCCAAGAGTCCCCCAGATGTCTCAGTCCATTCCAGAGGAACTTCTTTTCCCTCGCCGGCTCGTCTTTCACGCCGAGGATCGACTCACACCAAGGTGGCACGTGGCACAGCCCTGTGGGAAAGCCTCGTGGGAAAGCCTCGAGGGACAGCCTCGAGGGACAGCCTCGAGGGAAAGCCACAGATCCCTTGATCCACGTGACAGGAAGCGTGACACTACTGCTGCAGCTCGGGAGGAAAGCGCACGTGCATGCCCCCACTCGAGACGAGGCCTGACTCCCCTGGGGAGACTCAGAAGCACCCCAAGATCCATGGCAACACTGGAGAGGAATCCTCAGGTTCCGGCCCCGACTCCACACAAGGACTGAGGCCCCGGCATGGACGGGAGAGGAATCCCGAGAGGTCCCCTAGCAACTCGCATGGGGACTGGCCTTTCCTGAGGCCACAAGAGCGGGTCCCTGAGGTCCCCGTCGTAACGCGAGAAGACCTGCCGCAACTCGAGAAAATCCAGGAGGTTCTCCCCTCCAGGCGAGATGAGGCCCATTTCCGCTGAGGCGTCTCGAGGCTGATCACACCTCACCTCTGGAACTTCGAAAGGGTCCTTCACACCCTTGGTGCAAATCAAGAAGTTCCCCGACCTAGCCGTCTCCACTCGAGAGGAATCACGAGGGTCCCGCCCACATCCAGAGGAGCCCCGTTTCCGCCTCGTAGCTCGAGATGAGGGATCCTTTCCCTGCTTCGTCGGGAAAGAGTTCCCGGCGTTCCTGTCGCATCTCAAGAGGAGGCCCTCTCAACAGGAACGGCGAGAGGAACTCCAGGGTCGTGCCACCATTCCAAGAGTCCCCCAGATGTCTCAGTCCATTCCAGAGGAACCTCTTTTCCCTTCACCGGCTCGTCTTTCACGCCGAGGATCGACTCACACCAAGGTGGCACGTGGCACAGCCCTGTGGGAAAGCCTCGTGGGAAAGCCTCGAGGGACAGCCTCGAGGGACAGCCACAGATCCCTTGATCCACGTGACAGGAAGCGTGACACTACTGCTGCAGCTCGGGAGGAAAGCGCACGTGCATGCCCCCACTCGAGACGAGGTCTGACTCCCCTGGGGAGACTCAGAAGCACCCCAAGATCCATGGCAACACTGGAGAGGAATCCTCAGGTTCCGGCCCCGACTCCACACAAGGACTGAGGCCCCGGCATGGACGGGAGAGGAATCCTGAGAGGTCCCCTAGCAACTCGCATGGGGACTGGCCTTTCCTGAGGCCACCAGAGCGGGTCCCTGAGGTCCCCGTCGTAACTCGAGAAGACCTGCCGCAACTCGAGAAAATCCAGGAGGTTCTCCCCTCCAGGCGAGATGAGGCCCATTTCCGCTGAGGCGTCTCGAGGCTGATCACACCTCACCTCTGGAACTTCGAAAGGGTCCTTCACACCCTTGGTGCAAATCAAGAAGTTCCCCGACATACCCGTCTCCACTCGAGAGGAATCACGAGGGTTCCGCCCACATCCAGAGGAGCCCCGTTTCCGCTTCGTAGCTCGAGATGAGGGATCCTTTCCCTGCTTCGTCGGGAAAAGGTTCCCGGCGTTCCCGTCGCATCTCAAGAGGAGGCCCTCTCAACAGGAACGGCGAGAGGAACTCCAGGGTCGTGCCACCATTCCAAGAGTCCCCCAGATGTCTCAGTCCATTCCAGAGGAACCTCTTTTCCCTTCACCGGCTCGTCTTTCACGCCGAGGATCGACTCACACCAAGGTGGCACGTGGCACAGCCCTGTGGAAAAGCCTCGTGGGAAAGCCTCGAGGGACAGCCTCGAGGGAAAGCCACAGATCCCTTGATCCACGTGACAGGAAGCGTGACACTACTGCTGCAGCTCGGGAGGAAAGCGCACGTGCATGCCCCCACTCGAGACGAGGCCTGACTCCCCTGGGGAGACTCAGAAGCACCCCAAGATCCATGGCAACACTGGAGAGGAATCCTCAGGTTCCGGCCCCGACTCCACACAAGGACTGAGGCCCCGGCATGGACGGGAGAGGAATCCCGAGAGGTCCCCTAGCAACTCGCATGGGGACTGGCCTTTCCTGAGGCCACAAGAGCGGGTCCCTGAGGTCCCCGTCGTAACGCGAGAAGACCTGCCGCAACTCGAGAAAATCCAGGAGGTTCTCCCCTCCAGGCGAGATGAGGCCCATTTCCGCTGAGGCGTCTCGAGGCTGATCACACCTCACCTCTGGAACTTCGAAAGGGTCCTTCACACCCTTGGTGCAAATCAAGAAGTTCCCCGACCTAGCCGTCTCCACTCGAGAGGAATCACGAGGGTCCCGCCCACATCCAGAGGAGCCCCGTTTCCGCCTCGTAGCTCGAGATGAGGGATCCTTTCCCTGCTTCGTCGGGAAAGAGTTCCCGGCGTTCCTGTCGCATCTCAAGAGGAGGCCCTCTCAACAGGAACGGCGAGAGGAACTCCAGGGTCGTGCCACCATTCCAAGAGTCCCCCAGATGTCTCAGTCCATTCCAGAGGAACCTCTTTTCCCTTCACCGGCTCGTCTTTCACGCCGAGGATCGACTCACACCAAGGTGGCACGTGGCACAGCCCTGTGGGAAAGCCTCGTGGGAAAGCCTCGAGGGACAGCCTCGAGGGACAGCCACAGATCCCTTGATCCACGTGACAGGAAGCGTGACACTACTGCTGCAGCTCGGGAGGAAAGCGCACGTGCATGCCCCCACTCGAGACGAGGTCTGACTCCCCTGGGGAGACTCAGAAGCACCCCAAGATCCATGGCAACACTGGAGAGGAATCCTCAGGTTCCGGCCCCGACTCCACACAAGGACTGAGGCCCCGGCATGGACGGGAGAGGAATCCTGAGAGGTCCCCTAGCAACTCGCATGGGGACTGGCCTTTCCTGAGGCCACCAGAGCGGGTCCCTGAGGTCCCCGTCGTAACTCGAGAAGACCTGCCGCAACTCGAGAAAATCCAGGAGGTTCTCCCCTCCAGGCGAGATGAGGCCCATTTCCGCTGAGGCGTCTCGAGGCTGATCACACCTCACCTCTGGAACTTCGAAAGGGTCCTTCACACCCTTGGTGCAAATCAAGAAGTTCCCCGACATACCCGTCTCCACTCGAGAGGAATCACGAGGGTTCCGCCCACATCCAGAGGAGCCCCGTTTCCGCTTCGTAGCTCGAGATGAGGGATCCTTTCCCTGCTTCGTCGGGAAAAGGTTCCCGGCGTTCCCGTCGCATCTCAAGAGGAGGCCCTCTCAACAGGAACGGCGAGAGGAACTCCAGGGTCGTGCCACCATTCCAAGAGTCCCCCAGATGTCTCAGTCCATTCCAGAGGAACCTCTTTTCCCTTCACCGGCTCGTCTTTCACGCCGAGGATCGACTCACACCAAGGTGGCACGTGGCACAGCCCTGTGGAAAAGCCTCGTGGGAAAGCCTCGAGGGACAGCCTCGAGGGAAAGCCACAGATCCCTTGATCCACGTGACAGGAAGCGTGACACTACTGCTGCAGCTCGGGAGGAAAGCGCACGTGCATGCCCCCACTCGAGACGAGGCCTGACTCCCCTGGGGAGACTCAGAAGCACCCCAAGATCCATGGCAACACTGGAGAGGAATCCTCAGGTTCTGGCCCCGACTCCACACAAGGACTGAGGCCCCGGCATGGACGGGAGAGGAATCCCGAGAGGTCCCCTAGCAACTCGCATGGGGACTGGCCTTTCCTGAGGCCACCAGAGCGGGTCCCTGAGGTCCCCGTCGTAACTCGATTAGACCTGCCGCAACTCGAGAAAATCCAGGAGGTTCTCCCCTCCAGGCGAGATGAGGCCCATTTCCGCTGAGGCGTCTCGAGGCTGATCACACCTCACCTCTGGAACTTCGAAAGGGTCCTTCACACCCTTGGTGCAAATCAAGAAGTTCCCCGACCTAGCCGTCTCCACTCGAGAGGAATCACGAGGGTCCCGCCCACATCCAGAGGAGCCCTGTTTCCGCCTCGTAGCTCGAGATGAGGGATCCTTTCCCTGCTTCGTCGGGAAAGAGTTCCCGGCCTTCCCGTCGCATCTCAAGAGGAGGCCCTCTCAACAGGAACGGCGAGAGGAACTCCAGGGTCGTGCCACCATTCCAAGAGTCCCCCAGATGTCTCAGTCCATTCCAGAGGAACCTCTTTTCCCTTCACCGGCTTATCTTTCACGCTGAGGATCGACTCACACCAAGGTGGCACGTGGCACAGCCCTGTGGGAAAGCCTCGTGTGAAAGCCTCGAGGGACAGCCTCGAGGGAAAGCCACAGATCCCTTGATCCACGTGACAGGAAGCGTGACACTACTGCTGCAGCTCGGGAGGAAAGCGCACGTGCATGCCCCCACTCGAGACGAGGCCTGACTCCCCTGGGGAGACTCAGAAGCACCCCAAGATCCATGGCAACACTGGAGAGGAATCCTCAGGTTCCGGCCCCGACTCCACACAAGGACTGAGGCCCCGGCATGGACGGCAGAGGAATCCCGAGAGGTCCCCTAGCAACTCGCATGGGGACTAGCCTTTCCTGAGGCCACCAGAGCGGGTCCCTGAGGTCCCCGTCGTAACTCGAGAAGACCTGCCACAACTCGAGAAAATCCAGGAGGTTCTCCCCTCCAGGCGAGATGAGGCCCATTTCCGCTGAGGCGTCTCGAGGCTGATCACACCTCACCTCTGGAACTTCGAAAGGGTCCTTCACACCCTTGGTGCAAATCAAGAAGTTCCCCGACCTAGCCGTCTCCACTCGAGAGGAATCACGAGAGTCCCGCCCACATCCAGAGGAGCCCCGTTTCCGCCTCGTAGCTCGAGATGAGGGATCCTTTCCCTGCTTCGTCGGGAAAGAGTTCCCGGCCTTCCCGTCGCATCTCAAGAGGAGGCCCTCTCAACAGGAACGGCGAGAGGAACTCCAGGGTCGTGCCACCATTCCAAGAGTCCCCCAGATGTCTCAGTCCATTCCAGAGGAACCTCTTTTCCCTTCACCGGCTCGTCTTTCACGCCGAGGATCGACTCACACCAAGGTGGCACGTGGCACAGCCCTGTGGGAAAGCCTCGTGGGAAAGCCTCGAGGGACAGCCTCGAGGGAAAGCCACAGATCCCTTGATCCACGTGACAGGAAGCGTGACACTACTGCTGCAGCTCGGGAGGAAAGCGCACGTGCATGCCCCCACACGAGACGAGGCCTGACTCCCCTGGGGAGACTCAGAAGCACCCCAAGATCCATGGCAACACTGGAGAGGAATCCTCAGGTTCCGGCCCCGACTCCACACAAGGACTGAGGCCCCGGCATGGACGGGAGAGGAATCCCGAGAGGTCCCCTAGCAACTCGCATGGGGACTGGCCTTTCCTGAGGCCACCAGAGCGGGTCCCTGAGGTCCCCGTCGTAACTCGAGAAGACCTGCCGCAACTCGAGAAAATCCAGGAGGTTCTCCCCTCCAGGCGAGATGAGGCCCATTTCCGCTGAGGCGTCTCGAGGCTGATCACACCTCACCTCTGGAACTTCGAAAGGGTCCTTCACACCCTTGGTGCAAATCAAGAAGTTCCCCGACCTAGCCGTCTCCACTCGAGAGGAATCACGAGGGTCCCGCCCACATCCAGAGGAGCCCCGTTTCCGCCTCGTAGCTCGAGATGAGGGATCCTTTCCCTGCTTCGTCGGGAAAGAGTTCCCGGCGTTCCCGTCGCATCTCAAGAGGAGGCCCTCTCTACAGGAACGGCGAGAGGAACTCCAGGGTCGTGCCACCATTCCAAGAGTCCCCCAGATGTCTCAGTCCATTCCAGAGGAACCTCTTTTCCCTTCACCGGCTCGTCTTTCACGCCGAGGATCGACTCACACCAAGGTGGAACGTGGCACAGCCCTGTGGGAAAGCCTCGTGGGAAAGCCTCGAGGGACAGCCTCGAGGGACAGCCTCGAGGGAAAGCCACAGATCCCTTGATCCACGTGACAGGAAGCGTGACACTACTGCTGCAGCTCGGGAGGAAAGCGCACGTGCATGCCCCCACTCGAGACGAGGCCTGACTCCCCTGGGGAGACTCAGAAGCACCCCAAGATCCATGGCAACACTGGAGAGGAATCCTCAGGTTCCGGCCCCGACTCCACACAAGGACTGAGGCCCCGGCATGGACGGGAGAGGAATCCCGAGAGGTCCCCTAGCAACTCGCAAGGGGACTGGCCTTTCCTGAGGCCACAAGAGCGTGTCCCTGAGGTCCCCGTCGTAACTCGAGAAGACCTGCCGCAACTCGAGACAATCCAATAGGTTCTCCCCTCCAGGCGAGATGAGGCCCATTTCCGCTGAGGAGTCTCGAGGCTGATCACACCTCACCTCTGGAACTTCGAAAGGGTCCTTCACACCCTTGGTGCAAATCAAGAAGTTCCCCGACCTAGCCGTCTCCACTCGAGAGGAATCACGAGGGTCCCGCCCACATCCAGAGGAGCCCCGTTTCCGCCTCGTAGCTCGAGATGAGGGATCCTTTCCCTGCTTCGTCGGGAAAGAGTTCCCGGCGTTCCCGTCGCAACTCAAGAGGAGGCCCTCTCAACAGGAACGGCGAGAGGAACTCCAGGGTCGTGCCACCATTCCAAGAGTCCCCCAGATGTCTCAGTCCATTCCAGAGGAACCTCTTTTCCCTTCACCGGCTCGTCTTTCACGCCGAGGATCGACTCACACTAAGGTGGCACGTGGCACAGCCCTGTGGGAAAGCCTCGTGGGAAAGCCTCGAGGGACAGCCTCGAGGGAAAGCCACAGATCCCTTGATCCACGTGACAGGAAGCGTGACACTACTGCTGCAGCTCGGGAGGAAAGCGCACGTGCATGCCCCCACTCGAGACGAGGCCTGACTCCCCTGGGGAGACTCAGAAGCACCCCAAGATCCCTGGCAACACTGGAGAGGAATACTCAGGTTCCGGCCCCGACTCCACACAAGGACTCAGACCCGGCATTGACGGGAGAGGAATCCCGAGAGGTCCCGTAGCAACTCGCATGGGGACTGGCCTTTCCTGAGGCCACCAGAGCGGGTCCCTGAGGTCCCCGTCGTAACTCGAGAAGACCTGCCGCAACTCGAGAAAATCCAGGAGGTTCTCCCCTCCAGGCGAGATGAGGCCCATTTCCGCTGAGGCGTCTCGAGGCTGATCACACCTCACCTCTGGAACTTCGAAAGGGTCCTTCACACCCTTGGTGCAAATCAAGAAGTTCCCCGACCTAGCCGTCTCCACTCGAGTGGAATCACGAGGGTCCCGCCCACATCCAGAGGAGCCCCGTTTCCGCCTCGTAGCTCGAGATGAGGGATCCTTTCCCTGCTTCGTCGGGAAAGAGTTCCCGGCGTTCCCGTCGCATCTCAAGAGGAGGCCCTCTCTACAGGAACGGCGAGAGGAACTCCAGGGTCGTGCCACCATTCCAAGAGTCCCCCAGATGTCTCAGTCCATTCCAGAGGAACCTCTTTTCCCTTCACCGGCTCGTCTTTCACGCCGAGGATCGACTCACACCAAGGTGGCACGTGGCACAGCCCTGTGGGAAAGCCTCGTGGGAAAGCCTCGAGGGACAGCCTCGAGGGACAGCCTCGAGGGAAAGCCACAGATCCCTTGATCCACGTGACAGGAAGCGTGACACTACTGCTGCACCTCGGGAGGAAAGCGCACGTGCATGCCCCCACTCGAGACGAGGCCTGACTCCCCTGGGGAGACTCAGAAGCACCCCAAGATCCATGGCAACACTGGAGAGGAATCCTCAGGTTCCGGCCCCGACTCCACACAAGGACTGAGGCCCCGGCATGGACGGGAGAGGAATCCCGAGAGGTCCCCTAGCAACTCGCATGGGGACTGGCCTTTCCTGAGGCCACAAGAGCGTGTCCCTGAGGTCCCCGTCGTAACTCGAGAAGACCTGCCGCAACTCGAGAAAATCCAGGAGGTTCTCCCCTCCAGGCGAGATGAGGCCCATTTCCGCTGAGGCGTCTCGAGGCTGATCACACCTCACCTCTGGAACTTCGAAAGGGTCCTTCACACCCTTGGTGCAAATCAAGAAGTTCCCCGACCTAGCCGTCTCCACTCGAGAGGAATCACGAGGGTCCCGCCCACATCCAGAGGAGCCCCGTTTCCGCCTCGTAGCTCGAGATGAGGGATCCTTTCCCTGCTTCGTCGGGAAAGAGTTCCCGGCGTTCCCGTCGCATCTCAAGAGGAGGCCCTCTCAACAGGAACGGCGAGAGGAACTCCAGGGTCGTGCCACCATTCCAAGAGTCCCCCAGATGTCTCAGTCCATTCCAGAGGAACCTCTTTTCCCTTCACCGGCTCATCTTTCACGCCGAGGATCGACTCACACCAAGGTGGCACGTGGCACAGCCCTGTGGGAAAGCCTCGTGGGAAAGCCTCGAGGGACAGCCTCGAGGGAAAGCCACAGATCCCTTGATCCACGTGACAGGAAGCGTGACACTACTGCTGCAGCTCGGGAGGAAAGCGCACGTGCATGCCCCCACTCGAGACGAGGCCTGACTCCCCTGGGGAGACTCAGAAGCACCCCAAGATCCCTGGCAACACTGGAGAGGAATACTCAGGTTCCGGCCCCGACTCCACACAAGGACTCAGGCCCCGGCATTGACGGGAGAGGAATCCCGAGAGGTCCCGTAGCAACTCGCATGGGGACTGGCCTTTCCTGAGGCCACCAGAGCGGGTCCCTGAGGTCCCCGTCGTAACTCGAGAAGACCTGCCGCAACTCGAGAAAATCCAGGAGGTTCTCCCCTCCAGGCGAGATGAGGCCCATTTCCGCTGAGGCGTCTCGAGGCTGATCACACCTCACCTCTGGAACTTCGAAAGGGTCCTTCACACCCTTGGTGCAAATCAAGAAGTTCCCCGACCTAGCCGTCTCCACTCGAGTGGAATCACGAGGGTCCCGCCCACATCCAGAGGAGCCCCGTTTCCGCCTCGTAGCTCGAGATGAGGGATCCTTTCCCTGCTTCGTCGGGAAAGAGTTCCCGGCGTTCCCGTCGCGTCTCAAGAGGAGGCCCTCTCTACAGGAACGGCGAGAGGAACTCCAGGGTCGTGCCACCATTCCAAGAGTCCCCCAGATGTCTCAGTCCATTCCAGAGGAACCTCTTTTCCCTTCACCGGCTCGTCTTTCACGCCGAGGATCGACTCACACCAAGGTGGCACGTGGCACAGCCCTGTGGGAAAGCCTCGTGGGAAAGCCTCGAGGGACAGCCTCGAGGGACAGCCTCGAGGGAAAGCCACAGATCCCTTGATCCACGTGACAGGAAGCGTGACACTACTGCTGCAGCTCGGGAGGAAAGCGCACGTGCATGCCCCCACTCGAGACGAGGCCTGACTCCCCTGGGGAGACTCAGAAGCACCCCAAGATCCATGGCAACACTGGAGAGGAATCCTCAGGTTCCGGCCCCGACTCCACACAAGGACTGAGGCCCCGGCATGGACGGGAGAGGAATCCCGAGAGGTCCCCTAGCAACTCGCATGGGGACTGGCCTTTCCTGAGGCCACAAGAGCGTGTCCCTGAGGTCCCCGTCGTAACTCGAGAAGACCTGCCGCAACTCGAGAAAATCCAGGAGGTTCTCCCCTCCAGGCGAGATGAGGCCCATTTCCGCTGAGGCGTCTCGAGGCTGATCACACCTCACCTCTGGAACTTCGAAAGGGTCCTTCACACCCTTGGTGCAAATCAAGAAGTTCCCCGACCTAACCGTCTCCACTCGAGAGGAATCACGAGGGTCCCGCCCACATCCAGAGGAGCCCCGTTTCCGCCTCGTAGCTCGAGATGAGGGATCCTTTCCCTGCTTCGTCGGGAAAGAGTTCCCGGCGTTCCCGTCGCATCTCAAGAGGAGGCCCTCTCAACAGGAACGGCGAGAGGAACTCCAGGGTCGTGCCACCATTCCAAGAGTCCCCCAGATGTCTCAGTCCATTCCAGAGGAACCTCTTTTCCCTTCACCGGCTCATCTTTCACGCCGAGGATCGACTCACACCAAGGTGGCACGTGGCACAGCCCTGTGGGAAAGCCTCGTGGGAAAGCCTCGAGGGACAGCCTCGAGGGAAAGCCACAGATCCCTTGATCCACGTGACAGGAAGCGTGACACTACTGCTGCAGCTCGGGAGGAAAGCGCACGTGCATGCCCCCACTCGAGACGAGGCCTGACTCCCCTGGGGAGACTCAGAAGCACCCCAAGATCCATGGCAACACTGGAGAGGAATCCTCAGGTTCCGGCCCCGACTCCACACAAGGACTGAGGCCCCGGCATGGACGGCAGAGGAATCCCGAGAGGTCCCCTAGCAACTCGCATGGGGACTGGCCTTTCCTGAGGCCACCAGAGCGTGTCCCTGAGGTCCCCGTCGTAACTCGAGAAGACCTGCCGCAACTCGAGAAAATCCAGGAGGTTCTCCCCTCCAGGCGAGATGAGGCCCATTTCCGCTGAGGCGTCTCGAGGCTGATCACACCTCACCTCTGGAACTTCGAAAGGGTCCTTCACACCCTTGGTGCAAATCAAGAAGTTCCCCGACCTAGCCGTCTCCACTCGAGAGGAATCACGAGGGTCCCGCCCACATCCAGAGGAGCCCCGTTTCCGCCTCGTAGCTCGAGATGAGGGATCCTTTCCCTGCTTCGTCGGGAAAGAGTTCCCGGCGTTCCTGTCGCATCTCAAGAGGAGGCCCTCTCAACAGGAACGGCGAGAGGAACTCCAGGGTCGTGCCACCATTCCAAGAGTCCCCCAGATGTCTCAGTCCATTCCAGAGGAACCTCTTTTCCCTTCACCGGCTCGTCTTTCACGCCGAGGATCGACTCACACCAAGGTGGCACGTGGCACAGCCCTGTGGGAAAGCCTCGTGGGAAAGCCTCGAGGGACAGCCTCGAGGGACAGCCTCGAGGGAAAGCCACAGATCCCTTGATCCACGTGACAGGAAGCGTGACACTACTGCTGCAGCTCGGGAGGAAAGCGCACGTGCATGCCCCCACTCGAGACGAGGCCTGACTCCCCTGGGGAGACTCAGAAGCACCCCAAGATCCATGGCAACACTGGAGAGGAATCCTCAGGTTCCGGCCCCGACTCCACACAAGGACTGAGGCCCCGGCATGGAAGGGAGAGGAATCCTGAGAGGTCCCCTAGCAACTCGCATGGGGACTGGCCTTTCCTGAGGCCACAAGAGCGTGTCCCTGAGGTCCCCGTCGTAACTCGAGAAGACCTGCCGCAACTCGAGAAAATCCAGGAGGTTCTCCCCTCCAGGCGAGATGAGGCCCATTTCCGCTGAGGCGTCTCGAGGCTGATCACACCTCACCTCTGGAACTTCGAAAGGGTCCTTCACACCCTTGGTGCAAATCAAGAAGTTCCCCGACCTAGCCGTCTCCACTCGAGAGGAATCACGAGGGTCCCGCCCACATCCAGAGGAGCCCCGTTTCCGCCTCGTAGCTCGAGATGAGGGATCCTTTCCCTGCTTCGTCGGGAAAGAGTTCCCGGCGTTCCCGTCGCATCTCAAGAGGAGGCCCTCTCTACAGGAACGGCGAGAGGAACTCCAGGGTCGTGCCACCATTCCAAGAGTCCCCCAGATGTCTCAGTCCATTCCAGAGGAACCTCTTTTCCCTTCACCGGCTCGTCTTTCACGCCGAGGATCGACTCACACCAAGGTGGCACGTGGCACAGCCCTGTGGGAAAGCCTCGTGGGAAAGCCTCGAGGGACAGCCTCGAGGGACAGCCTCGAGGGAAAGCCACAGATCCCTTGATCCACGTGACAGGAAGCGTGACACTACTGCTGCAGCTCGGGAGGAAAGCGCACGTGCATGCCCCCACTCGAGACGAGGCCTGACTCCCCTGGGGAGACTCAGAAGCACCCCAAGATCCATGGCAACACTGGAGAGGAATCCTCAGGTTCCGGCCCCGACTCCACACAAGGACTGAGGCCCCGGCATGGACGGGAGAGGAATCCCGAGAGGTCCCCTAGCAACTCGCATGGGGACTGGCCTTTCCTGAGGCCACAAGAGCGTGTCCCTGAGGTCCCCGTCGTAACTCGAGAAGACCTGCCGCAACTCGAGAAAATCCAGGAGGTTCTCCCCTCCAGGCGAGATGAGGCCCATTTCCGCTGAGGCGTCTCGAGGCTGATCACACCTCACCTCTGGAACTTCGAAAGGGTCCTTCACACCCTTGGTGCAAATCAAGAAGTTCCCCGACCTAACCGTCTCCACTCGAGAGGAATCACGAGGGTCCCGCCCACATCCAGAGGAGCCCCGTTTCCGCCTCGTAGCTCGAGATGAGGGATCCTTTCCCTGCTTCGTCGGGAAAGAGTTCCCGGCGTTCCCGTCGCATCTCAAGAGGAGGCCCTCTCAACAGGAACGGCGAGAGGAACTCCAGGGTCGTGCCACCATTCCAAGAGTCCCCCAGATGTCTCAGTCCATTCCAGAGGAACCTCTTTTCCCTTCACCGGCTCATCTTTCACGCCGAGGATCGACTCACACCAAGGTGGCACGTGGCACAGCCCTGTGGAAAAGCCTCGTGGGAAAGCCTCGAGGGACAGCCTCGAGGGAAAGCCACAGATCCCTTGATCCACGTGACAGGAAGCGTGACACTACTGCTGCAGCTCGGGAGGAAAGCGCACGTGCATGCCCCCACTCGAGACGAGGCCTGACTCCCCTGGGGAGACTCAGAAGCACCCCAAGATCCATGGCAACACTGGAGAGGAATCCTCAGGTTCCGGCCCCGACTCCACACAAGGACTGAGGCCCCGGCATGGACGGCAGAGGAATCCCGAGAGGTCCCCTAGCAACTCGCATGGGGACTGGCCTTTCCTGAGGCCACCAGAGCGTGTCCCTGAGGTCCCCGTCGTAACTCGAGAAGACCTGCCGCAACTCGAGAAAATCCAGGAGGTTCTCCCCTCCAGGCGAGATGAGGCCCATTTCCGCTGAGGCGTCTCGAGGCTGATCACACCTCACCTCTGGAACTTCGAAAGGGTCCTTCACACCCTTGGTGCAAATCAAGAAGTTCCCCGACCTAGCCGTCTCCACTCGAGAGGAATCACGAGGGTCCCGCCCACATCCAGAGGAGCCCCGTTTCCGCCTCGTAGCTCGAGATGAGGGATCCTTTCCCTGCTTCGTCGGGAAAGAGTTCCCGGCGTTCCTGTCGCATCTCAAGAGGAGGCCCTCTCAACAGGAACGGCGAGAGGAACTCCAGGGTCGTGCCACCATTCCAAGAGTCCCCCAGATGTCTCAGTCCATTCCAGAGGAACCTCTTTTCCCTTCACCGGCTCGTCTTTCACGCCGAGGATCGACTCACACCAAGGTGGCACGTGGCACAGCCCTGTGGGAAAGCCTCGTGGGAAAGCCTCGAGGGACAGCCTCGAGGGACAGCCTCGAGGGAAAGCCACAGATCCCTTGATCCACGTGACAGGAAGCGTGACACTACTGCTGCAGCTCGGGAGGAAAGCGCACGTGCATGCCCCCACTCGAGACGAGGCCTGACTCCCCTGGGGAGACTCAGAAGCACCCCAAGATCCATGGCAACACTGGAGAGGAATCCTCAGGTTCCGGCCCCGACTCCACACAAGGACTGAGGCCCCGGCATGGAAGGGAGAGGAATCCTGAGAGGTCCCCTAGCAACTCGCATGGGGACTGGCCTTTCCTGAGGCCACAAGAGCGTGTCCCTGAGGTCCCCGTCGTAACTCGAGAAGACCTGCCGCAACTCGAGAAAATCCAGGAGGTTCTCCCCTCCAGGCGAGATGAGGCCCATTTCCGCTGAGGCGTCTCGAGGCTGATCACACCTCACCTCTGGAACTTCGAAAGGGTCCTTCACACCCTTGGTGCAAATCAAGAAGTTCCCCGACCTAGCCGTCTCCACTCGAGAGGAATCACGAGGGTCCCGCCCACATCCAGAGGAGCCCCGTTTCCGCCTCGTAGCTCGAGATGAGGGATCCTTTCCCTGCTTCGTCGGGAAAGAGTTCCCGGCGTTCCCGTCGCATCTCAAGAGGAGGCCCTCTCTACAGGAACGGCGAGAGGAACTCCAGGGTCGTGCCACCATTCCAAGAGTCCCCCAGATGTCTCAGTCCATTCCAGAGGAACCTCTTTTCCCTTCACCGGCTCGTCTTTCACGCCGAGGATCGACTCACACCAAGGTGGCACGTGGCACAGCCCTGTGGGAAAGCCTCGTGGGAAAGCCTCGAGGGACAGCCTCGAGGGAAAGCCACAGATCCCTTGATCCACGTGACAGGAAGCGTGACACTACTGCTGCAGCTCGGGAGGAAAGCGCACGTGCATGCCCCCACTCGAGACGAGGCCTGACTCCCCTGGGGAGACTCAGAAGCACCCCAAGATCCCTGGCAACACTGGAGAGGAATCCTCAGGTTCCGGCCCCGACTCCACACAAGGACTCAGGCCCCGGCATGGACGGGAGAGGAATCCCGAGAGGTCCCGTAGCAACTCGCATGGGGACTGGCCTTTCCTGAGGCCACCAGAGCGGGTCCCTGAGGTCCCCGTCGTAACTCGAGAAGACCTGCCGCAACTCGAGAAAATCCAGGAGGTTCTCCCCTCCAGGCGAGATGAGGCCCATTTCCGCTGAGGCGTCTCGAGGCTGATCACACCTCACCTCTGGAACTTCGAAAGGGTCCTTCACACCCTTGGTGCAAATCAAGAAGTTCCCCGACCTAGCCGTCTCCACTCGAGAGGAATCACGAGGGTCCCGCCCACATCCAGAGGAGCCCCGTTTCCGCCTCGTAGCTCGAGATGAGGGATCCTTTCCCTGCTTCGTCGGGAAAGAGTTCCCGGCGTTCCCGTCGCATCTCAAGAGGAGGCCCTCTCTACAGGAACGGCGAGAGGAACTCCAGGGTCGTGCCACCATTCCAAGAGTCCCCCAGATGTCTCAGTCCATTCCAGAGGAACCTCTTTTCCCTTCACCGGCTCGTCTTTCACGCCGAGGATCGACTCACACCAAGGTGGCACGTGGCACAGCCCTGTGGGAAAGCCTCGTGGGAAAGCCTCGAGGGACAGCCTCGAGGGACAGCCTCGAGGGAAAGCCACAGATCCCTTGATCCACGTGACAGGAAGAGTGACACTACTGCTGCAGCTCGGGAGGAAAGCGCACGTGCATGCCCCCACTCGAGACGAGGCCTGACTCCCCTGGGGAGACTCAGAAGCACCCCAAGATCCATGGCAACACTGGAGAGGTATCCTCAGTTTCCGGCCCCGACTCCACACAAGGACTGAGGCCCCGGCATGGACGGGAGAGGAATCCCGAGAGGTCCCCTAGCAACTCGCATGGGGACTGGCCTTTCCTGAGGCCACCAGAGCGGGTCCCTGAGGTCCCCATCGTAACTCGAGAAGACCTGCCGCAACTCGAGAAAATCCAGGAGGTTCTCCCCTCCAGGCGAGATGAGGCCCATTTCCGCTGAGGCGTCTCGAGGCTGAACACACCTCACCTCTGGAACTTCGAAAGGGTCCTTCACACCCTTGGTGCAAATCAAGAAGTTCCCCGACCTAGCCGTCTCCACTCGAGAGGAATCACGAGGGTCCCGCCCACATCCAGAGGAGCCCCGTTTCCGCCTCGTAGCTCGAGATGAGGGATCCTTTCCCTGCTTCGTCGGGAAAGAGTTCCCGGCCTTCCCGTCGCATCTCAAGAGGAGGCCCTCTCAACAGGAACGGCGAGAGGAACTCCAGGGTCGTGCCACCATTCCAAGAGTCCCCCAGATGTCTCAGTCCATTCCAGAGGAACCTCTTTTCCCTTCACCGGCTCGTCTTTCACGCCGAGGATCGACTCACACCAAGGTGGCACGTGGCACAGCCCTGTGGGAAAGCCTCGTGGGAAAGCCTCGAGGGACAGCCTCGAGGGACAGCCTCGAGGGAAAGCCACAGATCCCTTGATCCACGTGACAGGAAGAGTGACACTACTGCTGCAGCTCGGGAGGAAAGCGCACGTGCATGCCCCCACTCGAGACGAGGCCTGACTCCCCTGGGGAGACTCAGAAGCACCCCAAGATCCATGGCAACACTGGAGAGGAATCCTCAGTTTCCGGCCCCGACTCCACACAAGGACTGAGGCCCCGGCATGGACGGGAGAGGAATCCCGAGAGGTCCCCTAGCAACTCGCATGGGGACTGGCCTTTCCTGAGGCCACCAGAGCGGGTCCCTGAGGTCCCCGTCGTAACTCGAGAAGACCTGCCATAACTCGAGAAAATCCAGGATGTTCTCCCCTCCAGGCGAGATGAGGCCCTTTTCCGCTGAGGCGTCTCGAGGCTGATCACACCTCACCTCTGGAACTACGAAAGGGTCCTTCACACCCTTGGTGCAAATCAAGAAGTTCCCCGACCTAGCCGTCTCCACTCGAGAGGAATCACGAGGATCCCGCCCACATCCAGAGGAGCCCCGTTTCCGCCTCGTAGCTCGAGATGAGGGATCCTATCCCTGCTTCGACGGGAAAGAGTTCCCGGCGTTCCCGTCGCATCTCAAGAGGAGGCCCTCTCAACAGGAACGGCGAGAGGAACTCCAGGGTCGTGCCACCATTCCAAGAGTCCCCCAGATGTCTCAGTCCATTCCAGAGGAACCTCTTTTCCCTCGCTGGCTCGTCTTTCACGCCGAGGATCGACTCACACCAAGGTGGCACGTGGCACAGCCCTGTGGGAAAGCCTCGTGGGAAAGCCTCGAGGGACAGCCTCGAGGGACAGCCTTGAGGGAAAGCCACAGATCCCTTGATCCACGTGACAGGAAGCGTGACACTACTGCTGCAGCTCCGGAGGAAAGCGCACGTGCATGCCCCCACTCGAGACGAGGCCTGACTCCCCTGGGGAGACTCAGAAGCACCCCAAGATCCATGGCAACACTGGAGAGGAATCCTCAGGTTCCGGCCCCAACTCCACACAAGGACTGAGGCCCCGGCATGGACGGGAGAGGAATCCCGAGAGGTCCCCTAGCAACTCGCATGGGGACTGGCCTTTCCTGAGGCCACAAGAGCGTGTCCCTGAGGTCCCCGTCGTAACTCGAGAAGACCTGCCGCAACTCGAGAAAATCCAGGAGGTTCTCCCCTCCAGGCGAGATGAGGCCCATTTCCGCTGAGGCGTCTCGAGGCTGATCACACCTCACCTCTGGAACTTCGAAAGGGTCCTTCACACCCTTGGTGCAAATCAAGAAGTTCCCCGACCTAGCCGTCTCCACTCGAGAGGAATCACGAGGGTCCCGCCCACATCCAGAGGAGCCCCGTTTCCGCCTCGTAGCTCGAGATGAGGGATCCTTTCCCTGCTTCGTCGGGAAAGAGTTCCCGGCGTTCCCGTCGCATCTCAAGAGGAGGCCCTCTCTACAGGAACGGCGAGAGGAACTCCAGGGTCGTGCCACCATTCCAAGAGTCCCCCAGATGTCTCAGTCCATTCCAGAGGAACCTCTTTTCCCTTCACCGGCTCGTCTTTCACGCCGAGGATCGACTCACACCAAGGTGGCACGTGGCACAGCCCTGTGGGAAAGCCTCGTGGGAAAGCCTCGAGGGACAGCCTCGAGGGAAAGCCACAGATCCCTTGATCCACGTGACAGGAAGCGTGACACTACTGCTGCAGCTCGGGAGGAAAGCGCACGTGCATGCCCCCACTCGAGACGAGGCCTGACTCCCCTGGGGAGACTCAGAAGCACCCCAAGATCCCTGGCAACACTGGAGAGGAATCCTCAGGTTCCGGCCCCGACTCCACACAAGGACTCAGGCCCCGGCATGGACGGGAGAGGAATCCCGAGAGGTCCCGTAGCAACTCGCATGGGGACTGGCCTTTCCTGAGGCCACCAGAGCGGGTCCCTGAGGTCCCCGTCGTAACTCGAGAAGACCTGCCGCAACTCGAGAAAATCCAGGAGGTTCTCCCCTCCAGGCGAGATGAGGCCCATTTCCGCTGAGGCGTCTCGAGGCTGATCACACCTCACCTCTGGAACTTCGAAAGGGTCCTTCACACCCTTGGTGCAAATCAAGAAGTTCCCCGACCTAGCCGTCTCCACTCGAGAGGAATCACGAGGGTCCCGCCCACATCCAGAGGAGCCCCGTTTCCGCCTCGTAGCTCGAGATGAGGGATCCTTTCCCTGCTTCGTCGGGAAAGAGTTCCCGGCGTTCCCGTCGCATCTCAAGAGGAGGCCCTCTCTACAGGAACGGCGAGAGGAACTCCAGGGTCGTGCCACCATTCCAAGAGTCCCCCAGATGTCTCAGTCCATTCCAGAGGAACCTCTTTTCCCTTCACCGGCTCGTCTTTCACGCCGAGGATCGACTCACACCAAGGTGGCACGTGGCACAGCCCTGTGGGAAAGCCTCGTGGGAAAGCCTCGAGGGACAGCCTCGAGGGACAGCCTCGAGGGAAAGCCACAGATCCCTTGATCCACGTGACAGGAAGAGTAACACTACTGCTGCAGCTCGGGAGGAAAGCGCACGTGCATGCCCCCACTCGAGACGAGGCCTGACTCCCCTGGGGAGACTCAGAAGCACCCCAAGATCCATGGCAACACTGGAGAGGAATCCTCAGTTTCCGGTCCCGACTCCACACAAGGACTGAGGCCCCGGCATGGACGGGAGAGGAATCCCGAGAGGTCCCCTAGCAACTCGCATGGGGACTGGCCTTTCCTGAGGCCACCAGAGCGGGTCCCTGAGGTCCCCGTCGTAAGTCGAGAAGACCTGCCGCAACTCGAGAAAATCCAGGAGGTTCTCCCCTCCAGGCGAGATGAGGCCCATTTCCGCTGAGGCGTCTCGAGGCTGAACACACCTCACCTCTATAACTTCGAAAGGGTCCTTCACACCCTTGGTGCAAATCAAGAAGTTCCCCGACCTAGCCGTCTCCACTCGAGAGGAATCACGAGGGTCCCGCCCACATCCAGAGGAGCCCCGTTTCCGCCTCGTAGCTCGAGATGAGGGATCCTTTCCCTGCTTCGTCGGGAAAGAGTTCCCGGCCTTCCCGTCGCATCTCAAGAGGAGGCCCTCTCAACAGGAACGGCGAGAGGAACTCCAGGGTCGTGCCACCATTCCAAGAGTCCCCCAGATGTCTCAGTCCATTCCAGAGGAACCTCTTTTGCCTTCACCGGCTCGTCTTTCACGCCGAGGATCGACTCACACCAAGGTGGCACGTGGCACAGCCCTGTGGGAAAGCCTCGTGGGAAAGCCTCGAGGGACAGCCTCGAGGGAAAGCCACAGATCCCTTGATCCACGTGACAGGAAGCGTGACACTACTGCTGCAGCTCGGGAGGAAAGCGCACGTGCATGCCCCCACTCGAGACGAGGCCTGACTCCCCTGGGGAGACTCAGAAGCACCCCAAGATCCATGGCAACACTGGAGAGGAATCCTCAGGTTCCGGCCCCGACTCCACACAAGGACTGAGGCCCCGGCATGGACGGGAGAGGAATCCCGAGAGGTCCCCTAGCAACTCGCATGGGGACTGGCCTTTCCTGAGGCCACCAGAGCGGGTCCCTGAGGTCCCCGTCGTAAGTCGAGAAGACCTGCCGCAACTCGAGAAAATCCAGGAGGTTCTCCCCTCCAGGCGAGATGAGGCCCATTTCCGCTGAGGCGTCTCGAGGCTGATCACACCTCACCTCTGGAACTTCGAAAGGGTCCTTCACACCCTTGGTGCAAATCAAGAAGTTCCCCGACCTAGCCGTCTCCACTCGAGAGGAATCACGAGGGTCCCGCCCACATCCAGAGGAGCCCCGTTTCCGCCTCGTAGCTCGAGATGAGGGATCCTTTCCCTGCTTCGTCGGGAAAGAGTTCCCGGCGTTCCCGTCGCATCTCAAGAGGAGGCCCTCTCTACAGGAACGGCGAGAGGAACTCCAGGGTCGTGCCACCATTCCAAGAGTCCCCCAGATGTCTCAGTCCATTCCAGAGGAACCTCTTTTCCCTTCACCGGCTCGTCTTTCACGCCGAGGATCGACTCACACCAAGGTGGCACGTGGCACAGCCCTGTGGGAAAGCCTCGTGGGAAAGCCTCGAGGGAACGCCACAGATCCCTTGATCCACGTGACAGGAAGCGTGACACTACTGCTGCAGCTTGGGAGGAAAGCGCACGTGCATGCCCCCACTCGAGACGAGGCCTGACTCCCCTGGGGAGACTCAGAAGCACCCCAAGATCCATGGCAACACTGGAGAGCAATCCTCAGGTTCCGGCCCCAACTCCACACAAGGACTGAGGCCCCGGCATGGACGGGAGAGGAATCCCGAGAGGTCCCCTAGCAACTCGCATGGGGACTGGCCTTTCCTGAGGCCACCAGAGCGGGTCCCTGAGGTCCCCGTCGTAACTCGAGAAGACCTGCCGCAACTCGAGAAAATCCAGGAGGTTCTCCCCTCCAGGCGAGATGAGGCCCATTTCCGCTGAGGCGTCTCGAGGCTGATCACACCTCACCTCTGGAACTTCGAAAGGGTCCTTCACACCCTTGGTGCAAATCAAGAAGTTCCCCGACCTAGCTGTCTCCACTCGAGAGGAATCACGAGGGTCCCGCCCACATCCAGAGGAGCCCCGTTTCCGCCTCGTAGCTCGAGATGAGGGATCCTTTCCCTGCTTCGTCGGGAAAGAGTTCCCGGCGTTCCCGTCGCATCTCAAGAGGAGGCCCTCTCAACAGGAACGGCGAGAGGAACTCCAGGGTCGTGCCACCATTCCAAGAGTCCCCCAGATGTCTCAGTCCATTCCAGAGGAACCTCTTTTCCCTTCACCGGCTCGTCTTTCACGCCGAGGATCGACTCACACCAAGGTGGCACGTGGCACAGCCCTGTGGGAAAGCCTCGTGGGAAAGCCTCGAGGGACAGCCTCGAGGGAAAGCCACAGATCCCTTGATCCACGTGACAGGAAGCGTGACACTACTGCTGCAGCTCGGGAGGAAATCGCACGTGCATGCCCCTACTCGAGACGAGGCCTGACTCCCCTGGGGAGACTCAGAAGCACCCCAAGATCCATGGCAACACTGGAGAGGAATCCTCAGGTTCCGGCCCCGACTCCACACAAGGACTGAGGCCCCGGCATGGACGGCAGAGGAATCCCGAGAGGTCCCCTAGCAACTCGCATGGGGACTGGCCTTTCCTGAGGCCACAAGAGCGTGTCCCTGAGGTCCCCGTCGTAACTCGAGAAGACCTGCCGCAACTCGAGAAAATCCAGGAGGTTCTCCCCTCCAGGCGAGATGAGGCCCATTTCCGCTGAGGCGTCTCGAGGCTGATCACACCTCACCTCTGGAACTTCGAAAGGGTCCTTCACACCCTTGGTGCAAATCAAGAAGTTCCCCGACCTAGCCGTCTCCACTCGAGAGGAATCACGAGGGTCCCGCCCACATCCAGAGGAGCCCCGTTTCCGCCTCGTAGCTCGAGATGAGGGATCCTTTCCCTGCTTCGTCGGGAAAGAGTTCCCGGCGTTCCCGTCGCATCTCAAGAGGAGGCCCTCTCTACAGGAACGGCGAGAGGAACTCCAGGGTCGTGCCACCATTCCAAGAGTCCCCCAGATGTCTCAGTCCATTCCAGAGGAACCTCTTTTCCCTTCACCGGCTCGTCTTTCACGCCGAGGATCGACTCACACCAAGGTGGCACGTGGCACAGCCCTGTGGGAAAGCCTCGTGGGAAAGCCTCGAGGGACAGCCTCGAGGGAAAGCCACAGATCCCTTGATCCACGTGACAGGAAGCGTGACACTACTGCTGCAGCTCGGGAGGAAAGCGCACGTGCATGCCCCCACTCGAGACGAGGCCTGACTCCCCTGGGGAGACTCAGAAGCACCCCAAGATCCCTGGCAACACTGGAGAGGAATCCTCAGGTTCCGGCCCCGACTCCACACAAGGACTCAGGCCCCGGCATGGACGGGAGAGGAATCCCGAGAGGTCCCGTAGCAACTCGCATGGGGACTGGCCTTTCCTGAGGCCACCAGAGCGGGTCCCTGAGGTCCCCGTCGTAACTCGAGAAGACCTGCCGCAACTCGAGAAAATCCAGGAGGTTCTCCCCTCCAGGCGAGATGAGGCCCATTTCCGCTGAGGCGTCTCGAGGCTGATCACACCTCACCTCTGGAACTTCGAAAGGGTCCTTCACACCCTTGGTGCAAATCAAGAAGTTCCCCGACCTAGCCGTCTCCACTCGAGAGGAATCACGAGGGTCCCGTCCACATCCAGAGGAGCCCCGTTTCCGCCTCGTAGCTCGAGATGAGGGATCCTTTCCCTGCTTCGTCGGGAAAGAGTTCCCGGCGTTCCCGTCGCATCTCAAGAGGAGGCCCTCTCTACAGGAACGGCGAGAGGAACTCCAGGGTCGTGCCACCATTCCAAGAGTCCCCCAGATGTCTCAGTCCATTCCAGAGGAACCTCTTTTCCCTTCACCGGCTCGTCTTTCACGCCGAGGATCGACTCACACCAAGGTGGCACGTGGCACAGCCCTGTGGGAAAGCCTCGTGGGAAAGCCTCGAGGGAACGCCACAGATCCCTTGATCCACGTGACAGGAAGCGTGACACTACTGCTGCAGCTTGGGAGGAAAGCGCACGTGCATGCCCCCACTCGAGACGAGGCCTGACTCCCCTGGGGAGACTCAGAAGCACCCCAAGATCCATGGCAACACTGGAGAGCAATCCTCAGGTTCCGGCCCCAACTCCACACAAGGACTGAGGCCCCGGCATGGACGGGAGAGGAATCCCGAGAGGTCCCCTAGCAACTCGCATGGGGACTGGCCTTTCCTGAGGCCACCAGAGCGGGTCCCTGAGGTCCCCGTCGTAACTCGAGAAGACCTGCCGCAACTCGAGAAAATCCAGGAGGTTCTCCCCTCCAGGCGAGATGAGGCCCATTTCCGCTGAGGCGTCTCGAGGCTGATCACACCTCACCTCTGGAACTTCGAAAGGGTCCTTCACACCCTTGGTGCAAATCAAGAAGTTCCCCGACCTAGCTGTCTCCACTCGAGAGGAATCACGAGGGTCCCGCCCACATCCAGAGGAGCCCCGTTTCCGCCTCGTAGCTCGAGATGAGGGATCCTTTCCCTGCTTCGTCGGGAAAGAGTTCCCGGCGTTCCCGTCGCATCTCAAGAGGAGGCCCTCTCAACAGGAACGGCGAGAGGAACTCCAGGGTCGTGCCACCATTCCAAGAGTCCCCCAGATGTCTCAGTCCATTCCAGAGGAACCTCTTTTCCCTTCACCGGCTCGTCTTTCACGCCGAGGATCGACTCACACCAAGGTGGCACGTGGCACAGCCCTGTGGGAAAGCCTCGTGGGAAAGCCTCGAGGGACAGCCTCGAGGGAAAGCCACAGATCCCTTGATCCACGTGACAGGAAGCGTGACACTACTGCTGCAGCTCGGGAGGAAAGCGCACGTGCATGCCCCCACTCGAGACGAGGCCTGACTCCCCTGGGGAGACTCAGAAGCACCCCAAGATCCATGGCAACACTGGAAAGGAATCCTCAGGTTCCGGCCCCGACTCCACACAAGGACTGAGGCCCCGGCATGGACGGGAGAGGAATCCCGAGAGGTCCCGTAGCAACTCGCATGGGGACTGGCCTTTCCTGAGGCCACCAGAGCGGGTCCCTGAGGTCCCCGTCGTAACTCGAGAAGACCTGCCGCAACTCGAGAAAATCCAGGAGGTTCTCCCCTCCAGGCGAGATGAGGCCGATTTCCGCTGAGGCGTCTCGAGGCTGATCACACCTCACCTCTGGAACTTCGAAAGGGTCCTTCACACCCTTGGTGCAAATCAAGAAGTTCCCCGACCTAGCCGTCTCCACTCGAGAGGAATCACGAGGGTCCCGCCCACATCCAGAGGAGCCCCGTTTCCGCCTCGTAGCTCGAGATGAGGGATCCTTTCCCTGCTTCGTCGGGAAAGAGTTCCCGGCGTTCCCGTCGCATCTCAAGAGGAGGCCCTCTCTACAGGAACGGCGAGAGGAACTCCAGGGTCGTGCCACCATTCCAAGAGTCCCCCAGATGTCTCAGTCCATTCCAGAGGAACCTCTTTTCCCTTCACCGGCTCGTCTTTCACGCCGAGGATCGACTCACACCAAGGTGGCACGTGGCACAGCCCTGTGGGAAAGCCTCGTGGGAAAGCCTCGAGGGACAGCCTCGAGGGACAGCCTCGAGGGAAAGCCACAGATCCCTTGATCCACGTGACAGGAAGCGTGACACTACTGCTGCAGCTCGGGAGGAAAGCGCACGTGCATGCCCCCACTCGAGACGAGGCCTGACTCCCCTGGGGAGACTCAGAAGCACCCCAAGATCCATGGCAACACTGGAGAGGAATCCTCAGGTTCCGGCCCCGACTCCACACAAGGACTGAGGCCCCGGCATGGACGGGAGAGGAATCCCGAGAGGTCCCCTAGCAACTCGCATGGGGACTGGCCTTTCCTGAGGCCACAAGAGCGGGTCCCTGAGGTCCCCGTCGTAAGTCGAGAAGACCTGCCGCAACTCGAGAAAATCCAGGAGGTTCTCCCCTCCAGGCGAGATGAGGCCCATTTCCGCTGAGGCGTCTCGAGGCTGATCACACCTCACCTCTGGAACTTCGAAAGGGTCCTTCACACCCTTGGTGCAAATCAAGAAGTTCCCCGACCTAGCCGTCTCCACTCGAGAGGAATCACGAGGGTCCCGCCCACATCCAGAGGAGCCCCGTTTCCGCCTCGTAGCTCGAGATGAGGGATCCTTTCCCTGCTTCGTCGGGAAAGAGTTCCCGGCGTTCCCGTCGCATCTCAAGAGGAGGCCCTCTCAACAGGAACGGCGAGAGGAACTCCAGGGTCGTGCCACCATTCCAAGAGTCCCCCAGATGTCTCAGTCCATTCCAGAGGAACCTCTTTTCCCTCGCCGGCTCGTCTTTCACGCAGAGGATCGACTCACACCAAGGTGGCACGTGGCACAGCCCTGTGGGAAAGCCTCGTGGGAAAGCCTCGAGGGACAGCCTCGAGGGACAGCCTCGAGGGAAAGCCACAGATCCCTTGATCCACGTGACAGGAAGCGTGACACTACTGCTGCAGCTCGGGAGGAAAGCGCACGTGCATGCCCCCACTCGAGACGAGGCCTGACTCCCCTGGGGAGACTCAGAAGCACCCCAAGATCCATGGCAACACTGGAGAGGAATCCTCAGGTTCCGGCCCCGACTCCACACAAGGACTGAGGCCCCGGCATGGACGGGAGAGGAATCCCGAGAGGTCCCCTAGCAACTCGCATGGGGACTGGCCTTTCCTGAGGCCACCAGAGCGGGTCCCTGAGGTCCCCGTCGTAAGTCGAGAAGACTTGCCGCAACTCGAGAAAATCCAGGAGGTTCTCCCCTCCAGGCGAGATGAGGCCCATTTCCGCTGAGGCGTCTCGAGGCTGATCACACCTCACCTCTGGAACTTCGAAAGGGTCCTTCACACCCTTGGTGCAAATCAAGAAGTTCCCCGACCTAGCCGTCTCCACTCGAGAGGAATCACGAGGGTCCCGCCCACATCCAGAGGAGCCCCGTTTCCGCCTCGTAGCTCGAGATGAGGGATCCTTTCCCTGCTTCTTCGGGAAAGAGTTCCCGGCGTTCCCGTCGCATCTCAAGAGGAGGCCCTCTCAACAGGAACGGCGAGAGGAACTCCAGGGTCGTGCCACCATTCCAAGAGTCCCCCAGATGTCTCAGTCCATTCCAGAGGAACCTCTTTTCCCTCGCCGGCTCGTCTTTCACGCCGAGGATCGACTCACACCAAGGTGGCACGTGGCACAGCCCTGTGGGAAAGCCTCGTGGGAAAGCCTCGAGGGACAGCCTCGAGGGACAGCCTCGAGGGAAAGCCACAGATCCCTTGATCCACGTGACAGGAAGCGTGACACTACTGCTGCAGCTCGGGAGGAAAGCGCACGTGCATGCCCCCACTCGAGACGAGGCCTGACTCCCCTGGGGAGACTCAGAAGCACCCCAAGATCCATGGCAACACTGGAGAGGAATCCTCAGGTTCCGGCCCCGACTCCACACAAGGACTGAGGCCCCGGCATGGACGGGAGAGGAATCCCGAGAGGTCCCGTAGCAACTCGCATGGGGACTGGCCTTTCCTGAGGCCACCAGAGCGGTTCCCTGAGGTCCCCGTCGTAACTCGAGAAGACCTGCCGCAACTCGAGAAAATCCAGGAGGTTCTCCCCTCCAGGCGAGATGAGGCCCATTTCCGCTGAGGCGTCTCGAGGCTGATCACACCTCACCTCTGCAACTTCGAAAGGGTCCTTCACACCCTTGGTGCAAATCAAGAAGTTCCCCGACCTAGCCGTCTCCACTCGAGAGGAATCACGAGGGTCCCGCCCACATCCAGAGGAGCCCCGTTTCCGCCTCGTAGCTCGAGATGAGGGATCCTTTCCCTGCTTCGTCGGGAAAGAGTTCCCGGCGTTCCCGTCGCATCTCAAGAGGAGGCCCTCTCTACAGGAACGGCGAGAGGAACTCCAGGGTCGTGCCACCATTCCAAGAGTCCCCCAGATGTCTCAGTCCATTCCAGAGGAACCTCTTTTCCCTTCACCGGCTCGTCTTTCACGCCGAGGATCGACTCACACCAAGGTGGCACGTGGCACAGCCCTGTGGGAAAGCCTCGTGGGAAAGCCTCGAGGGACAGCCTCGAGGGACAGCCTCGAGGGAAAGCCACAGATCCCTTGATCCACGTGACAGGAAGCGTGACACTACTGCTGCAGCTCGGGAGGAAAGCGCACGTGCATGCCCCCACTCGAGACGAGGCCTGACTCCCCTGGGGAGACTCAGAAGCACCCCAAGATCCATGGCAACACTGGAGAGGAATCCTCAGGTTCCGGCCCCGACTCCACACAAGGACTCAGGCCCCGGCATGGACGGGAGAGGAATCCCGAGAGGTCCCCTAGCAACTCGCATGGGGACTGGCCTTTCCTGAGGCCACAAGAGCGGGTCCCTGAGGTCCCCGTCGTAAGTCGAGAAGACCTGCCGCAACTCGAGAAAATCCAGGAGGTTCTCCCCTCCAGGCGAGATGAGGCCCATTTCCGCTGAGGCGTCTCGAGGCTGATCACACCTCACCTCTGGAACTTCGAAAGGGTCCTTCACACCCTTGGTGCAAATCAAGAAGTTCCCCGACCTAGCCGTCTCCACTCGAGAGGAATCACGAGGGTCCCGCCCACATCCAGAGGAGCCCCGTTTCCGCCTCGTAGCTCGAGATGAGGGATCCTTTCCCTGCTTCGTCGGGAAAGAGTTCCCGGCGTTCCCGTCGCATCTCAAGAGGAGGCCCTCTCAACAGGAACGGCGAGAGGAACTCCAGGGTCGTGCCACCATTCCAAGAGTCCCCCAGATGTCTCAGTCCATTCCAGAGGAACCTCTTTTCCCTCGACGGCTCGTCTTTCACGCCGAGGATCGACTCACACCAAGGTGGCACGTGGCACAGCCCTGTGGGAAAGCCTCGTGGGAAAGCCTCGAGGGACAGCCTCGAGGGACAGCCTCGAGGGAAAGCCACAGATCCCTTGATCCACGTGACAGGAAGCGTGACACTACTGCTGCAGCTCGGGAGGAAAGCGCACGTGCATGCCCCCACTCGAGACGAGGCCTGACTCCCCTGGGGAGACTCAGAAGCACCCCAAGATCCATGGCAACACTGGAGAGGAATCCTCAGGTTCCGGCCCCGACTCCACACAAGGACTGAGGCCCCGGCATGGACGGGAGAGGAATCCCGAGAGGTCCCCTAGCAACTCGCATGGGGACTGGCCTTTCCTGAGGCCACCAGAGCGGGTCCCTGAGGTCCCCGTTGTAACTCGAGAAGACCTGCCGCAACTCGAGAAAATCCAGGAGGTTCTCCCCTCCAGGCGAGATGAGGCCCATTTCCGCTGAGGCGTCTCGAGGCTGAACACACCTCCCCTCTGGAACTTCGAAAGGGTCCTTCACACCCTTGGTGCAAATCAAGAAGTTCCCCGACATACCCGTCTCCACTCGAGAGGAATCAGGAGGGTCCCGCCCACATTCAGAGGAGCCCCGTTTCCGCCTCGTAGCTCGAGATGAGGGATCCTTTCCCTGCTTCATCGGGAAAGAGTTCCCGGCCTTCCCGTCGCATCTCAAGAGGAGGCCCTCTCTACAGAAACGGCGAGAGGAACTCCAGGGTCGTGCCACCATTCCAAGAGTCCCCCAGATGTCTCAGTCCATTCCAGAGGAACCTCTTTTCCCTTCACCGGCTCGTCTTTCACGCCGAGGATCGACTCACACCAAGGTGGCACGTGGCACAGCCCTGTGGGAAAACCTCGTGGGAAAGCCTCGAGGGACAGCCTCGAGGGAAAGCCACAGATCCCTTGATCCACGTGACAGGAAGCGTGACACTACTGCTGCATCTCGGGAGGAAAGCGCACGTGCATGCCCCCACTCGAGACGAGGCCTGACTCCCCTGGGGAGACTCAGAAGCACCCCAAGATCCATGGCAACACTGGAGAGGAATCCTCAGGTTCCGGCCCCGACTCCACACAAGGACTGAGGCCCCGGCATGGACGGGAGAGGAATCCCGAGAGGTCCCCTAGCAACTCGCATGGGGACTGGCCTTTCCTGAGGCCACCAGAGCGGGTCCCTGAGGTCCCCGTCGTAACTCTAGAAGACCTGCCAAAACTCGAGAAAATCCAGGAGGTTCTCCCCTCCAGGCGAGATGAGGCCCATTTCTGCTGAGGCGTCTCGAGGCTGATCACACCTCACCTCTCGAACTTCGAAAGGCTCCTTCACACCCTTGGTGCAAATCAAGAAGTTCCCCGACATGCCCGTCTCCACTCGAGAGGAATCACGAGGGTCCCGCCCACATGCAGAGTAGCCCCGTTTCCGCCTCGTAGCTCGAGATGAGGGATCCTTTCCCTGCTTCGTCGGGAAAGAGTTCCCGGCCTTCCCGTCGCATCTCAAGAGGAGGCCCTCTCTACAGGAACGGCGAGAGGAACTCCAGGGTCGTGCCACCATTCCAAGAGTCCCCCAGATGTCTCAGTCCATTCCAGAGGAACCTCTTTTGCCTTCACCGGCTCGTCTTTCATGCCGAGGATCGACTCACACCAAGGTGGCACGTGGCACAGCCCTGTGGGAAAGCCTCGTGGGAAAGCCTCGAGGGACAGCCTCGAGGTAAAGCCACAGATCCCTTGATCCACGTGACAGGAAGCGTGACACTACTGCTGCAGCTCGGGAGGAAAGCGCACGTGCATGCCCCCACTCGAGACGAGGCCTGACTCCCCTGGGGAGACTCAGAAGCACCCCAAGATCCATGGCAACACTGGAGAGGAAACCTCAGGTTCCGTCTCCGACTCCCCACAAGGCCTGAGGCCCCGGCATGGACGGGAGAGGAATCCCGAGAGGTCCCCTAGCAACTCACATGGGGACTGGCCTTTCCTGAGGCCACCAGAGCGGGTCCCTGAGGTCCCCGTCGTAACTCGAGAAGACCTGCCACATCTCGAGAAAATCCAGGAGGTTCTCCCCTCCAGGCGAGATGAGGCCCATTTCCGCTGAGGCGTCTCGAAGCTGATCACACCTCCCCTCTGGAACTTCGAAAGGGTCCTTCACACCCTTGGTGCAAATCAAGAAGTTCCCCGACCTAGCCGTCTCCACTCGAGAGGAATCACGAGGGTCCCGCCCACATCCAGAGGAGCCCCGTTTCCGCCTCGTAGCTCGAGATGAGGGATCCTTTCCCTGCTTCGTCGGGAAAGAGTTCCCGGCGTTCCCGTCGCATCTCAAGAGGAGGCCCTCTCTACAGGAACGGCGAGAGGAACTCCAGGGTCGTGCCACCATTCCAAGAGTCCCCCAGATGTCTCAGTCCATTCCAGAGGAACCTCTTTTCCCTTCACCGGCTCGTCTTTCACGCCGAGGATCGACTCACACCAAGGTGGCACGTGGCACAGCCCTGTGGGAAAGCCTCGTGGGAAAGCCTCGAGGGACAGCCTCGAGGGAAAGCCACAGATCCCTTGATCCACGTGACAGGAAGCGTGACACTACTGCTGCAGCTCGGGAGGAAAGCGCACGTGCATGCCCCCACTCGAGACGAGGCCTGACTCCCCTGGGGAGACTCAGAAGCACCCCAAGATCCCTGGCAACACTGGAGAGGAATCCTCAGGTTCCGGCCCCGACTCCACACAAGGACTCAGGCCCCGGCATGGACGGGAGAGGAATCCCGAGAGGTCCCCTAGCAACTCGCATGGGGACTGGCCTTTCCTGAGGCCACCAGAGCGGGTCCCTGAGGTCCCCGTCGTAACTCGAGAAGACCTGCCGCAACTCGAGAAAATCCAGGAGGTTCTCCCCTCCAGGCGAGATGAGGCCCATTTCCGCTGAGGCGTCTCGAGGCTGATCACACCTCACCTCTGGAACTTCGAAAGGGTCCTTCACACCCTTGGTGCAAATCAAGAAGTTCCCCGACCTAGCCGTCTCCACTCGAGAGGAATCACGAGGGTCCCGTCCACATCCAGAGGAGCCCCGTTTCCGCCTCGTAGCTCGAGATGAGGGATCCTTTCCCTGCTTCGTCGGGAAAGAGTTCCCGGCGTTCCCGTC
The DNA here is from genome assembly GCF_023091745.1 of Budorcas taxicolor. Taxonomy (NCBI): domain Eukaryota; kingdom Metazoa; phylum Chordata; class Mammalia; order Artiodactyla; family Bovidae; genus Budorcas; species Budorcas taxicolor. The sequence continues at coordinate 1,650,441 of NW_026292589.1, forward strand.
GCATCTCAAGAGGAGGCCCTCTCTACAGGAACGGCGAGAGGAACTCCAGGGTCGTGCCACCATTCCAAGAGTCCCCCAGATGTCTCAGTCCATTCCAGAGGAACCTCTTTTCCCTTCACCGGCTCGTCTTTCACGCCGAGGATCGACTCACACCAAGGTGGCACGTGGCACAGCCCTGTGGGAAAGCCTCGTGGGAAAGCCTCGAGGGACAGCCTCGAGGGACAGCCTCGAGGGAAAGCCACAGATCCCTTGATCCACGTGACAGGAAGAGTGACACTACTGCTGCAGCTCGGGAGGAAAGCACACGTGCATGCCCCCACTCGAGACGAGGCCTGACTCCCCTGGGGAGACTCAGAAGCACCCCAAGATCCATGGCAACACTGGAGAGGAATCCTCAGTTTCCGGCCCCGACTCCACACAAGGACTGAGGCCCCGGCATGGACGGGAGAGGAATCCCGAGAGGTCCCCTAGCAACTCGCATGGGGACTGGCCTTTCCTGAGGCCACCAGAGCGGGTCCCTGAGGTCCCCGTCGTAAGTCGAGAAGACCTGCCGCAACTCGAGAAAATCCAGGAGGTTCTCCCCTCCAGGCGAGATGAGGCCCATTTCCGCTGAGGCCTCTCGAGGCTGAACACACCTCACCTCTGGAACTTCGAAAGGGTCCTTCACACCCTTGGTGCAAATCAAGAAGTTCCCCGACCTAGCCGTCTCCACTCGAGAGGAATCACGAGGGTCCCGCCCACATCCAGAGGAGCCCCGTTTCCGCCTCGTAGCTCGAGATGAGGGATCCTTTCCCTGCTTCGTCGGGAAAGAGTTCCCGGCGTTCCCGTCGCATCTCAAGAGGAGGCCCTCTCAACAGGAACGGCGAGAGGAACTCCAGGGTCGTGCCACCATTCCAAGAGTCCCCCAGATGTCTCAGTCCATTCCAGAGGAACCTCTTTTCCCTTCACCGGCTCGTCTTTCACGCCGAGGATCGACTCACACCAAGGTGGCACGTGGCACAGCCCTGTGGGAAAGCCTCGTGGGAAAGCCTCGAGGGACAGCCTCGAGGGAAAGCCACAGATCCCTTGATCCACGGGACAGGAAGCGTGACACTACTGCTGCAGCTCGGGAGGAAAGCGCACGTGCATGCCCCCACTCGAGACGAGGCCTGACTCCCCTGGGGAGACTCAGAAGCACCCCAAGATCCATGGCAACACTGGAGAGGAATCCTCAGGTTCCGGCCCCGACTCCACACAAGGACTGAGGCCCCGGCATGGACGGGAGAGGAATCCCGAGAGGTCCCCTAGCAACTCGCATGGGGACTGGCCTTTCCTGAGGCCACCAGAGCGGGTCCCTGAGGTCCCCGTCGTAACTCGAGAAGACCTGCCGCAACTCGAGAAAATCCAGGAGGTTCTCCCCTCCAGGCGAGATGAGGCCCATTTCCGCTGAGGCGTCTCGAGGCTGATCACACCTCACCTCTGGAACTTCGAAAGGGTCCTTCACACCCTTGGTGCAAATCAAGAAGTTCCCCGACCTAGCCGTCTCCACTCCAGAGGAATCACGAGGGTCCCGCCCACAACCAGAGGAGCCCCGTTTCCGCCTCGTAGCTCGAGATGAGGGATCCTTTCCCTGCTTCGTCGGGAAAGAGTTCCCGGCGTTCCCGTCGCATCTCAAGAGGAGGCCCTCTCTACAGGAACGGCGAGAGGAACTCCAGGGTCGTGCCACCATTCCAAGAGTCCCCCAGATGTCTCAGTCCATTCCAGAGGAACCTCTTTTCCCTTCACCGGCTCGTCTTTCACGCCGAGGATCGACTCACACCAAGGTGGCACGTGGCACAGCCCTGTGGGAAAGCCTCGTGGGAAAGCCTCGAGGGATCGCCACAGATCGCTTGATCCACGTGACAGGAAGCGTGACACTACTGCTGCAGCTTGGGAGGAAAGCGCACGTGCATGCCCCCACTCGAGACGAGGCCTGACTCCCCTGGGGAGACTCAGAAGCACCCCAAGATCCATGGCAACACTGGAGAGCAATCCTCAGGTTCCGGCCCCAACTCCACACAAGGACTGAGGCCCCGGCATGGACGGGAGAGGAATCCCGAGAGGTCCCCTAGCAACTCGCATGGGGACTGGCCTTTCCTGAGGCCACCAGAGCGGGTCCCTGAGGTCCCCGTCGTAACTCGAGAAGACCTGCCGCAACTCGAGAAAATCCAGGAGGTTCTCCCCTCCAGGCGAGATGAGGCCCATTTCCGCTGAGGCGTCTCGAGGCTGATCACACCTCACCTCTGGAACTTCGAAAGGGTCCTTCACACCCTTGGTGCAAATCAAGAAGTTCCCCGACCTAGCTGTCTCCACTCGAGAGGAATCACGAGGGTCCCGCCCACATCCAGAGGAGCCCCGTTTCCGCCTCGTAGCTCGAGATGAGGGATCCTTTCCCTGCTTCGTCGGGAAAGAGTTCCCGGCGTTCCCGTCGCATCTCAAGAGGAGGCCCTCTCAACAGGAACGGCGAGAGGAACTCCAGGGTCGTGCCACCATTCCAAGAGTCCCCCAGATGTCTCAGTCCATTCCAGAGGAACCTCTTTTCCCTTCACCGGCTCGTCTTTCACGCCGAGGATCGACTCACACCAAGGTGGCACGTGGCACAGCCCTGTGGGAAAGCCTCGTGGGAAAGCCTCGAGGGACAGCCTCGAGGGAAAGCCACAGATCCCTTGATCCACGTGACAGGAAGCGTGACACTACTGCTGCAGCTCGGGAGGAAAGCGCACGTGCATGCCCCCACTCGAGACGAGGCCTGACTCCCCTGGGGAGACTCAGAAGCACCCCAAGATCCATGGCAACACTGGAAAGGAATCCTCAGGTTCCGGCCCCGACTCCACACAAGGACTGAGGCCCCGGCATGGACGGGAGAGGAATCCCGAGAGGTCCCGTAGCAACTCGCATGGGGACTGGCCTTTCCTGAGGCCACCAGAGCGGGTCCCTGAGGTCCCCGTCGTAACTCAAGAAGACCTGCCGCAACTCGAGAAAATCCAGGAGGTTCTCCCCTCCAGGCGAGATGAGGCCCATTTCCGCTGAGGCGTCTCGAGGCTGATCACACCTCACCTCTGGAACGTCGAAAGGGTCCTTCACACCCTTGGTGCAAATCAAGAAGTTCCCCGACCTAGCCGTCTCCACTCGAGAGGAATCACGAGGGTCCCGCCCACATCCAGAGGAGCCCCGTTTCCGCCTCGTAGCTCGAGATGAGGGATCCTTTCCCTGCTTCGTCGGGAAAGAGTTCCCGGCGTTCCCGTCGCATCTCAAGAGGAGGCCCTCTCTACAGGAACGGCGAGAGGAACTCCAGGGTCGTGCCACCATTCCAAGAGTCCCCCAGATGTCTCAGTCCATTCCAGAGGAACCTCTTTTCCCTTCACCGGCTCGTCTTTCACGCCGAGGATCGACTCACACCAAGGTGGCACGTGGCACAGCCCTGTGGGAAAGCCTCGTGGAAAGCCTCGAGGGACAGCCTCGAGGGACAGCCTCGAGGGAAAGCCACAGATCCCTTGATCCACGTGACAGGAAGCGTGACACTACTGCTGCAGCTCGGGAGGAAAGCGCACGTGCATGCCCCCACTCGAGACGAGGCCTGACTCCCCTGGGGAGACTCAGAAGCACCCCAAGATCCATGGCAACACTGGAGAGGAATCCTCAGGTTCCGGCCCCGACTCCACACAAGGACTGAGGCCCCGGCATGGACGGGAGAGGAATCCCGAGAGGTCCCCTAGCAACTCGCATGGGGACTGGCCTTTCCTGAGGCCACAAGAGCGGGTCCCTGAGGTCCCCGTCGTAAGTCGAGAAGACCTGCCGCAACTCGAGAAAATCCAGGAGGTTCTCCCCTCCAGGCGAGATGAGGCCCATTTCCGCTGAGGCGTCTCGAGGCTGATCACACCTCACCTCTGGAACTTCGAAAGGGTCCTTCACACCCTTGGTGCAAATCAAGAAGTTCCCCGACCTAGCCGTCTCCACTCGAGAGGAATCACGAGGGTCCCGCCCACATCCAGAGGAGCCCCGTTTCCGCCTCGTAGCTCGAGATGAGGGATCCTTTCCCTGCTTCGTCGGGAAAGAGTTCCCGGCGTTCCCGTCGCATCTCAAGAGGAGGCCCTCTCAACAGGAACGGCGAGAGGAACTCCAGGGTCGTGCCACCATTCCAAGAGTCCCCCAGATGTCTCAGTCCATTCCAGAGGAACCTCTTTTCCCTCGCCGGCTCGTCTTTCACGCAGAGGATCGACTCACACCAAGGTGGCACGTGGCACAGCCCTGTGGGAAAGCCTCGTGGGAAAGCCTCGAGGGACAGCCTCGAGGGACAGCCTCGAGGGAAAGCCACAGATCCCTTGATCCACGTGACAGGAAGCGTGACACTACTGCTGCAGCTCGGGAGGAAAGCGCACGTGCATGCCCCCACTCGAGACGAGGCCTGACTCCCCTGGGGAGACTCAGAAGCACCCCAAGATCCATGGCAACACTGGAGAGGAATCCTCAGGTTCCGGCCCCGACTCCACACAAGGACTGAGGCCCCGGCATGGACGGGAGAGGAATCCCGAGAGGTCCCCTAGCAACTCGCATGGGGACTGGCCTTTCCTGAGGCCACCAGAGCGGGTCCCTGAGGTCCCCGTCGTAACTCGAGAAGACCTGCCGCAACTCGAGAAAATCCAGGAGGTTCTCCCCTCCAGGCGAGATGAGGCCCATTTCCGCTGAGGCGTCTCGAGGCTGATCACACCTCACCTCTGGAACTTCGAAAGGGTCCTTCACACCCTTGGTGCAAATCAAGAAGTTCCCCGACCTAGCCGTCTCCACTCGAGAGGAATCACGAGGGTCCCGCCCACATCCAGAGGAGCCCCGTTTCCGCCTCGTAGCTCGAGATGAGGGATCCTTTCCCTGCTTCTTCGGGAAAGAGTTCCCGGCGTTCCCGTCGCATCTCAAGAGGAGGCCCTCTCAACAGGAACGGCGAGAGGAACTCCAGGGTCGTGCCACCATTCCAAGAGTCCCCCAGATGTCTCAGTCCATTCCAGAGGAACCTCTTTTCCCTCGCCGGCTCGTCTTTCACGCCGAGGATCGACTCACACCAAGGTGGCACGTGGCACAGCCCTGTGGGAAAGCCTCGTGGGAAAGCCTCGAGGGACAGCCTCGAGGGACAGCCTCGAGGGAAAGCCACAGATCCCTTGATCCACGTGACAGGAAGCGTGACACTACTGCTGCAGCTCGGGAGGAAAGCGCACGTGCATGCCCCCACTCGAGACGAGGCCTGACTCCCCTGGGGAGACTCAGAAGCACCCCAAGATCCATGGCAACACTGGAGAGGAATCCTCAGGTTCCGGCCCCGACTCCACACAAGGACTGAGGCCCCGGCATGGACGGGAGAGGAATCCCGAGAGGTCCCGTAGCAACTCGCATGGGGACTGGCCTTTCCTGAGGCCACCAGAGCGGTTCCCTGAGGTCCCCGTCGTAACTCGAGAAGACCTGCCGCAACTCGAGAAAATCCAGGAGGTTCTCCCCTCCAGGCGAGATGAGGCCCATTTCCGCTGAGGCGTCTCGAGGCTGATCACACCTCACCTCTGGAACTTCGAAAGGGTCCTTCACACCCTTGGTGCAAATCAAGAAGTTCCCCGACCTAGCCGTCTCCACTCGAGAGGAATCACGAGGGTCCCGCCCACATCCAGAGGAGCCCCGTTTCCGCCTCGTAGCTCGAGATGAGGGATCCTTTCCCTGCTTCGTCGGGAAAGAGTTCCCGGCGTTCCCGTCGCATCTCAAGAGGAGGCCCTCTCAACAGGAACGGCGAGAGGAACTCCAGGGTCGTGCCACCATTCCAAGAGTCCCCCAGATGTCTCAGTCCATTCCAGAGGAACCTCTTTTCCCTCGCCGGCTCGTCTTTCATGCCGAGGATCGACTCACACCAAGGTGGCACGTGGCACAGCCCTGTGGGAAAGCCTCGTGGGAAAGCCTCGAGGGACAGCCTCGAGGGACAGCCTCGAGGGAAAGCCACAGATCCCTTGATCCACGTGACAGGAAGCGTGACACTACTGCTGCAGCTCGGGAGGAAAGCGCACGTGCATGCCCCCACTCGAGACGAGGCCTGACTCCCCTGGGGAGACTCAGAAGCACCCCAAGATCCATGGCAACACTGGAGAGGAATCCTCAGGTTCCGGCCCCGACTCCACACAAGGACTGAGGCCCCGGCATGGACGGGAGAGGAATCCCGAGAGGTCCCCTAGCAACTCGCATGGGGACTGGCCTTTCCTGAGGCCACAAGAGCGGGTCCCTGAGGTCCCCGTCGTAAGTCGAGAAGACCTGCCGCAACTCGAGAAAATCCAGGAGGTTCTCCCCTCCAGGCGAGATGAGGCCCATTTCCGCTGAGGCGTCTCGAGGCTGATCACACCTCACCTCTGGAACTTCGAAAGGCTCCTTCACACCCTTGGTGCAAATCAAGAAGTTCCCCGACCTAGCCGTCTCCACTCGAGAGGAATCACGAGGGTCCCGCCCACATCCAGAGGAGCCCCGTTTCCGCCTCGTAGCTCGAGATGAGGGATCCTTTCCCTGCTTCGTCGGGAAAGAGTTCCCGGCGTTCCCGTCGCATCTCAAGAGGAGGCCCTCTCAACAGGAACGGCGAGAGGAACTCCAGGGTCGTGCCACCATTCCAAGAGTCCCCCAGATGTCTCAGTCCATTCCAGAGGAACCTCTTTTCCCTCGACGGCTCGTCTTTCACGCCGAGGATCGACTCACACCAAGGTGGCACGTGGCACAGCCCTGTGGGAAAGCCTCGTGGGAAAGCCTCGAGGGACAGCCTCGAGGGACAGCCTCGAGGGAAAGCCACAGATCCCTTGATCCACGTGACAGGAAGCGTGACACTACTGCTGCAGCTCGGGAGGAAAGCGCACGTGCATGCCCCCACTCGAGACGAGGCCTGACTCCCCTGGGGAGACTCAGAAGCACCCCAAGATCCATGGCAACACTGGAGAGGAATCCTCAGGTTCCGGCCCCGACTCCACACAAGGACTGAGGCCCCGGCATGGACGGGAGAGGAATCCCGAGAGGTCCCCTAGCAACTCGCATGGGGACTGGCCTTTCCTGAGGCCACCAGAGCGGGTCCCTGAGGTCCCCGTTGTAACTCGAGAAGACCTGCCGCAACTCGAGAAAATCCAGGAGGTTCTCCCCTCCAGGCGAGATGAGGCCCATTTCCGCTGAGGCGTCTCGAGGCTGAACACACCTCACCTCTGGAACTTCGAAAGGGTCCTTCACACCCTTGGTGCAAATCAAGAAGTTCCCCGACATACCCGTCTCCACTCGAGAGGAATCAGGAGGGTCCCGCCCACATTCAGAGGAGCCCCGTTTCCGCCTCGTAGCTCGAGATGAGGGATCCTTTCCCTGCTTCGTCGGGAAAGAGTTCCCGGCCTTCCCGTCGCATCTCAAGAGGAGGCCCTCTCTACAGAAACGGCGAGAGGAACTCCAGGGTCGTGCCACCATTCCAAGAGTCCCCCAGATGTCTCAGTCCATTCCAGAGGAACCTCTTTTGCCTTCACCGGCTCGTCTTTCACGCCGAGGATCGACTCACACCAAGGTGGCACGTGGCACAGCCCTGTGGGAAAGCCTCGTGGGAAAGCCTCGAGGGACAGCCTCGAGGGAAAGCCACAGATCCCTTGATCCACGTGACAGGAAGCGTGACACTACTGCTGCAGCTCGGGAGGAAAGCGCACGTGCATGCCCCCACTCGAGACGAGGCCTGACTCCCCTGGGGAGACTCAGAAGCACCCCAAGATCCATGGCAACACTGGAGAGGAATCCTCAGGTTCCGGCCCCGACTCCACACAAGGACTGAGGCCCCGGCATGGACGGGAGAGGAATCCCGAGAGGTCCCCTAGCAACTCGCATGGGGACTGGCCTTTCCTGAGGCCACAAGAGCGGGTCCCTGAGGTCCCCGTCGTAAGTCGAGAAGACCTGCCGCAACTCGAGAAAATCCAGGAGGTTCTCCCCTCCAGGCGAGATGAGGCCCATTTCCGCTGAGGCGTCTCGAGGCTGATCACACCTCACCTCTGGAACTTCGAAAGGGTCCTTCACACCCTTGGTGCAAATCAAGAAGTTCCCCGACCTAGCCGTCTCCACTCGAGAGGAATCACGAGGGTCCCGCCCACATCCAGAGGAGCCCCGTTTCCGCCTCGTAGCTCGAGATGAGGGATCCTTTCCCTGCTTCGTCGGGAAAGAGTTCCCGGCGTTCCCGTCGCATCTCAAGAGGAGGCCCTCTCAACAGGAACGGCGAGAGGAACTCCAGGGTCGTGCCACCATTCCAAGAGTCCCCCAGATGTCTCAGTCCATTCCAGAGGAACCTCTTTTCCCTCGCCGGCTCGTCTTTCACGCAGAGGATCGACTCACACCAAGGTGGCACGTGGCACAGCCCTGTGGGAAAGCCTCGTGGGAAAGCCTCGAGGGACAGCCTCGAGGGACAGCCTCGAGGGAAAGCCACAGATCCCTTGATCCACGTGACAGGAAGCGTGACACTACTGCTGCAGCTCGGGAGGAAAGCGCACGTGCATGCCCCCACTCGAGACGAGGCCTGACTCCCCTGGGGAGACTCAGAAGCACCCCAAGATCCATGGCAACACTGGAGAGGAATCCTCAGGTTCCGGCCCCGACTCCACACAAGGACTGAGGCCCCGGCATGGACGGGAGAGGAATCCCGAGAGGTCCCCTAGCAACTCGCATGGGGACTGGCCTTTCCTGAGGCCACCAGAGCGGGTCCCTGAGGTCCCCGTCGTAACTCGAGAAGACCTGCCGCAACTCGAGAAAATCCAGGAGGTTCTCCCCTCCAGGCGAGATGAGGCCCATTTCCGCTGAGGCGTCTCGAGGCTGATCACACCTCACCTCTGGAACTTCGAAAGGGTCCTTCACACCCTTGGTGCAAATCAAGAAGTTCCCCGACCTAGCCGTCTCCACTCGAGAGGAATCACGAGGGTCCCGCCCACATCCAGAGGAGCCCCGTTTCCGCCTCGTAGCTCGAGATGAGGGATCCTTTCCCTGCTTCGTCGGGAAAGAGTTCCCGGCGTTCCCGTCGCATCTCAAGAGGAGGCCCTCTCAACAGGAACGGCGAGAGGAACTCCAGGGTCGTGCCACCATTCCAAGAGTCCCCCAGATGTCTCAGTCCATTCCAGAGGAACCTCTTTTCCCTCGCCGGCTCGTCTTTCACGCCGAGGATCGACTCACACCAAGGTGGCACGTGGCACAGCCCTGTGGGAAAGCCTCGTGGGAAAGCCTCGAGGGACAGCCTCGAGGGACAGCCTCGAGGGAAAGCCACAGATCCCTTGATCCACGTGACAGGAAGCGTGACACTACTGCTGCAGCTCGGGAGGAAAGCGCACGTGCATGCCCCCACTCGAGACGAGGCCTGACTCCCCTGGGGAGACTCAGAAGCACCCCAAGATCCATGGCAACACTGGAGAGGAATCCTCAGGTTCCGGCCCCGACTCCACAGAAGGACTGAGGCCCCGGCATGGACGGGAGAGGAATCCCGAGAGGTCCCGTAGCAACTCGCATGGGGACTGGCCTTTCCTGAGGCCACCAGAGCGGTTCCCTGAGGTCCCCGTCGTAACTCGAGAAGACCTGCCGCAACTCGAGAAAATCCAGGAGGTTCTCCCCTCCAGGCGAGATGAGGCCCATTTCCGCTGAGGCGTCTCGAGGCTGATCACACCTCACCTCTGGAACTTCGAAAGGGTCCTTCACACCCTTGGTGCAAATCAAGAAGTTCCCCGACCTAGCCGTCTCCACTCGAGAGGAATCACGAGGGTCCCGCCCACATCCAGAGGAGCCCCGTTTCCGCCTCGTAGCTCGAGATGAGGGATCCTTTCCCTGCTTCGTCGGGAAAGAGTTCCCGGCGTTCCCGTCGCATCTCAAGAGGAGGCCCTCTCAACAGGAACGGCGAGAGGAACTCCAGGGTCGTGCCACCATTCCAAGAGTCCCCCAGATGTCTCAGTCCATTCCAGAGGAACCTCTTTTCCCTCGCCGGCTCGTCTTTCACGCCGAGGATCGACTCACACCAAGGTGGCACGTGGCACAGCCCTGTGGGAAAGCCTCGTGGGAAAGCCTCGAGGGACAGCCTCGAGGGACAGCCTCGAGGGAAAGCCACAGATCCCTTGATCCACGTGACAGGAAGCGTGACACTACTGCTGCAGCTCGGGAGGAAAGCGCACGTGCATGCCCCCACTCGAGACGAGGCCTGACTCCCCTGGGGAGACTCAGAAGCACCCCAAGATCCATGGCAACACTGGAGAGGAATCCTCAGGTTCCGGCCCCGACTCCACACAAGGACTGAGGCCCCGGCATGGACGGGAGAGGAATCCCGAGAGGTCCCCTAGCAACTCGCATGCGGACTGGCCTTTCCTGAGGCCACAAGAGCGGGTCCCTGAGGTCCCCGTCGTAAGTCGAGAAGACCTGCCGCAACTCGAGAAAATCCAGGAGGTTCTCCCCTCCAGGCGAGATGAGGCCCATTTCCGCTGAGGCGTCTCGAGGCTGATCACACCTCACCTCTGGAACTTCGAAAGGCTCCTTCACACCCTTGGTGCAAATCAAGAAGTTCCCCGACCTAGCCGTCTCCACTCGAGAGGAATCACGAGGGTCCCGCCCACATCCAGAGGAGCCCCGTTTCCGCCTCGTAGCTCGAGATGAGGGATCCTTTCCCTGCTTCGTCGGGAAAGAGTTCCCGGCGTTCCCGTCGCATCTCAAGAGGAGGCCCTCTCAACAGGAACGGCGAGAGGAACTCCAGGGTCGTGCCACCATTCCAAGAGTCCCCCAGATGTCTCAGTCCATTCCAGAGGAACCTCTTTTCCCTCGACGGCTCGTCTTTCACGCCGAGGATCGACTCACACCAAGGTGGCACGTGGCACAGCCCTGTGGGAAAGCCTCGTGGGAAAGCCTCGAGGGACAGCCTCGAGGGACAGCCTCGAGGGAAAGCCACAGATCCCTTGATCCACGTGACAGGAAGCGTGACACTACTGCTGCAGCTCGGGAGGAAAGCGCACGTGCATGCCCCCACTCGAGACGAGGCCTGACTCCCCTGGGGAGACTCAGAAGCACCCCAAGATCCATGGCAACACTGGAGAGGAATCCTCAGGTTCCGGCCCCGACTCCACACAAGGACTGAGGCCCCGGCATGGACGGGAGAGGAATCCCGAGAGGTCCCCTAGCAACTCGCATGGGGACTGGCCTTTCCTGAGGCCACCAGAGCGGGTCCCTGAGGTCCCCGTTGTAACTCGAGAAGACCTGCCGCAACTCGAGAAAATCCAGGAGGTTCTCCCCTCCAGGCGAGATGAGGCCCATTTCCGCTGAGGCGTCTCGAGGCTGAACACACCTCCCCTCTGGAACTTCGAAAGGGTCCTTCACACCCTTGGTGCAAATCAAGAAGTTCCCCGACATACCCGTCTCCACTCGAGAGGAATCAGGAGGGTCCCGCCCACATTCAGAGGAGCCCCGTTTCCGCCTCGTAGCTCGAGATGAGGGATCCTTTCCCTGCTTCGTCGGGAAAGAGTTCCCGGCCTTCCCGTCGCATCTCAAGAGGAGGCCCTCTCTACAGAAACGGCGAGAGGAACTCCAGGGTCGTGCCACCATTCCAAGAGTCCCCCAGATGTCTCAGTCCATTCCAGAGGAACCTCTTTTGCCTTCACCGGCTCGTCTTTCACGCCGAGGATCGACTCACACCAAGGTGGCACGTGGCACAGCCCTGTGGGAAAGCCTCGTGGGAAAGCCTCGAGGGACAGCCTCGAGGGAAAGCCACAGATCCCTTGATCCACGTGACAGGAAGCGTGACACTACTGCTGCATCTCGGGAGGAAAGCGCACGTGCATGCCCCCACTCGAGACGAGGCCTGACTCCCCTGGGGAGACTCAGAAGCACCCCAAGATCCATGGCAACACTGGAGAGGAATCCTCAGGTTCCGGCCCAGACTCCACACAAGGACTGAGGCCCCGGCATGGACGGGAGAGGAATCCCGAGAGGTCCCCTAGCAACTCGCATGGGGACTGGCCTTTCCTGAGGCCACCAGAGCGGGTCCCTGAGGTCCCCGTCGTAACTCTAGAAGACCTGCCAAAACTCGAGAAAATCCAGGAGGTTCTCCCCTCCAGGCGAGATGAGGCCCATTTCTGCTGAGGCGTCTCGAGGCTGATCACACCTCACCTCTCGAACTTCGAAAGGCTCCTTCACACCCTTGGTGCAAATCAAGAAGTTCCCCGACATGCCCGTCTCCACTCGAGAGGAATCACGAGGGTCCCGCCCACATGCAGAGTAGCCCCGTTTCCGCCTCGTAGCTCGAGATGAGGGATCCTTTCCCTGCTTCGTCGGGAAAGAGTTCCCGGCCTTCCCGTCGCATCTCAAGAGGAGGCCCTCTCTACAGGAACGGCGAGAGGAACTCCAGGGTCGTGCCACCATTCCAAGAGTCCCCCAGATGTCTCAGTCCATTCCAGAGGAACCTCTTTTGCCTTCACCGGCTCGTCTTTCACGCCGAGGATCGACTCACACCAAGGTGGCACGTGGCACAGCCCTGTGGGAAAGCCTCGTGGGAAAGCCTCGAGGGACAGCCTCGAGGGAAAGCCACAGATCCCTTGATCCACGTGACAGGAAGCGTGACACTACTGCTGCAGCTCGGGAGGAAAGCGCACGTGCATGCCCCCACTCGAGACGAGGCCTGACTCCCCTGGGGAGACTCAGAAGCACCCCAAGATCCATGGCAACACTGGAGAGGAAACCTCAGGTTCCGTCTCCGACTCCCCACAAGGCCTGAGGCCCCGGCATGGACGGGAGAGGAATCCCGAGAGGTCCCCTAGCAACTCACATGGGGACTGGCCTTTCCTGAGGCCACCAGAGCGGGTCCCTGAGGTCCCCGTCGTAACTCGAGAAGACCTGCCACATCTCGAGAAAATCCAGGAGGTTCTCCCCTCCAGGCGAGATGAGGCCCATTTCCGCTGAGGCGTCTCGAAGCTGATCACACCTCCCCTCTGGAACTTCGAAAGGGTCCTTCACACCCTTGGTGCAAATCAAGAAGTTCCCCGACATACCCGTCTCCACTCGAGAGGAATCACGAGGGTCCCGCCCACATCCAGAGGAGCCCCGTTTCCGCCTCGTAGCTCGAGATGAGGGATCCTTTCCCTGCTTCGTCGGGAAAGAGTTCCCGGCGTTCCCGTCACATCTCAAGAGGAGGCCCTCTCAACAGGAACGGCGAGAGGAACTCCAGGGTCGTGCCACCATTCCAAGAGTCCCCCAGATGTCTCAGTCCATTCCAGAGGAACCGCTTTTTCCTTCACCGGCTCGTCTTTCACGCCGAGGATCGACTCACACCAAGGTGGCACGTGGCACAGCCCTGTGGGAAAGCCTCGTGGGAAAGCCTCGAGGGACAGCCTCGAGGGAAAGCCACAGATCCCTTGATCCACGTGACAGGAAGCGTGACACTACTGCTGCAGCTCGGGAGGAAAGCGCACGTGCATGCCCCCACTCGAGACGAGGCCTGACTCCCCTGGGGAGACTCAGAAGCACCCCAAGATCCATGGCAACACTGGAGAGGAATCCTCAGGTTCCGGCCCCGACTCCACACAAGGACTGAGGCCCCGGCATGGACGGGAGAGGAATCCCGAGAGGTCCCCTAGCAACTCGCATGGGGACTGGCCTTTCCTGAGGCCAACAGAGCGGGTCCCTGAGGTCCCCGTCGTAACTCGAGAAGACCTGCCGCAACTCGAGAAAATCCAGGAGGTTCTCCCCTCCAGGCGAGATGAGGCCCATTTCCGCTGAGGCGTCTCGAGGCTGATCACACCTCCCGTCTGGAACTTCGAAAGGGTCCTTCACACCCTTGGTGCAAATCAAGAAGTTCCCCGACATACCCGTCTCCACTCGAGAGGAATCACGAGGGTCCCGCCCACATTCAGAGGAGCCCCGTTTCCGCCTTGTAGCTCGAGATTAGGGATCCTTTCCCTGCTTCGTCGGGAAAGAGTTCCCGGCCTTCCCGTCGCATCTCAAGAGGAGGCCCTCTCTACAGGAACGGCGAGAGGAACTCCAGGGTCGTGCCACCATTCCAAGAGTCCCCCAGATGTCTCAGTCCATTCCAGAGGAACCTCTTTTGCCTTCACCGGCTCGTCTTTCACGCCGAGGATCGACTCACACCAAGGTGGCACGTGGCACAGCCCTGTGGGAAAGCCTCGTGGGAAAGCCTCGAGGGACAGCCTCGAGGGAAAGCCACAGATCCCTTGATCCACGTGACAGGAAGCGTGACACTACTGCTGCAGCTCGGGAGGAAAGCGCACGTGCATGCCCCCACTCGAGACGAGGCCTGACTCCCCTGGGGAGACTCAGAAGCACCCCAAGATCCATGGCAACACTGGAGAGGAATCCTCAGGTTCCGGCCCCGACTCCACACAAGGACTGAGGCCCCGGCATGGACGGGAGAGGAATCCCGAGAGGTCCCCTAGCAACTCGCATGGGGACTGGCCTTTCCTGAGGCCACCAGAGCGGGTCCCTGAGGTCCCCGTCGTAACTCGAGAAGACCTGCCGCAACTCGAGAAAATCCAGGAGGTTCTCCCCTCCAGGCGAGATGAGGCCCATTTCTGCTGAGGCGTCTCGAGGCTGATCACACCTCACCTCTGGAACTTCGAAAGGCTCCTTCACACCCTTGGTGCAAATCAAGAAGTTCCCCGACATACCCGTCTCCACTCGAGAGGAATCACGAGGGTCCCGCCCACATTCAGAGGAGCCCCGTTTCCGCCTCGTAGCTCGAGATGAGGGATCCTTTCCCTGCTTCGTCGGGAAAGAGTTCCCGGCCTTCCCGTCGCATCTCAAGAGGAGGCCCTCTCTACAGGAACTGCGAGAGGAACTCCAGGGTCGTGCCACCATTCCAAGAGTCCCCCAGATGTCTCAGTCCATTCCAGAGGAACCTCTTTTGCCTTCACCGGCTCGTCTTTCACGCCGAGGATCGACTCACACCAAGGTGGCACGTGGCACAGCCCTGTGGGAAAGCCTCGTGGGAAAGCCTCGAGGGACAGCCTCGAGGGAAAGCCACAGATCCCTTGATCCACGTGACAGGAAGCGTGACACTACTGCTGCAGCTCGGGAGGAAAGCGCACGTGCATGCCCCCACTCGAGACGAGGCCTGACTCCCCTGGGGAGACTCAGAAGCACCCCAAGATCCATGGCAACACTGGAGAGGAATCCTCAGGTTCCGGCCCCGACTCCACACAAGGACTGAGGCCCCGGCATGGACGGGAGAGGAATCCCGAGAGGTCCCCTAGCAACTCGCATGGGGACTGGCCTTTCCTGAGGCCACCAGAGCGGGTCCCTGAGGTCCCCGTCGTAACTCGAGAAGACCTGCCGCAACTCGAGAAAATCCAGGAGGTTCTCCCCTCCAGGCGAGATGAGGCCCATTTCCGCTGAGGCGTCTCGAGGCTGATCACACCTCCCCTCTGGAACTTCGAAAGGGTCCTTCACACCCTTGGTGCAAATCAAGAAGTTCCCCGACATACCCGTCTCCACTCGAGAGGAATCACGAGGGTCCCGCCCACATCCAGAGGAGCCCCGTTTCCGCCTCGTAGCTCGAGATGAGGGATCCTTTCCCTGCTTCGTCGGGAAAGAGTTCCCGGCGTTCCCGTCGCATCTCAAGAGGAGGCCCTCTCAACAGGAACGGCGAGAGGAACTCCAGGGTCGTGCCACCATTCCAAGAGTCCCCCAGATGTCTCAGTCCATTCCAGAGGAACCTCTTTTCCCTTCACCGGCTCGTCTTTCACGCCGAGGATCGACTCACACCAAGGTGGCACGTGGCACAGCCCTGTGGGAAAGCCTCGTGGGAAAGCCTCGAGGGACAGCCTCGAGGGAAAGCCACAGATCCCTTGATCCACGTGACAGGAAGCGTGACACTACTGCTGCAGCTCGGGAGGAAAGCGCACGTGCATGCCCCCACTCGAGACGAGGCCTGACTCCCCTGGGGAGACTCAGAAGCACCCCAAGATCCATGGCAACACTGGAGAGGAATCCTCAGGTTCCGGCCCCGACTCCACACAAGGACTGAGGCCCCGGCATGGACGGGAGAGGAATCCCGAGAGGTCCCCTAGCAACTCGCATGCGGACTGGCCTTTCCTGAGGCCACAAGAGCGGGTCCCTGAGGTCCCCGTCGTAACTCGAGAAGACCTGCCGCAACTCGAGAAAATCCAGGAGGTTCTCCCCTCCAGGCGAGATGAGGCCCATTTCCGCTGAGGCGTCTCGAGGCTGATCACACCTCACCTCTGGAACTTCGAAAGGCTCCTTCACACCCTTGGTGCAAATCAAGAAGTTCCCCGACCTAGCCGTCTCCACTCGAGAGGAATCACGAGGGTCCCGCCCACATCCAGAGGAGCCCCGTTTCCGCCTCGTAGCTCGAGATGAGGGATCCTTTCCCTGCTTCGTCGGGAAAGAGTTCCCGGCGTTCCCGTCGCATCTCAAGAGGAGGCCCTCTCAACAGGAACGGCGAGAGGAACTCCAGGGTCGTGCCACCATTCCAAGAGTCCCCCAGATGTCTCAGTCCATTCCAGAGGAACCTCTTTTCCCTCGACGGCTCGTCTTTCACGCCGAGGATCGACTCACACCAAGGTGGCACGTGGCACAGCCCTGTGGGAAAGCCTCGTGGGAAAGCCTCGAGGGACAGCCTCGAGGGACAGCCTCGAGGGAAAGCCACAGATCCCTTGATCCACGTGACAGGAAGCGTGACACTACTGCTGCAGCTCGGGAGGAAAGCGCACGTGCATGCCCCCACTCGAGACGAGGCCTGACTCCCCTGGGGAGACTCAGAAGCACCCCAAGATCCATGGCAACACTGGAGAGGAATCCTCAGGTTCCGGCCCCGACTCCACACAAGGACTGAGGCCCCGGCATGGACGGGAGAGGAATCCCGAGAGGTCCCCTAGCAACTCGCATGGGGACTGGCCTTTCCTGAGGCCACCAGAGCGGGTCCCTGAGGTCCCCGTTGTAACTCGAGAAGACCTGCCGCAACTCGAGAAAATCCAGGAGGTTCTCCCCTCCAGGCGAGATGAGGCCCATTTCCGCTGAGGCGTCTCGAGGCTGAACACACCTCCCCTCTGGAACTTCGAAAGGGTCCTTCACACCCTTGGTGCAAATCAAGAAGTTCCCCGACATACCCGTCTCCACTCGAGAGGAATCAGGAGGGTCCCGCCCACATTCAGAGGAGCCCCGTTTCCGCCTCGTAGCTCGAGATGAGGGATCCTTTCCCTGCTTCGTCGGGAAAGAGTTCCCGGCCTTCCCGTCGCATCTCAAGAGGAGGCCCTCTCTACAGAAACGGCGAGAGGAACTCCAGGGTCGTGCCACCATTCCAAGAGTCCCCCAGATGTCTCAGTCCATTCCAGAGGAACCTCTTTTGCCTTCACCGGCTCGTCTTTCACGCCGAGGATCGACTCACACCAAGGTGGCACGTGGCACAGCCCTGTGGGAAAGCCTCGTGGGAAAGCCTCGAGGGACAGCCTCGAGGGAAAGCCACAGATCCCTTGATCCACGTGACAGGAAGCGTGACACTACTGCTGCATCTCGGGAGGAAAGCGCACGTGCATGCCCCCACTCGAGACGAGGCCTGACTCCCCTGGGGAGACTCAGAAGCACCCCAAGATCCATGGCAACACTGGAGAGGAATCCTCAGGTTCCGGCCCAGACTCCACACAAGGACTGAGGCCCCGGCATGGACGGGAGAGGAATCCCGAGAGGTCCCCTAGCAACTCGCATGGGGACTGGCCTTTCCTGAGGCCACCAGAGCGGGTCCCTGAGGTCCCCGTCGTAACTCTAGAAGACCTGCCAAAACTCGAGAAAATCCAGGAGGTTCTCCCCTCCAGGCGAGATGAGGCCCATTTCTGCTGAGGCGTCTCGAGGCTGATCACACCTCACCTCTCGAACTTCGAAAGGCTCCTTCACACCCTTGGTGCAAATCAAGAAGTTCCCCGACATGCCCGTCTCCACTCGAGAGGAATCACGAGGGTCCCGCCCACATGCAGAGTAGCCCCGTTTCCGCCTCGTAGCTCGAGATGAGGGATCCTTTCCCTGCTTCGTCGGGAAAGAGTTCCCGGCCTTCCCGTCGCATCTCAAGAGGAGGCCCTCTCTACAGGAACGGCGAGAGGAACTCCAGGGTCGTGCCACCACTCCAAGAGTCCCCCAGATGTCTCAGTCCATTCCAGAGGAACCTCTTTTGCCTTCACCGGCTCGTCTTTCACGCCGAGGATCGACTCACACCAAGGTGGCACGTGGCACAGCCCTGTGGGAAAGCCTCGTGGGAAAGCCTCGAGGGACAGCCTCGAGGGAAAGCCACAGATCCCTTGATCCACGTGACAGGAAGCGTGACACTACTGCTGCAGCTCGGGAGGAAAGCGCACGTGCATGCCCCCACTCGAGACGAGGCCTGACTCCCCTGGGGAGACTCAGAAGCACCCCAAGATCCATGGCAACACTGGAGAGGAAACCTCAGGTTCCGTCTCCGACTCCCCACAAGGCCTGAGGCCCCGGCATGGACGGGAGAGGAATCCCGAGAGGTCCCCTAGCAACTCACATGGGGACTGGCCTTTCCTGAGGCCACCAGAGCGGGTCCCTGAGGTCCCCGTCGTAACTCGAGAAGACCTGCCACATCTCGAGAAAATCCAGGAGGTTCTCCCCTCCAGGCGAGATGAGGCCCATTTCCGCTGAGGCGTCTCGAAGCTGATCACACCTCCCCTCTGGAACTTCGAAAGGGTCCTTCACACCCTTGGTGCAAATCAAGAAGTTCCCCGACATACCCGTCTCCACTCGAGAGGAATCACGAGGGTCCCGCCCACATCCAGAGGAGCCCCGTTTCCGCCTCGTAGCTCGAGATGAGGGATCCTTTCCCTGCTTCGTCGGGAAAGAGTTCCCGGCGTTCCCGTCACATCTCAAGAGGAGGCCCTCTCAACAGGAACGGCGAGAGGAACTCCAGGGTCGTGCCACCATTCCAAGAGTCCCCCAGATGTCTCAGTCCATTCCAGAGGAACCGCTTTTTCCTTCACCGGCTCGTCTTTCACGCCGAGGATCGACTCACACCAAGGTGGCACGTGGCACAGCCCTGTGGGAAAGCCTCGTGGGAAAGCCTCGAGGGACAGCCTCGAGGGAAAGCCACAGATCCCTTGATCCACGTGACAGGAAGCGTGACACTACTGCTGCAGCTCGGGAGGAAAGCGCACGTGCATGCCCCCACTCGAGACGAGGCCTGACTCCCCTGGGGAGACTCAGAAGCACCCCAAGATCCATGGCAACACTGGAGAGGAATCCTCAGGTTCCGGCCCCGACTCCACACAAGGACTGAGGCCCCGGCATGGACGGGAGAGGAATCCCGAGAGGTCCCCTAGCAACTCGCATGGGGACTGGCCTTTCCTGAGGCCAACAGAGCGGGTCCCTGAGGTCCCCGTCGTAACTCGAGAAGACCTGCCGCAACTCGAGAAAATCCAGGAGGTTCTCCCCTCCAGGCGAGATGAGGCCCATTTCCGCTGAGGCGTCTCGAGGCTGATCACACCTCCCGTCTGGAACTTCGAAAGGGTCCTTCACACCCTTGGTGCAAATCAAGAAGTTCCCCGACATACCCGTCTCCACTCGAGAGGAATCACGAGGGTCCCGCCCACATTCAGAGGAGCCCCGTTTCCGCCTTGTAGCTCGAGATTAGGGATCCTTTCCCTGCTTCGTCGGGAAAGAGTTCCCGGCCTTCCCGTCGCATCTCAAGAGGAGGCCCTCTCTACAGGAACGGCGAGAGGAACTCCAGGGTCGTGCCACCATTCCAAGAGTCCCCCAGATGTCTCAGTCCATTCCAGAGGAACCTCTTTTGCCTTCACCGGCTCGTCTTTCACGCCGAGGATCGACTCACACCAAGGTGGCACGTGGCACAGCCCTGTGGGAAAGCCTCGTGGGAAAGCCTCGAGGGACAGCCTCGAGGGAAAGCCACAGATCCCTTGATCCACGTGACAGGAAGCGTGACACTACTGCTGCAGCTCGGGAGGAAAGCGCACGTGCATGCCCCCACTCGAGACGAGGCCTGACTCCCCTGGGGAGACTCAGAAGCACCCCAAGATCCATGGCAACACTGGAGAGGAATCCTCAGGTTCCGGCCCCGACTCCACACAAGGACTGAGGCCCCGGCATGGACGGGAGAGGAATCCCGAGAGGTCCCCTAGCAACTCGCATGGGGACTGGCCTTTCCTGAGGCCACCAGAGCGGGTCCCTGAGGTCCCCGTCGTAACTCGAGAAGACCTGCCGCAACTCGAGAAAATCCAGGAGGTTCTCCCCTCCAGGCGAGATGAGGCCCATTTCTGCTGAGGCGTCTCGAGGCTGATCACACCTCACCTCTGGAACTTCGAAAGGCTCCTTCACACCCTTGGTGCAAATCAAGAAGTTCCCCGACATACCCGTCTCCACTCGAGAGGAATCACGAGGGTCCCGCCCACATTCAGAGGAGCCCCGTTTCCGCCTCGTAGCTCGAGATGAGGGATCCTTTCCCTGCTTCGTCGGGAAAGAGTTCCCGGCCTTCCCGTCGCATCTCAAGAGGAGGCCCTCTCTACAGGAACTGCGAGAGGAACTCCAGGGTCGTGCCACCATTCCAAGAGTCCCCCAGATGTCTCAGTCCATTCCAGAGGAAACTCTTTTGCCTTCACCGGCTCGTCTTTCACGCCGAGGATCGACTCACACCAAGGTGGCACGTGGCACAGCCCTGTGGGAAAGCCTCGTGGGAAAGCCTCGAGGGACAGCCTCGAGGGAAAGCCACAGATCCCTTGATCCACGTGACAGGAAGCGTGACACTACTGCTGCAGCTCGGGAGGAAAGCGCACGTGCATGCCCCCACTCGAGACGAGGCCTGACTCCCCTGGGGAGACTCAGAAGCACCCCAAGATCCATGGCAACACTGGAGAGGAATCCTCAGGTTCCGGCCCCGACTCCACACAAGGACTGAGGCCCCGGCATGGACGGGAGAGGAATCCCGAGAGGTCCCCTAGCAACTCGCATGGGGACTGGCCTTTCCTGAGGCCACCAGAGCGGGTCCCTGAGGTCCCCGTCGTAACTCGAGAAGACCTGCCGCAACTCGAGAAAATCCAGGAGGTTCTCCCCTCCAGGCGAGATGAGGCCCATTTCCGCTGAGGCGTCTCGAGGCTGATCACACCTCCCCTCTGGAACTTCGAAAGGGTCCTTCACACCCTTGGTGCAAATCAAGAAGTTCCCCGACATACCCGTCTCCACTCGAGAGGAATCACGAGGGTCCCGCCCACATCCAGAGGAGCCCCGTTTCCGCCTCGTAGCTCGAGATGAGGGATCCTTTCCCTGCTTCGTCGGGAAAGAGTTCCCGGCGTTCCCGTCGCATCTCAAGAGGAGGCCCTCTCAACAGGAACGGCGAGAGGAACTCCAGGGTCGTGCCACCATTCCAAGAGTCCCCCAGATGTCTCAGTCCATTCCAGAGGAACCTCTTTTCCCTTCACCGGCTCGTCTTTCACGCCGAGGATCGACTCACACCAAGGTGGCACGTGGCACAGCCCTGTGGGAAAGCCTCGTGGGAAAGCCTCGAGGGACAGCCTCGAGGGAAAGCCACAGATCCCTTGATCCACGTGACAGGAAGCGTGACACTACTGCTGCAGCTCGGGAGGAAAGCGCACGTGCATGCCCCCACTCGAGACGAGGCCTGACTCCCCTGGGGAGACTCAGAAGCACCCCAAGATCCATGGCAACACTGGAGAGGAATCCTCAGGTTCCGGCCCCGACTCCACACAAGGACTGAGGCCCCGGCATGGACGGGAGAGGAATCCCGAGAGGTCCCCTAGCAACTCGCATGGGGACTGGCCTTTCCTGAGGCCACCAGAGCGGGTCCCTGAGGTCCCCGTCGTAACTCGAGAAGACCTGCCGCAACTCGAGAAAATCCAGGAGGTTCTCCCCTCCAGGCGAGATGAGGCCCATTTCCGCTGAGGCGTCTCGAGGCTGATCACACCTCCCCTCTGGAACTTCGAAAGGGTCCTTCACACCCTTGGTGCAAATCAAGAAGTTCCCCGACATACCCGTCTCCACTCGAGAGGAATCAGGAGGGTCCCGCCCACATTCAGAGGAGCCCCGTTTCCGCCTCGTAGCTCGAGATGAGGGATCCTTTCCCTGCTTCGTCGGGAAAGAGTTCCCGGTCTTCCCGTCGCATCTCAAGAGGAGGCCCTCTCTACAGTAACGGCGAGAGGAACTCCAGGGTCGTGCCACCATTCCAAGAGTCCCCCAGATGTCTCAGTCCATTCCAGAGGAACCTCTTTTGCCTTCACCGGCTCGTCTTTCACGCCGAGGATCGACTCACACCAAGGTGGCACGTGGCACAGCCCTGTGGGAAAGCCTCGTGGGAAAGCCTCGAGGGACAGCCTCGAGGGAAAGCCACAGATCCCTTGATCCACGTGACAGGAAGCGTGACACTACTGCTGCATCTCGGGAGGAAAGCGCACGTGCATGCCCCCACTCGAGACGAGGCCTGACTCCCCTGGGGAGACTCAGAAGCACCCCAAGATCCATGGCAACACTGGAGAGGAATCCTCAGGTTCCGGCCCCGACTCCACACAAGGACTGAGGCCCCGGCATGGACGGGAGAGGAATCCCGAGAGGTCCCCTAGCAACTCGCATGGGGACTGGCCTTTCCTGAGGCCACCAGAGCGGGTCCCTGTGGTCCCCGTCGTAACTCGAGAAGACCT
Organism: Budorcas taxicolor; assembly: GCF_023091745.1. Lineage (NCBI taxonomy): Eukaryota > Metazoa > Chordata > Mammalia > Artiodactyla > Bovidae > Budorcas > Budorcas taxicolor. Next base: position 1,673,129 of record NW_026292589.1, read on the forward strand.
GCCGCAACTCGAGAAAATCCAGGAGGTTCTCCCCTCCAGGCGAGATGAGGCCCATTTCTGCTGAGGCGTCTCGAGGCTGATCACACCTCACCTCTGGAGCTTCGAAAGGCTCCTTCACACCCTTGGTGCAAATCAAGAAGTTCCCCGACATGCCCGTCTCCACTCGAGAGGAATCACGAGGGTCCCGCCCACATCCAGAGGAGCCCCGTTTCCGCCTCGTAGTTCGAGATGAGGGATCCTTTCCCTGCTTCGTCGGGAAAGAGTTCCCGGCCTTCCCGTCGCATCTCAAGAGGAGGCCCTCTCTACAGGAACGGCGAGAGGAACTCCAGGGTCGTGCCACCATTCCAAGAGTCCCCCAGATGTCTCAGTCCATTCCAGAGGAACCTCTTTTCCCTTCACCGGCTCGTCTTTCACGCCGAGGATCGACTCACACCAAGGTGGCACGTGGCACAGCCCTGTGGGAAAGCCTCGTGGGAAAGCCTCGAGGGACAGCCTCGAGGGAAAGCCACAGATCCCTTGATCCACGTGACAGGAAGCGTGACACTACTGCTGCAGCTCGGGAGGAAAGCGCACGTGCATGCCCCCACTCGAGACGAGGCCTGACTCCCCTGGGGAGACTCAGAAGCACCCCAAGATCCATGGCAACACTGGAGAGGAATCCTCAGGTTCCGGCCCCGACTCCACACAAGGACTGAGGCCCCGGCATGGACGGGAGAGGAATCCCGAGAGGTCCCCTAGCAACTCGCATGGGGACTGGCCTTTCCTGAGGCCACCAGAGCGGGTCCCTGAGGTCCCCGTCGTAACTCGAGAAGACCTGCCGCAACTCGAGAAAATCCAGGAGGTTCTCCCCTCCAGGCGAGATGAGGCCCATTTCCGCTGAGGCGTCTCGAGGCTGATCACACCTCCCCTCTGGAACTTCGAAAGGGTCCTTCACACCCTTGGTGCAAATCAAGAAGTTCCCCGACATACCCGTCTCCACTCGAGAGGAATCAGGAGGGTCCCGCCCACATTCAGAGGAGCCCCGTTTCCACCTCGTAGCTCGAGATGAGGGATCCTTTCCCTGCTTCGTCGGGAAAGAGTTCCCGGTCTTCCCGTCGCATCTCAAGAGGAGGCCCTCTCTACAGTAACGGCGAGAGGAACTCCAGGGTCGTGCCACCATTCCAAGAGTCCCCCAGATGTCTCAGTCCATTCCAGAGGAACCTCTTTTGCCTTCACCGGCTCGTCTTTCACGCCGAGGATCGACTCACACCAAGGTGGCACGTGGCACAGCCCTGTGGGAAAGCCTCGTGGGAAAGCCTCGAGGGACAGCCTCGAGGGAAAGCCACAGATCCCTTGATCCACGTGACAGGAAGCGTGACACTACTGCTGCAGCTCGGGAGGAAAGCGCACGTGCATGCCCCCACTCGAGACGAGGCCTGACTCCCCTGGGGAGACTCAGAAGCACCCCAAGATCCATGGCAACACTGGAGAGGAATCCTCAGGTTCCGGCCCCGACTCCACACAAGGACTGAGGCCCCGGCATGGACGGGAGAGGAATCCCGAGAGGTCCCCTAGCAACTCGCATGGGGACTGGCCTTTCCTGAGGCCACCAGAGCGGGTCCCTGAGGTCCCCGTCGTAACTCGAGAATACCTGCCAAAACTCGAGAAAATCCAGGAGGTTCTCCCCTCCAGGCGAGATGAGGCCCATTTCTGCTGAGGCGTCTCGAGGCTGATCACACCTCACCTCTGGAACTTCGAAAGGCTCCTTCACACCCTTGGTGCAAATCAAGAAGTTCCCCGACATGCCCGTCTCCACTCGAGAGGAATCACGAGGGTCCCGCCCACATCCAGAGGAGCCCCGTTTCCGCCTCGTAGTTCGAGATGAGGGATTCTTTCCCTGCTTCGTCGGGAAAGAGTTCCCGGCCTTCCCGTCGCATCTCAAGAGGAGGCCCTCTCAACAGGAATGGCGAGAGGAACTCCAGGGTCGTGCCACCATTCCAAGAGTCCCCCAGATGTCTCAGTCCATTCCAGAGGAACCTCTTTTCCCTTCACCGGCTCGTCTTTCACGCCGAGGATCGACTCACACCAAGGTGGCACGTGGCACAGCCCTGTGGGAAAGCCTCGTGGGAAAGCCTCGAGGGACAGCCTCGAGGGAAAGCCACAGATCCCTTGATCCACGTGACAGGAAGCGTGACACTACTGCTGCAGCTCGGGAGGAAAGCGCACGTGCATGCCCCCACTCGAGACGAGGCCTGACTCCCCTGGGGAGACTCAGAAGCACCCCAAGATCCATGGCAACACTGGAGAGGATTCCTCAGGTTCCGGTCCCGACTCCACACAAGGACTGAGGCCCCGGCATGGACAGGAGAGGAATCCCGAGAGGTCCCCTAGCAACTCGCATGGGGACTGGCCTTTCCTGAGGCCACCAGAGCGGGTCCCTGAGGTCCCCGTCGTAACACGAGAAGACCTGCCGCAACTCGAGAAAATCCAGGAGGTTCTCCCCTCCAGGCGAGATGAGGCCCATTTCCGCTGAGGCGTCTCGAGGCTGATCACACCTCCCCTTTGGAACTTCGAAAGGGTCCTTCACACCCTTGGTGCAAATCAAGAAGTTCCCCGACATACCCGTCTCCACTCGAGAAGTATCACGAGGGTCCCGCCCACATCCAGAGGAGCCCCGTTTCCGCCTCGTAGCTCGAGATGAGGGATCCTTTCCCTGCTTCGTCGGGAAAGAGTTCCCGGCCTTCCCGTCGCATCTCAAGAGGAGGCCCTCTCTACAGGAACGGCGAGAGGAACTCCAGGGTCGTGCCACCATTCCAAGAGTCCCCCAGATGTCTCAGTCCATTCCAGAGGAACCTCTTTTCCCTTCACCGGCTCGTCTTTCACGTCGAGGATCGACTCACACCAAGGTGGCACGTGGCACAGCCCTGTGGGAAAGCCTCGTGGGAAAGCCTCGAGGGACAGCCTCGAGGGAAAGCCACAGATCCCTTGATCCACGTGACAGGAAGCGTGACACTACTGCTGCAGCTCGGGAGGAAAGCGCACGTGCATGCCCCCACTCGAGACGAGGCCTGACTCCCCTGGGGAGACTCAGAAGCACCCTAAGATCCATGGCAACACTGGAGAGGAATCCTCAGGTTCCGGCCCCGACTCCACACAAGGACTGAGGCCCCGGCATGGACGGGAGAGGAATCCCGAGAGGTCCCCTAGCAACTCGCATGGGGACTGGCCTTTCCTGAGGCCACCAGAGCGGGTCCCTGAGGTCCCCGTCGTAACTCGAGAAGACCTGGCTTAACTCTTGAAAATCCAGGAGGTTCTCCCCTCCAGGCGAGATGAGGCCCATTTCTGCTGAGGCGTCTCGATGCTGATCACACCTCACCTCTGGAACTTCGAAAGGCTCCTTCACACCCTTGGTGCAAATCAAGAAGTTCCCCGACCTAGCCGTCTCCACTCGAGAGGAATCACGAGGGTCCCGCCCACATCCAGAGGAGCCCCGTTTCCGCCTCGTAGCTCGAGATGAGGGATTCTTTCCCTGCTTCATCGGGAAAGAGTTCCCGGCCTTCCCGTCGCATCTCAAGAGGAGGCCCTCTCAACAGGAACGGCGAGAGGAACTCCAGGGTCGTGCCACCATTCCAAGAGTCCCCCAGATGTCTCAGTCCATTCCAGAGGAACCTCTTTTGCCTTCACCGGCTCGTCTTTCACGCCGAGGATCGACTCACACCAAGGTGGCACGTGGCACAGCCCTGTGGGAAAGCCTCGTGGGAAAGCCTCGAGGGACAGCCTCGAGGGAAAGCCACAGATCCCTTGATCCACGTGACAGGAAGCGTGACACTACTGCTGCAGCTCGGGAGGAAAGCGCACGTGCATGCCCCCACTCGAGACGAGGCCTGACTCCCCTGGGGAGACTCAGAAGCACCCCAAGATCCATGGCAACACTGGAGAGGAATCCTCAGGTTCCGGCCCCGACTCCACACAAGGACTGAGGCCCCGGCATGGACGGGAGAGGAATCCCGTGAGGTCCCCTAGCAACTCGCATGGGGACTGGCCTTTCCTGAGGCCACCAGAGCGGGTCCCTGAGGTCCCCGTCGTAACTCGAGAAGACCTGCCGCAACTCGAGAAAATCCAGGAGGTTCTCCCCTCCAGGCGAGATGAGGCCCATTTCCGCTGAGGTGTCTCGAGGCTGATCACACCTCACCTCTGGAACTTCGAAAGGGTCCTTCACACCCTTGGTGCAAATCAAGAAGTTCCCCGACCTAGCCGTCTCCACTCGAGAGGAATCACGAGGGTCCCGCCCACATCCAGAGGAGCCCCGTTTCCGCCTCGTAGCTCGAGATGAGGGATCCTTTCCCTGCTTCGTCGGGAAAGAGTTCCCGGCGTTCCCGTCGCATCTCAAGAGGAGGCCCTCTCTACAGGAACGGCGAGAGGAACTCCAGGGTCGTGCCACCATTCCAAGAGTCCCCCAGATGTCTCAGTCCATTCCAGAGGAACCTCTTTTCCCTTCACCAGCTCGTCTTTCACGTCGAGGATCGACTCACACCAAGGTGGCACGTGGCACAGCCCTGTGGGAAAGCCTCGTGGGAAAGCCTCGAGGGACAGCCTCGAGGGAAAGCCACAGATCCCTTGATCCACGTGACAGGAAGCGTGACACTACTGCTGCAGCTCGGGAGGAAAGCGCACGTGCATGCCCCCACTCGAGACGAGGCCTGACTCCCATGGGGAGACTCAGAAGCACCCCAAGATCCATGGCAACACTGGAGAGGAATCCTCACGTTCCGGCCCCGACTCCACACAAGGACTGAGGCCCCGGCATGGACGGGAGAGGAATCCCGAGAGGTCCCCTAGCAACTCTCATGGGGACTGGCCTTTCCTGAGGCCACCAGAGCGGGTCCCTGAGGTCCCCGTCGTAACTCGAGAAGACCTGCCGCAACTCGAGAAAATCCAGGAGGTTCTCCCCTCCAGGCGAGATGAGGCCCATTTCCGCTGAGGCGTCTCGAGGCTGATCACACCTCCCCTCTGGAACTTCGAAAGGGTCCTTCACACCCTTGGTGCAAATCAAGAAGTTCCCCGACATACCCGTCTCCACTCGAGAGGAATCACGAGGGTCCCGCCCACATTCAGAGGAGCCCCGTTTCCGCCTCGTAGCTCGAGATGAGGGATCCTTTCCCTGCTTCGTCGGGAAAGAGTTCCCGGCCTTCCCGTCGCATCTCAAGAGGAGGCCATCTCTACAGTAACGGCGAGAGGAACTCCAGGGTCGTGCCACCATTCCAAGAGTCCCCCAGATGTCTCAGTCCATTCCAGAGGAACCTCTTTTCCCTTCACCGGCTCGTCTTTCACGCCGAGGATCGACTCACACCAAGGTGGCACGTGGCACAGCCCTGTGGGAAAGCCTCGTGGGAAAGCCTCGAGGGACAGCCTCGAGGGAAAGCCACAGATCCCTTGATCCACGTGACAGGAAGCGTGACACTACTGCTGCAGCTCGGGAGGAAAGCGCACGTGCATGCCCCCACTCGAGACGAGGCCTGACTCCCCTGGGGAGACTCAGAAGCACCCCAAGATCCATGGCAACACTGGAGAGGAATCCTCAGGTTCCGGCCCCGACTCCACACAAGGACTGAGGCCCCGGCATGGACGGGAGAGGAATCCCGAGAGGTCCCCTAGCAACTCGCATGGGGACTGGCCTTTCCTGAGGCCACCAGAGCGGGTCCCTGAGGTCCCCGTCGTAACTCGAGAAGACCTGCCGCAACTCGAGAAAATCCAGGAGGTTCTCCCCTCCAGGCGAGATGAGGCCCATTTCCGCTGAGGCGTCTCGAGGCTGATCACACCTCCCCTCTGGAACTTCGAAAGGGTCCTTCACACCCTTGGTGCAAATCAAGAAGTTCGCCGACATACCCGTCTCCACTCGAGAGGAATCACGAGGGTCCCGCCCACATTCAGAGGAGCCCCGTTTCCTCCTCATAGCTCGAGATGAGGGATCCTTTCCCTGCTTCGTCGGGAAAGAGTTCCCGGCCTTCCCGTCGCACCTCAAGAGGAGGCCCTCTCTACAGGAACGGCGAGAGGAACTCCAGGGTCGTGCCACCATTCCAAGAGTCCCCCAGATGTCTCAGTCCATTCCAGAGGAACCTCTTTTGCCTTCACCGGCTCGTCTTTCACGCCGAGGATCGACTCACACCAAGGTGGCACGTGGCACAGCCCTGTGGGAAAGCCTCGTGGGAAAGCCTCGAGGGACGGCCTCGAGGGAAAGCCACAGATCCCTTGATCCACGTGACAGGAAGCGTGACACTACTGCTGCAGCTCGGGAGGAAAGCGCACGTGCATGCCCCCACTCGAGACGAGGCCTGACTCCCCTGGGGAGACTCAGAAGCACCCCAAGATCCATGGCAACACTGGAGAGGAATCCTCAGGTTCCGGCCCCGACTCCACACAAGGACTGAGGCCCCGGCATGGACGGGAGAGGAATCCCGAGAGGTCCCCTAGCAACTCGCATGGGGACTGGCCTTTCCTGAGGCCACCAGAGCGGGTCCCTGAGGTCCCCGTCGTAACTCGAGAAGACCTGCCGCAACTCGAGAAAATCCAGGAGGTTCTCCCCTCCAGGCGAGATGAGGCCCATTGCTGCTGAGGCGTCTCGATGCTGATCACACCTCACCTCTGGAACTTCGAAAGGCTCCTTCACACCCTTGGTGCAAATCAAGAAGTTCCCCGACCTAGCCGTCTCCACTCGAGAGGAATCACAAGGGTCCCGCCCACATCCAGAGGAGCCCCGTTTCCGCCTCGTAGCTCGAGATGAGGGATTCTTTCCCTGCTTCATCGGGAAAGAGTTCCCGGCCTTCCCGTCGCATCTCAAGAGGAGGCCCTCTCAACAGGAACGGCGAGAGGAACTCCAGGGTCGTGCCACCATTCCAAGAGTCCCCCAGATGTCTCAGTCCATTCCAGAGGAACCTCTTTTCCCTTCACCGGCTCGTCTTTCACGCCGAGGATCGACTCACACCAAGGTGGCACGTGGCACAGCCGTGTGGGAAAGCCTCGTGGGAAAGCCTCGAGGGACAGCCTCGAGGGAAAGCCACAGATCCCTTGATCCACGTGACAGGAAGCGTGACACTACTGCTGCAGCTCGGGAGGAAAGCGCACGTGCATGCCCCCACTCGAGACGAGGCCTGACTCCCCTGGGGAGACTCAGAAGCACCCCAAGATCCATGGCAACACTGGAGAGGAATCCTCAGGTTCCGGCCCCGACTCCACACAAGGACTGAGGCCCCGGCATGGACGGGAGAGGAATACCGAGAGGTCCCCTAGCAACTCGCATGGGGACTGGCCTTTCCTGAGGCCACCAGAGCGGGTCCCTGAGGTCCCAGTCGTAACTCGAGAAGACCTGCCGCAACTCGAGAAAATCCAGGAGGTTCTCCCCTCCAGGCGAGATGAGGCCCATTTCCGCTGAGGCGTCTCGAGGCTGATCACACCTCCCCTCTGGAACTTCGAAAGGGTCCTTCACACCCTTGGTGCAAATCAAGAAGTTCCCCGACATACCCGTCTCCACTCGAGAGGAATCACGAGGGTCCCGCCCACATCCAGAGGAGCCCCGTTTCCGCCTCGTAGCTCGAGATGAGGGATCCTTTCCCTGCTTCGTCGGGAAAGAGTTCCCGGCCTTCCCGTCGCATCTCAAGAGGAGGCCCTCTCAACAGGAACGGCGAGAGGAACTCCAGGGTCGTGCCACCATTCCAAGAGTCCCCCAGATGTCTCAGTCCATTCCAGAGGAACCTCTTTTCCCTTCACCGGCTCGTCTTTCACGCCGAGGATCGACTCACACCAAGGTGGCACAGCCCTGTGGGAAAGCCTCGTGGGAAAGCCTCGAGGGACAGCCTCGAGGGAAAGCCACAGATCCCTTGATCCACGTGACAGGAAGCGTGACACTACTGCTGCAGCTCGGGAGGAAAGCGCACGTGCATGCCCCCACTCGAGACGAGGCCTGACTCCCCTGGGGAGACTCAGAAGCACCCCAAGATCCATGGCAACACTGGAGAGGAATCCTCAGGTTCCGGCCCCGACTCCACACAAGGACTGAGGCCCCGGCATGGACGGGAGAGGAATCCCGAGAGGTCCCCTAGCAACTCGCATGGGGACTGGCCTTTCCTGAGGCCACCAGAGCGGGTCCCTGAGGTCCCCGTCGTAACTCGAGAAGACCTGCCGCAACTCGAGAAAATCCAGGAGGTTCTCCCCTCCAGGCGAGATGAGGCCCATTTCCGCTGAGGCGTCTCGAGGCTGATCACACCTCACCTCTGGAACTTCGAAAGGGTCCTTCACACCCTTGGTGCAAATCAAGAAGTTCCCCGACCTAGCCGTCTCCACTCGAGAGGAATCACGAGGGTCCCGCCCACATCCAGAGGAGCCCTGTTTCCACCTCGTAGCTCGAGATGAGGGATCCTTTCCCTGCTTCGTCGGGAAAGAGTTCCCGGCCGTCCCGTCGCATCTCAAGAGCAGGCCCTCTCAACAGGAACGGTGAGAGGAACTCCAGGGTCGTGCCACCATTCCAAGAGTCCCCCAGATGTCTCAGTCCATTCCAGAGGAACCTCTTTTCCCTTCACCGGCTCGTCTTTCACGCCGAGGATCGACTCACACCAAGGTGGCACGTGGCACAGGCCTGTGGGAAAGCCTCGTGGGAAAGCCTCGAGGGACAGCCTCGAGGGAAAGCCACAGATCCCTTGATCCACGTGACAGGAAGCGTGACACTACTGCTGCAGCTCGGGAGGAAAGCGCACGTGCATGCCCCCACTCGAGACGAGGCCTGACTCCCCTGGGGAGACTCAGAAGCACCCCAACATCCATGGCAACACTGGAGAGGAATGCTCAGGTTCCGGCCCCGACTCCACACAAGGACTGAGGCCCCGGCATGGACGGGAGAGGAATCCCGAGAGGTCCCCTAGCAACTCGCATGGGGACTGGCCTTTCCTGAGGCCACCAGAGCGGGTCCCTGAGGTCCCCGTTGTAACTCGAGAAGACCTGCCGCAACTCGAGAAAATCCAGGAGGTTCTCCCCACCAGGAGAGATGAGGCCCATTTCCGCTGAGGCGTCTCGAGCCTGATCACACCTCACCTCTGGAACTTCGAAAGGGTCCTTCACACCCTTGGTGCAAATCAAGAAGTTCCCCGACATACCCGTCTCCACTCGAGAGGAATCACGAGGGTCCCGCCCACATTCAGAGGAGCCCCGTTTCCGCCTCGTAGCTCGAGATGAGGGATCCTTTCCCTGCTTCGTCGGGAAAGAGTTCCCGGCCTTCCCGTCGCATCTCAAGAGGAGGCCCTCTCTACAGGAACGGCGAGAGGAACTCCAGGGTCGTGCCACCATTCCAAGAGTCCCCCAGATGTCTCAGTCCATTCCAGAGGAACCTCTTTTCCCTTCACCGGCTCGTCTTTCACGCCGAGGATCGACTCCCACCAAGGTGGCACGTGGCACAGCCCTGTGGGAAAGCCTCGTGGGAAACCCTCGGGGGACAGCCTCGAGGGAAAGCCACAGATCCCTTGATCCACGTGACAGGAAGCGTGACACTACTGTTGCAGCTCGGGAGGAAAGCGCACGTGCATGCCCCCACTCGAGACGAGGCCTGACTCCCCTGGGGAGACTCAGAAGCACCCCAGGATCCATGGCAACACTGGAGAGGAATGCTCAGGTTCCGGCCCCGACTCCACACAAGGACTGAGGCCCCGGCATGGACGGGAGAGGAATCCCGAGAGGTCCCCTAGCAACTCGCATGGGGACTGGCCTTTCCTGAGGCCACCAGAGCGGGTCCCTGAGGTCCCCGTCGTAACTCGAGAAGACCTGCCACATCTCGAGATAATCCAGGAGGTTCTCCCCTCCAGGCGAGATGAGGCCCATTTCCGCTGAGGCGTCTCGAGGCTGATCACACCTCCCCTCTGGAACTTCGAAAGGGTCCTTCACACCCTTGGTGCAAATCAAGAAGTTCCCCGACCTAGCCGTCTCCACTCGAGAGGAATCACGAGGGTCCCGCCCACATCCAGAGGAGCCCCGTTTCCGCCTCGTAGCTCGAGATGAGGGATCCTTTCCCTGCTTCGTCGGGAAAGAGTTCCCGGCGTTCCCGTCGCATCTCAAGAGGAGGCCCTCTCTACAGGAACGGCGAGAGGAACTCCAGGGTCGTGCCACCATTCCAAGAGTCCCCCAGATGTCTCAGTCCACTCCAGAGGAACCTCTTTTCCCTTCACCGGCTCGTCTTTCACGCCGAGGATCGACTCACACCAAGGTGGCACGTGGCACAGCCCTGTGGGAAAGCCTCGTGGGAAAGCCTCGAGGGACAGCCTCGAGGGACAGCCTCGAGGGAAAGCCACAGATCCCTTGATCCACGTGACAGGAAGCGTGACACTACTGCTGCAGCTCCGGAGGAAAGGGCACGTGCATGCCCCCACTCGAGACGAGGCCTGACTCCCCTGGGGAGACTCAGAAGCACCCCAAGATCCATGGCAACACTGGAGAGGAATCCTCAGGTTCCGGCCCCGACTCCACACAAGGACTGAGGCCCCGGCATGGACGGGAGAGGAATCCCGAAAGGTCCCCTAGCAACTCGCATGGGGACTGGCCTTTGCTGAGGCCACAAGAGCGGGTCCCTGAGGTCCCCGTCGTAAGTCGAGAAGACCTGCCGCAACTCGAGAAAATCCAGGAGGTTCTCCCCTCCAGGCGAGATGAGGCCCATTTCCGCTGAGGCGTCTCGAGGCTGATCACACCTCACCTCTGGAACTTCGAAAGGGTCCTTCACACCCTTGGTGCAAATCAAGAAGTTCCCCGACCTAGCCGTCTCCACTCGAGAGGAATCACGAGGGTCCCGCCCACATCCAGAGGAGCCCCGTTTCCGCCTCGTAGCTCGAGATGAGGGATCCTTTCCCTGCTTCGTCGGGAAAGAGTTCCCGGCGTTCCCGTCGCATCTCAAGAGGAGGCCCTCTCAACAGGAACGGCGAGAGGAACTCCAGGGTCGTGCCACCATTCCAAGAGTCCCCCAGATGTCTCAGTCCATTCCAGAGGAACCTCTTTTCCCTTCACCGGCTCGTCTTTCACGCCGAGGATCGACTCACACCAAGGTGGCACGTGGCACAGCCCTGTGGAAAAGCCTCGTGGGAAAGCCTCGAGGGACAGCCTCGAGGGAAAGCCACAGATCCCTTGATCCACGTGACAGGAAGCGTGACACTACTGCTGCAGATCGGGAGGAAAGCGCACGTGCATGCCCCCACTCGAGACGAGGCCTGACTCCCCTGGGGAGACTCAGAAGCACCCCAAGATCCATGGCAACACTGGAGAGGAATCCTCAGGTTCCGGCCCCGACTCCACACAAGGACTGAGGCCCCGGCATGGACGGGAGAGGAATCCCGAGAGGTCCCCTAGCAACTCGCATGGGGACTGGCCTTTCCTGAGGCCACCAGAGCGGGTCCCTGAGGTCCCCGTCGTAACTCGAGAAGACCTGCCGCAACTCGAGAAAATCCAGGAGGTTCTCCCCTCCAGGCGAGATGAGGCCCATTTCCGCTGAGGCGTCTCGAGGCTGATCACACCTCACCTCTGGAACTTCGAAAGGGTCCTTCACACCCTTGGTGCAAATCAAGAAGTTCCCCGACCTAGCCGTCTCCACTCGAGAGGAATCACGAGGGTCCCGCCCACATCCAGAGGAGCCCCGTTTCCGCCTCGTAGCTCGAGATGAGGGATCCTTTCCCTGCTTCGTCGGGAAAGAGTTCCCGGCGTTCCTGTCGCATCTCAAGAGGAGGCCCTCTCAACAGGAACGGCGAGAGGAACTCCAGGGTCGTGCCACCATTCCAAGAGTCCCCCAGATGTCTCAGTCCATTCCAGAGGAACCTCTTTTCCCTTCACCGGCTCGTCTTTCACGCCGAGGATCGACTCACACCAAGGTGGCACGTGGCACAGCCCTGTGGGAAAGCCTCGTGGGAAAGCCTCGAGGGACAGCCTCGAGGGACAGCCACAGATCCCTTGATCCACGTGACAGGAAGCGTGACACTACTGCTGCAGCTCGGGAGGAAAGCGCACGTGCATGCCCCCACTCGAGACGAGGCCTGACTCCCCTGGGGAGACTCAGAAGCACCCCAAGATCCATGGCAACACTGGAGAGGAATCCTCAGGTTCCGGCCCCGACTCCACACAAGGACTGAGGCCCCGGCATGGACGGGAGAGGAATCCCGAGAGGTCCCCTAGCAACTCGCATGGGGACTGGCCTTTCCTGAGGCCACCAGAGCGGGTCCCTGAGGTCCCCGTCGTAACTCGAGAAGACCTGCCGCAACTCGAGAAAATCCAGGAGGTTCTCCCCTCCAGGCGAGATGAGGCCCATTTCCGCTGAGGCGTCTCGAGGCTGATCACACCTCACCTCTGGAACTTCGAAAGGGTCCTTCACACCCTTGGTGCAAATCAAGAAGTTCCCCGACATACCCGTCTCCACTCGAGAGGAATCACGAGGGTTCCGCCCACATCCAGAGGAGCCCCGTTTCCGCCTCGTAGCTCGAGATGAGGGATCCTTTCCCTGCTTCGTCGGGAAAGAGTTCCCGGCGTTCCCGTCGCATCTCAAGAGGAGGCCCTCTCAACAGGAACGGCGAGAGGAACTCCAGGGTCGTGCCACCATTCCAAGAGTCCCCCAGATGTCTCAGTCCATTCCAGAGGAACCTCTTTTCCCTTCACCGGCTCGTCTTTCACGCCGAGGATCGACTCACACCAAGGTGGCACGTGGCACAGCCCTGTGGAAAAGCCTCGTGGGAAAGCCTCGAGGGACAGCCTCGAGGGAAAGCCACAGATCCCTTGATCCACGTGACAGGAAGCGTGACACTACTGCTGCAGCTCGGGAGGAAAGCGCACGTGCATGCCCCCACTCGAGACGAGGCCTGACTCCCCTGGGGAGACTCAGAAGCACCCCAAGATCCATGGCAACACTGGAGAGGAATCCTCAGGTTCCGGCCCCGACTCCACACAAGGACTGAGGCCCCGGCATGGACGGGAGAGGAATCCCGAGAGGTCCCCTAGCAACTCGCATGGGGACTGGCCTTTCCTGAGGCCACCAGAGCGGGTCCCTGAGGTCCCCGTCGTAACTCGAGAAGACCTGCCGCAACTCGAGAAAATCCAGGAGGTTCTCCCCTCCAGGCGAGATGAGGCCCATTTCCGCTGAGGCGTCTCGAGGCTGATCACACCTCACCTCTGGAACTTCGAAAGGGTCCTTCACACCCTTGGTGCAAATCAAGAAGTTCCCCGACCTAGCCGTCTCCACTCGAGAGGAATCACGAGGGTCCCGCCCACATGAAGAGGAGCCCCGTTTCCGCCTCGTAGCTCGAGATGAGGGATCCTTTCCCTGCTTCGTCGGGAAAGAGTTCCCGGCCTTCCCGTCGCATCTCAAGAGGAGGCCCTCTCAACAGGAACGGCGAGAGGAACTCCAGGGTCGTGCCACCATTCCAAGAGTCCCCCAGATGTCTCAGTCCATTCCAGAGGAACCTCTTTTCCCTTCACCGGCTTATCTTTCCCGCTGAGGATCGACTCACACCAAGGTGGCACGTGGCACAGCCCTGTGGGAAAGCCTCGTGTGAAAGCCTCGAGGGACAGCCTCGAGGGAAAGCCACAGATCCCTTGATCCACGTGACAGGAAGCGTGACACTACTGCTGCAGCTCGGGAGGAAAGCGCACGTGCATGCCCCCACTCGAGACGAGGCCTGACTCCCCTGGGGAGACTCAGAAGCACCCCAAGATCCATGGCAACACTGGAGAGGAATCCTCAGGTTCCGGCCCCGACTCCACACAAGGACTGAGGCCCCGGCATGGACGGCAGAGGAATCCCGAGAGGTCCCCTAGCAACTCGCATGGGGACTAGCCTTTCCTGAGGCCACCAGAGCGGGTCCCTGAGGTCCCCGTCGTAACTCGAGAAGACCTGCCACAACTCGAGAAAATCCAGGAGGTTCTCCCCTCCAGGCGAGATGAGGCCCATTTCCGCTGAGGCGTCTCGAGGCTGATCACACCTCACCTCTGGAACTTCGAAAGGGTCCTTCACACCCTTGGTGCAAATCAAGAAGTTCCCCGACCTAGCCGTCTCCACTCGAGAGGAATCACGAGAGTCCCGCCCACATCCAGAGGAGCCCCGTTTCCGCCTCGTAGCTCGAGATGAGGGATCCTTTCCCTGCTTCTTCGGGAAAGAGTTCCCGGCCTTCCCGTCGCATCTCAAGAGGAGGCCCTCTCAACAGGAACGGCGAGAGGAACTCCAGGGTCGTGCCACCATTCCAAGAGTCCCCCAGATGTCTCAGTCCATTCCAGAGGAACCTCCTTTCCCTTCACCGGCTCGTCTTTCACGCCGAGGATCGACTCACACCAAGGTGGCACGTGGCACAGCCCTGTGGAAAAGCCTCGTGGTAAAGCCTCGAGGGACAGCCTCGAGGGAAAGCCACAGATCCCTTGATCCACGTGACAGGAAGCGTGACACTACTGCTGCAGCTCGGGAGGAAAGCGCACGTGCATGCCCCCACTCGAGACGAGGCCTGACTCCCCTGGGGAGACTCAGAAGCACCCCAAGATCCATGGCAACACTGGAGAGGAATCCTCAGGTTCCGGCCCCGACTCCACACAAGGACTGAGGCCCCGGCATGGACGGGAGAGGAATCCCGAGAGGTCCCCTAGCAACTCGCATGGGGACTGGCCTTTCCTGAGGCCACCAGAGCGGGTCCCTGAGGTCCCCGTCGTAACTCGAGAAGACCTGCCGCAACTCGAGAAAATCCAGGAGGTTCTCCCCTCCAGGCGAGATGAGGCCCATTTCCGCTGAGGCGTCTCGAGGCTGATCACACCTCACCTCTGGAACTTCGAAAGGGTCCTTCACACCCTTGGTGCAAATCAAGAAGTTCCCCGACCTAGCCGTCTCCACTCGAGAGGAATCACGAGGGTCCCGCCCACATGAAGAGGAGCCCCGTTTCCGCCTCGTAGCTCGAGATGAGGGATCCTTTCCCTGCTTCGTCGGGAAAGAGTTCCCGGCCTTCCCGTCGCATCTCAAGAGGAGGCCCTCTCAACAGGAACGGCGAGAGGAACTCCAGGGTCGTGCCACCATTCCAAGAGTCCCCCAGATGTCTCAGTCCATTCCAGAGGAACCTCTTTTCCCTTCACCGGCTTATCTTTCCCGCTGAGGATCGACTCACACCAAGGTGGCACGTGGCACAGCCCTGTGGGAAAGCCTCGTGTGAAAGCCTCGAGGGACAGCCTCGAGGGAAAGCCACAGATCCCTTGATCCACGTGACAGGAAGCGTGACACTACTGCTGCAGCTCGGGAGGAAAGCGCACGTGCATGCCCCCACTCGAGACGAGGCCTGACTCCCCTGGGGAGACTCAGAAGCACCCCAAGATCCATGGCAACACTGGAGAGGAATCCTCAGGTTCCGGCCCCGACTCCACACAAGGACTGAGGCCCCGGCATGGACGGCAGAGGAATCCCGAGAGGTCCCCTAGCAACTCGAATGGGGACTAGCCTTTCCTGAGGCCACCAGAGCGGGTCCCTGAGGTCCCCGTCGTAACTCGAGAAGACCTGCCACAACTCGAGAAAATCCAGGAGGTTCTCCCCTCCAGGCGAGATGAGGCCCATTTCCGCTGAGGCGTCTCGAGGCTGATCACACCTCACCTCTGGAACTTCGAAAGGGTCCTTCACACCCTTGGTGCAAATCAAGAAGTTCCCCGACCTAGCCGGCTCCACTCGAGAGGAATCACGAGGGTCCCGCCCACATCCAGAGGAGCCCCGTTTCCGCCTCGTAGCTCGAGATGAGGGATCCTTTCCCTGCTTCTTCGGGAAAGAGTTCCCGGCCTTCCCGTCGCATCTCAAGAGGAGGCCCTCTCAACAGGAACGGCGAGAGGAACTCCAGGGTCGTGCCACCATTCCAAGAGTCCCCCAGATGTCTCAGTCCATTCCAGAGGAACCTCTTTTCCCTTCACCGGCTCGTCTTTCACGCCGAGGATCGACTCACACCAAGGTGGCACGTGGCACAGCCCTGTGGGAAAGCCTCGTGGGAAAGCCTCGAGGGACAGCCTCGAGGGACAGCCTCGAGGGAAAGCCACAGATCCCTTGATCCACGTGACAGGAAGCGTGACACTACTGCTGCAGTTCGGGAGGAAAGCGCACGTGCATGCCCCCACTCGAGACGAGGCCTGACTCCCCTGGGGAGACTCAGAAGCACCCCAAGATCCATGGCAACACTGGAGAGGAATCCTCAGGTTCCGGCCCCGACTCCACACAAGGACTCAGGCCCCGGCATGGACGGGAGAGGAATCCCGAGAGGTCCCCTAGCAACTCGCATGGGGACTGGCCTTTCCTGAGGCCACCAGAGCGGGTCCCTGAGGTCCCCGTCGTAACTCGAGAAGACCTGCCGCAACTCGAGAAAATCCAGGAGGTTCTCCCCTCCAGGCGAGATGAGGCCCATTTCCGCTGAGGCGTCTCGAGGCTGATCACACCTCACCTCTGGAACTTCGAAAGGGTCCTTCACACCCTTGGTGCAAATCAAGAAGTTCCCCGACCTAGCCGTCTCCACTCGAGAGGAATCACGAGGGTCCCGCCCACATCCAGAGGAGCCCCGTTTCCGCCTCGTAGCTCGAGATGAGGGATCCTTTCCCTGCTTCGTCGGGAAAGAGTTCCCGGCGTTCCCGTCGCATCTCAAGAGGAGGCCCTCTCAACAGGAACGGCGAGAGGAACTCCAGGGTCGTGCCACCATTCCAAGAGTCCCCCAGATGTCTCAGTCCATTCCAGAGGAACCTCTTTTCCCTTCACCGGCTCGTCTTTCACGCCGAGGATCGACTCACACCAAGGTGGCACGTGGCACAGCCCTGTGGGAAAGCCTCGTGGGAAAGCCTCGAGGGACAGCCTCGAGGGACAGCCACAGATCCCTTGATCCACGTGACAGGAAGCGTGACACTACTGCTGCAGCTCGGGAGGAAAGCGCACGTGCATGCCCCCACTCGAGACGAGGCCTGACTCCCCTGGGGAGACTCAGAAGCACCCCAAGATCCATGGCAACACTGGAGAGGAATCCTCAGGTTCCGGCCCCGACTCCACACAAGGACTGAGGCCCCGGCATGGACGGGAGAGGAATCCCGAGAGGTCCCCTAGCAACTCGCATGGGGACTGGCCTTTCCTGAGGCCACCAGAGCGGGTCCCTGAGGTTCCCGTCGTAACTCGAGAAGAGCTGCCGCAACTCGAGAAAATCCAGGAGGTTCTCCCCTCCAGGCGAGATGAGGCCCATTTCCGCTGAGGCGTCTCGAGGCTGATCACACCTCACCTCTGGAACTTCGAAAGGGTCCTTCACACCCTTGGTGCAAATCAAGAAGTTCCCCGACATACCCGTCTCCACTCGAGAGGAATCACGAGGGTTCCGCCCACATCCAGAGGAGCCCCGTTTCCGCCTCGTAGCTCGAGATGAGGGATCCTTTCCCTGCTTCGTCGGGAAAGAGTTCCCGGCCTTCCCGTCGCATCTCAAGAGGAGGCCCTCTCAACAGGAACGGCGAGAGGAACTCCAGGGTCGTGCCACCATTCCAAGAGTCCCCCAGATGTCTCAGTCCATTCCAGAGGAACCTCTTTTCCCTTCACCGGCTCGTCTTTCACGCCGAGGATCGACTCACACCAAGGTGGCACGTGGCACAGCCCTGTGGAAAAGCCTCGTGGGAAAGCCTCGAGGGACAGCCTCGAGGGAAAGCCACAGATCCCTTGATCCACGTGACAGGAAGCGTGACACTACTGCTGCAGCTCGGGAGGAAAGCGCACGTGCATGCCCCCACTCGAGACGAGGCCTGACTCCCCTGGGGAGACTCAGAAGCACCCCAAGATCCATGGCAACACTGGAGAGGAATCCTCAGGTTCCGGCCCCGACTCCACACAAGGACTGAGGCCCCGGCATGGACGGGAGAGGAATCCCGAGAGGTCCCCTAGCAACTCGCATGGGGACTGGCCTTTCCTGAGGCCACCAGAGCGGGTCCCTGAGGTCCCCGTCGTAACTCGAGAAGACCTGCCGCAACTCGAGAAAATCCAGGAGGTTCTCCCCTCCAGGCGAGATGAGGCCCATTTCCGCTGAGGCGTCTCGAGGCTGATCACACCTCACCTCTGGAACTTCGAAAGGGTCCTTCACACCCTTGGTGCAAATCCAGAAGTTCCCCGACCTAGCCGTCTCCACTCGAGAGGAATCACGAGGGTCCCGCCCACATCCAGAGGAGCCCCGTTTTCGCCTCGTAGCTCGAGATGAGGGATCCTTTCCCTGCTTCGTCGGGAAAGAGTTCCCGGCCTTCCCGTCGCATCTCAAGAGGAGGCCCTCTCAACAGGAACGGCGAGAGGAACTCCAGGGTCGTGCCACCATTCCAAGAGTCCCCCAGATGTCTCAGTCCATTCCAGAGGAACCTCTTTTCCCTTCACCGGCTTATCTTTCCCGCTGAGGATCCACTCACACCAAGGTGGCACGTGGCACAGCCCTGTGGGAAAGCCTCGTGTGAAAGCCTCGAGGGACAGCCTCGAGGGAAAGCCACAGATCCCTTGATCCACGTGACAGGAAGCGTGACACTACTGCTGCAGCTCGGGAGGAAAGCGCAAGTGCATGCCCCGACTCGAGACGAGGCCTGACTCCCCTGGGGAGACTCAGAAGCACCCCAAGATCCATGGCAACACTGGAGAGGAATCCTCAGGTTCCGGCCCCGACTCCACACAAGGACTGAGGCCCCGGCATGGACGGCAGAGGAATCCCGAGAGGTCCCCTAGCAACTCGCATGGGGACTAGCCTTTCCTGAGGCCACCAGAGCGGGTCCCTGAGGTCCCCGTCGTAACTCGAGAAGACCTGCCACAACTCGAGAAAATCCAGGAGGTTCTCCCCTCCAGGCGAGATGAGGCCCATTTCCGCTGAGGCGTCTCGAGGCTGATCACACCTCACCTCTGGAACTTCGAAAGGGTCCTTCACACCCTTGGTGCAAATCAAGAAGTTCCCCGACCTAGCCGTCTCCACTCGAGAGGAATCACGAGAGTCCCGCCCACATCCAGAGGAGCCCCGTTTCCGCCTCGTAGCTCGAGATGAGGGATCCTTTCCCTGCTTCTTCGGGAAAGAGTTCCCGGCCTTCCCGTCGCATCTCAAGAGGAGGCCCTCTCAACAGGAACGGCGAGAGGAACTCCAGGGTCGTGCCACCATTCCAAGAGTCCCCCAGATGTCTCAGTCCATTCCAGAGGAACCTCTTTTCCCTTCACCGGCTCGTCTTTCACGCCGAGGATCGACTCACACCAAGGTGGCACGTGGCACAGCCCTGTGGGAAAGCCTCGTGGGAAAGCCTCGAGGGACAGCCTCGAGGGACAGCCACAGATCCCTTGATCCACGTGACAGGAAGCGTGACACTACTGCTGCAGCTCGGGAGGAAAGCGCACGTGCATGCCCCCACTCGAGACGAGGCCTGACTCCCCTGGGGAGACTCAGAAGCACCCCAAGATCCATGGCAACACTGGAGAGGAATCCTCAGGTTCCGGCCCCGACTCCACACAAGGACTGAGGCCCCGGCATGGACGGGAGAGGAATCCCGAGAGGTCCCCTAGCAACTCGCATGGGGACTGGCCTTTCCTGAGGCCACCAGAGCGGGTCCCTGAGGTCCCCGTCGTAACTCGAGAAGAGCTGCCGCAACTCGAGAAAATCCAGGAGGTTCTCCCCTCCAGGCGAGATGAGGCCCATTTCCGCTGAGGCGTCTCGAGGCTGATCACACCTCACCTCTGGAACTTCGAAAGGGTCCTTCACACCCTTGGTGCAAATCAAGAAGTTCCCCGACATACCCGTCTCCACTCGAGAGGAATCACGAGGGTTCCGCCCACATCCAGAGGAGCCCCGTTTCCGCCTCGTAGCTCGAGATGAGGGATCCTTTCCCTGCTTCGTCGGGAAAGAGTTCCCGGCCTTCCCGTCGCATCTCAAGAGGAGGCCCTCTCAACAGGAACGGCGAGAGGAACTCCAGGGTCGTGCCACCATTCCAAGAGTCCCCCAGATGTCTCAGTCCATTCCAGAGGAACCTCTTTTCCCTTCACCGGCTCGTCTTTCACGCCGAGGATCGACTCACACCAAGGTGGCACGTGGCACAGCCCTGTGGAAAAGCCTCGTGGGAAAGCCTCGAGGGACAGCCTCGAGGGAAAGCCACAGATCCCTTGATCCACGTGACAGGAAGCGTGACACTACTGCTGCAGCTCGGGAGGAAAGCGCACGTGCATGCCCCCACTCGAGACGAGGCCTGACTCCCCTGGGGAGACTCAGAAGCACCCCAAGATCCATGGCAACACTGGAGAGGAATCCTCAGGTTCCGGCCCCGACTCCACACAAGGACTGAGGCCCCGGCATGGACGGGAGAGGAATCCCGAGAGGTCCCCTAGCAACTCGCATGGGGACTGGCCTTTCCTGAGGCCACCAGAGCGGGTCCCTGAGGTCCCCGTCGTAACTCGAGAAGACCTGCCGCAACTCGAGAAAATCCAGGAGGTTCTCCCCTCCAGGCGAGATGAGGCCCATTTCCGCTGAGGCGTCTCGAGGCTGATCACACCTCACCTCTGGAACTTCGAAAGGGTCCTTCACACCCTTGGTGCAAATCCAGAAGTTCCCCGACCTAGCCGTCTCCACTCGAGAGGAATCACGAGGGTCCCGCCCACATCCAGAGGAGCCCCGTTTTCGCCTCGTAGCTCGAGATGAGGGATCCTTTCCCTGCTTCGTCGGGAAAGAGTTCCCGGCCTTCCCGTCGCATCTCAAGAGGAGGCCCTCTCAACAGGAACGGCGAGAGGAACTCCAGGGTCGTGCCACCATTCCAAGAGTCCCCCAGATGTCTCAGTCCATTCCAGAGGAACCTCTTTTCCCTTCACCGGCTTATCTTTCCCGCTGAGGATCGACTCACACCAAGGTGGCACGTGGCACAGCCCTGTGGGAAAGCCTCGTGTGAAAGCCTCGAGGGACAGCCTCGAGGGAAAGCCACAGATCCCTTGATCCACGTGACAGGAAGCGTGACACTACTGCTGCAGCTCGGGAGGAAAGCGCAAGTGCATGCCCCGACTCGAGACGAGGCCTGACTCCCCTGGGGAGACTCAGAAGCACCCCAAGATCCATGGCAACACTGGAGAGGAATCCTCAGGTTCCGGCCCCGACTCCACACAAGGACTGAGGCCCCGGCATGGACGGCAGAGGAATCCCGAGAGGTCCCCTAGCAACTCGCATGGGGACTAGCCTTTCCTGAGGCCACCAGAGCGGGTCCCTGAGGTCCCCGTCGTAACTCGAGAAGACCTGCCACAACTCGAGAAAATCCAGGAGGTTCTCCCCTCCAGGCGAGATGAGGCCCATTTCCGCTGAGGCGTCTCGAGGCTGATCACACCTCACCTCTGGAACTTCGAAAGGGTCCTTCACACCCTTGGTGCAAATCAAGAAGTTCCCCGACCTAGCCGTCTCCACTCGAGAGGAATCACGAGAGTCCCGCCCACATCCAGAGGAGCCCCGTTTCCGCCTCGTAGCTCGAGATGAGGGATCCTTTCCCTGCTTCTTCGGGAAAGAGTTCCCGGCCTTCCCGTCGCATCTCAAGAGGAGGCCCTCTC
Organism: Budorcas taxicolor; assembly: GCF_023091745.1. Lineage (NCBI taxonomy): Eukaryota > Metazoa > Chordata > Mammalia > Artiodactyla > Bovidae > Budorcas > Budorcas taxicolor. The sequence continues at coordinate 1,694,667 of NW_026292589.1, forward strand.
AACAGGAACGGCGAGAGGAACTCCAGGGTCGTGCCACCATTCCAAGAGTCCCCCAGATGTCTCAGTCCATTCCAGAGGAACCTCTTTTCCCTTCACCGGCTCGTCTTTCACGCCGAGGATCGACTCACACCAAGGTGGCACGTGGCACAGCCCTGTGGGAAAGCCTCGTGGGAAAGCCTCGAGGGACAGCCTCGAGGGAAAGCCACAGATCCCTTGATCCACGTGACAGGAAGCGTGACAGTACTGCTGCAGCTCGGGAAGAAAGCGCACGTGCATGCCCCCACTCGAGACGAGGCCTGACTCCCCTGGGGAGACTCAGAAGCACCCCAAGATCCATGGCAACACTGGAGAGCAATCCTCAGGTTCCGGCCCCGACTCCACACAAGGACTGAGTCCCCGGCATGGACGGGAGAGGAATCCCGAGAGGTCCCCTAGCAACTCGCATGGGGACTGGCCTTTCCTGAGGCCACCAGAGCGGGTCCCTGAGGTCCCCGTCGTAACTCGAGAAGACCTGCCGCAACTCGAGAAAATCCAGGAGGTTCTCCCCTCCAGGCGAGATGAGGCCCATTTCCGCTGAGGCGTCTCGAGGCTGATCACACCTCACCTCTGGAACTTCGAAAGGGTCCTTCACACCCTTGGTGCAAATCAAGAAGTTCCCCGACCTAGCCGTCTCCACTCGAGAGGAATCACGAGGGTCCCGCCCACATCCAGAGGAGCCCCGTTTCCGCCTCGTAGCTCGAGATGAGGGATCCTTTCCCTGCTTCGTCGGGAAAGAGTTCCCGGCGTTCCTGTCGCATCTCAAGAGGAGGCCCTCTCAACAGGAACGGCGAGAGGAACTCCAGGGTCGTGCCACCATTCCAAGAGTCCCCCAGATGTCTCAGCCCATTCCAGAGGAACCTCTTTTCCCTTCACCGGCTCGTCTTTCACGCCGAGGATCGACTCACACCAAGGTGGCACGTGGCACAGCCCTGTGGGAAAGCCTCGTGGGAAAGCCTCGAGGGACAGCCTCGAGGGAAAGCCACAGATCCCTTGATCCACGTGACAGGAAGCGTGACAGTACTGCTGCAGCTCGGGAAGAAAGCGCACGTGCATGCCCCCACTCGAGACGAGGCCTGACTCCCCTGGGGAGACTCAGAAGCACCCCAAGATCCATGGCAACACTGGAGAGCAATCCTCAGGTTCCGGCCCCGACTCCACACAAGGACTGAGGCCCCGGCATGGACGGGAGAGGAATTCCGAGAGGTCCCCTAGCAACTCGCATGGGGACTGGCCTTTCCTGAGGCCACCAGAGCGGGTCCCTGAGGTCCCTGTCGTAACTCGAGAAGACCTGCCGCAACTCGAGAAAATCCAGGAGGTTCTCCCCTCCAGGCGAGATGAGGCCCATTTCCGCTGAGGCGTCTCGAGGCTGATCACACCTCACCTCTGGAACTTCGAAAGGGTCCTTCACACCCTTGGTGCAAATCAAGAAGTTCCCCGACCTAGCCGTCTCCACTCGAGAGGAATCACGAGGGTCCCGCCCACATCCAGAGGAGCCCCGTTTCCGCCTCGTAGCTCGAGATGAGGGATCCTTTCCCTGCTTCGTCGGGAAAGAGTTCCCGGCGTTCCTGTCGCATCTCAAGAGGAGGCCCTCTCAACAGGAACGGCGAGAGGAACTCCAGGGTCGTGCCACCATTCCAAGAGTCCCCCAGATGTCTCAGCCCATTCCAGAGGAACCTCTTTTCCCTTCACCGGCTCGTCTTTCACGCCGAGGATCGACTCACACCAAGGTGGCACGTGGCACAGCCCTGTGGGAAAGCCTCGTGGGAAAGCCTCGAGGGACAGCCTCGAGGGACAGCCTCGAGGGAAAGCCACAGATCCCTTGATCCACGTGACAGGAAGCGTGACACTACTGCTGCAGCTCGGGAGGAAAGCGCACGTGCATGCCCCCACTCGAGACGAGGCCTGACTCCCCTGGGGAGACTCAGAAGCACCCCAAGATCCATGGCAACACTGGAGAGGAATCCTCAGGTTCCGGCCCCGACTCCACACAAGGACTGAGGCCCGGCATGGAAGGGAGAGGAATCCCGAGAGGTCCCCTAGCAACTCGCATGGGGACTGGCCTTTCCTGAGGCCACAAGAGCGTGTCCCTGAGGTCCCCGTCGTAACTCGAGAAGACCTGCCGCAACTCGAGAAAATCCAGGAGGTTCTCCCCTCCAGGCGAGATGAGGCCCATTTCCGCTGAGGCGTCTCGAGGCTGATCACACCTCACCTCTGGAACTTCGAAAGGGTCCTTCACACCCTTGGTGCAAATCAAGAAGTTCCCCGACCTAGCCGTCTCCACTCGAGAGGAATCACGAGGGTCCCGCCCACATCCAGAGGAGCCCCGTTTCCGCCTCGTAGCTCGAGATGAGGGATCCTTTCCCTGCTTCGTCGGGAAAGAGTTCCCGGCGTTCCCGTCGCATCTCAAGAGGAGGCCCTCTCTACAGGAACGGCGAGAGGAACTCCAGGGTCGTGCCACCATTCCAAGAGTCCCCCAGATGTCTCAGTCCATTCCAGAGGAACCTCTTTTCCCTTCACTGGCTCGTTTTTCACGCCGAGGATCGACTCACACCAAGGTGGAACGTGGCACAGCCCTGTGGGAAAGCCTCGTGGGAAAGCCTCGAGGGACAGCCTCGAGGGACAGCCTCGAGGGAAAGCCACAGATCCCTTGATCCACGTGACAGGAAGCGTGACACTACTGCTGCAGCTGGGGAGGAAAGCGCACGTGCATGCCCCCACTCGAGACGAGGCCTGACTCCCCTGGGGAGACTCAGAAGCACCCCAAGATCCATGGCAACACTGGAGAGGAATCCTCAGGTTCCGGCCCCGACTCCACACAAGGACTGAGGCCCCGGCATGGACGGGAGAGGAATCCCGAGAGGTCCCCTAGCAACTCGCATGGGGACTGGCCTTTCCTGAGGCCACAAGAGCGTGTCCCTGAGGTCCCCGACGTAACTCGAGAAGACCTGCCGCAACTCGAGAAAATCCAGGAGGTTCTCCCCTCCAGGCGAGATGAGGCCCATTTCCGCTGAGGCGTCTCGAGGCTGATCACACCTCACCTCTGGAACTTCGAAAGGGTCCTTCACACCCTTGGTGCAAATCAAGAAGTTCCCCGACATACCCGTCTCCACTCGAGAGGAATCACGAGGGTCCCGCCCACATCCAGAGGAGCCCCGTTTCCGCCTCGTAGCTCGAGATGAGGGATCCTTTCCCTGCTTCGTCGGGAAAGAGTTCCCGGCGTTCCCGTCGCATCTCAAGAGGAGGCCCTCTCAACAGGAACGGCGAGAGGAACTCCAGGGTCGTGCCACCATTCCAAGAGTCCCCCAGATGTCTCAGCCCATTCCAGAGGAACCTCTTTTCCCTTCACCGGCTCGTCTTTCACGCCGAGGATCGACTCACACCAAGGTGGCACGTGGCACAGCCCTGTGGGAAAGCCTCGTGGGAAAGCCTCGAGGGACAGCCTCGAGGGACAGCCTCGAGGGAAAGCCACAGATCCCTTGATCCACGTGACAGGAAGCGTGACACTACTGCTGCAGCTCGGGAGGAAAGCGCACGTGCATGCCCCCACTCGAGACGAGGCCTGACTCCCCTGGGGAGACTCAGAAGCACCCCAAGATCCATGGCAACACTGGAGAGGAATCCTCAGGTTCCGGCCCCGACTCCACACAAGGACTGAGGCCCGGCATGGAAGGGAGAGGAATCCCGAGAGGTCCCCTAGCAACTCGCATGGGGACTGGCCTTTCCTGAGGCCACAAGAGCGTGTCCCTGAGGTCCCCGTCGTAACTCGAGAAGACCTGCCGCAACTCGAGAAAATCCAGGAGGTTCTCCCCTCCAGGCGAGATGAGGCCCATTTCCGCTGAGGCGTCTCGAGGCTGATCACACCTCACCTCTGGAACTTCGAAAGGGTCCTTCACACCCTTGGTGCAAATCAAGAAGTTCCCCGACCTAGCCGTCTCCACTCGAGAGGAATCACGAGGGTCCCGCCCACATCCAGAGGAGCCCCGTTTCCGCCTCGTAGCTCGAGATGAGGGATCCTTTCCCTGCTTCGTCGGGAAAGAGTTCCCGGCGTTCCCGTCGCATCTCAAGAGGAGGCCCTCTCTACAGGAACGGCGAGAGGAACTCCAGGGTCGTGCCACCATTCCAAGAGTCCCCCAGATGTCTCAGTCCATTCCAGAGGAACCTCTTTTCCCTTCACTGGCTCGTTTTTCACGCCGAGGATCGACTCACACCAAGGTGGAACGTGGCACAGCCCTGTGGGAAAGCCTCGTGGGAAAGCCTCGAGGGACAGCCTCGAGGGACAGCCTCGAGGGAAAGCCACAGATCCCTTGATCCACGTGACAGGAAGCGTGACACTACTGCTGCAGCTGGGGAGGAAAGCGCACGTGCATGCCCCCACTCGAGACGAGGCCTGACTCCCCTGGGGAGACTCAGAAGCACCCCAAGATCCATGGCAACACTGGAGAGGAATCCTCAGGTTCCGGCCCCGACTCCACACAAGGACTGAGGCCCCGGCATGGACGGGAGAGGAATCCCGAGAGGTCCCCTAGCAACTCGCATGGGGACTGGCCTTTCCTGAGGCCACAAGAGCGTGTCCCTGAGGTCCCCGACGTAACTCGAGAAGACCTGCCGCAACTCGAGAAAATCCAGGAGGTTCTCCCCTCCAGGCGAGATGAGGCCCATTTCCGCTGAGGCGTCTCGAGGCTGATCACACCTCACCTCTGGAACTTCGAAAGGGTCCTTCACACCCTTGGTGCAAATCAAGAAGTTCCCCGACATACCCGTCTCCACTCGAGAGGAATCACGAGGGTCCCGCCCACATCCAGAGGAGCCCCGTTTCCGCCTCGTAGCTCGAGATGAGGGATCCTTTCCCTGCTTCGTCGGGAAAGAGTTCCCGGCGTTCCCGTCGCATCTCAAGAGGAGGCCCTCTCAACAGGAACGGCGAGAGGAACTCCAGCGTCGTGCCACCATTCCAAGAGTCCCCCAGATGTCTCAGTCCATTCCAGAGGAACCTCTTTTCCCTTCACCGGCTCATCTTTCACGCCGAGGATCGACTCACACCAAGGTGGCACGTGGCACAGCCCTGTGGGAAAGCCTCGTGGGAAAGCCTCGAGGGACAGCCTCGAGGGAAAGCCACAGATCCCTTGATCCACGTGACAGGAAGCGTGACACTACTGCTGCAGCTCGGGAGGAAAGCGCACGTGCATGCCCCCACTCGAGACGAGGCCTGACTCCCCTGGGGAGACTCAGAAGCACCCCAAGATCCATGGCAACACTGGAGAGGAATCCTCAGGTTCCGGCCCCGACTCCACACAAGGACTGTGGCCCCGGCATGGACGGCAGAGGAATCCCGAGAGGTCCCCTAGCAACTCGCATGGGGACTAGCCTTTCCTGAGGCCACCAGAGCGGGTCCCTGAGGTCCCCGTCGTAACTCGAGAAGACCTGCCACAACTCGAGAAAATCCAGGAGGTTCTCCCCTCCAGGCGAGATGAGGCCCATTTCCGCTGAGGCGTCTCGAGGCTGATCACACCTCACCTCTGGAACTTCGAAAGGGTCCTTCACACCCTTGGTGCAAATCAAGAAGTTCCCCGACCTAGCCGTCTCCACTCGAGAGGAATCACGAGAGTCCCGCCCACATCCAGAGGAGCCCCGTTTCCGCCTCGTAGCTCAAGATGAGGGATCCTTTCCCTGCTTCGTCGGGAAAGAGTTCCCGGCGTTCCCGTCGCATCTCAAGAGGAGGCCCTCACAACAGGAACGGCGAGAGGAACTCCAGGGTCGTGCCACCATTCCAAGAGTCCCCCAGATGTCTCAGTCCATTCCAGAGGAACCTCTTTTCCCTTCACCGGCTCGTCTTTCACGCCGAGGATCGACTCACACCAAGGTGGCACGTGGCACAGCCCTGTGGGAAAGCCTCGTGGGAAAGCCTCGAGGGACAGCCTCGAGGGACAGCCTCGAGGGAAAGCCACAGATCCCTTGATCCACGTGACAGGAAGCGTGACACTACTGCTGGAGCTCGGGAGGAAAGCGCACGTGCATGCCCCCACTCGAGACGAGGCCTGACTCCCCTGGGGAGACTCAGAAGCACCCCAAGATCCATGGCAACACTGGAGAGGAATCCTCAGGTTCCGGCCCCGACTCCACACAAGGACTGAGGCCCCGGCATGGAAGGGAGAGGAATCCCGAGAGGTCCCCTAGCAACTCGCATGGGGACTGGCCTTTCCTGAGGCCACAAGAGCGTGTCCCTGAGGTCCCCGTCGTAACTCGAGAAGACCTGCCACAACTCGAGAAAATCCAGGAGGTTCTCCCCTCCAGGCGAGATGAGGCCCATTTCCGCTGAGGCGTCTCGAGGCTGATCACACCTCACCTCTGGAACTTCGAAAGGGTCCTTCACACCCTTGGTGCAAATCAAGAAGTTCCCCGACCTAGCCGTCTCCACTCGAGAGGAATCACGAGGGTCCCGCCCACATCCAGAGGAGCCCCGTTTCCGCCTCGTAGCTCGAGATGAGGGATCCTTTCCCTGCTTCGACGGGAAAGAGTTCCCGGCGTTCCCGTCGCATCTCAAGAGGAGGCCCTCTCAACAGGAACGGCGAGAGGAACTCCAGGGTCGTGCCACCATTCCAAGAGTCCCCCAGATGTCTCAGTCCATTCCAGAGGAACCTCTTTTCCCTCGCCGGCTCGTCTTTCACGCCGAGGATCGACTCACACCAAGGTGGCACGTGGCACAGCCCTGTGGGAAAGCCTCGTGGGAAAGCCTCGAGGGACAGCCTCGAGGGACAGCCTTGAGGGAAAGCCACAGATCCCTTGATCCACGTGACAGGAAGCGTGACACTACTGCTGCAGCTCCGGAGGAAAGCACACGTGCATGCCCCCACTCGAGACGAGGCCTGACTCCCCTGGGGAGACTCAGAAGCACCCCAAGATCCATGGCAACACTGGAGAGGAATCCTCAGGTTCCGGCCCCGACTCCACACAAGGACTGTGGCCCCGGCATGGACGGCAGAGGAATCCCGAGAGGTCCCCTAGCAACTCGCATGGGGACTAGCCTTTCCTGAGGCCACCAGAGCGGGTCCCTGAGGTCCCCGTCGTAACTCGAGAAGACCTGCCACAACTCGAGAAAATCCAGGAGGTTCTCCCCTCCAGGCGAGATGAGGCCCATTTCCGCTGAGGCGTCTCGAGGCTGATCACACCTCACCTCTGGAACTTCGAAAGGGTCCTTCACACCCTTGGTGCAAATCAAGAAGTTCCCCGACCTAGCCGTCTCCACTCGAGAGGAATCACGAGAGTCCCGCCCACATCCAGAGGAGCCCCGTTTCCGCCTCGTAGCTCAAGATGAGGGATCCTTTCCCTGCTTCGTCGGGAAAGAGTTCCCGGCGTTCCCGTCGCATCTCAAGAGGAGGCCCTCTCAACAGGAACGGCGAGAGGAACTCCAGGGTCGTGCCACCATTCCAAGAGTCCCCCAGATGTCTCAGTCCATTCCAGAGGAACCTCTTTTCCCTTCACCGGCTCGTCTTTCACGCCGAGGATCGACTCACACCAAGGTGGCACGTGGCACAGCCCTGTGGGAAAGCCTCGTGGGAAAGCCTCGAGGGACAGCCTCGAGGGACAGCCTCGAGGGAAAGCCACAGATCCCTTGATCCACGTGACAGGAAGCGTGACACTACTGCTGCAGCTCGGGAGGAAAGCGCACGTGCATGCCCCCACTCGAGACGAGGCCTGACTCCCCTGGGGAGACTCAGAAGCACCCCAAGATCCATGGCAACACTGGAGAGGAATCCTCAGGTTCCGGCCCCGACTCCACACAAGGACTGAGGCCCCGGCATGGACGGGAGAGGAATCCCGAGAGGTCCCCTAGCAACTCGCATGGGGACTGGCCTTTCCTGAGGCCACAAGAGCGGGTCCCTGAGGTCCCCGTCGTAACTCGAGAAGACCTGCCGCAACTCGAGAAAATCCAGGAGGTTCTCCCCTCCAGGCGAGATGAGGCCCATTTCCGCTGAGGCGTCTCGAGGCTGATCACACCTCACCTCTGGAACTTCAAAAGGGTCCTTCACACCCTTGGTGCAAATCAAGAAGTTCCCCGACATACCCGTCTCCACTCGAGAGGAATCACGAGGGTCCCGCCCACATCCAGAGGAGCCCCGTTTCCGCCTCGTAGCTCGAGATGAGGGATCCTTTCCCTGCTTCGTCGGGAAAGAGTTCCCGGCCTTCCCGTCGCATCTCAAGAGGAGGCCCTCTCAACAGGAACGGCGAGAGGAACTCCAGCGTCGTGCCACCATTCCAAGAGTCCCCCAGATGTCTCAGTCCATTCCAGAGGAACCTCTTTTCCCTTCACCGGCTCATCTTTCACGCCGAGGATCGACTCACACCAAGGTGGCACGTGGCACAGCCCTGTGGGAAAGCCTCGTGGGAAAGCCTCGAGGGACAGCCTCGAGGGAAAGCCACAGATCCCTTGATCCACGTGACAGGAAGCGTGACACTACTGCTGCAGCTCGGGAGGAAAGCGCACGTGCATGCCCCCACTCGAGACGAGGCCTGACTCCCCTGGGGAGACTCAGAAGCACCCCAAGATCCATGGCAACACTGGAGAGGAATCCTCAGGTTCCGGCCCCGACTCCACACAAGGACTGAGGCCCCGGCATGGACGGCAGAGGAATCCCGAGAGGTCCCCTAGCAACTCGCATGGGGACTAGCCTTTCCTGAGGCCACCAGAGCGGGTCCCTGAGGTCCCCGTCGTAACTCGAGAAGACCTGCCACAACTCGAGAAAATCCAGGAGGTTCTCCCCTCCAGGCGAGATGAGGCCCATTTCCGCTGAGGCGTCTCGAGGCTGATCACACCTCACCTCTGGAACTTCGAAAGGGTCCTTCACACCCTTGGTGCAAATCAAGAAGTTCCCCGACCTAGCCGTCTCCACTCGAGAGGAATCACGAGAGTCCCGCCCACATCCAGAGGAGCCCCGTTTCCGCCTCGTAGCTCAAGATGAGGGATCCTTTCCCTGCTTCGTCGGGAAAGAGTTCCCGGCCTTCCTGTCGCATCTCAAGAGGAGGCCCTCTCAACAGGAACGGCGAGAGGAACTCCAGGGTCGTGCCACCATTCCAAGAGTCCCCCAGATGTCTCAGTCCATTCCAGAGGAACCTCTTTTCCCTTCACCGGCTCGTCTTTCACGCCGAGGATCGACTCACACCAAGGTGGCACGTGGCACAGCCCTGTGGGAAAGCCTCGTGGGAAAGCCTCGAGGGACAGCCTCGAGGGACAGCCTCGAGGGAAAGCCACAGATCCCTTGATCCACGTGACAGGAAGCGTGACACTACTGCTGGAGCTCGGGAGGAAAGCGCACGTGCATGCCCCCACTCGAGACGAGGCCTGACTCCCCTGGGGAGACTCAGAAGCACCCCAAGATCCATGGCAACACTGGAGAGGAATCCTCAGGTTCCGGCCCCGACTCCACACAAGGACTGAGGCCCCGGCATGGAAGGGAGAGGAATCCCGAGAGGTCCCCTAGCAACTCGCATGGGGACTGGCCTTTCCTGAGGCCACAAGAGCGTGTCCCTGAGGTCCCCGTCGTAACTCGAGAAGACCTGCCACAACTCGAGAAAATCCAGGAGGTTCTCCCCTCCAGGCGAGATGAGGCCCATTTCCGCTGAGGCGTCTCGAGGCTGATCACACCTCACCTCTGGAACTTCGAAAGGGTCCTTCACACCCTTGGTGCAAATCAAGAAGTTCCCCGACCTAGCCGTCTCCACTCGAGAGGAATCACGAGGGTCCCGCCCACATCCAGAGGAGCCCCGTTTCCGCCTCGTAGCTCGAGATGAGGGATCCTATCCCTGCTTCGACGGGAAAGAGTTCCCGGCGTTCCCGTCGCATCTCAAGAGGAGGCCCTCTCAACAGGAACGGCGAGAGGAACTCCAGGGTCGTGCCACCATTCCAAGAGTCCCCCAGATGTCTCAGTCCATTCCAGAGGAACCTCTTTTCCCTCGCCGGCTCGTCTTTCACGCCGAGGATCGACTCACACCAAGGTGGCACGTGGCACAGCCCTGTGGGAAAGCCTCGTGGGAAAGCCTCGAGGGACAGCCTCGAGGGACAGCCTTGAGGGAAAGCCACAGATCCCTTGATCCACGTGACAGGAAGCGTGACACTACTGCTGCAGCTCCGGAGGAAAGCACACGTGCATGCCCCCACTCGAGACGAGGCCTGACTCCCCTGGGGAGACTCAGAAGCACCCCAAGATCCATGGCAACACTGGAGAGGAATCCTCAGGTTCCGGCCCCGACTCCACACAAGGACTGAGGCCCCGGCATGTACGGGAGAGGAATCCCGAGAGGTCCCCTAGCAACTCGCATGGGGACTGGCCTTTCCTGAGGCCACAAGAGCGTGTCCCTGAGGTCCCCGTCGTAACTCGAGAAGACCTGCCGCAACTCGAGAAAATCCAATAGGTTCTCCCCTCCAGGCGAGATGAGGCCCATTTCCGCTGAGGCGTCTCGAGGCTGATCACACCTCACCTCTGGAACTTCGAAAGGGTCCTTCACACCCTTGGTGCAAATCAAGAAGTTCCCCGACCTAGCCGTCTCCACTCGAGAGGAATCACGAGGGTCCCGCCCACATCCAGAGGAGCCCCGTTTCCGCCTCGTAGCTCGAGATGAGGGATCCTTTCCCTGCTTCGTCGGGAAAGAGTTCCCGGCGTTCCCGTCGCAACTCAAGAGGAGGCCCTCTCAACAGGAACGGCGAGAGGAACTCCAGGGTCGTGCCACCATTCCAAGAGTCCCCCAGATGTCTCAGTCCATTCCAGAGGAACCTCTTTTCCCTTCACCGGCTCGTCTTTCACGCCGAGGATCGACTCACACTAAGGTGGCACGTGGCACAGCCCTGTGGGAAAGCCTCGTGGGAAAGCCTCAAGGGACAGCCTCGAGGGAAAGCCACAGATCCCTTGATCCACGTGACAGGAAGCGTGACACTACTGCTGCAGCTCGGGAGGAAAGCGCACGTGCATGCCCCCACTCGAGACGAGGCCTGACTCCCCTGGGGAGACTCAGAAGCACCCCAAGATCCATGGCAACACTGGAGAGGAATCCTCAGGTTCCGGCCCCGACTCCACACAAGGACTGAGGCCCCGGCATGGACGGGAGAGGAATCCCGAGAGGTCCCCTAGCAACTCGCATGGGGACTGGCCTTTCCTGAGGCCACAAGAGCGTGTCCCTGAGGTCCCCGTCGTAACTCGAGAAGACCTGCCGCAACTCGAGAAAATCCAGGAGGTTCTCCCCTCCAGGCGAGATGAGGCCCATTTCCGCTGAGGCGTCTCGAGGCTGATCACACCTCACCTCTGGAACTTCGAAAGGGTCCTTCACACCCTTGGTGCAAATCAAGAAGTTCCCCGACCTAGCCGTCTCCACTCGAGTGGAATCACGAGGGTCCCGCCCACATCCAGAGGAGCCCCGTTTCCGCCTCGTAGCTCGAGATGAGGGATCCTTTCCCTGCTTCGTCGGGAAAGAGTTCCCGGCGTTCCCGTCGCATCTCAAGAGGAGGCCCTCTCTACAGGAACGGCGAGAGGAACTCCAGGGTCGTGCCACCATTCCAAGAGTCCGCCAGATGTCTCAGTCCATTCCAGAGGAACCTCTTTTCCCTTCACCGGCTCGTCTTTCACGCCGAGGATCGACTCACACCAAGGTGGCACGTGGCACAGCCCTGTGGGAAAGCCTCGTGGGAAAGCCTCGAGGGACAGCCTCGAGGGACAGCCTCGAGGGAAAGCCACAGATCCCTTGATCCACGTGACAGGAAGCGTGACACTACTGCTGCAGCTCGGGAGGAAAGCGCACGTGCATGCCCCCACTCGAGACGAGGCCTGACTCCCCTGGGGAGACTCAGAAGCACCCCAAGATCCATGGCAACACTGGAGAGGAATCCTCAGGATCCGGCCCCGACTCCACACAAGGACTGAGGCCCCGGCATGGACGGGAGAGGAATCCCGAGAGGTCCCCTAGCAACTCGCATGGGGACTGGCCTTTCCTGAGGCCACCAGAGCGGGTAACTGAGGTCCCCGTCGTAACTCGAGAAGACCTGCCGCAACTCGAGAAAATCCAGGAGGTTCTCCCCTCCAGGCGAGATGAGGCCCATTTCCGCTGAGGCATCTCGAGGCTGATCACACCTCACCTCTGGAACTTCGAAAGGGTCCTTCACACCCTTGGTGCAAATCAAGAAGTTCCCCGACCTAGCCGTCTCCACTCGAGAGGAATCACGAGGGTCCCGCCCACATCCAGAGGAGCCCCGTTTCCGCCTCGTAGCTCGAGATGAGGGATCCTTTCCCTGCTTCGTCGGGAAAGAGTTCCCGGCGTTCCCGTCGCATCTCAAGAGGAGGCCCTCTCAACAGGAACGGCGAGAGGAACTCCAGGGTCGTGCCACCATTCCAAGAGTCCCCCAGATGTCTCAGTCCATTCCAGAGGAACCTCTTTTCCCTTCACCGGCTCATCTTTCACGCCGAGGATCGACTCACACCAAGGTGGCACGTGGCACAGCCCTGTGGGAAAGCCTCGTGGGAAAGCCTCGAGGGACAGCCTCGAGGGAAAGCCACAGATCCCTTGATCCACGTGACAGGAAGCGTGACACTACTGCTGCAGCTCGGGAGGAAAGCGCACGTGCATGCCCCCACTCGAGACGAGGCCTGACTCCCGTGGGGAGACTCAGAAGCACCCCAAGATCCATGGCAACACTGGAGAGGAATCCTCAGGTTCCGGCCCCGACTCCACACAAGGACTGAGGCCCCGGCATGGACGGCAGAGGAATCCCGAGAGGTCCCCTAGCAACTCGCATGGGGACTAGCCTTTCCTGAGGCCACCAGAGCGGGTCCCTGAGGTCCACGTCGTAACTCGAGAAGACCTGCCACAACTCGAGAAAATCCAGGAGGTTCTCCCCTCCAGGCGAGATGAGGCCCATTTCCGCTGAGGCGTCTCGAGGCTGATCACACCTCACCTCTGGAACTTCGAAAGGGTCCTTCACACCCTTGGTGCAAATCAAGAAGTTCCCCGACCTAGCCGTCTCCACTCGAGAGGAATCACGAGGGTCCCGCCCACATCCAGAGGAGCCCCATTTCCGCCTCGTAGCTCGAGATGAGGGATCCTTTCCCTGCTTCGTCGGGAAAGAGTTCCCGGCGTTCCCGTCGCATCTCAAGAGGAGGCCCTCTCTACAGGAACGGCGAGAGGAACTCCAGGGTCGTGCCACCATTCCAAGAGTCCCCCAGATGTCTCAGTCCATTCCAGAGGAACCTCTTTTCCCTTCACCGGCTCGTCTTTCACGCCGAGGATCGACTCACACCAAGGTGGCACGTGGCACAGCCCTGTGGGAAAGCCTCGTGGGAAAGCCTCGAGGGACAGCCTCGAGGGAAAGCCACAGATCCCTTGATCCACGTGACAGGAAGCGTGACACTACTGCTGCAGCTCAGGAGGAAAGCGCACGTGCATGCCCCCACTCGAGACGAGGCCTGACTCCCCTGGGGAGACTCAGAAGCACCCCAAGATCCATGGCAACACTGGAGAGGAATCCTCAGGTTCCGGCCCCGACTCCACACAAGGACTGAGGCCCCGGCATGGACGGCAGAGGAATCCCGAGAGGTCCCCTAGCAACTCGCATGGGGACTAGCCATTCCTGAGGCCACCAGAGCGGGTCCCTGAGGTCCCCGTCGTAACTCGAGAAGACCTGCCGCAACTCGAGAAAATCCAGGAGGTTCTCCCCTCCAGGCGAGATGAGGCCCATTTCCGCTGAGGCGTCTCGAGGCTGATCACACCTCACCTCTGGAACTTCGAAAGGGTCCTACACACCCTTGGTGCAAATCAAGAAGTTCCCCGACCTAGCCGTCTCCACTCGAGAGGAATCACGAGAGTCCCGCCCACATCCAGAGGAGCCCCGTTTCCGCCTCGTAGCTCAAGATGAGGGATCCTTTCCCTGCTTCGTCGGGAAAGAGTTCCCGGCCTTCCCGTCGCATCTCAAGAGGAGGCCCTCTCAACAGGAACGGCGAGAGGAACTCCAGGGTCGTGCCACCATTCCAAGAGTCCCCCAGATGTCTCAGTCCATTCCAGAGGAACCTCTTTTCCCTTCACCGGCTCGTCTTTCACGCCGAGGATCGACTCACACCAAGGTGGCACGTGGCACAGCCCTGTGGGAAAGCCTCGTGGGAAAGCCTCGAGGGACAGCCTCGAGGGAAAGCCACAGATCCCTTGATCCACGTGACAGGAAGCGTGACACTACTGCTGCAGCTCGGGAGGAAAGCGCACGTGCATGCCCCCACTCGAGACGAGGCCTGACTCCCCTGGGGAGACTCAGAAGCACCCCAAGATCCATGGCAACACTGGAGAGGAATCCTCAGGTTCCGGCCCCGACTCCACACAAGGACTGAGGCCCCGGCATGGACGGGAGAGGAATCCCGAGAGGTCCCCTAGCAACTCGCATGGGGACTGGCCTTTCCTGAGGCCACCAGAGCGGGTCCCTGAGGTACCCGTCGTAACTCGAGAAGACCTGCCGCAACTCGAGAAAATCCAGGAGGTTCTCCCCTCCAGGCGAGATGAGGCCCATTTCCGCTGAGGCGTCTCGAGGCTGATCACACCTCACCTCTGGAACTTCGAAAGGGTCCTTCACACCCTTGGTGCAAATCAAGAAGTTCCCCGACCTAGCCGTCTCCACTCGAGAGGAATCACGAGGGTCCCGCCCACATCCAGAGGAGCCCCGTTTCCGCCTCGTAGCTCGAGATGAGGGATCCTTTCCCTGCTTCGTCGGGAAAGAGTTCCTGGCGTTCCCGTCGCATCTCAAGAGGAGGCCCTCTCAACAGGAACGGCGAGAGGAACTCCAGGGTCGTGCCACCATTCCAAGAGTCCCCCAGATGTCTCAGTCCATTCCAGAGGAACCTCTTTTCCCTTCACCGGCTCATCTTTCACGCCGAGGATCGACTCACACCAAGGTGGCACGTGGCACAGCCCTGTGGGAAAGCCTCGTGGGAAAGCCTCGAGGGACAGCCTCGAGGGAAAGCCACAGATCCCTTGATCCACGTGACAGGAAGCGTGACACTACTGCTGCAGCTCGGGAGGAAAGCGCACGTGCATGCCCCCACTCGAGACGAGGCCTGACTCCCCTGGGGAGACTCAGAAGCACCCCAAGATCCATGGCAACACTGGAGAGGAATCCTCAGGTTCCGGCCCCGACTCCACACAAGGACTGAGGCCCCGGCATGGACGGCAGAGGAATCCCGAGAGGTCCCCTAGCAACTCGCATGGGGACTAGCCTTTCCTGAGGCCACCAGAGCGGGTCCCTGAGGTCCCCGTCGTAACTCGAGAAGACCTGCCACAACTCGAGAAAATCCAGGAGGTTCTCCCCTCCAGGCGAGATGAGGCCCATTTCCGCTGAGGCGTCTCGAGGCTGATCACACCTCACCTCTGGAACTTCGAAAGGGTCCTTCACACCCTTGGTGCAAATCAAGAAGTTCCCCGACCTAGCCGTCTCCACTCGAGAGGAATCACGAGGGTCCCGCCCACATCCAGAGGAGCCCCGTTTCCGCCTCGTAGCTCGAGATGAGGGATCCTTTCCCTGCTTCGTCGGGAAAGATTTCCCGGCGTTCCTGTCGCATCTCAAGAGGAGGCCCTCTCAACAGGAACGGCGAGAGGAACTCCAGGGTCGTGCCACCATTCCAAGAGTCCCCCAGATGTCTCAGTCCATTCCAGAGGAACCTCTTTTCCCTTCACCGGCTCGTCTTTCACGCCGAGGATCGACTCACACCAAGGTGGCACGTGGCACAGCCCTGTGGGAAAGCCTCGTGGGAAAGCCTCGAGGGACAGCCTCGAGGGACAGCCTCGAGGGAAAGCCACAGATCCCTTGATCCACGTGACAGGAAGCGTGACACTACTGCTGCAGCTCGGGAGGAAAGTGCACGTGCATGCCCCCACTCGAGACGAGGCCTGACTCCCCTGGGGAGACTCAGAAGCACCCCAAGATCCATGGCAACACTGGAGAGGAATCCTCAGGTTCCGGCCCCGACTCCACACAAGGACTGAGGCCCCGGCATGGAAGGGAGAGGAATCCCGAGAGGTCCCCTAGCAACTCGCATGGGGACTGGCCTTTCCTGAGGCCACAAGATCGTGTCCCTGAGGTCCCCGTCGTAACTCGAGAAGACCTGCCACAACTCGAGAAAATCCAGGAGGTTCTCCCCTCCAGGCGAGATGAGGCCCATTTCCGCTGAGGCGTCTCGAGGCTGATCACACCTCACCTCTGGAACTTCGAAAGGATCCTTCACACCCTTGGTGCAAATCAAGAAGTTCCCCGACCTAGCCGTCTCCACTCGAGAGGAATCACGAGGGTCCCGCCCACATCCAGAGGAGCCCCGTTTCCGCCTCGTAGCTCGAGATGAGGGATCCTATCCCTGCTTCGACGGGAAAGAGTTCCCGGCGTTCCCGTCGCATCTCAAGAGGAGGCCCTCTCAACAGGAACGGCGAGAGGAACTCCAGGGTCGTGCCACCATTCCAAGAGTCCCCCAGATGTCTCAGTCCATTCCAGAGGAACCTCTTTTCCCTCGCCGGCTCGTCTTTCACGCCGAGGATCGACTCACACCAAGGTGGCACGTGGCACAGCCCTGTGGGAAAGCCTCGTGGGAAAGCCTCGAGGGACAGCCTCGAGGGACAGCCTTGAGGGAAAGCCACAGATCCCTTGATCCACGTGACAGGAAGCGTGACACTACTGCTGCAGCTCCGGAGGAAAGCGCACGTGCATGCCCCCACTCGAGACGAGGCCTGACTCCCCTGGGGAGACTCAGAAGCACCCCAAGATCCATGGCAACACTGGAGAGGAATCCTCAGGTTCCGGCCCCGACTCCACACAAGGACTGAGGCCCCGGCATGGACGGGAGAGGAATCCCGAGAGGTCCCGTAGCAACTCGCATGGGGACTGGCCTTTCCTGAGGCCACAAGAGCGTGTCCCTGAGGTCCCCGTCGTAACTCGAGAAGACCTGCCGCAACTCTAGAAAATCCAGGAGGTTCTCCCCTCCAGGCGAGATGAGGCCCATTTCCGCTGAGGCGTCTCGAGGCTGATCACACCTCACCTCTGGAACTTCGAAAGGGTCCTTCACACCCTTGGTGCAAATCAAGAAGTTCCCCGACCTAGCCGTCTCCACTCGAGAGGAATCACGAGAGTCCCGCCCACATCCAGAGGAGCCCCGTTTCCGCCTCGTAGCTCAAGATGAGGGATCCTTTCCCTGCTTCGTCGGGAAAGAGTTCCCGGCCTTCCCGTCGCATCTCAAGAGGAGGCCCTCTCAACAGGAACGGCGAGAGGAACTCCAGGGTCGTGCCACCATTCCAAGAGTCCCCCAGATGTCTCAGTCCATTCCAGAGGAACCTCTTTTCCCTTCACCGGCTCGTCTTTCACGCCGAGGATCGACTCACACCAAGGTGGCACGTGGCACAGCCCTGTGGGAAAGCCTCGTGGGAAAGCCTCGAGGGACATCCTCGAGGGAAAGCCACAGATCCCTTGATCCACGTGACAGGAAGCGTGACACTACTGCTGCAGCTCGGGAGGAAAGCGCACGTGCATGCCCCCACTCGAGACGAGGCCTGACTCCCCTGGGGAGACTCAGAAGCACCCCAAGATCCATGGCAACACTGGAGAGGAATCCTCAGGTTCCGGCCCCGACTCCACACAAGGACTGAGGCCCCGGCATGGACGGGAGAGGAATCCCGAGAGGTCCCCTAGCAACTCGCATGGGGACTGGCCTTTCCTGAGGCCACCAGAGCGGGTCCCTGAGGTCCCCGTCGTAACTCGAGAAGACCTGCCGCAACTCGAGAAAATCCAGGAGGTTCTCCCCTCCAGGCGAGATGAGGCCCATTTCCGCTGAGGCGTCTCGAGGCTGATCACACCTCACCTCTGGAACTTCGAAAGGGTCCTTCACACCCTTGGTGCAAATCAAGAAGTTCCCCGACCTAGCCGTCTCCACTCGAGAGGAATCACGAGGGTCCCGCCCACATCCAGAGGAGCCCCGTTTCCGCCTCGTAGCTCGAGATGAGGGATCCTTTCCCTGCTTCGTCGGGAAAGAGTTCCCGGCGTTCCTGTCGCAACTCAAGAGGAGGCCCTCTCAACAGGAACGGCGAGAGGAACTCCAGGGTCGTGCCACCATTCCAAGAGTCCCCCAGATGTCTCAGTCCATTCCAGAGGAACCTCTTTTCCCTTCACCGGCTCGTCTTTCACGCCGAGGATCGACTCACACTAAGGTGGCACGTGGCACAGCCCTGTGGGAAAGCCTCGTGGGAAAGCCTCGAGGGACAGCCTCGAGGGAAAGCCACAGATCCCTTGATCCACGTGACAGGAAGCGTGACACTACTGCTGCAGCTCGGGAGGAAAGCGCACGTGCATGCCCCCACTCGAGACGAGGCCTGACTCCCCTGGGGAGACTCAGAAGCACCCCAAGATCCCTGGCAACACTGGAGAGGAATCCTCAGGTTCCGGCCCCGACTCCACACAAGGACTCAGGCCCCGGCATTGACGGGAGAGGACTCCCGAGAGGTCCCGTAGCAACTCGCATGGGGACTGGCCTTTCCTGAGGCCACCAGAGCGGGTCCCTGAGGTCCCCGTCGTAACTCGAGAAGACCTGCCACAACTCGAGAAAATCCAGGAGGTTCTCCCCTCCAGGCGAGATGAGGCCCATTTCCGCTGAGGCGTCTCGAGGCTGATCAAACCTCACCTCTGGAACTTCGAAAGGGTCCTTCACACCCTTGGTGCAAATCAAGAAGTTCCCCGACCTAGCCGTCTCCACTCGAGTGGAATCACGAGGGTCCCGCCCACATCCAGAGGAGCCCCGTTTTCGCCTCGTAGCTCGAGATGAGGGATCCTTTCCCTGCTTCGTCGGGAAAGAGTTCCCGGCGTTCCCGTCGCATCTCAAGAGGAGGCCCTCTCTACAGGAACGGCGAGAGAAACTCCAGGGTCGTGCCACCATTCCAAGAGTCCCCCAGATGTCTCAGTCCATTCCAGAGGAACCTCTTTTCCCTTCACCGGCTCGTCTTTCACGCCGAGGATCGACTCACACCAAGGTGGCACGTGGCACAGCCCTGTGGGAAAGCCTCGTGGGAAAGCCTCGAGGGACAGCCTCGAGGGACAGCCTCGAGGGAAAGCCACAGATCCCTTGATCCACGTGACAGGAAGCGTGACACTACTGCTGCAGCTCGGGAGGAAAGCGCACGTGCATGCCCCCACTCGAGACGAGGCCTGACTCCCCTGGGGAGACTCAGAAGCACCCCAAGATCCATGGCAACACTGGAGAGGAATCCTCAGGTTCCGGCCCCGACTCCACACAAGGACTGAGGCCCCGGCATGGACGGGAGAGGAATCCCGAGAGGTCCCCTAGCAACTCGCATGGGGACTGGCCTTTCCTGAGGCCACAAGAGCGTGTCCCTGAGGTCCCCGTCGTAACTCGAGAAGACCTGCCGCAACTCGAGAAAATCCAGGAGGTTCTCCCCTCCAGGCGAGATGAGGCCCATTTCCGCTGAGGCGTCTCGAGGCTGATCACACCTCACCTCTGGAACTTCGAAAGGGTCCTTCACACCCTTGGTGCAAATCAAGAAGTTCCCCGACCTAGCCGTCTCCACTCGAGAGGAATCACGAGGGTCCCGCCCACATCCAGAGGAGCCCCGTTTCCGCCTCGTAGCTCGAGATGAGGGATCCTTTCCCTGCTTCGTCGGGAAAGAGTTCCCGGCGTTCCCGTCGCATCTCAAGAGGAGGCCCTCTCAACAGGAACGGCGAGAGGAACTCCAGGGTCGTGCCACCATTCCAAGAGTCCCCCAGATGTCTCAGTCCATTCCAGAGGAACCTCTTTTCCCTTCACCGGCTCATCTTTCACGCCGAGGATCGACTCACACCAAGGTGGCACGTGGCACAGCCCTGTGGGAAAGCCTCGAGGGACAGCCTCGAGGGACAGCCTCGAGGGAAAGCCACAGATCCCTTGATCCACGTGACAGGAAGCGTGACACTACTGCTGCAGCTCGGGAGGAAAGCGCACGTGCATGCCCCCACTCGAGACGAGGCCTGACTCCCCTGGGGAGACTCAGAAGCACCCCAAGATCCATGGCAACACTGGAGAGGAATCCTCAGGTTCCGGCCCCGACTCCACACAAGGACTGAGGCCCCGGCATGGACGGGAGAGGAATCCCGAGAGGTCCCCTAGCAACTCGCATGGGGACTGGCCTTTCCTGAGGCCACAAGAGCGGGTCCCTGAGGTCCCCGTCGTAAGTCGAGAAGACCTGCCGCAACTCGAGAAAATCCAGGAGGTTCTCCCCTCCAGGCGAGATGAGGCCCATTTCCGCTGAGGCGTCTCGAGGCTGATCACACCTCACCTCTGGAACTTCGAAAGGGTCTTTCACACCCTTGGTGCAAATCAAGAAGTTCCCCGACCTAGCCGTCTCCACTCGAGAGGAATCACGAGGGTCCCACCCACATCCAGAGGAGCCCCGTTTCCGCCTCGTAGCTCGAGATGAGGGATCCTTTCCCTGCTTCGTCGGGAAAGAGTTCCCGGCGTTCCCGTCGCATCTCAAGAGGAGGCCCTCTCAACAGGAACGGCGAGAGGAACTCCAGGGTCGTGCCACCATTCCAAGAGTCCCCCAGATGTCTCAGTCCATTCCAGAGGAACCTCTTTTCCCTCGCCGGCTCGTCTTTCACGCCGAGGATCGACTCACACCAAGGTGGCACGTGGAACAGCCCTGTGGGAAAGCCTCGTGGGAAAGCCTCGAGGGACAGCCTCGAGGGACAGCCTCGAGGGAAAGCCACAGATCCCTTGATCCACGTGACAGGAAGCGTGACACTACTGCTGCAGCTCGGGAGGAAAGCGCACGTGCATGCCCCCACTCGAGACGAGGCCTGACTCCCCTGGGGAGACTCAGAAGCACCCCAAGATCCATGGCAACACTGGAGAGGAATCCTCAGGTTCCGGCCCCGACTCCACACAAGGACTGAGGCCCCGGCATGGACGGGAGAGGAATCCCGAGAGGTCCCCTAGCAACTCGCATGGGGACTGGCCTTTCCTGAGGCCACCAGAGCGGGTCCCTGAGGTCCCCGTCGTAAGTCGAGAAGACCTGCCGCAACTCGAGAAAATCCAGGAGGTTCTCCCCTCCAGGCGAGATGAGGCCCATTTCCGCTGAGGCGTCTCGAGGCTGATCACACCTCACCTCTGGAACTTCGAAAGGGTCCTTCACACCCTTGGTGCAAATCAAGAAGTTCCCCGACCTAGCCGTCTCCACTCGATAGGAATCACGAGGGTCCCGCCCACATCCAGAGGAGCCCCATTTCCGCCTCGTAGCTCGAGATGAGGGATCCTTTCCCTGCTTCGTCGGGAAAGAGTTCCCGGCGTTCCCGTCGCATCTCAAGAGGAGGCCCTCTCAACAGGAACGGCGAGAGGAACTCCAGGGTCGTGCCACCATTCCAAGAGTCCCCCAGATGTCTCATTCCATTCCAGAGGAACCTCTTTTCCCTCGCCGGCTCGTCTTTCACGCCGAGGATCGACTCACACCAAGGTGGCACGTGGCACAGCCCTGTGGGAAAGCCTCGTGGGAAAGCCTCGAGGGACAGCCTCGAGGGACAGCCTCGAGGGAAAGCCACAGATCCCTTGATCCACGTGACAGGAAGCGTGACACTACTGCTGCAGCTCGGGAGGAAAGCGCACGTGCATGCCCCCACTCGAGACGAGGCCTGACTCCCCTGGGGAGACTCAGAAGCACCCCAAGATCCATGGCAACACTGGAGAGGAATCCTCAGGTTCCGGCCCCGACTCCACACAAGGACTGAGGCCCCGGCATGGACGGGAGAGGAATCCCGAGAGGTCCCCTAGCAACTCGCATGGGGACTGGCCTTTCCTGAGGCCACCAGAGCGGGTCCCTGAGGTCCCCGTCGTAACTCGAGAAGACCTGCCGCAACTCGAGAAAATCCAGGAGGTTCTCCCCTCCAGGCGAGATGAGGCCCATTTCCGCTGAGGCGTCTCGAGGCTGAACACACCTCCCCTCTGGAACTTCGAAAGGGTCCTTCACACCCTTGGTGCAAATCAAGAAGTTCCCCGACATACCCGTCTCCACTCGAGAGGAATCAGGAGGGTCCCGCCCACATTCAGAGGAGCCCCGTTTCCGCCTCGTAGCTCGAGATGAGGGATCCTTTCCCTGCTTCGTCGGGAAAGAGTTCCCGGCCTTCCCGTCGCATCTCAAGAGGAGGCCCTCTCTACAGTAACGGCGAGAGGAACTCCAGGGTCGTGCCACCATTCCAAGAGTCCCCCAGATATCTCAGTCCATTCCAGAGGAACCTCTTTTGCCTTCACCGGCTCGTCTTTCACGCTGAGGATCGACTCACACCAAGGTGGCACGTGGCACAGCCCTGTGGGAAAGCCTCGTGGGAAAGCCTCGAGGGACAGCCTCGAGGGAAAGCCACAGATCCCTTGATCCACGTGACAGGAAGCGTGACACTACTGCTGCAGATCGGGAGGAAAGCGCACGTGCATGCCCCCACTCGAGATGAGGCCTGACTCCCCTGGGGAGACTCAGAAGCACCCCAAGATCCATGGCAACACTGGAGAGGAATCCTCAGGTTCCGGCCCCGAATCCACACAAGGACTGAGGCCCCGGCATGGACGGGAGAGGAATCCCGAGAGGTCCCCTAGCAACTCGCATGGGGACTGGCCTTTCCTGAGGCCACCAGAGAGGGTCCCTGAGGTCCCCGTCGTAACTCGAGAAGACCTGCCAAAACTCGAGAAAATCCAGGAATTTCTCCCCTCCAGGCGAGATGAGGCCCATTTCTGCTGAGGCGTCTCGAGGCTGATCACACCTCACCTCTGGAACTTCGAAAGGCTCCTTCACACCCTTGGTGCAAATCAAGAAGTTCCCCGACATGCCCGTCTCCACTCGAGAGGAATCACGAGGGTCCCGCCCACATCAGAGTTGCCCCGTTTCCGCCTCGTAGCTCGAGATGAGGGATCCTTTCCCTGCTTCGTCGGGAAAGAGTTCCCGGCCTTCCCGTCGCATCTCAAGAGGAGGCCCTCTCAACAGGAACGGCGAGAGGAACTCCAGGGTCGTGCCACCATTCCAAGAGTCCCCCAGATGTCTCAGTCCATTCCAGAGGAACCTCTTTTCCCTTCACCGGCTCGTCTTTCACGCCGAGGATCGACTCACACCAAGGTGGCACGTGGCACAGCCCTGTGGGAAAGCCTCGTGGGAAAGCCTCGAGGGACAGCCTCGAGGCAAAGCCACAGATCCCTTGATCCTCGTGACAGGAAGCGTGACACTACTGCTGCAGCTCGGGAGGAAAGCGCACGTGCATGCCCCCACTCGAGACGAGGCCTGACTCCCCTGGGGAGACTCAGAAGCACCCCAAGATCCATGGCAACACTGGAGAGGAATCCTCAGGTTCCGGCCCCGTCTCAACACAAGGACTGAGGCCCCGGCATGGACGGGAGAGGAATCCCGAGAGGTCCCCTAGCAACTCGCATGGGGACTGGCCTTTCCTGAGGCCACCAGAGCGGGTCCCTGAGGTCCCCGTCGTAACTCGAGAAGACCTGCCGCAACTCGAGAAAATCCAGGAGGTTCTCCCCTCCAGGCGAGATGAGGCCCATTTCCGCTGAGGCGTCTCGAGGCTGATCACACCTCCCCTCTGGAACTTCGAAAGGGTCCTTCACACCCTTGGTGCAAATCAAGAAGTTCCCCGACATACCCGTCTCCACTCGAGAGGAATCACGAGGGTCCCGCCCACATTCAGAGGAGCCCCGTTTCCGCCTCGTAGCTCGAGATGAGGGATCCTTTCCCTGCTTCGTCGGGAAAGAGTTCCCGGCCTTCCCGTCGCATCTCAAGGGGAGGCCCTCTCAACAGGAACGGCGAGAGGAACTCCAGGGTCGTGCCACCATTCCAAGAGTCCCCCAGATGTCTCAGTCCATTCCAGAGGAACCTCTTTTGCCTTCACCGGCTCGTCTTTCACGCCGAGGATCGACTCACACCAAGGTGGCACGTGGCACAGCCCTGTGGGAAAGCCTCGTGGGAAAGCCTCGAGGGACAGCCTCGAGGGAAAGCCACAGATCCCTTGATCCACGTGACAGGAAGCGTGACACTACTGCTGCAGCTCGGGAGGAAAGCGCACGTGCATGCCCCCACTCGAGACGAGGCCTGACTCCCCTGGGGAGACTCAGAAGCACCCCAAGATCCATGGCAACACTGGAGAGGAATCCTCAGGTTCCGGCCCCGACTCCACACAAGGACTGAGGCCCCGGCATGGACGGGAGAGGAATCCCGAGAGGTCCCCTAGCAACTCGCATGGGGACTGGCCTTTCCTGAGGCCACCAGAGCGGGTCCCTGAGGTCCCCGTCGTAACTCGAGAAGACCTGCCGCAACTCGAGAAAATCCAGGAGGTTCTCCCCTCCAGGCGAGATGAGGCCCATTTCCGCTGAGGCGTCTCGAGGCTGATCACACCTCCCCTCTGGAACTTCGAAAGGGTCCTTCACACCCTTGGTGCAAATCAAGAAGTTCCCCGACATACCCGTCTCCACTCGAGAGGAATCACGAGGGTCCCGCCCACATGCAGAGTAGCCCCGTTTCCGCCTTGTAGCTCGAGATGAGGGATCCTTTCCCTGCTTCGTCGGGAAAGAGTTCCCGGCCTTCCCGTCGCATCTCAAGAGGAGGCCCTCTCTACAGGAACGGCGAGAGGAACTCCAGGGTCGTGCCACCATTCCAAGAGTCCCCCAGATGTCTCAGTCCATTCCAGAGGAACCTCTTTTGCCTTCACCGGCTCGTCTTTCACGCCGAGGATCGACTCACACCAAGGTGGCACGTGGCACAGCCCTGTGGGAAAGCCTCGTGGGAAAGCCTCGAGGGACAGCCTCGAGGGAAAGCCACAGATCCCTTGATCCACGTGACAGGAAGCGTGACACTACTGCTGCAGCTCGGGAGGAAAGCGCACGTGCATGCCCCCACTCGAGACGAGGCCTGACTCCCCTGGGGAGACTCAGAAGCACCCCAAGATCCATGGCAACACTGGAGAGGAAACCTCAGGTTCCGTCTCCGACTCCCCACAAGGACTGAGGCCCCGGCATGGACGGGAGAGGAATCCCGAGAGGTCCCCTAGCAACTCACATGGGGACTGGCCTTTCCTGAGGCCACCAGAGCGGGTCCCTGAGGTCCCCGTCGTAACTCGAGAAGACCTGCCACATATCGAGAAAATCCAGGAGGTTCTCCCCTCCAGGCGAGATGAGGCCCATTTCCGCTGAGGCGTCTCGAGGCTGATCACACCTCCCCTCTGGAACTTCGAAAGGGTCCTTCACACCCTTGGTGCAAATCAAGAAGTTCCCCGACATACCCGTCTCCACTCGAGAGGAATCACGAGGGTCCCGCCCACATTCAGAGGAGCCCCGTTTCCGCCTCGTAGCTCGAGATGAGGGATCCTTTCCCTGCTTCGTCGGGAAAGAGTTCCCGGCCTTCCCGTCGCATCTCAAGAGGAGGCCCTCTCTACAGGAACGGCGAGAGGAACTCCAGGGTCGTGCCACCATTCCAAGAGTCCCCCAGATGTCTCAGTCCTTTCCAGAGGAACCTCTTTTGCCTTCACCGGCTCGTCTTTCACGCCGAGGATCGACTCACACCAAGGTGGCACGTGGCAGAGCCCTGTGGGAAAGCCTCGTGGGAAAGCCTCGAGGGACAGCCTCGAGGGAAAGCCACAGATCCCTTGATCCACGTGACAGGAAGCGTAACACTACTGCTGCAGCTCGGGAGGAAAGCGCACGTGCATGCCCCCACACGAGACGAGGCCTGACTCCCCTGGGGAGACTCAGAAGCACCCCAAGATCCATGGCAACACTGGAGAGGAATCCTCAGGTTCCGGCCCCGACTCCACACAAGGACTGAGGCCCCGGCATGGACGGGAGAGGAATCCCGAGAGGTCCCCTAGCAACTCGCATGGGGACTGGCCTTTCCTGAGGCCACCAGAGCGGGTCCCTGAGGTCCCCGTCGTAACTTGAGAAGACCTGCCGCAACTCGAGAAAATCCAGGAGGTTCTCCCCTCCAGGCGAGATGAGGCCCATTTCCGCTGAGGCGTCTCGAAGCTGATCACACCTCACCTCTGGAACTTCGAAAGGGTCCTTCACACCCTTGGTGCAAATCAAGAAGTTCCCCGACATACCCGTCTCCACTCGAGAGGAATCACGAGGGTCCCGCCCACATCCAGAGGAGCCCCGTTTCCGCCTCGTAGCTCGAGATGAGGGATCCTTTCCCTGCTTCGTCGGGAAAGATTTCCCGGCGTTCCCGTCGCATCTCAAGAGGAGGCCCTCTCAACAGGAACGGCGAGAGGAACTCCAGGGTCGTGCCACCATTCCAAGAGTCCCCCAGATGTCTCAGTCCATTCCAGAGGAACCTCTTTTCCCTTCACCGGCTCGTCTTTCACGCCGAGGATCGACTCACACCAAGGTGGCACGTGGCACAGCCGTGTGGGAAAGCCTCGTGGGAAAGCCTAGAGGGACAGCCTCGAGGGAAAGCCACAGATCCCTTGATCCACGTGACAGGAAGCGTGACACTACTGCTGCAGCTCGGGAGGAAAGCGCACGTGCATGCCCCCACTCGAGACGAGGCCTGACTCCCCTGGGGAGACTCAGAAGCACCCCAAGATCCATGGCAACACTGGAGAGGAATCCTCAGGTTCCGGCCCCGACTCCACACAAGGACTGAGGCCCCGGCATGGACGGGAGAGGAATCCCGAGAGGTCCCCTAGCAACTCGCATGGGGACTGGCCTTTCCTGAGGCCACAAGAGCGGGTCCCTGAGGTCCCCGTCGTAACTCGAGAAGACCTGCCGCAACTCGAGAAAATCCAGGAGGTTCTCCCCTCCAGGCGAGATGAGGCCCATTTCCGCTGAGGCGTCTCGAGGCTTATCACACCTCCCCTCTGGAACTTCGAAAGGGTCCTTCACACCCTTGGTGCAAATCAAGAAGTTCCCCGACATACCCGTCTCCACTCGAGAGGAATCAGGAGGGTCCCGCCCACATTCAGAGGAGCCCCGTTTCCGCCTCGTAGCTCGAGATGAGGGATCCTTTCCCTGCTTCGTCGGGAAAGAGTTCCCGGCCTTCCCGTCGCATCTCAAGAGGAGGCCCTCTCTACAGTAACGGCGAGAGGAACTCCAGGGTCGTGCCACCATTCCAAGAGTCCCCCAGATGTCTCAGTCCATTCCAGAGGAACCTCTTTTGCCTTCACCGGCTCGTCTTTCACGCCGAGGATCGACTCACACCAAGGTGGCACGTGGCAC
This sequence comes from Budorcas taxicolor, assembly GCF_023091745.1. Taxonomy (NCBI): domain Eukaryota; kingdom Metazoa; phylum Chordata; class Mammalia; order Artiodactyla; family Bovidae; genus Budorcas; species Budorcas taxicolor. The sequence continues at coordinate 1,721,930 of NW_026292589.1, forward strand.
AGCCCTGTGGGAAAGCCTCGTGGGAAAGCCTCGAGGGACAGCCTCGAGGGAAAGCCACAGATCCCTTGATCCACGTGACAGGAAGCGTGACACTACTGCTGCAGCTCGGGAGGAAAGCGCACGTGCATGCCCCCACTCGAGACGAGGCCTGACTCCCCTGGGGAGACTCAGAAGCACCCCAAGATCCATGGCAACACTGGAGAGGAATCCTCAGGTTCCGGCCCCGACTCCACACAAGGACTGAGGCCCCGGCATGGACGGGAGAGGAATCCCGAGAGGTCCCCTAGCAACTCGCATGGGGACTGGCCTTTCCTGAGGCCACCAGAGCGGGTCCCTGAGGTCACCGTCGTAACTCGAGAAGACCTGCCAAAACTCGAGAAAATCCAGGAGGTTCTCCCCTCCAGGCGAGATGAGGCCCATTTCTGCTGAGGCGTCTCGAGGCTGATCACACCTCACCTCTGGAACTTCCAAAGGCTCCTTCACACCCTTGGTGCAAATCAAGAAGTTCCCCGACATGCCCGTCTCCACTCGAGAGGAATCACGAGGGTCCCGCCCACATCAGAGTTTCCCCGTTTCCGCCTCGTAGCTCGAGATGAGGGATCCTTTCCCTGCTTCGTCGAGAAAGAGTTCCCGGCCTTCCCGTCGCATCTCAAGAGGAGGCCCTCTCAACAGGAACGGCGAGAGGAACTCCAGGGTCGTGCCACCATTCCAAGAGTCCCCCAGATGTCTCAGTCCATTCAAGAGGAACCTCTTTTCCCTTCACCGGCTCGTCTTTCACGCCGAGGATCGACTCACACCAAGGTGGCACGTGGCACAGCCCTGTGGGAAAGCCTCGTGGGAAAGCCTCGAGGGACAGCCTCGAGGGAAAGCCACAGATCCATTCATCCACGTGACAGGAAGCGTGACACTACTGCTACAGCTTGGGAGGAAAGCGCACGTGCATGCCCCCACTCGAGACGAGGCCTGACTCCCCTGGGGAGACTCAGAAGCACCCCAAGATCCATGGCAACACCGGAGAGGAATCCTCAGGTTCCGGCCCCGACTCCACACAAGGACTGAGGCCCCGGCATGGACGGGAGAGGAATCCCGAGAGGTCCCCTAGCAACTCGCATGGGGACTGGCCTTTCCTGAGGCCACCAGAGCGGGTCCCTGAGGTCCCCGTCGTAACTCGAGAAGACCTGCCGCAACTCGAGAAAATCCAAGAGGTTCTCCCCTCCAGGCGAGATGAGGCCCATTTCCGCTGAGGCGTCTCGAGGCTGATCACACCTCCCCTCTGGAACTTCGAAAGGGTCCTTCACACCCTTGGTGCAAATCAAGAAGTTCCCCGACATACCCGTCTCCACTCGAGAGGAATCACGAGGGTCCCGCCCACATCCAGAGGAGCCCCGTTTCCGCCTCGTAGCTCGAGATGAGGGATCCTTTCCCTGCTTCTTCGGGAAAGAGTTCCCGGCCTTCCCGTCGCATCTCAAGAGGAGGCCATCTCTACAGGAACGGTGAGAGGAACTCCAGGGTCGTGCCACCATTCCAAGAGTCCCCCAGATGTCTCAGTCCATTCCAGAGGAACCTCTTTTGCCTTCACCGGCTCGTCTTTCACGTCGAGGATCGACTCACACCAAGGTGGCACGTGGCACAGCCCTGTGGGAAAGCCTCGTGGGAAAGCCTCGAGGGACAGCCTCGAGGGAAAGACACAGATCCCTTGATCCACGTGACAGGAAGCGTGACACTACTGCTGCAGCTCGGGAGGAAAGCGCACGTGCATGCCCCCACTCGAGACGAGGCCTGACTCCCCTGGGGAGACTCAGAAGCACCCCAAGATCCATGGCAACACTGGAGAGGAATCCTCAGGTTCCGGTCCCCACTCCACACAAGGAATGAGGCCCCGGCATGGATGGGAGAGGAATCCCGAGAGGTCCCCTAGCAACTCGCATGGGGACTGGCCTTTCCTGAGGCCACCAGAGCGGGTCCCTGAGGTCCCCGTCGTAACTCGAGAAGACCTGCCGCAACTCGAGAAAATCCAGGAGGTTCTCCCCTCCAGGCGAGATGAGGCCCATTTCCGCTGAGGCGTCTCGAGGCTGATCACACCTCCCCTTTGGAACTTCGAAAGGGTCCTTCACACCCTTGGTGCAAATCAAGAAGTTCCCCGACATACCCGTCTCCACTCGAGAGGTATCACGAGGGTCCCGCCCACATCCAGAGGAGCCCCGTTTCCGCCTCGTAGCTCGAGATGAGGGATCCTTTCCCTGCTTCGTCGGGAAAGAGTTCCCGGCCTTCCCGTCGCATCTCAAGAGGAGGCCCTCTCTACAGGAACGGCGAGAGGAACTCCAGGGTCGTGCCACCATTCCAAGAGTCCCCCAGATGTCTCAGTCCATTCCAGAGGAACCTCTTTTCCCTTCACCGGCTCGTCTTTCACGTCGAGGATCGACTCACACCAAGGTGGCACGTGGCACAGCCCTGTGGGAAAGCCTCGTGGGAAAGCCTCGAGGGACAGCCTCGAGGGAAAGCCACAGATCCCTTGATCCACGTGACAGGAAGCGTGACACTACTGCTGCAGCTCGGGAGGAAAGCGCACGTGCATGCCCCCACTCGAGACGAGGCCTGACTCCCCTGGGGAGACTCAGAAGCACCCTAAGATCCATGGCAACACTGGAGAGGAATCCTCAGGTTCCGGCCCCGACTCCACACAAGGACTGAGGCCCCGGCATGGACGGGAGAGGAATCCCGAGAGGTCCCCTAGCAACTCGCATGGGGACTGGCCTTTCCTGAGGCCACCAGAGCGGGTCCCTGAGGTCCCCGTCGTAACTCGAGAAGACCTGCCTTAACTCGAGAAAATCCAGGAGGTTCTCCCCTCCAGGCGAGATGAGGCCCATTTCCGCTGAGGCGTCTCGATGCTGATCACACCTCACCTCTGGAACTTCGAAAGGCTCCTTCACACCCTTGGTGCAAATCAAGAAGTTCCCCGACCTAGCCGTCTCCACTCGAGAGGAATCACGAGGGTCCCGCCCACATCCAGAGGAGCCCCGTTTCCGCCTCGTAGCTCGAGATGAGGGATTCTTTCCCTGCTTCATCGGGAAAGAGTTCCCGGCCTTCCTGTCGCATCTCAAGAGGAGGCCCTCTCAACAGGAACGGCGAGAGGAACTCCAGGGTCGTGCCACCATTCCAAGAGTCCCCCAGATGTCTCAGTCCATTCCAGAGGAACCTCTTTTCCCTTCACCGGCTCGTCTTTCACGCCGAGGATCGACTCACACCAAGGTGGCACGTGGCACAGCCCTGTGGGAAAGCCTCGTGGGAAAGCCTCGAGGGACAGCCTCGAGGGAAAGCCACAGATCCCTTGATCCACGTGACAGGAAGCGTGACACTACTGCTGCAGCTCGGGAGGAAAGCGCACGTGCATGCCCCCACTCGAGACGAGGCCTGACTCCCCTGGGGAGACTCAGAAGCACCCCAAGATCCATGGCAACACTGGAGAGGAATCCTCAGGTTCCGGCCCAGACTCCACACAAGGACTGAGGCCCCGGCATGGACGGGAGAGGAATCCCGAGAGGTCCCCTAGCAACTCGCATGGGGACTGGCCTTTCCTGAGGCCACCAGAGCGGGTCCCTGAGGTCCCCGTCGTAACTCGAGAAGACCTGCCGCAACTCGAGAAAATCCAGGAGGTTCTCCCCTCCAGGCGAGATGAGGCCCATTTCCGCTGAGGCGTCTCGAGGCTGATCACACCTCCCCTCTGGAACTTCGAAAGGGTCCTTCACACCCTTGGTGCAAATCAAGAAGTTCCCCGACATACCCGTCTCCACTCGAGAGGAATCACGAGGGTCCCGCCCACATTCAGAGGAGCCCCGTTTCCGCCTCGTAGCTCGAGATGAGGGATCCTTTCCCCGCTTCGTCGGGAAAGAGTTCCCGGCCTTCCCGTCGCATCTCAAGAGGAGGCCATCTCTACAGTAACGGCGAGAGGAACTCCAGGGTCGTGCCACCATTCCAAGAGTCCCCCAGATGTCTCAGTCCATTCCAGAGGAACCTCTTTTGCCTTCACCGGCTCGTCTTTCACGCCGAGGATCGACTCACACCAAGGTGGCACGTGGCACAGCCCTGTGGGAAAGCCTCGTGGGAAAGCCTCGAGGGACAGCCTCGAGGGAAAGCCACAGATCCCTTGATCCACGTGACAGGAAGCGTGACACTACTGCTGCAGCTCGGGAGGAAAGCGCACGTGCATGCCCCCACTCGAGACGAGGCCTGACTCCCCTGGGGAGACTCAGAAGCACCCCAAGATCCATGGCAACACTGGAGAGGAATCCTCAGGTTCCGGCCCCGACTCCACACAAGGACTGAGGCCCCGGCATGGACGGGAGAGGAATCCCGAGAGGTCCCCTAGCAACTCGCATGGGGACTGGCCTTTCCTGAGGCCACCAGAGCGGGTCCCTGAGGTCCCCGTCGTAACTCGAGAAGACCTGCCGCAACTCGAGAAAATCCAGGAGGTTCTCCCCTCCAGGCGAGATGAGGCCCATTTCCGCTGAGGCGTCTCGAGGCTGATCACACCTCCCCTTTGGAACTTCGAAAGGGTCCTTCACACCCTTGGTGCAAATCAAGAAGTTCCCCGACATACCCGTCTCCACTCGAGAGGTATCACGAGGGTCCCGCCCACATCCAGAGGAGCCCCGTTTCCGCCTCGTAGCTCGAGATGAGGGATCCTTTCCCTGCTTCGTCGGGAAAGAGTTCCCGGCCTTCCCGTCGCATCTCAAGAGGAGGCCCTCTCTACAGGAACGGCGAGAGGAACTCCAGGGTCGTGCCACCATTCCAAGAGTCCCCCAGATGTCTCAGTCCATTCCAGAGGAACCTCTTTTCCCTTCACCGGCTCGTCTTTCACGTCGAGGATCGACTCACACCAAGGTGGCACGTGGCACAGCCCTGTGGGAAAGCCTCGTGGGAAAGCCTCGAGGGACAGCCTCGAGGGAAAGCCACAGATCCCTTGATCCACGTGACAGGAAGCGTGACACTACTGCTGCAGCTCGGGAGGAAAGCGCACGTGCATGCCCCCACTCGAGACGAGGCCTGACTCCCCTGGGGAGACTCAGAAGCACCCTAAGATCCATGGCAACACTGGAGAGGAATCCTCAGGTTCCGGCCCCGACTCCACACAAGGACTGAGGCCCCGGCATGGACGGGAGAGGAATCCCGAGAGGTCCCCTAGCAACTCGCATGGGGACTGGCCTTTCCTGAGGCCACCAGAGCGGGTCCCTGAGGTCCCCGTCGTAACTCGAGAAGACCTGCCTTAACTCGAGAAAATCCAGGAGGTTCTCCCCTCCAGGCGAGATGAGGCCCATTTCCGCTGAGGCGTCTCGATGCTGATCACACCTCACCTCTGGAACTTCGAAAGGCTCCTTCACACCCTTGGTGCAAATCAAGAAGTTCCCCGACCTAGCCGTCTCCACTCGAGAGGAATCACGAGGGTCCCGCCCACATCCAGAGGAGCCCCGTTTCCGCCTCGTAGCTCGAGATGAGGGATTCTTTCCCTGCTTCATCGGGAAAGAGTTCCCGGCCTTCCTGTCGCATCTCAAGAGGAGGCCCTCTCAACAGGAACGGCGAGAGGAACTCCAGGGTCGTGCCACCATTCCAAGAGTCCCCCAGATGTCTCAGTCCATTCCAGAGGAACCTCTTTTCCCTTCACCGGCTCGTCTTTCACGCCGAGGATCGACTCACACCAAGGTGGCACGTGGCACAGCCCTGTGGGAAAGCCTCGTGGGAAAGCCTCGAGGGACAGCCTCGAGGGAAAGCCACAGATCCCTTGATCCACGTGACAGGAAGCGTGACACTACTGCTGCAGCTCGGGAGGAAAGCGCACGTGCATGCCCCCACTCGAGACGAGGCCTGACTCCCCTGGGGAGACTCAGAAGCACCCCAAGATCCATGGCAACACTGGAGAGGAATCCTCAGGTTCCGGCCCAGACTCCACACAAGGACTGAGGCCCCGGCATGGACGGGAGAGGAATCCCGAGAGGTCCCCTAGCAACTCGCATGGGGACTGGCCTTTCCTGAGGCCACCAGAGCGGGTCCCTGAGGTCCCCGTCGTAACTCGAGAAGACCTGCCGCAACTCGAGAAAATCCAGGAGGTTCTCCCCTCCAGGCGAGATGAGGCCCATTTCCGCTGAGGCGTCTCGAGGCTGATCACACCTCCCCTCTGGAACTTCGAAAGGGTCCTTCACACCCTTGGTGCAAATCAAGAAGTTCCCCGACATACCCGTCTCCACTCGAGAGGAATCACGAGGGTCCCACCCACATTCAGAGGAGCCCCGTTTCCGCCTCGTAGCTCGAGATGAGGGATCCTTTCCCCGCTTCGTCGGGAAAGAGTTCCCGGCCTTCCCGTCGCATCTCAAGAGGAGGCCATCTCTACAGTAACGGCGAGAGGAACTCCAGGGTCGTGCCACCATTCCAAGAGTCCCCCAGATGTCTCAGTCCATTCCAGAGGAACCTCTTTTGCCTTCACCGGCTCGTCTTTCACGCCGAGGATCGACTCACACCAAGGTGGCACGTGGCACAGCCCTGTGGGAAAGCCTCGTGGGAAAGCCTCGAGGGACAGCCTCGAGGGAAAGCCACAGATCCCTTGATCCACGTGACAGGAAGCGTGACACTACTGCTGCAGCTCGGGAGGAAAGCGCACGTGCATGCCCCCACTCGAGACGAGGCCTGACTCCCCTGGGGAGACTCAGAAGCACCCCAAGATCCATGGCAACACTGGAGAGCAATCCTCAGGTTCCGGCCCCGACTCCACACAAGGACTGAGGCCCCGGCATGGACGGGAGAGGAATCCCGAGAGGTCCCCTAGCAACTCGCATGGGGACTGGCCTTTCCTGAGGCCACCAGAGCGGGTCCCTGAGGTCCCCGTCGTAACTCGAGAAGACCTGCCGCAACTCGAGAAAATCCAGGAGGTTCTCCCCTCCAGGCGAGATGAGGCCCATTTCCGCTGAGGCGTCTCGAGGCTGATCACACCTCCCCTCTGGAACTTCGAAAGGGTCCTTCACACCCTTGGTGCAAATCAAGAAGTTCCCCGACATACCCGTCTCCACTCGAGAGGAATCACGAGGGTCCCGCCCACATTCAGAGGAGCCCCGTTTCCGCCTCGTAGCTCGAGATGAGGGATCCTTTCCCTGCTTCGTCGGGAAAGAGTTCCCGGCCTTCCCGTCGCATCTCAAGAGGAGGCCATCTCTACAGTAACGGCGAGAGGAACTCCAGGGTCGTGCCACCATTCCAAGAGTCCCCCAGATGTCTCAGTCCATTCCAGAGGAACCTCTTTTGCCTTCACCGGCTCGTCTTTCACGCCGAGGATCGACTCACACCAAGGTGGCACGTGGCACAGCCCTGTGGGAAAGCCTCGTGGGAAAGCCTCGAGGGACAGCCTCGAGGGAAAGCCACAGATCCCTTGATCCACGTGACAGGAAGCGTGACACTACTGCTGCAGCTCGGGAGGAAAGCGCACGTGCATGCCCCCACTCGAGACGAGGCCTGACTCCCCTGGGGAGACTCAGAAGCACCCCAAGATCCATGGCAACACTGGAGAGGAATCCTCAGGTTCCGGCCCCGACTCCACACAAGGACTGAGGCCCCGGCATGGACGGGAGAGGAATCCCGAGAGGTCCCCTAGCAACTCGCATGGGGACTGGCCTTTCCTGAGGCCACCAGAGCGGGTCCCTGAGGTCCCCGTCGTAACTCGAGAAGACCTGCCTTAACTCGAGAAAATCCAGGAGGTTCTCCCCTCCAGGCGAGATGAGGCCCATTTCCGCTGAGGCGTCTCGAGGCTGATCACACCTCCCCTCTGGAACTTCGAAAGGGTCCTTCACACCCTTGGTGCAAATCAAGAAGTTCCCCGACATACCCGTCTCCACTCGAGAGGAATCACGAGGGTCCCGCCCACATTCAGAGGAGCCCCGTTTCCGCCTCGTAGCTCGAGATGAGGGATCCTTTCCCTGCTTCGTCGGGAAAGAGTTCACGGCCTTCCCGTCGCACCTCAAGAGGAGGCCCTCTCAACAGGAACGGCGAGAGGAACTCCAGGGTCGTGCCACCATTCCAAGAGTCCCCCAGATGTCTCAGTCCATTCCAGAGGAACCTCTTTTCCCTGCACCGGCTCGTCTTTCACGTCGAGGATCGACTCACACCAAGGTGGCACGTGGCACAGCCCTGTGGGAAAGCCTCGTGGGAAAGCCTCGAGGGACAGCCGCGAGGGAAAGCCACAGATCCCTTGATCCACGTGACAGGAAGCGTGACACTACTGCTGCAGCTCGGGAGGAAAGCGCACGTGCATGCCCCCACTCGAGACGAGGCCTGACTCCCCTGGGGAGACTCAGAAGCACCCCAAGATCCATGGCAACACTGGAGAGGAATCCTCAGGTTCCGGCCCAGACTCCACACAAGGACTGAGGCCCCGGCATGGACGGGAGAGGAATCCCGAGAGGTCCCCTAGCAACTCGCATGGGGACTGGCCTTTCCTGAGGCCACCAGAGCGGGTCCCTGAGGTCCCCGTCGTAACTCGAGAAGACCTGCCGCAACTCGAGAAAATCCAGGAGGTTCTCCCCTCCAGGCGAGATGAGGCCCATTTCTTCTGAGGCGTCTCGAGGCTGATCACACCTCACCTCTGGAACTTTGAAAGGCTCCTTCACACCCTTGGTGCAAATCAAGAAGTTCCCCAACATACCCGTCTCCACTCGAGAGGAATCACGAGGGTCCCGCCCACATCCAGAGGAGCCCCGTTTCCGCCTCGTAGCTCGAGATGAGGGATCCTTTCCCTGCTTCGTCGGGAAAGAGTTCCCGGCGTTCCCGTCGCATCTCAAGAGGAGGCCCTCTCAACAGGAACGGCGAGAGGAACTCCAGGGTCGTGCCACCATTCCAAGAGTCCCCCAGATATCTCAGTCCATTCCAGAGGAACCTCTTTTCCCTTCACCGGCTCGTCTTTCACGCCGAGGATCGACTCACACCAAGGTGGCACGTGGCACAGCCCTGTGGGAAAGCCTCGTGGGAAAGCCTCGAGGGACAGCCTCGAGGGAAAGCCACAGATCCCTTGATCCACGTGACAGGAAGCGTGACACTACTGCTGCAGCTCGGGAGGAAAGCGCACGTGCATGCCCCCACTCGAGACGAGGCCTGACTCCCCTGGGGAGACTCAGAAGCACCCTAAGATCCATGGCAACACTGGAGAGGAATCCTCAGGTTCCGGCCCCGACTCCACACAAGGACTGAGGCCCCGGCATGGACGGGAGAGGAATCCCGAGAGGTCCCCTAGCAACTCGCATGGGGACTGGCATTTCCTGAGGCCACCAGAGCGGGTCCCTGAGGTCCCCGTCGTAACTCGAGAAGACCTGCCGCAACTCGAGAAAATCCAGGAGGTTCTCCCCTCCAGGCGAGATGAGGCCCATTTCTGCTGAGGCGTCTCGAGGCTGATCACACCTCACCTCTGGAACTTTGAAAGGCTCCTTCACACCCTTGGTGCAAATCAAGAAGTTCCCCGACATACCCGTCTCCACTCGAGAGGAATCACGAGGGTCCCGCCCACATCCAGAGGAGCCCCGTTTCCGCCTCGTAGCTCGAGATGAGGGATCCTTTCCCTGCTTCGTCGGGAAAGAGTTCCCGGTGTTCCCGTCGCATCTCAAGAGGAGGCCCTCTCAACAGGAACGGCGAGAGGAACTCCAGGGTCGTGCCACCATTCCAAGAGTCCCCCAGATATCTCAGTCCATTCCAGAGGAACCTCTTTTCCCTTCACCGGCTCGTCTTTCACGCCGAGGATCGACTCACACCAAGGTGGCACGTGGCACAGCCCTGTGGGAAAGCCTCGTGGGAAAGCCTCGAGGGACAGCCTCGAGGGAAAGCCACAGATCCCTTGATCCACGTGACAGGAAGCGTGACACTACTGCTGCAGCTCGGGAGGAAAGCGCACGTGCATGCCCCCACTCGAGACGAGGCCTGACTCCCCTGGGGAGACTCAGAAGCACCCCAAGATCCATGGCAACACTGGAGAGGAATCCTCAGGTTCCGGCCCCGACTCCACACAAGGACTGAGGCCCCGGCATGGACGGGAGAGGAATCCCGAGAGGTCCCCTAGCAACTCGCATGGGGACTGGCCTTTCCTGAGGCCACCAGAGCGGGTCCCTGAGGTCCCCGTCGTAACTCGAGAAGACCTGCCGCAACTCGAGAAAATCCAGGAGGTTCTCCCCTCCAGGCGAGATGAGGCCCATTTCCGCTGAGGCGTCTCGAGGCTGATCACACCTCCCCTCTGGAACTTCGAAAGGGTCCTTCACACCCTTGGTGCAAATCAAGAAGTTCCCCGACATACCCGTCTGCACTCGAGAGGAATCACGAGGGTCCCGCCCACATCCAGAGGAGCCCCGTTTCCGCCTCATAGCTCGAGATGAGGGATCCTTTCCCTGCTTCGTCGGGAAAGAGTTCCCGGCCTTCCGGTCGCATCTCAAGAGGATGCCCTCTCTACAGTAACGGCGAGAGGAACTCCAGGGTCGTGCCACCATTCCAAGAGTCCCCCATATGTCTCAGTCCATTCCAGAGGAACCTCTTTTGCCTTCACCGGCTCGTCTGTCACGCCGAGGATCGACTCACACCAAGGTGGCACGTGGCACAGCCCTGTGGGAAAGCCTCGTGGGAAAGCCTCGAGGGACAGCCTCGAGGGAAAGCCACAGATCCCTTGATCCACGTGACAGGAAGCGTGACACTACTGCTGCATCTCGGGAGGAAAGCGCACGTGCATGCCCCCACTCGAGACGAGGCCTGACTCCTCTGGGGAGACTCAGAAGCACCCCAAGATCCATGGCAACACTGGAGAGGAATCCTCAGGTTCCGGCCCCGACTCCACACAAGGACTGAGGCCCCGGCATGGACGGGAGAGGAATCCCGAGAGGTCCCCTAGCAACTCGCATGGGGACTGGCCTTTCCTGAGGCCACCAGAGCGGGTCCCTGAGGTCCCAGTCGTAACTCGAGAAGACCTGCCGCAACTCGAGAAAATCCAGGAGGTTCTCCCCTCCAGGCGAGATGAGGCCCATTTCCGCTGAGGCGTCTCGAGGCTGATCACACCTCCCCTCTGGAACTTCGAAAGGGTCCTTCACACCCTTGGTGCAAATCAAGAAGTTCCCCGACATACCCGTCTCCACTCGAGAGGAATCACGAGGGTCCCGCCCACATCCAGAGGAGCCCCGTTTCCGCCTCGTAGCTCGAGATGAGGGATCCTTTCCCTGCTTCGTCGGGAAAGAGTTCCCGGCCTTCCCGTCGCATCTCAAGAGGAGGCCCTCTCTACAGGAACGGCGAGAGGAACTCTAGGGTCGTGCCACCATTCCAAGAGTCCCCCAGATGTCTCAGTCCATTCCAGAGGAACCTCTTTTCCCTTCACCGGCTCGTCTTTCACCCCGAGGATCGACTCACACCAAGGTGGCACGTGGCACAGCCCTGTGGGAAAGCCTCGTGGGAAAGCCTCGAGGGACAGCCTCGAGGGAAAGCCACATATCCCTTGATCCACGTGACAGGAAGCGTGACACTACTGCTGCAGCTCGGGAGGAAAGCGCACGTGCATGCCCCCACTCGAGACGAGGCCTGACTCCCCTGGGGAGACTCAGAAGCACCCCAAGATCCATGGCAACACTGGAGAGGAATCCTCAGGTTCCGGCCCCGACTCCACACAAGGACTGAGGCCCCGGCATGGACGGGAGAGGAATCCCGAGAGGGCCCCTAGAAACTCGCATGGGGACTGGCCTTTCCTGAGGCCACCAGAGCGGGTCCCTGAGGTCCCCGTCGTAACTCGAGAAGACCTGCCGCAACTCGAGAAAATCCAGGAGGTTCTCCCCTCCAGGCGAGATGAGGCCCATTTCTGCTGAGGCGTCTCGAGGCTGATCACACCTCACCTCTGGAACTTTGAAAGGCTCCTTCACACCCTTGGTGCAAATCAAGAAGTTCCCCGACATACCCGTCTCCACTCGAGAGGAATCACGAGGGTCCCGCCCACATCCAGAGGAGCCCCGTTTCCGCCTCGTAGCTCGAGATGTGGGATCCTTTCCCTGCTTCGTCGGGAAAGAGTTCCCGGCGTTCCCTTCGCATCTCAAGAGGAGGCCCTCTCAACAGGAACGGCGAGAGGAACTCCAGGGTCGTGCCACCATTCCAAGAGTCCCCCAGATGTCTCAGTCCATTCCATAGGAACCTCTTTTCCCTTCACCGGCTCGTCTTTCACGCCGAGGATCGACTCACACCAAGGTGGCACAGCCCTGTGGGAAAGCCTCGTGGGAAAGCCTCGAGGGACAGCCTCGAGGGAAAGCCACAGATCCCTTGATCCACGTGAAAGGAAGCGTGACACTACTGCTGCAGCTCGGGAGGAAAGCGCACGTGCATGCCCCCACTCGAGACGAGGCCTGACTCCCCTGGGGAGACTCAGAAGCACCCCAAGATCCATGGCAACACTGGAGAGGAATCCTCAGGTTCCGGCCCCGACTCCACACAAGGACTGAGGCCCCGGCATGGACGGCAGAGGAATCCCGAGAGGTCCCCTAGCAACTCGCATGGGGACTGGCCTTTCCTGAGGCCACCAGAGCGGGTCCCTGAGGTCCCCGTCGTAACTCGAGAAGACCTGCCGCAACTCGAGAAAATCCAGGAGGTTCTCCCCTCCAGGCGAGATGAGGCCCATTTCCGCTGAGGCGTCTCGAGGCTGATCACACCTCACGTCTGGAACTTCGAAAGGGTCCTTCACACCCTTGGTGCAAATCAAGAAGTTCCCCGACCTAGCCGTCTCCACTCGAGAGGAATCACGAGGGTCCCGCCCACATCCAGAGGAGCCCTGTTTCCGCCTCGTAGCTCGAGATGAGGGATCCTTTCCCTGCTTCGTCGGGAAAGAGTTCCCGGCCGTCCCGTCGCATCTCAAGAGCAGGCCCTCTCAACAGGAACGGCGAGAGGAACTCCAGGGTCGTGCCACCATTCCAAGAGTCCCCCAGATGTCTCAGTCCATTCCAGAGGAACCTCTTTTCCCTTCACCGGCTCGTCTTTCACGCCGAGGATCGACTCACACCAAGGTGGCACGTGGCACAGCCCTGTGGGAAAGCCTCGTGGGAAAGCCTCGAGGGACAGCCTCGAGGGAAAGCCACAGATCCCTTGATCCACGTGACAGGAAGCGTGACACTACTGCTGCAGCTCGGGAGGAAAGCGCACGTGCATGCCCCCACCCGAGACGAGGCCTGACTCCCCTGGGGAGACTCAGAAGCACCCCAAGATCCATGGCAACACTGGAGAGGAATGCTCAGGTTCCGGCCCCGACTCCACACAAGGACTGAGGCCCCGGCATGGACGGGAGAGGAATCCCGAGAGGTCCCCTAGCAACTCGCATGGGGACTGGCCTTTCCTGAGGCCACCAGAGCGGGTCCCTGAGGTCCCCGTTGTAACTCGAGAAGACCTGCCGCAACTCGAGAAAATCCAGGAGGTTCTCCCCACCAGGCGAGATGAGGCCCATTTCCGCTGAGGCGTCTCGAGCCTGATCACACCTCACCTCTGGAACTTCGAAAGGGTCCTTCACACCCTTGGTGCAAATCAAGAAGTTCCCCGACATACCCGTCTCCACTCGAGAGGAATCACGAGGGTCCCGCCCACATTCAGAGGAGCCCCGTTTCCGCCTCGTAGCTCGAGATGAGGGATCCTTTCCCTGCTTCGTCGGGAAAGAGTTCCCGGCGTTCCCGTCGCATCTCAAGAGGAGGCCCTCTCTACAGGAACGGCGAGAGGAACTCCAGGGTCGTGCCACCATTCCAAGAGTCCCCCAGATGTCTCAGTCCATTCCAGAGGAACCTCTTTTCCCTTCACCGGCTCGTCTTTCACGCCGAGGATCGACTCCCACCAAGGTGGCACGTGGCACAGCCCTGTGGGAAAGCCTCGTGGGAAACCCTCGAGGGACAGCCTCGAGGGAAAGCCACAGATCACTTGATCCACGTGACAGGAAGCGTGACACTACTGCTGCAGCTCGGGAGGAAAGCACACGTGTATGCCCCCACTCGAGACGAGGCCTGACTCCCCTGGGGAGACTCAGAAGCACCCCAGGATCCATGGCAACACTGGAGAGGAATGCTCAGGTTCCGGCCCCGACTCCACACAAGGACTGAGGCCCCGGCATGGACGGGAGAGGAATCCCGAGAGGTCCCCTAGCAACTCGCATGGGGACTGGCCTTTCCTGAGGCCACCAGAGCGGGTCCCTGAGGTCCCCGTCGTAACTCGAGAAGACCTGCCACATCTCGAGATAATCCAGGAGGTTCTCCCCTCCAGGCGAGATGAGGCCCATTTCCGCTGAGGCGTCTCGAGGCTGATCACACCTCCCCTCTGGAACTTCGAAAGGGTCCTTCACACCCTTGGTGCAAATCAAGAAGTTCCCCGACATACCCGTCTCCACCCGAGAGGAATCAGGAGGGTCCCGCCCACATTCAGAGGAGCCCCGTTTCCGCCTCATAGCTCGAGATGAGGGATCCTTTCCCTGCTTCGTCAGGAAAGACTTCCCGGCCTTCCCGTCGCAACTCAAGAGGAGGCCCTCTCTACAGTAACGGCGAGAGGAACTCCAGGGTCGTGCCACCATTCCAAGAGTCCCCCATATGTCTCAGTCCATTCCAGAGGAAACTCTTTTGCCTTCACCGGCTCGTCTTTCACGCCGAGGATCGACTCACACCAAGGTGGCACGTGGCACAGCCCTGTGGGAAAGCCTCGTGGGAAAACCTCGAGGGACAGCCTCGAGGGAAAGCCACAGATCCCTTGATCCACGTGACAGGAAGCGTGACACTACTGCTGCAGCTCGGGAGGGAAGCGCACGTGCATGCCCCCACTCGAGACGAGGCCTGACTCCCCTCGGGAGACTCAGAAGCACCCCAAGATCCATGGCAACACTGGAGAGGAATCCTCAGGTTCCGGCCCCGACTCCACACAAGGTCTTAGGTCCCGGCATGGAAGGGAGAGGAATCCCGAGAGGTCACCTAGCAACTCGCACGGGGACTGCCCTTTCTTGAGGCCACCAGAGCGGGTCCCTGAGGTCCCCGTCGTAACTCGAGAAGACCTGCCTCAACTCGAGAAAATCCAGGAGGTTCTCCCCTCCAGGCGAGATGAGGCCCATTTCCGCTGAGGCGTCTCGAGGCTGATCACACCTCACCTATGTACCTTCGAAAGGGTCCTTCACACCCTTGGTGCAAATCAAGAAGTTCCCCGACATACCCGTCTCCACTCGAGAGGAAACACGAGGGTCCCACCCACATCCAGAGGAGCGCCGTTTCCGCCTCGTAGCTCGAGATGAGGGATCCTTTCCCTGCTTCGTCGGGAAAGAGTTCCCGGCGTTCCCGTCGCCTCTCAAGAGGAGGCCCTCTGAACAGGCGCCGAGAGGAACTCCATGGTCGTGGCAGCATTCCAAGAGTCCCCCAGATGTCTCAGTCCATTCCAGAGGAACCTCTTTTCCCTTCACCGGCTCGTCTTTCACGCCGAGGATCGACTCACAACAAGGTGGCACGTGGCACAGCCCTGTGGGAAAGCCTCGTGGGTAAACCTCGAGGGACAGCCTCGAGGGAAAGCCACAGATCCCTTGATCTACGTGACAGGAAGCGTGACACTACTGCTGCAGCTCGGGAGGGAAGCGCACGTGCATGCCCCCATTCGAGACGAGGCCTGACTCCCCTCGGGAGACTCAGAAGCACCCCAAGATCCATGGCAACACTGGAGAGGAATCCTCAGGTTCGGCCCCGACTCAACACAAGGTCTTAGGCCCCGGCATGGACGGGAGAGGAATCCCGAGAGGTCCCCTAGCAACTCGCATGGGGACTGGCCTTTCCTGAGGCCACCAGACCGGTTCCCTGAGGTCCCCGACGTAACTCGAGAAGACCTGCCGCAACTGGAGAAAATCCAGAAGGTTCTCCCCTCCAGGCGAGATGAGGCCAATTTCCGCTGAGGCATCTCGAGGCTGATCACACCTCACCTATGGAACTTCGAAAGGGTCCTTCACACCCTTGGTGCAAATCAAGAAGTTTCCAGACATACCCGTCTCCACTCGAGAGGAATCACGCGGGTTCCGCCCACATCCAGAGGAGCCCCGTTTCCACCTCGTAGCTCGAGATGAGGGATCCTTTCCCTGCTTCGTCGGGAAAGAGTTCCCGGCGTTCCCGTCGCATCTCAAGAGGAGGCCCTCTGAACAGGAGCGGCGAGAGGAACTCCATGGTCGTGCCAGCATTCCAAGAGTCCCCCAGATGTCTCAGTCCATTCCAGAGGAACCTCTTTTCCCTTCACCGGCTCGTCTTTCACGCCGAGGATCGACTCACACCAAGGTGGCACGTGGCACAGCCCTGTGGCAAAGCCTCGTGGGAAAGCCTCGTGGGAAAACCTCGAGGGACAGCCTCGAGGGAAAGCCACAGATCCCTTGATCCACGTGACAGGAAGCGTGACACTACTGCTGCAGCTCGGGAGGGAAGCGCACGTGCATGCCCCCACAAGAGACGAGGCCTGACTCCCCTCGGGAGACTCAGAAGCACCCCAAGATCCATGGCAACACTGGAGAGGAATCCTCAGGTTCGACCCCGACTCCACACAAGGTCTTAGGCCCCGGCATGGACGGGAGAGGAATCCCGAGATGGTCCCTAGCAACTCGCACGGGGACTGGCCTTTCTTGAGGCCACCAGAGCGGGTCCCTGAGGTCCCCGTCGTAACTCGAGAAGACCTGCCGCAACTCGAGAAAATCCAGGAGGTTCTCCCCTCCAGGCGAGATGAGGCCCATTTCCGCTGAGGCGTCTCGAGGCTGATCACACCTCACCTCTGGAACTTCGAAAGGGTCCTTCACACCCTTGGTGCAAATCAAGAAGTTCCCCGACATACCCGTCTCCTCTCGAGAGGAATCACGAGGGTTCCGTCCACATCCAGAGGAGCCCCGTTTCCGCCTCGTAGCTCGAGATGAGGGATCCTTTCCCTGCTTCGTCGGGAAAGAGTTCCCGGCGTTCCCGTCGCATCTCAAGAGGAGGCCCTCTCAACAGGAGCGGCGAGAGAGGAACTCCAGGGTCGTGCCACCATTCCAAGAGTCCCCCAGATGTCTCAGTCCATACCAGAGTAACCTCTTTTCCCTACACCACCTCTTCTTTCACGCCGAGGTACGACTCACACCAAGGTGGCACGTGGCACAGCCCTGTGGGAAAGCCTCGTGGGAAAGCCTCGAGGGACAGCCTCGAGGGAAAGCCACAGATCCCTTGATCCACGTGACAGGAAGCGTGACACTACTGCTGCAGCTCGGGAGGGAAGCGCACGTGCATGCCCCCACTCGAGACGAGGCCTGACTCCCCTCGGGAGACTCAGAAGCACCCCAATATCCATGGCAACACTGGAGAGGAATCCTCAGGTTCGGCCCCGACTCCACACAAGGTCTTAGGCCACGGCATGGACGGGAGAGGAATCCCGAGATGGCCCCTAGCAACTCGCACGGGGACTGGCCTTTCTTGAGGCCACCAGAGCGGGTCCCTGAGGTCCCCGTCGTAACTCGAGAAGACCTGCCGCAACTCGAGAAAATCCAAGAGGTTCTCCCCTCCAGGCGAGATGAGGCCCATTTCCGCTGAGGCGTCTCGAGGCTGATTCCACCTCACCTCTGTACCTTCGAAAGGGTCCTTCACACCCTTGGTGCAAATCAAGAAGTTCCCCGACATACCCGTCTCCACTCGAGAGGATTCACGAGGGTCCCGCCCACATCCAGAGGAGCCCCGTTTCCGCCTCGTAGCTCGAGATGAGGGATCCTTTACCTGCTTCGTCGGGAAAGAGTTCCCGGCGTTCCCGTCGCCTCTCAAGAGGAGGCCCTCTGAACAGGCGCGGCGAGAGGAACTCCATGGTCGTGCCAGCATTCCAAGAGTCCCCCAGATGTCTCAGTCCATTCCAGAGGAACCTCTTTTCCCTTCACCGGCTCGTCTTTCACGCCGAGGATCGACTCACAACAAGGTGGCACGTGGCACAGCCCTGTGGGAAAGCCTCGTGGGTAAACCTCGAGGGACAGCCTCGAGGGAAAGCCACAGATCCCTTGATCTACGTGACAGGAAGCGTGACACTACTGCTGCAGCTCGGGAGGGAAGCGCACGTGCATGCCCCCATTCGAGACGAGGCCTGACTCCCCTCGGGAGACTCAGAAGCACCCCAAGATCCATGGCAACACTGGAGAGGAATCCTCAGGTTCGGCCCCGACTCAACACAAGGTCTTAGGCCCCGGCATGGACGGGAGAGGAATCCCGAGAGGTCCCCTAGCAACTCGCATGGGGACTGGCCTTTCCTGAGGCCACCAGACCGGTTCCCTGAGGTCCCCGTCGTAACTCGAGAAGACCTGCCGCAACTGGAGAAAATCCAGGAGGTTCTCCCCTCCAGGCGAGATGAGGCCCATTTCCGCTGAGGCATCTCGAGGCTGATCACACCTCACCTATGGAACTTCGAAAGGGTCCTCCTTCACACCCTTGGTGCAAATCAAGAAGTTCCCAGACATACCCGTCTCCACTCGAGAGGAATCACGCGGGTTCCGCCCACATCCAGAGGAGCCCCGTTTCCACCTCATAGCTCGAGATGAGGGATCCTTTCCCTGCTTCGTCGGGAAAGAGTTCCCGGCGTTCCCGTCGCATCTCAAGAGGAGGCCCTCTCAACAGGAGCGGCGAGAGGAACTCCATGGTCGTGCCAGCATTCCAAGAGTCCCCCAGATGTCTCAGTCCATTCCAGAGGAACCTCTTATCCCTTCACCGGCTCGTCTTTCACGCCGAGGATCGACTCACACCAAGGTGGCATGTGGCACAGCCCTGTGGCAAAGCCTCGTGGGAAAACCTCGAGGGACAGCCTCCAGGGAAAGCCACAGATCCCTTGATCTACGTGACAGGAAGCGTGACACTAATGCTGCAGCTCGGGAGGGAAGCACACGTGCATGCCCCCACTCGAGACGAGGCCTGACTCCCCTCGGGAGACTCAGAAGCACCCCAAGATCCATGGCAACACTGGAGAGGAATCCTCAGGTTCGGCCCCGACTCCACACAAGGTCTTAGGCCCCGGCATGGACGGGAGAGGAATCCCGAGATGGCCCCTAGCAACTCGCACGGGGACTGGCCTTTCTTGAGGCCACCAGAGCGGGTCCCTGAGGTCCCCGTCGTAACTCGTGAAGACCTGCCACAACTCGAGAAAATCCAAGAGGTTCTCCCCTCCAGGCGAGATGAGGCCCATTTCCGCTGAGGCGTCTCGAGGCTGATCACACCTCACCTCTGGAACTTCGAAAGGGTCTTTCACAACCTTGGTGCAAATCAAGAAGTTCCCCGACATACCCGTCTCCACTCGAGAGGAAACACGAGGGTCCCGCCCACATCCGGAGGAGCCCCGTTTCCACCTCGTAGCTCGAGACGAGGGATCCTTTCCCTGCTTCGTCGGGAAAGAGTTCCCGGCCTTCCCGTCGCATCTCAAGAGGAGGCCCTCTCAACAGGAACGGCGAGAGGAACTCCAGGGTCGTGCCACCATTCCAAGAGTCCCCCAGATGTCTCAGTCCATTCCAGAGGAACCTCTTTTCCCTACACCGCCTCGTCTTTCACGCCGAGGTACGACTCACACCAAGGTGGCACCTGGCACAGCCCTGTGGGAAAGCCTCGTGGGAAAACCTTGAGGGACAGCCTCGAGGGAAAGCCACAGATCCCTTGATCCACGTGACAGGAAGCGTGATACCACTGCTGCAGCTCGGGAGGGAAGCACACGTGCATGCCCCCACACGAGATGAGGCCTGACTCCCCTCGGGAGACTCAGAAGCACCCCAAGATCCATGGCAACACTGGAGAGGAATCCTCAGGTTCGGCCCCGACTCCACACAAGGTCTTAGGTCCCGGCATGGAAGGGAGAGGAATCCCGAGAGGTCCCCTAGCAACTCGCATGTGGACTGGCCTTTCCTGAGGCCACCAGAGCGCGTCCCTGAGGTCCCCGTCGTAACTCGAGAAGACCTGCCGCAACTCGAGAAAATACAGGAGGTTCTCCCCTCCAGGCGAGATGAGGCCCATTTCCGCTGAGGCATCTCGAAGCTGATCACACCTCACCTCTGGAATTTCGAATGGGTCCTTCACACCCTTGGTGCAAATCAAGAAGTTCCCCGACATACCCGTCTCCTCTCGAGAGGAAACACGAGGGTTCCGTCCACATCCAGAGGAGCCCCGTTTCCGCCTCGTAGCTCGAGATGAGGGAATCTTTCCCTGCTTCGTCGGGAAAGAGTTCCCGGCGTTCCCGTCGCATCTCAAGAGGAGGCTCTCTCAACAGGAACGGCGAGAGGAACTCCATGGTCGTGCCAGCATTCCAAGAGTCCCCCAGATGTCTCAGTCCATTCCAGAGGAACCTCTTTTCCCTTCACCGGCTCGTCTTTCACGCCGAGGATCGACTCACAACAAGGTGGCACGTGGCACAGCCCTGTGGGAAAGCCTCGTGGGTAAACCTCGAGGGACAGCCTCGAGGGAAAGCCACAGATCCCTTGATCTACGTGACAGGAAGCGTGACACTACTGCTGCAGCTCGGGAGGGAAGCGCACGTGCATGCCCCCATTCGAGACGAGGCCTGACTCCCCTCGGGAGACTCAGAAGCACCCCAAAATGCATGGCAACACTGGAGAGGAATCCTCAGGTTCGTCCCCAACTCAACACAAGGTCTTAGGCCCCGGCATGGACGGGAGAGGAATCCCGAGAGGTCCCCTAGCAACTCGCATGGGGACTGGCCTTTCCTGAGGCCACCAGAGCGCGTCCCTGAGGTCCCCGTCGTAACTCGAGAAGACCTGCCGCAACTCGAGAAAATACAGGAGGTTCTCCCCTCCAGGCGAGATGAGGCCCATTTCCGCTGAGGCATCTCGAAGCTGATCACACCTCACCTCTGGAACTTCGAATGGGTCCTTCACACCCTTGGTGCAAATCAAGAAGTTCCCCGACATACCCGTCTCCTCTCGAGAGGAAACACGAGGGTTCCGTCCACATCCAGAGGAGCCCCGTTTCCGCCTCGTAGCTCGAGATGAGGGATCCTTTCCCTGCTTCGTCGGGAAAGAGTTCCCGGCGTTCCCGTCGCCTCTCAAGAGGAGGCCCTCTCAACAGGAGCGGCGGGAGGAACTCCAGGGTCGTGCCACAATTCCAAGAGTCCCCCAGATGTCTCAGTCCATACCAGAGTAACCTCTTTTCCCTACACCACCTCGTCTTTCACGCCGAGGTACGACTCACACCAAGGTGGCACGTGGCACAGCCCTGTGGGAAAGCCTTGTGGGAAAGCCTCGAGGGACAGCCTCGAGGGAAAGCCACAGATCCCTTGATCCACGTGACAGGAAGCGTGACACTACTGCTGCAGCTCGGGAGGAAAGCGCACGTGCATGCCCCCACTCGAGACGAGGCCTGACTCCCCTGGGGAGACTCAGAAGCACCCTTAGATCCATGGCAACACTGGAGAGGAATCCTCAGGTTCCGGCCCCGACTCCACACAAGGACTGAGGCCCCGGCATGGACGGGAGAGGAATCCCGAGAGGTCCCATAGCAACTCGCATGGGGACTGGCCTTTCCTGAGGCCACCAGAGCGGGTCCCTGAGGTCCCCGTCGGAACTCGAGAAGACCTGCCGCAACTCGAGAAAATCCAGGAGGTTCTCCCCTCCAGGCGAGATGAGGCCCATTTCCGCTGAGGCGTCTCGAGGGTGATCACACCTCACCTCTGGAACTTCGAAACGGTCCTTCACACCCTTGGTGCAAATCAAGAAGTTCCCCGACATACCCGTCCACACTCGAGAGGAATCACGATGGTCCCGCCCACATCCAGAGGAGCCCCGTTTCCGCCTCGTAGCTCGAGATGAGGGATCCTTTCCCTGCTTCGTCGGGAAAGAGTTCCCGGCGTTCCCGTCGCATCTCAAGAGGAGGCCCTCTCAACAGGAGCGGCGAGAGGAACTCCATGGTCGTGCCAGCATTCCAAGAGTCCCCCAGATGTCTCAGTCCATTCCAGAGGAACCTCTTTTGCCTTCACCGGCTCGTCTTTCACGCCGAGGATCGACTCACACCAAGGTGGCACGTGGCACAGCCCTGTGGGAAAGCCTCGTGGGAAAGCCTCGAGGGACAGCCTCGAGGGAAAGCCACAGATCCCTTGATCCACGTGACAGGAAGCGTGACACTACTGCTGCAGCTCGGGAGGAAAGCGCACGTGCATGCCCCCACTCGAGACGAGGCCTGACTCCCCTGGGGAGACTCAGAAGCACCCCTAGATCCATGGCAACACTGGAGAGGAATCCTCAGGTTCGGCCCCGACTCCACACAAAGTCTTAGGCCCCGGCATGGGCGGGAGAGGAATCCCGAGATGGCCCCTAGCAACTCGCACGGGGACTGGCCTTTCTTGAGGCCACCAGAGCGGGTCCCTGAGGTCCCCGTCGTAACTCGAGAAGACCTGCCTCAACTCGAGAAAATCCAGGAGGTTCTCCCCTCAAGGCGAGATGAGGCCCATTTCCGATGAGGCGTCTCGAGGCTGATCACACCTCACCTCTGTACCTTCGAAAGGGTCCTTCACACCCTTGGTGCAAATCAAGAAGTTCCCCGACATACCCGTCTCCACTCGAGAGGAAACACGAGGGTCCCGCCCACATCCAGAGGAGCGCCGTTTCCGCCTCGTAGCTCGAGATGAGGGAATCTTTCCCTGCTTCGTCGGGAAAGAGTTCCCGGCGTTCCCGTCGCATCTCAAGAGGGGGCTCTCTCAACAGGAACGGCGAGAGGAACTCCATGGTCGTGCCAGCATTCCAAGAGTCCCCCAGATGTCTCAGTCCATTCCAGAGGAACCTCTTTTCCCTTCACCGGCTCGTCTTTCACGCCGAGGATCGACTCACAACAAGGTGGCACGTGGCACAGCCCTGTGGGAAAGCCTCGTGGGTAAACCTCGAGGGACAGCCTCGAGGGAAAGCCACAGATCCCTTGATCTACGTGACAGGAAGCGTGACACTACTGCTGCAGCTCGGGAGGGAAGCGCACGTGCATGCCCCCATTCGAGACGAGGCCTGACTCCCCTCGGGAGACTCAGAAGCACCCCAAAATGCATGGCAACACTGGAGAGGAATCCTCAGGTTCGGCCCCGACTCAACACAAGGTCTTAGGCCCCGGCATGGACGGGAGAGGAATCCCGAGAGGTCCCCTAGCAACTCGCATGGGGACTGGCCTTTTCTGAAGCCACCAGAGCGGGTCCCTGAGGTCCCCGTCGTAACTCGAGAAGACCTGCCGCAACTCGAGAAAATCCAGGAGGTTCTCCCCTCCAGGCGAGATGAGGCCCATTTCCGCTGAGGCGTCTCGAGGCTGATCACACCTCACCTCTGGAACTTCGAAAGGGTCCTTCACACCCTTGGTGCAAATCAAGAAGTTCCCCGACATACCCGTCTCCTCTCGAGAGGAAACACGAGGGTTCCGTCCACATCCAGAGGAGCCCCGTTTCCGCCTCGTAGCTCGAGATGAGGGATCCTTTCCCTGCTTCGTCGGGAAAGAGTTCCCGGCGTTCCCGTTGCCTCTCAAGAGGAGGCCCTCTGAACAGGAACGGCGAGAGAAACTCCAGGGTCGTGCCAGCATTCCAAGAGTCCCCCAGATGTCTCAGTCCATATCAGAGTAACCTCTTTTCCCTACACCGCCTCGTCTTTCACGCCGAGGTACGACTCACACCAAGGTGGCACCTGGCACAGCCCTGTGGGAAAGCCTCGTGGGAAAACCTTGAGGGACAGCCTCGAGGGAAAGCCACAGATCCCTTGATCCACGTGACAGGAAGCGTGATACCACTGCTGCAGCTCGGGAGGGAAGCACACGTGCATGCCCCCACACGAGATGAGGCCTGACTCCCCTCGGGAGACTCAGAAGCACCCCAAGATCCATGGCAACACTGGAGAGGAATCCTCAGGTTCGGCCCCGACTCCACACAAGGTCTTAGGTCCCGGCATGGAAGGGAGAGGAATCCCGAGAGGTCCCCTAGCAACTCGCATGTGGACTGGCCTTTCCTGAGGCCACCAGAGCGCGTCCCTGAGGTCCCCGTCGTAACTCGAGAAGACCTGCCGCAACTCGAGAAAATACAGGAGGTTCTCCCCTCCAGGCGAGATGAGGCCCATTTCCGCTGAGGCATCTCGAAGCTGATCACACCTCACCTCTGGAATTTCGAATGGGTCCTTCACACCCTTGGTGCAAATCAAGAAGTTCCCCGACATACCCGTCTCCTCTCGAGAGGAAACACGAGGGTTCCGTCCACATCCAGAGGAGCCCCGTTTCCGCCTCGTAGCTCGAGATGAGGGAATCTTTCCCTGCTTCGTCGGGAAAGAGTTCCCGGCGTTCCCGTCGCATCTCAAGAGGAGGCTCTCTCAACAGGAACGGCGAGAGGAACTCCATGGTCGTGCCAGCATTCCAAGAGTCCCCCAGATGTCTCAGTCCATTCCAGAGGAACCTCTTTTCCCTTCACCGGCTCGTCTTTCACGCCGAGGATCGACTCACAACAAGGTGGCACGTGGCACAGCCCTGTGGGAAAGCCTCGTGGGTAAACCTCGAGGGACAGCCTCGAGGGAAAGCCACAGATCCCTTGATCTACGTGACAGGAAGCGTGACACTACTGCTGCAGCTCGGGAGGGAAGCGCACGTGCATGCCCCCATTCGAGACGAGGCCTGACTCCCCTCGGGAGACTCAGAAGCACCCCAAAATCCATGGCAACACTGGAGAGGAATCCTCAGGTTCGTCCCCAACTCAACAAAAGGTCTTAGGCCCCGGCATGGACGGGAGAGGAATCCCGAGAGGTCCCCTAGCAACTCGCATGGGGACTGGCCTTTCCTGAGGCCACCAGAGCGCGTCCCTGAGGTCCCCGTCGTAACTCGAGAAGACCTGCCGCAACTCGAGAAAATACAGGAGGTTCTCCCCTCCAGGCGAGATGAGGCCCATTTCCGCTGAGGCATCTCGAAGCTGATCACACCTCACCTCTGGAACTTCGAATGGGTCCTTCACACCCTTGGTGCAAATCAAGAAGTTCCCCGACATACCCGTCTCCTCTCGAGAGGAAACACGAGGGTTCCGTCCACATCCAGAGGAGCCCCGTTTCCGCCTCGTAGCTCGAGATGAGGGATCCTTTCCCTGCTTCGTCGGGAAAGAGTTCCCGGCGTTCCCGTCGCCTCTCAAGAGGAGGCCCTCTCAACAGGAGCGGCGGGAGGAACTCCAGGGTCGTGCCACCATTCCAAGAGTCCCCCAGATGTCTCAGTCCATACCAGAGTAACCTCTTTTCCCTACACCACCTCGTCTTTCACGCCGAGGTACGACTCACACCAAGGTGGCACGTGGCACAGCCCTGTGGGAAAGCCTCGTGGGAAAGCCTCGAGGGACAGCCTCGAGGGAAAGCCACAGATCCCTTGATCCACGTGACAGGAAGCGTGACACTACTGCTGCAGCTCGGGAGGAAAGCGCACGTGCATGCCCCCACTCGAGACGAGGCCTGACTCCCCTGGGGAGACTCAGAAGCACCCTTAGATCCATGGCAACACTGGAGAGGAATCCTCAGGTTCCGGCCCCGACTCCACACAAGGACTGAGGCCCCGGCATGGACGGGAGAGGAATCCCGAGAGGTCCCATAGCAACTCGCATGGGGACTGGCCTTTCCTGAGGCCACCAGAGCGGGTCCCTGAGGTCCCCGTCGGAACTCGAGAAGACCTGCCGCAACTCGAGAAAATCCAGGAGGTTCTCCCCTCCAGGCGAGATGAGGCCCATTTCCGCTGAGGCGTCTCGAGGGTGATCACACCTCACCTCTGGAACTTCGAAACGGTCCTTCACACCCTTGGTGCAAATCAAGAAGTTCCCCGACATACCCGTCTCCACTCGAGAGGAATCACGATGGTCCCGCCCACATCCAGAGGAGCCCCGTTTCCGCCTCGTAGCTCGAGATGAGGGATCCTTTCCCTGCTTCGTCGGGAAAGAGTTCCCGGCGTTCCCGTCGCATCTCAAGAGGAGGCCCTCTCAACAGGAGCGGCGAGAGGAACTCCATGGTCGTGCCAGCATTCCAAGAGTCCCCCAGATGTCTCAGTCCATTCCAGAGGAACCTCTTTTGCCTTCACCGGCTCGTCTTTCACGCCGAGGATCGACTCACACCAAGGTGGCACGTGGCACAGCCCTGTGGGAAAGCCTCGTGGGAAAGCCTCGAGGGACAGCCTCGAGGGAGAGCCACAGATCCCTTGATCCACGTGACAGGAAGCGTGACACTACTGCTGCAGCTCGGGAGGAAAGCGCACGTGCATGCCCCCACTCGAGACGAGGCCTGACTCCCCTGGGGAGACTCAGAAGCACCCCAAGATCCCTGGCAACACTGGAGAGGAATCCTCAGGTTCCGGCCCCGACTCCACACAAGGACTCAGGCCCCGGCATTGACGGGAGAGGACTCCCGAGAGGTCCCGTAGCAACTCGCATGGGGACTGGCCTTTCCTGAGGCCACCAGAGCGGGTCCCTGAGGTCCCCGTCGTAACTCGAGAAGACCTGCCACAACTCGAGAAAATCCAGGAGGTTCTCCCCTCCAGGCGAGATGAGGCCCATTTCCGCTGAGGCGTCTCGAGGCTGATCACACCTCACCTCTGGAACTTCGAAAGGGTCCTTCACACCCTTGGTGCAAATCAAGAAGTTCCCCGACCTAGCCGTCTCCACTCGAGAGGAATCACGAGGGTCCCGCCCACATCCAGAGGAGCCCCGTTTCCGCCTCGTAGCTCGAGATGAGGGATCCTTTCCCTGCTTCGTCGGGAAAGAGTTCCCGGCGTTCCTGTCGCATCTCAAGAGGAGGCCCTCTCAACAGGAACGGCGAGAGGAACTCCAGGGTCGTGCCACCATTCCAAGAGTCCCCCAGATGTCTCAGTCCATTCCAGAGGAACCTCTTTTCCCTTCATCGGCTCGTCTTTCACGCCGAGGATCGACTCACACCAAGGTGGCACGTGGCACAGCCCTGTGGGAAAGCCTCGTGGGAAAGCCTCGAGGGACAGCCTCGAGGGACAGCCTCGAGGGAAAGCCACAGATCCCTTGATCCACGTGACAGGAAGCGTGACACTACTGCTGCAGCTCGGGAGGAAAGCGCACGTGCATGCCCCCACTCGAGACGAGGCCTGACTCCCCTGGGGAGACTCAGAAGCACCCCAAGATCCATGGCAACACTGGAGAGGAATCCTCAGGTTCCGGCCCCGACTCCACACAAGGACTGAGGCCCCGGCATGGAAGGGAGAGGAATCCCGAGAGGTCCCCTAGCAACTCGCATGGGGACTGGCCTTTCCTGAGGCCACAAGATCGTGTCCCTGAGGTCCCCGTCGTAACTCGAGAAGACCTGCCACAACTCGAGAAAATCCAGGAGGTTCTCCCCTCCAGGCGAGATGAGGCCCATTTCCGCTGAGGCGTCTCGAGGCTGATCACACCTCACCTCTGGAACTTCGAAAGGGTCCTTCACACCCTTGGTGCAAATCAAGAAGTTCCCCGACCTAGCCGTCTCCACTCGAGAGGAATCACGAGGGTCCCGCCCACATCCAGAGGAGCCCCGTTTCCGCCTCGTAGCTCGAGATGAGGGATCCTTTCCCTGCTTCGCCGGGAAAGAGTTCCCGGCGTTCCCGTCGCATCTCAAGAGGAGGCCCTCTCTACAGGAACGGCGAGAGGAACTCCAGGGTCGTGCCACCATTCCAAGAGTCCCCCAGATGTCTCAGTCCATTCCAGAGGAACCTCTTTTCCCTTCACCGGCTCGTCTTTCACGCCGAGGATCGACTCACACCAAGGTGGCACGTGGCACAGCCCTGTGGGAAAGCCTCGTGGGAAAGCCTCGAGGGACAGCCTCGAGGGAAAGCCACAGATCCCTTGATCCACGTGACAGGAAGCGTGACACTACTGCTGCAGCTCGGGAGGAAAGCGCACGTGCATGCCCCCACTCGAGACGAGGCCTGACTCCCCTGGGGAGACTCAGAAGCACCCCAAGATCCCTGGCAACACTGGAGAGGAATCCTCAGGTTCCGGCCCCGACTCCACACAAGGACTCAGGCCCCGGCATGGCCGGGAGAGGAATCCCGAGAGGTCCCGTAGCAACTCGCATGGGGACTGGCCTTTCCTGAGGCCACCAGAGCGGGTCCCTGAGGTCCCCGTCTTAACTCGAGAAGACCTGCCGCAACTCGAGAAAATCCAGGAGGTTCTCCCCTCCAGGCGAGATGAGGCCCATTTCCGCTGAGGCGTCTCGAGGCTGATCACACCTCACCTCTGGAACTTCGAAAGGGTCCTTCACACCCTTGGTGCAAATCAAGAAGTTCCCCGACCTAGCCGTCTCCACTCGAGAGGAATCACGAGGGTCCCGCCCACATCCAGAGGAGCCCCGTTTCCGCCTCGTAGCTCGAGATGAGGGATCCTTTCCCTGCTTCGTCGGGAAAGAGTTCCCGGCGTTCCCGTCGCATCTCAAGAGGAGGCCCTCTCTACAGGAACGGCGAGAGGAACTCCAGGGTCGTGCCACCATTCCAAGAGTCCCCCAGATGTCTCAGTCCATTCCAGAGGAACCTCTTTTCCCTTCACCGGCTCGTCTTTCACGCCGAGGATCGACTCACAACAAGGTGGCACGTGGCACAGCCCTGTGGGAAAGCCTCGTGGGTAAACCTCGAGGGACAGCCTCGAGGGAAAGCCACAGATCCCTTGATCTACGTGACAGGAAGCGTTACACTACTGCCGCAGCTCGGGAGGGAAGCGCACGTGCATGCCCCCATTCGAGACGAGGCCTGACTCCCCTCGGGAGACTCAGAAGCACCCCAAGATCCATGGCAACACTGGAGAGGAATCCTCAGGTTCGGCCCCGACTCAACACAAGGTCTTAGGCCCCGGCATGGACGGGAGAGGAATCCCGAGAGGTCCCCTAGCAACTCGCATGGGGACTGGCCTTTCCTGAGGCCACCAGACCGGTTCCCTGAGGTCCCCGTCGTAACTCGAGAAGACCTGCCGCAACTGGAGAAAATCCAGGAGGTTCTCCCCTCCAGGCGAGATGAGGCCCATTTCCGCTGAGGCATCTCGAGGCTGATCACACCTCACCTATGGAACTTCGAAAGGGTCCTCCTTCACACCCTTGGTGCAAATCAAGAAGTTCCCAGACATACCCGTCTCCACTCGAGAGGAATCACGCGGGTTCCGCCCACATCCAGAGGAGCCCCGTTTCCACCTCGTAGCTCGAGATGAGGGATCCTTTCCCTGCTTCGTCGGGAAAGAGTTCCCGGCGTTCCCGTCGCATCTCAAGAGGAGGCCCTCTCAACAGGAGCGGCGAGAGGAACTCCATGGTCGTGCCAGCATTCCAAGAGTCCCCCAGATGTCTCAGTCCATTCCAGAGGAACCTCTTTTCCCTTCACCGGCTCGTCTTTCACGCCGAGGATCGAATCACACCAAGGTGGCACGTGGCACAGCCCTGTGGCAAAGCCTCGTGGGAAAACCTCGAGGGACAGCCTCCAGGGAAAGCCACAGATCCCTTGATCTACGTGACAGGAAGCGTGACACTACTGCTGCAGCTCGGGAGGGAAGCACACGTGCATGCCCCCACTCGACACGAGGCCTGACTCCCCTCGGGAGACTCAGAAGCACCCCAAGATCCATGGCAACACTGGAGAGGAATCCTCAGGTTCGGCCCCGACTCCACACAAGGTCTTAGGCCCCGGCATGGACGGGAGAGGAATCCCGAGATGGCCCCTAGCAACTCGCACGGGGACTGGCCTTTCTTGAGGCCACCAGAGCGGGTCCCTGAGGTCCCCGTCGTAACTCGTGAAGACCTGCCACAACTCGAGAAAATCCAAGAGGTTCTCCCCTCCAGGCGAGATGAGGCCCATTTCCGCTGAGGCGTCTCGAGGCTGATCACACCTCACCTCTGGAACTTCGAAAGGGTCTTTCACAACCTTGGTGCAAATCAAGAAGTTCCCCGACATACCCGTCTCCACTCGAGAGGAAACACGAGGGTCCCGCCCACATCCGGAGGAGCCCCGTTTCCACCTCGTAGCTCGAGACGAGGGATCCTTTCCCTGCTTCGTCGGGAAAGAGTTCCCGGCCTTCCCGTCGCATCTCAAGAGGAGGCCCTCTGAACAGGAACGGCGAGAGGAACTCCAGGGTCGTGCCACCATTCCAAGAGTCCCGCAGATGTCTCAGTCCATTCCAGAGGAACCTCTTTTCCCTTCACCGGCTCGTCTTTCACGCCGAGGATCGACTCACACCAAGGTGGCACGTGGCACAGCCCTGTGGGAAAGCCTCGTGGGAAAGCCTCGAGGGACAGCCTCGAGGGAAAGCCACAGATCCCTTGATCCACGTGACAGGAAGCGTGACACTACTGCTGCAGCTCGGGAGGAAAGCGCACGTGCATGCCCCCACTCGAGACGAGGCCTGACTCCCCTGGGGAGACTCAGAAGCACCCCTAGATCCATGGCAACACTGGAGAGGAATCCTCAGGTTCGGCCCCGACTCCACACAAAGTCTTAGGCCCCGGCATGGGCGGGAGAGGAATCCCGAGATGGCCCCTAGCAACTCGCACGGGGACTGGCCTTTCTTGAGGCCACCAGAGCGGGTCCCTGAGGTCCCCGTCGTAACTCGAGAAGACCTGCCTCAACTCGAGAAAATCCAGGAGGTTCTCCCCTCAAGGCGAGATGAGGCCCATTTCCGATGAGGCGTCTCGAGGCTGATCACACCTCACCTCTGTACCTTCGAAAGGGTCCTTCACACCCTTGGTGCAAATCAAGAAGTTCCCCGACATACCCGTCTCCACTCGAGAGGAAACACGAGGGTCCCGCCCACATCCAGAGGAGCGCCGTTTTCCGCCTCGTAGCTCGAGATGAGGGAATCTTTCCCTGCTTCGTCGGGAAAGAGTTCCCGGCGTTCCCGTCGCATCTCAAGAGGAGGCTCTCTCAACAGGAACGGCGAGAGGAACTCCATGGTCGTGCCAGCATTCCAAGAGTCCCCCAGATGTCTCAGTCCATTCCAGAGGAACCTCTTTTCCCTTCACCGGCTCGTCTTTCACGCCGAGGATCGACTCACAACAAGGTGGCACGTGGCACAGCCCTGTGGGAAAGCCTCGTGGGTAAACCTCGAGGGACAGCCTCGAGGGAAAGCCACAGATCCCTTGATCTACGTGACAGGAAGCGTGACACTACTGCTGCAGCTCGGGAGGGAAGCGCACGTGCATGCCCCCATTCGAGACGAGGCCTGACTCCCCTCGGGAGACTCAGAAGCACCCCAAAATGCATGGCAACACTGGAGAGGAATCCTCAGGTTCGGCCCCGACTCAACACAAGGTCTTAGGCCCCGGCATGGACGGGAGAGGAATCCCGAGAGGTCCCCTAGCAACTCGCATGGGGACTGGCCTTTTCTGAAGCCACCAGAGCGGGTCCCTGAGGTCCCCGTCGTAACTCGAGAAGACCTGCCGCAACTCGAGAAAATCCAGGAGGTTCTCCCCTCCAGGCGAGATGAGGCCCATTTCCGCTGAGGCGTCTCGAGGCTGATCACACCTCACCTCTGGAACTTCGAAAGGGTCCTTCACACCCTTGGTGCAAATCAAGAAGTTCCCCGACATACCCGTCTCCTCTCGAGAGGAAACACGAGGGTTCCGTCCACATCCAGAGGAGCCCCGTTTCCGCCTCGTAGCTCGAGATGAGGGATCCTTTCCCTGCTTCGTCGGGAAAGAGTTCCCGGCGTTCCCGTTGCCTCTCAAGAGGAGGCCCTCTGAACAGGAACGGCGAGAGAAACTCCAGGGTCGTGCCAGCATTCCAAGAGTCCCCCAGATGTCTCAGTCCATATCAGAGTAACCTCTTTTCCCTACACCGCCTCGTCTTTCACGCCGAGGTACGACTCACACCAAGGTGGCACCTGGCACAGCCCTGTGGGAAAGCCTCGTGGGAAAACCTTGAGGGACAGCCTCGAGGGAAAGCCACAGATCCCTTGATCCACGTGACAGGAAGCGTGATACCACTGCTGCAGCTCGGGAGGGAAGCACACGTGCATGCCCCCACACGAGATGAGGCCTGACTCCCCTCGGGAGACTCAGAAGCACCCCAAGATCCATGGCAACACTGGAGAGGAATCCTCAGGTTCGGCCCCGACTCCACACAAGGTCTTAGGTCCCGGCATGGAAGGGAGAGGAATCCCGAGAGGTCCCCTAGCAACTCGCATGTGGACTGGCCTTTCCTGAGGCCACCAGAGCGCGTCCCTGAGGTCCCCGTCGTAACTCGAGAAGACCTGCCGCAACTCGAGAAAATACAGGAGGTTCTCCCCTCCAGGCGAGATGAGGCCCATTTCCGCTGAGGCGTCTCGAGGCTGATCACACCTCACCTCTGGAACTTCGAAAGGGTCTTTCACAACCTTGGTGCAAATCAAGAAGTTCCCCGACATACCCGTCTCCACTCGAGAGGAAACACGAGGGTCCCGCCCACATCCGGAGGAGCCCCGTTTCCACCTCGTAGCTCGAGACGAGGGATCCTTTCCCTGCTTCGTCGGGAAAGAGTTCCCGGCCTTCCCGTCGCATCTCAAGAGGAGGCCCTCTGAACAGGAACGGCGAGAGGAACTCCAGGGTCGTGCCACCATTCCAAGAGTCCCGCAGATGTCTCAGTCCATTCCAGAGGAACCTCTTTTCCCTTCACCGGCTCGTCTTTCACGCCGAGGATCGACTCACACCAAGGTGGCACGTGGCACAGCCCTGTGGGAAAGCCTCGTGGGAAAGCCTCGAGGGACAGCCTCGAGGGAAAGCCACAGATCCCTTGATCCACGTGACAGGAAGCGTGACACTACTGCTGCAGCTCGGGAGGAAAGCGCACGTGCATGCCCCCACTCGAGACGAGGCCTGACTCCCCTGGGGAGACTCAGAAGCACCCCTAGATCCATGGCAACACTGGAGAGGAATCCTCAGGTTCGGCCCCGACTCCACACAAAGTCTTAGGCCCCGGCATGGGCGGGAGAGGAATCCCGAGATGGCCCCTAGCAACTCGCACGGGGACTGGCCTTTCTTGAGGCCACCAGAGCGGGTCCCTGAGGTCCCCGTCGTAACTCGAGAAGACCTGCCTCAACTCGAGAAAATCCAGGAGGTTCTCCCCTCAAGGCGAGATGAGGCCCATTTCCGATGAGGCGTCTCGAGGCTGATCACACCTCACCTCTGTACCTTCGAAAGGGTCCTTCACACCCTTGGTGCAAATCAAGAAGTTCCCCGACATACCCGTCTCCACTCGAGAGGAAACACGAGGGTCCCGCCCACATCCAGAGGAGCGCCGTTTCCGCCTCGTAGCTCGAGATGAGGGAATCTTTCCCTGCTTCGTCGGGAAAGAGTTCCCGGCGTTCCCGTCGCATCTCAAGAGGAGGCTCTCTCAACAGGAACGGCGAGAGGAACTCCATGGTCGTGCCAGCATTCCAAGAGTCCCCCAGATGTCTCAGTCCATTCCAGAGGAACCTCTTTTCCCTTCACCGGCTCGTCTTTCACGCCGAGGATCGACTCACAACAAGGTGGCACGTGGCACAGCCCTGTGGGAAAGCCTCGTGGGTAAACCTCGAGGGACAGCCTCGAGGGAAAGCCACAGATCCCTTGATCTACGTGACAGGAAGCGTGACACTACTGCTGCAGCTCGGGAGGGAAGCGCACGTGCATGCCCCCATTCGAGACGAGGCCTGACTCCCCTCGGGAGACTCAGAAGCACCCCAAAATGCATGGCAACACTGGAGAGGAATCCTCAGGTTCGGCCCCGACTCAACACAAGGTCTTAGGCCCCGGCATGGACGGGAGAGGAATCCCGAGAGGTCCCCTAGCAACTCGCATGGGGACTGGCCTTTTCTGAAGCCACCAGAGCGGGTCCCTGAGGTCCCCGTCGTAACTCGAGAAGACCTGCCGCAACTCGAGAAAATCCAGGAGGTTCTCCCCTCCAGGCGAGATGAGGCCCATTTCCGCTGAGGCGTCTCGAGGCTGATCACACCTCACCTCTGGAACTTCGAAAGGGTCCTTCACACCCTTGGTGCAAATCAAGAAGTTCCCCGACATACCCGTCTCCTCTCGAGAGGAAACACGAGGGTTCCGTCCACATCCAGAGGAGCCCCGTTTCCGCCTCGTAGCTCGAGATGAGGGATCCTTTCCCTGCTTCGTCGGGAAAGAGTTCCCGGCGTTCCCGTTGCCTCTCAAGAGGAGGCCCTCTGAACAGGAACGGCGAGAGAAACTCCAGGGTCGTGCCAGCATTCCAAGAGTCCCCCAGATGTCTCAGTCCATATCAGAGTAACCTCTTTTCCCTACACCGCCTCGTCTTTCACGCCGAGGTACGACTCACACCAAGGTGGCACCTGGCACAGCCCTGTGGGAAAGCCTCGTGGGAAAACCTTGAGGGACAGCCTCGAGGGAAAGCCACAGATCCCTTGATCCACGTGACAGGAAGCGTGATACCACTGCTGCAGCTCGGGAGGGAAGCACACGTGCATGCCCCCACACGAGATGAGGCCTGACTCCCCTCGGGAGACTCAGAAGCACCCCAAGATCCATGGCAACACTGGAGAGGAATCCTCAGGTTCGGCCCCGACTCCACACAAGGTCTTAGGTCCCGGCATGGAAGGGAGAGGAATCCCGAGAGGTCCCCTAGCAACTCGCATGTGGACTGGCCTTTCCTGAGGCCACCAGAGCGCGTCCCTGAGGTCCCCGTCGTAACTCGAGAAGACCTGCCGCAACTCGAGAAAATACAGGAGGTTCTCCCCTCCAGGCGAGATGAGGCCCATTTCCGCTGAGGCATCTCGAAGCTGATCACACCTCACCTCTGGAATTTCGAATGGGTCCTTCACACCCTTGGTGCAAATCAAGAAGTTCCCCGACATACCCGTCTCCTCTCGAGAGGAAACACGAGGGTTCCGTCCACATCCAGAGGAGCCCCGTTTCCGCCTCGTAGCTCGAGATGAGGGAATCTTTCCCTGCTTCGTCGGGAAAGAGTTCCCGGCGTTCCCGTCGCATCTCAAGAGGAGGCTCTCTCAACAGGAACGGCGAGAGGAACTCCATGGACGTGCCAGCATTCCAAGAGTCCCCCAGATGTCTCAGTCCATTCCAGAGGAACCTCTTTTCCCTTCACCGGCTCGTCTTTCACGCCGAGGATCGACTCACAACAAGGTGGCACGTGGCACAGCCCTGTGGGAAAGCCTCGTGGGTAAACCTCGAGGGACAGCCTCGAGGGAAAGCCACAGATCCCTTGATCTACGTGACAGGAAGCGTGACACTACTGCTGCAGCTCGGGAGGGAAGCGCACGTGCATGCCCCCATTCGAGACGAGGCCTGACTCCCCTCGGGAGACTCAGAAGCACCCCAAAATCCATGGCAACACTGGAGAGGAATCCTCAGGTTCGGCCCCGACTCAACACAAGGTCTTAGGCCCCGGCATGGACGGGAGAGGAATCCCGAGAGGTCCCCTAGCAACTCGCATGGGGACTGGCCTTTCCTGAGGCCACCAGAGCGCGTCCCTGAGGTCCCCGTCGTAACTCGAGAAGACCTGCCGCAACTCGAGAAAATACAGGAGGTTCTCCCCTCCAGGCGAGATGAGGCCCATTTCCGCTGAGGCATCTCGAAGCTGATCACACCTCACCTCTGGAACTTCGAATGGGTCCTTCACACCCTTGGTGCAAATCAAGAAGTTCCCCGACATACCCGTCTCCTCTCGAGAGGAAACACGAGGGTTCCGTCCACATCCAGAGGAGCCCCGTTTCCGCCTCGTAGCTCGAGATGAGGGATCCTTTCCCTGCTTCGTCGGGAAAGAGTTCCCGGCGTTCCCGTCGCCTCTCAAGAGGAGGCCCTCTCAACAGGAGCGGCGGGAGGAACTCCAGGGTCGTGCCAGAATTCCAAGAGTCCCCCAGATGTCTCAGTCCATACCAGAGTAACCTCTTTTCCCTACACCACCTCGTCTTTCACGCCGAGGTACGACTCACACCAAGGTGGCACGTGGCACAGCCCTGTGGGAAAGCCTCGTGGGAAAGCCTCGAGGGACAGCCTCGAGGGAAAGCCACAGATCCCTTGATCCACGTGACAGGAAGCGTGACACTACTGCTGCAGCTCGGGAGGAAAGCGCACGTGCATGCCCCCACTCGAGACGAGGCCTGACTCCCCTGGGGAGACTCAGAAGCACCCCAAGATCCATGGCAACACTGGAGAGGAATCCTCAGGTTCCGGCCCCGTCTCCACACAAGGACTGAGGCCCCGGCATGGACGGGAGAGGAATCCCGAGAGGTCCCCTAGCAACTCGCATGGGGACTGGCCTTTCCTGAGGCCACCAGAGCGGGTCCCTGAGGTCCCCGTCGTAACTCGAGAAGACCTGCCGCAACTCGAGAAAATCCAGGAGGTTCTCCCCTCCAGGCGAGATGAGGCCCATTTCCGCTGAGGCGTCTCGAGGCTGATCACACCTCCCCTCTGGAACTTCGAAAGGGTCCTTCACACCCTTGGTGCAAATCAAGAAGTTCCCCGACATACCCGTCTCCACTCGAGAGGTATCACGAGGGTCCCGCCCACATTCAGAGGAGCCCCGTTTCCGTCTCGTAGCTCGAGATGAGGGATCCTTTCCCTGCTTCGTCGGGAAAGAGTTCCCGGCCTTCCCGTCGCATCTCAAGGGGAGGCCCTCTCAACAGGAACGGCGAGAGGAACTCCAGGGTCGTGCCACCATTCCAAGAGTCCCCCAGATGTCTCAGTCCATTCCAGAGGAACCTCTTTTGCCTTCACCGGCTCGTCTTTCACGCCGAGGATCGACTCACACCAAGGTGGCACGTGGCACAGCCCTGTGGGAAAGCCTCGTGGGAAAGCCTCGAGGGACAGCCTCGAGGGAAAGCCACAGATCCCTTGATCCACGTGACAGGAAGCGTGACACTACTGCTGCAGCTCGGGAGGAAAGCGCACGTGCATGCCCCCACTCGAGACGAGGCCTGACTCCCCTGGGGAGACTCAGAAGCACCCCAAGATCCATGGCAACACTGGAGAGGAATCCTCAGGTTCCGGCCCCGACTCCACACAAGGACTGAGGCCCCGGCATGGACGGGAGAGGAATCCCGAGAGGTCCCCTAGCAACTCGCATGGGGACTGGCCTTTCCTGAGGCCACCAGAGCGGGTCCCTGAGGTCCCCGTCGTAACTCGAGAAGACCTGCCGCAACTCGAGAAAATCCAGGAGGTTCTCCCCTCCAGGCGAGATGAGGCCCATTTCCGCTGAGGCGTCTCGAAGCTGATCACAACTCACCTCTGGAACTTCGAAAGGGTACTTCACACCCTTGGTGCAAATCAAGAAGTTCCCCGACATACCCGTCTCCACTCGAGAGGAATCACGAGGGTCCCGCCCACATCCAGAGGAGCCCCGTTTCCGCCTCGTAGCTCGAGATGAGGGATCCTTTCCCTGCTTCGTCGGGAAAGATTTCCCGGCGTTCCCGTCGCATCTCAAGAGGAGGCCCTCTCAACAGGAACGGCGAGAGGAACTCCAGGGTCGTGCCACCATTCCAAGAGTCCCCCAGATGTCTCAGTCCATTCCAGAGGAACCTCTTTTCCCTTCACCGGCTCGTCTTTCACGCCGAGGATCGACTCACACCAAGGTGGCACGTGGCACAGCCGTGTGGGAAAGCCTCGTGGGAAAGCCTAGAGGGACAGCCTCGCGGGAAAGCCACAGATCCCTTGATCCACGTGACAGGAAGCGTGACACTACTGCTGCAGCTCGGGAGGAAAGCGCACGTGCATGCCCCCACTCGAGACGAGGCCTGACTCCCCTGGGGAGACTCAGAAGCACCCCAAGATCCATGGCAACACTGGAGAGGAATCCTCAGGTTCCGGCCCCGACTCCACACAAGGACTGAGGCCCCGGCATGGACGGGAGAGGAATCCCGAGAGGTCCCCTAGCAACTCGCATGGGGACTGGCCTTTCCTGAGGCCACCAGAGCGGGTCCCTGAGGTCCCCGTCGTAACTCGAGAAGACCTGCCGCAACTCGAGAAAATCCAGGAGGTTCTCCCCTCCAGGCGAGATGAGGCCCATTTCCGCTGAGGCGTCTCGAGGCTTATCACACCTCCCCTCTGGAACTTCGAAAGGGTCCTTCACACCCTTGGTGCAAATCAAGAAGTTCCCCGACATACCCGTCTCCACTCGAGAGGAATCAGGAGGGTCCCGCCCACATTCAGAGGAGCCCCGTTTCCGCCTCGTAGCTCGAGATGAGGGATCCTTTCCCTGCTTCGTCGGGAAAGAGTTCCCGGCCTTCCCGTCGCATGTCAAGAGGAGGCCCTCTCTACAGTAACGGCGAGAGGAACTCCAGGGTCGTGCCACCATTCCAAGAGTCCCCCAGATGTCTCAGTCCATTCCAGAGGAACCTCTTTTGCCTTCACCGGCTCGTCTTTCACGCCGAGGATCGACTCACACCAAGGTGGCACGTGGCACAGCCCTGTGGGAAAGCCTCGTGGGAAAGCCTCGAGGGACAGCCTCGAGGGAAAGCCACAGATCCCTTGATCCACGTGACAGGAAGCGTGACACTACTGCTGCAGCTCGGGAGGAAAGCGCACGTGCATGCCCCCACTCGAGACGAGGCCTGACTCCCCTGGGGAGACTCAGAAGCACCCCAAGATCCATGGCAACACTGGAGAGGAATCCTCAGGTTCCGGCCCCGACTCCACACAAGGACTGAGGCCCCGGCATGGACGGGAGAGGAATCCCGAGAGGTCCCCTAGCAACTCGCATGGGGACTGGCCTTTCCTGAGGCCACCAGAGCGGGTCCCTGAGGTCACCGTCGTAACTCGAGAAGACCTGCCAAAACTCGAGAAAATCCAGGAGGTTCTCCCCTCCAGGCGAGATGAGGCCCATTTCTGCTGAGGCGTCTCGAGGCTGATCACACCTCACCTCTGGAACTTCGAAAGGCTCCTTCACACCCTTGGTGCAAATCAAGAAGTTCCCCGACATGCCCGTCTCCACTCGAGAGGAATCACGAGGGTCCCGCCCACATCAGAGTTTCCCCGTTTCCGCCTCGTAGCTCGAGATGAGGGATCCTTTCCCTGCTTCGTCGGGAAAGAGTTCCCGGCCTTCCCGTCGCATCTCAAGAGGAGGCCCTCTCAACAGGAACGGCGAGAGGAACTCCAGGGTCGTGCCACCATTCCAAGAGTCCCCCAGATGTCTCAGTCCATTCCAGAGGAACCTCTTTTCCCTTCACCGGCTCGTCTTTCACGCCGAGGATCGACTCACACCAAGGTGGCACGTGGCACAGCCCTGTGGGAAAGCCTCGTGGGAAAGCCTCGAGGGACAGCCTCGAGGGAAAGCCACAGATCCCTTGATCCACGTGACAGGAAGCGTGACACTACTGCTGCAGCTTGGGAGGAAAGCGCACGTGCATGCCCCCACTCGAGACGAGGCCTGACTCCCCTGGGGAGACTCAGAAGCACCCCAAGATCCATGGCAACACTGGAGAGGAATCCTCAGGTTCCGGCCCCGACTCCACACAAGGACTGAGGCCCCGGCATGGACGGGAGAGGAATCCCGAGAGGTCCCCTAGCAACTCGCATGGGGACTGGCCTTTCCTGAGGCCACCAGAGCGGGTCCCTGAGGTCCCCGTCGTAACTCGAGAAGACCTGCCGCAACTCGAGAAAATCCAAGAGGTTCTCCCCTCCAGGCGAGATGAGGCCCATTTCCGCTGAGGCGTCTCGAGGCTGATCACACCTCCCCTCTGGAACTTCGAAAGGGTCCTTCACACCCTTGGTGCAAATCAAGAAGTTCGCCGACATACCCGTCTCCACTCGAGAGGAATCACGAGGGTCCCGCCCACATGCAGAGTAGCCCCGTTTCCGCCTCGTAGCTCGAGATGAGGGATCCTTTCCCTGCTTCGTCGGGAAAGAGTTCCCGGCCTTCCCGTCGCATCTCAAGAGGAGGCCATCTCTACAGGAACGGTGAGAGGAACTCCAGGGTCGTGCCACCATTCCAAGAGTCCCCCAGATGTCTCAGTCCATTCCAGAGGAACCTCTTTTGCCTTCACCGGCTCGTCTTTCACGTCGAGGATCGACTCACACCAAGGTGGCACGTGGCACAGCCCTGTGGGAAAGCCTCGTGGGAAAGCCTCGAGGGACAGCCTCGAGGGACAGCCTCGAGGGAAAGCCACAGATCCCTTGATCCACGTGACAGGAAGCGTGACACTACTGCTGCAGCTCGGGAGGAAAGCGCACGTGCATGCCCCCACACTAGACGAGGCCTGACTCCCCTGGGGAGACTCAGAAGCACCCCAAGATCCATGGCAACACTGGAGAGGATTCCTCAGGTTCAGGCCCCGACTCCACACAAGGACTGAGGCCCCGGCATGGACGGGAGAGGAATCCCGAGAGGTCCCCTAGCAACTCGCATGGGGACTGGCCTTTCCTGAGGCCACCAGAGCGGGTCCCTGAGGTCCCCGTCGTAACTCGAGAAGACCTGCCGCAACTCGAGAAAATCCAGGAGGTTCTTCCCTCCAGGCGAGATGAGGCCCATTTCCGCTGAGGCGTCTCGAGGCTGATCACACCTCACCTCTGGAACTTCGAAAGGGTCCTTCACACCCTTGGTGCAAATCAAGAAGTTCCCCGACATACCCGTCTCCACTCGAGAGGAATCACGAGGGTCCCGCCCACATTCAGAGGAGCCCCGTTTCCGCCTCGTAGCTCGAGATGAGGGATCCTTTCCCTGCTTCGTCGGGAAAGAGTTCCCGGCCTTCCCGTCGCATCTCAAGAGGAGGCCCTCTCTACAGGAACGGCGAGAGGAACTCCAGGGTCGTGCCACCATTCCAAGAGTCCCCCAGATGTCTCAGTCCATTCCAGAGGAACCTCTTTTCCCTTCACCGGCTCGTCTTTCACGCCGAGGATCGACTCACACCAAGGTGGCACGTGGCACAACCCTGTGGGAAAGCCTCGTGGGAAAGCCTCGAGGGACAGCCTCGAGGGAAAACCACAGATCCCTTGATCCACGTGACAGGAAGCGTGACACTACTGCTGCAGCTCGGGAGGAAAGCGCACGTGCATGCCCCCACTCGAGACGAGGCCTGACTCCCCTGGGGAGACTCAGAAGCACCCCAAGATCCATGGCAACACTGGAGAGGAATCCTCAGGTTCCGGCCCCGACTCCACACAAGGACTGAGGCCCTGGCATGGACGGGAGAGGAATCCCGAGAGGTCCCCTAGCAACTCGCATGGGGACTGGCCTTTCCTGAGGCCACCAGAGCGGGTCCCTGAGGTCCCCGTCGTAACTCGAGAAGACCTGCCGCAACTCGAGAAAATCCAGGAGGTTCTCCCCTCCAGGCGAGATGAGGCCCATTTCTGCTGAGGCGTCTCGAGGCTGATCACACCTCACCTCTGGAACTTCGAAAGGCTCCTTCACACCCTTGGTGCAAATCAAGAAGTTCCCCGACATACCCGTCTCCACTCGAGAGGAATCACGAGGGTCCCGCCCACATTCAGAGGAGCCCCGTTTCCGCCTCGTAGCTCGAGATGAGGGATCCTTTCCCTGCTTCGTCGGGAAAGAGTTCCCGGCCTTCCCGTCGCATCTCAAGAGGAGGCCCTCTCAACAGGAACTGCGAGAGGAACTCCAGGGTCGTGCCACCATTCCAAGAGTCCCCCAGATGTCTCAGTCCATTCCAGAGGAACCTCTTTTCCCTTCACCGGCTCGTCTTTCACGCCGAGGATCGACTCACACCAAGGTGGCACGTGGCACAACCCTGTGGGAAAGCCTCGTGGGAAAGCCTCGAGGGACAGCCTCGAGGGAAAACCACAGATCCCTTGATCCACGTGACAGGAAGCGTGACACTACTGCTGCAGCTCGGGAGGAAAGCGCACGTGCATGCCCCCACTCGAGACGAGGCCTGACTCCCCTGGGGAGACTCAGAAGCACCCCAAGATCCATGGCAACACTGGAGAGGAATCCTCAGGTTCCGGCCCCGACTCCACACAAGGACTGAGGCCCTGGCATGGACGGGAGAGGAATCCCGAGAGGTCCCCTAGCAACTCGCATGGGGACTGGCCTTTCCTGAGGCCACCAGAGCGGGTCCCTGAGGTCCCCGTCGTAACTCGAGAAGACCTGCCGCAACTCGAGAAAATCCAGGAGGTTCTCCCCTCCAGGCGAGATGAGGCCCATTTCTGCTGAGGCGTCTCGAGGCTGATCACACCTCACCTCTGGAACTTCGAAAGGCTCCTTCACACCCTTGGTGCAAATCAAGAAGTTCCCCGACATACCCGTCTCCACTCGAGAGGAATCACGAGGGTCCCGCCCACATTCAGAGGAGCCCCGTTTCCGCCTCGTAGCTCGAGATGAGGGATCCTTTCCCTGCTTCGTCGGGAAAGAGTTCCCGGCCTTCCCGTCGCATCTCAAGAGGAGGCCCTCTCAACAGGAACTGCGAGAGGAACTCCAGGGTCGTGCCACCATTCCAAGAGTCCCCCAGATGTCTCAGTCCATTCCAGAGGAACCTCTTTTGCCTTCACCGGCTCGTCTTTCACGCCGAGGATCGACTCACACCAAGGTGGCACGTGGCACAGCCCTGTGGGAAAGCCTCGTGGGAAAGCCTCAAGGGACAGCCTCGAGGGAAAGCCACAGATCCCTTGATCCACGTGACAGGAAGCGTGACACTACTGCTGCAGCTCGGGAGGAAAGCGCACGTGCATGCCCCCACACTAGACGAGGCCTGACTCCCCTGGGGAGACTCAGAAGCACCCCAAGATCCATGGCAACACTGGAGAGGAATCCTCAGGTTCCGGCCCCGACTCCACACAAGGACTGAGGCCCCGGGATGGACGGGAGAGGAATCCCGAGAGGTCCCCTAGCAACTCGCATGGGGACTGGCCTTTCCTGAGGCCACCAGAGCGGGTCCCTGAGGTCCCCGTCGTAACTCGAGAAGACCTGCCGCAACTCGAGAAAATCCAGGAGGTTCTCCCCTCCAGGCGAGATGAGGCCCATTTCCGCTGAGGCGTCTCGAGGCTGATCACACCTCCCCTCTGGAACTTCGAAAGGGTCCTTCACACCCTTGGTGCAAATCAAGAAGTTCCCCGACCTAGCCGTCTCCACTCGAGAGGAATCACGAGGGTCCCGCCCACATCCAGAGGAGCCCCGTTTCCGCCTCGTAGCTCGAGATGAGGGATCCTTTCCCTGCTTCGTCGGGAAAGAGTTCCCGGCGTTCCCGTCGCATCTCAAGAGGAGGCCCTCTCAACAGGAACGGCGAGAGGAACTCCAGGGTCGTGCCACCATTCCAAGAGTCCCCCAGATGTCTCAGTCCATTCCAGAGGAACCTCTTTTCCCTTCACCGGCTCGTCTTTCACGCCGAGGATCGACTCACACCAAGGTGGCACGTGGCACAGCCCTGTGGGAAAGCCTCGTGGGAAAGCCTCGAGGGACAGCCTCGAGGGAAAGCCACAGATCCCTTGATCCACGTGACAGGAAGCGTGACACTACTGCTGCAGCTCGGGAGGAAAGCGCACGTGCATGCCCCCACTCGAGACGAGGCCTGACCCCCCCTGGGGAGACTCAGAAGCACCCCAAGATCCATGGCAACACTGGAGAGGAATCCTCAGGTTCCGGCCCCGACTCCACACAAGGACTGAGGCCCCGGCATGGACGGGAGAGGAATCCCGAGAGGTCCCCTAGCAACTCGCATGGGGACTGGCCTTTCCTGAGGCCACCAGAGCGGGTCCCTGAGGTCCCCGTCGTAACTCGAGAAGACCTGCCGCAACTCGAGAAAATCCAGGAGGTTCTCCCCTCCAGGCGAGATGAGGCCCATTTCCGCTGAGGCGTCTCGAGGCTGATCACACCTCCCCTCTGGAACTTCGAAAGGGTCCTTCACACCCTTGGTGCAAATCAAGAAGTTCCCCGACATACCCGTCTCCACTCGAGAGGAATCACGAGGGTCCCGCCCACATTCAGAGGAGCCCCGTTTCCGCCTCGTAGCTCGAGATGAGGGATCCTTTCCCTGCTTCGTCGGGAAAGAGTTCCCGGCCTTCCCGTCGCATCTCAAGAGGAGGCCATCTCTACAGTAACGGCGAGAGGAACTCCAGGGTCGTGCCACCATTCCAAGAGTCCCCCAGATGTCTCAGTCCATTCCAGAGGAACCTCTTTTGCCTTCACCGGCTCGTCTTTCACGCCGAGGATCGACTCACACCAAGGTGGCACCTGGCACAGCCCTGTGGGAAAGCCTCGTGGGAAAGCCTCGAGGGACAGCCTCGAGGGAAATCCACAGATCCCTTGATCCACGTGACAGGAAGCGTGACACTACTGCTGCAGCTCGGGAGGAAAGCGCACGTGCATGCCCCCACTCGAGACGAGGCCTGACTCCCCTGGGGAGACTCAGAAGCACCCCAAGATCCATGGCAACACTGGAGAGGAATCCTCAGGTTCCGGCCCCGACTCCACACAAGGACTGAGGCCCCGGCATGGACGGGAGAGGAATCCCGAGAGGTCCCCTAGCAACTCGCATGGGGACTGGCCTTTCCTGAGGCCACCAGAGCGGGTCCCTGAGGTCCCCGTCGTAA
This sequence comes from Budorcas taxicolor, assembly GCF_023091745.1. Taxonomy (NCBI): domain Eukaryota; kingdom Metazoa; phylum Chordata; class Mammalia; order Artiodactyla; family Bovidae; genus Budorcas; species Budorcas taxicolor. Next base: position 1,766,364 of record NW_026292589.1, read on the forward strand.
CTCGAGAAGACCTGCCGCAACTCGAGAAAATCCAGGAGGTTCTCCCCTCCAGGCGAGATGAGGCCCATTTCTGCTGAGGCGTCTCGAGGCTGATCACACCTCACCTCTGGAACTTTGAAAGGCTCCTTCACACCCTTGGTGCAAATCAAGAAGTTCCCCGACATACCCGTCTCCACTCGAGAGGAATCACGAGGGTCCCGCCCACATCCAGAGGAGCCCCGTTTCCGCCTCGTAGCTCGAGATGAGGGATCCTTTCCCTGCTTCGTCGGGAAAGAGTTCCCGGCGTTCCCGTCGCATCTCAAGAGGAGGCCCTCTCAACAGGAACGGCGAGAGGAACTCCAGGGTCGTGCCACCATTCCAAGAGTCCCCCAGATATCTCAGTCCATTCCAGAGGAACCTCTTTTCCCTTCACCGGCTCGTCTTTCACGCCGAGGATCGACTCACACCAAGGTGGCACGTGGCACAGCCCTGTGGGAAAGCCTCGTGGGAAAGCCTCGAGGGACAGCCTCGAGGGAAAGCCACAGATCCCTTGATCCACGTGACAGGAAGCGTGACACTACTGCTGCAGCTCGGGAGGAAAGCGCACGTGCATGCCCCCACTCGAGACGAGGCCTGACTCCCCTGGGGAGACTCAGAAGCACCCCAAGATCCATGGCAACACTGGAGAGGAATCCTCAGGTTCCGGCCCCGACTCCACACAAGGACTGAGGCCCCGGCATGGACGGGAGAGGAATCCCGAGAGGTCCCCTAGCAACTCGCATGGGGACTGGCCTTTCCTGAGGCCACCAGAGCGGGTAACTGAGGTCCCCGTCGTAACTCGAGAAGACCTGCCGCAACTCGAGAAAATCCAGGAGGTTCTCCCCTCCAGGCGAGATGAGGCCCATTTCCGCTGAGGCGTCTCGAGGCTGATCACACCTCCCCTCTGGAACTTCGAAAGGGTCCTTCACACCCTTGGTGCAAATCAAGAAGTTCCCCGACCTAGCCGTCTCCACTCGAGAGGAATCACGAGGGTCCCGCCCACATCCAGAGGAGCCCCGTTTCCGCCTCGTAGCTCGAGATGAGGGATCCTTTCCCTGCTTCGTCGGGAAAGAGTTCCCGGCGTTCCCGTCGCATCTCAAGAGGAGGCCCTCTCAACAGGAACGGCGAGAGGAACTCCAGGGTCGTGCCACCATTCCAAGAGTCCCCCAGATGTCTCAGTCCATTCCAGAGGAACCTCTTTTCCCTTCACCGGCTCGTCTTTCACGCCGAGGATCGACTCACACCAAGGTGGCACGTGGCACAGCCCTGTGGGAAAGCCTCGTGGGAAAGCCTCGAGGGACAGCCTCGAGGGAAAGCCACAGATCCCTTGATCCACGTGACAGGAAGCGTGACACTACTGCTGCAGCTCGGGAGGAAAGCGCACGTGCATGCCCCCACTCGAGACGAGGCCTGACTCCCCTGGGGAGACTCAGAAGCACCCCAAGATCCATGGCAACACTGGAGAGGAATCCTCAGGTTCCGGCCCCGACTCCACACAAGGACTGAGGCCCCGGCATGGACGGGAGAGGAATCCCGAGAGGTCCCCTAGCAACTCGCATGGGGACTGGCCTTTCCTGAGGCCACCAGAGCGGGTCCCTGAGGTCCCCGTCGTAACTCGAGAAGACCTGCCGCAACTCGAGAAAATCCAAGAGGTTCTCCCCTCCAGGCGAGATGAGGCCCATTTCCGCTGAGGCGTCTCGAGGCTGATCACACCTCCCCTCTGGAACTTCGAAAGGGTCCTTCACACCCTTGGTGCAAATCAAGAAGTTCGCCGACATACCCGTCTCCACTCGAGAGGAATCACGAGGGTCCCGCCCACATGCAGAGTAGCCCCGTTTCCGCCTCGTAGCTCGAGATGAGGGATCCTTTCCCTGCTTCGTCGGGAAAGAGTTCCCGGCCTTCCCGTCGCATCTCAAGAGGAGGCCATCTCTACAGGAACGGTGAGAGGAACTCCAGGGTCGTGCCACCATTCCAAGAGTCCCCCAGATGTCTCAGTCCATTCCAGAGGAACCTCTTTTGCCTTCACCGGCTCGTCTTTCACGTCGAGGATCGACTCACACCAAGGTGGCACGTGGCACAGCCCTGTGGGAAAGCCTCGTGGGAAAGCCTCGAGGGACAGCCTCGAGGGACAGCCTCGAGGGAAAGCCACAGATCCCTTGATCCACGTGACAGGAAGCGTGACACTACTGCTGCAGCTCGGGAGGAAAGCGCACGTGCATGCCCCCACACTAGACGAGGCCTGACTCCCCTGGGGAGACTCAGAAGCACCCCAAGATCCATGGCAACACTGGAGAGGAATCCTCAGGTTCCGGCCCCGACTCCACACAAGGACTGAGGCCCCGGGATGGACGGGAGAGGAATCCCGAGAGGTCCCCTAGCAACTCGCATGGGGACTGGCCTTTCCTGAGGCCACCAGAGCGGGTCCCTGAGGTCCCCGTCGTAACTCGAGAAGACCTGCCGCAACTCGAGAAAATCCAGGAGGTTCTCCCCTCCAGGCGAGATGAGGCCCATTTCTGCTGAGGCGTCTCGAGGCTGATCACACCTCACCTCTGGAACTTCGAAAGGCTCCTTCACACCCTTGGTGCAAATCAAGAAGTTCCCCGACATACCCGTCTCCACTCGAGAGGAATCACGAGGGTCCCGCCCACATTCAGAGGAGCCCCGTTTCCGCCTCGTAGCTCGAGATGAGGGATCCTTTCCCTGCTTCGTCGGGAAAGAGTTCCCGGCCTTCCCGTCGCATCTCAAGAGGAGGCCCTCTCAACAGGAACTGCGAGAGGAACTCCAGGGTCGTGCCACCATTCCAAGAGTCCCCCAGATGTCTCAGTCCATTCCAGAGGAACCTCTTTTGCCTTCACCGGCTCGTCTTTCACGCCGAGGATCGACTCACACCAAGGTGGCACGTGGCACAGCCCTGTGGGAAAGCCTCGTGGGAAAGCCTCAAGGGACAGCCTCGAGGGAAAGCCACAGATCCCTTGATCCACGTGACAGGAAGCGTGACACTACTGCTGCAGCTCGGGAGGAAAGCGCACGTGCATGCCCCCACACTAGACGAGGCCTGACTCCCCTGGGGAGACTCAGAAGCACCCCAAGATCCATGGCAACACTGGAGAGGAATCCTCAGGTTCCGGCCCCGACTCCACACAAGGACTGAGGCCCCGGGATGGACGGGAGAGGAATCCCGAGAGGTCCCCTAGCAACTCGCATGGGGACTGGCCTTTCCTGAGGCCACCAGAGCGGGTCCCTGAGGTCCCCGTCGTAACTCGAGAAGACCTGCCGCAACTCGAGAAAATCCAGGAGGTTCTCCCCTCCAGGCGAGATGAGGCCCATTTCCGCTGAGGCGTCTCGAGGCTGATCACACCTCCCCTCTGGAACTTCGAAAGGGTCCTTCACACCCTTGGTGCAAATCAAGAAGTTCCCCGACCTAGCCGTCTCCACTCGAGAGGAATCACGAGGGTCCCGCCCAAATCCAGAGGAGCCCCGTTTCCGCCTCGTAGCTCGAGATGAGGGATCCTTTCCCTGCTTCGTCGGGAAAGAGTTCCCGGCGTTCCCGTCGCATCTCAAGAGGAGGCCCTCTCAACAGGAACGGCGAGAGGAACTCCAGGGTCGTGCCACCATTCCAAGAGTCCCCCAGATGTCTCAGTCCATTCCAGAGGAACCTCTTTTCCCTTCACCGGCTCGTCTTTCACGCCGAGGATCGACTCACACCAAGGTGGCACGTGGCACAGCCCTGTGGAAAAGCCTCGTGGGAAAGCCTCGAGGGACAGCCTCGAGGGAAAGCCACAGATCCCTTGATCCACGTGACAGGAAGCGTGACACTACTGCTGCAGCTCGGGAGGAAAGCGCACGTGCATGCCCCCACTCGAGACGAGGCCTGACTCCCCTGGGGAGATTCAGAAGCACCCCAAGATCCATGGCAACACTGGAGAGGAATCCTCAGGTTCCGGCCCCGACTCCACACAAGGACTGAGGCCCCGGCATGGACGGGAGAGGAATCCCGAGAGGTCCCCTAGCAACTCGCATGGGGACTGGCCTTTCCTGAGGCCACCAGAGCGGGTCCCTGAGGTCCCCGTCGTAACTCGAGAAGACCTGCCGCAACTCGAGAAAATCCAGGAGGTTCTCCCCTCCAGGCGAGATGAGGCCCATTTCCGCTGAGGCGTCTCGAGGCTGATCACACCTCACCTCTGGAACTTCGAAAGGGTCCTTCACACCCTTGGTGCAAATCAAGAAGTTCCCCGACATACCCGTCTCCACTCGAGAGGAATCAGGAGGGTCCCGCCCACATTCAGAGGAGCCCCGTTTCCGCCTCGTAGCTCGAGATGAGGGATCCTTTCCCTGCTTCGTCGGGAAAGAGTTCCCGGTCTTCCCGTCGCATCTCAAGAGGAGGCCCTCTCTACAGTAACGGCGAGAGGAACTCCAGGGTCGTGCCACCATTCCAAGAGTCCCCCAGATGTCTCAGTCCATTCCAGAGGAACCTCTTTTCCCTTCACCGGCTCGTCTTTCACGCCGAGGATCGACTCACACCAAGGTGGCACGTGGCACAGCCCTGTGGGAAAGCCTCGTGGGAAAGCCTCGAGGGACAGCCTCGAGGGAAAGCCACAGATCCCTTGATCCACGTGACAGGAAGCGTGACACTACTGCTGCAGCTCGGGAGGAAAGCGCACGTGCATGCCCCCACTCGAGACGAGGCCTGACCCCCCCTGGGGAGACTCAGAAGCACCCCAAGATCCATGGCAACACTGGAGAGGAATCCTCAGGTTCCGGCCCCGACTCCACACAAGGACTGAGGCCCCGGCATGGACGGGAGAGGAATCCCGAGAGGTCCCCTAGCAACTCGCATGGGGACTGGCCTTTCCTGAGGCCACCAGAGCGGGTCCCTGAGGTCCCCGTCGTAACTCGAGAAGACCTGCCGCAACTCGAGAAAATCCAGGAGGTTCTCCCCTCCAGGCGAGATGAGGCCCATTTCCGCTGAGGCGTCTCGAGGCTGATCACACCTCCCCTCTGGAACTTCGAAAGGGTCCTTCACACCCTTGGTGCAAATCAAGAAGTTCCCCGACATACCCGTCTCCACTCGAGAGGAATCACGAGGGTCCCGCCCACATTCAGAGGAGCCCCGTTTCCGCCTCGTAGCTCGAGATGAGGGATCCTTTCCCTGCTTCGTCGGGAAAGAGTTCCCGGCCTTCCCGTCGCATCTCAAGAGGAGGCCATCTCTACAGTAACGGCGAGAGGAACTCCAGGGTCGTGCCACCATTCCAAGAGTCCCCCAGATGTCTCAGTCCATTCCAGAGGAACCTCTTTTGCCTTCACCGGCTCGTCTTTCACGCCGAGGATCGACTCACACCAAGGTGGCACCTGGCACAGCCCTGTGGGAAAGCCTCGTGGGAAAGCCTCGAGGGACAGCCTCGAGGGAAAGCCACAGATCCCTTGATCCACGTGACAGGAAGCGTGACACTACTGCTGCAGCTCGGGAGGAAAGCGCACGTGCATGCCCCCACTCGAGACGAGGCCTGACTCCCCTGGGGAGACTCAGAAGCACCCCAAGATCCATGGCAACACTGGAGAGGAATCCTCAGGTTCCGGCCCCGACTCCACACAAGGACTGAGGCCCCGGCATGGACGGGAGAGGAATCCCGAGAGGTCCCCTAGCAACTCGCATGGGGACTGGCCTTTCCTGAGGCCACCAGAGCGGGTCCCTGAGGTCCCCGTCGTAACTCGAGAAGACCTGCCGCAACTCGAGAAAATCCAGGAGGTTCTCCCCTCCAGGCGAGATGAGGCCCATTTCTGCTGAGGCGTCTCGAGGCTGATCACACCTCACCTCTGGAACTTTGAAAGGCTCCTTCACACCCTTGGTGCAAATCAAGAAGTTCCCCGACATACCCGTCTCCACTCGAGAGGAATCACGAGGGTCCCGCCCACATCCAGAGGAGCCCCGTTTCCGCCTCGTAGCTCGAGATGAGGGATCCTTTCCCTGCTTCGTCGGGAAAGAGTTCCCGGCGTTCCCGTCGCATCTCAAGAGGAGGCCCTCTCTACAGGAACGGCGAGAGGAACTCCAGGGTCGTGCCACCATTCCAAGAGTCCCCCAGATATCTCAGTCCATTCCAGAGGAACCTCTTTTCCCTTCACCGGCTCGTCTTTCACGCCGAGGATCGACTCACACCAAGGTGGCACGTGGCACAGCCCTGTGGGAAAGCCTCGTGGGAAAGCCTCGAGGGACAGCCTCGAGGGAAAGCCACAGATCCCTTGATCCACGTGACAGGAAGCGTGACACTACTGCTGCAGCTCGGGAGGAAAGCGCACGTGCATGCCCCCACTCGAGACGAGGCCTGACTCCCCTGGGGAGACTCAGAAGCACCCCAAGATCCATGGCAACACTGGAGAGGAATCCTCAGGTTCCGGCCCCGACTCCACACAAGGACTGAGGCCCCGGCATGGACGGGAGAGGAATCCCGAGAGGTCCCCTAGCAACTCGCATGGGGACTGGCCTTTCCTGAGGCCACCAGAGCGGGTAACTGAGGTCCCCGTCGTAACTCGAGAAGACCTGCCGCAACTCGAGAAAATCCAGGAGGTTCTCCCCTCCAGGCGAGATGAGGCCCATTTCCGCTGAGGCGTCTCGAGGCTGATCACACCTCCCCTCTGGAACTTCGAAAGGGTCCTTCACACCCTTGGTGCAAATCAAGAAGTTCCCCGACCTAGCCGTCTCCACTCGAGAGGAATCACGAGGGTCCCGCCCACATCCAGAGGAGCCCCGTTTCCGCCTCGTAGCTCGAGATGAGGGATCCTTTCCCTGCTTCGTCGGGAAAGAGTTCCCGGCGTTCCCGTCGCATCTCAAGAGGAGGCCCTCTCAACAGGAACGGCGAGAGGAACTCCAGGGTCGTGCCACCATTCCAAGAGTCCCCCAGATGTCTCAGTCCATTCCAGAGGAACCTCTTTTCCCTTCACCGGCTCGTCTTTCACGCCGAGGATCGACTCACACCAAGGTGGCACGTGGCACAGCCCTGTGGGAAAGCCTCGTGGGAAAGCCTCGAGGGACAGCCTCGAGGGAAAGCCACAGATCCCTTGATCCACGTGACAGGAAGCGTGACACTACTGCTGCAGCTCGGGAGGAAAGCGCACGTGCATGCCCCCACTCGAGACGAGGCCTGACTCCCCTGGGGAGACTCAGAAGCACCCCAAGATCCATGGCAACACTGGAGAGGAATCCTCAGGTTCCGGCCCCGACTCCACACAAGGACTGAGGCCCCGGCATGGACGGGAGAGGAATCCCGAGAGGTCCCCTAGCAACTCGCATGGGGACTGGCCTTTCCTGAGGCCACCAGAGCGGGTCCCTGAGGTCCCCGTCGTAACTCGAGAAGACCTGCCGCAACTCGAGAAAATCCAAGAGGTTCTCCCCTCCAGGCGAGATGAGGCCCATTTCCGCTGAGGCGTCTCGAGGCTGATCACACCTCCCCTCTGGAACTTCGAAAGGGTCCTTCACACCCTTGGTGCAAATCAAGAAGTTCCCCGACCTAGCCGTCTCCACTCGAGAGGAATCACGAGGGTCCCGCCCACATCCAGAGGAGCCCCGTTTCCGCCTCGTAGCTCGAGATGAGGGATCCTTTCCCTGCTTCGTCGGGAAAGAGTTCCCGGCGTTCCCGTCGCATCTCAAGAGGAGGCCCTCTCAACAGGAACGGCGAGAGGAACTCCAGGGTCGTGACACCATTCCAAGAGTCCCCCAGATGTCTCAGTCCATTCCAGAGGAACCTCTTTTCCCTTCACCGGCTCGTCTTTCACGCCGAGGATCGACTCACACCAAGGTGGCACGTGGCACAGCCCTGTGGAAAAGCCTCGTGGGAAAGCCTCGAGGGACAGCCTCGAGGGAAAGCCACAGATCCCTTGATCCACGTGACAGGAAGCGTGACACTACTGCTGCAGCTCGGGAGGAAAGCGCACGTGCATGCCCCCACTCGAGACGAGGCCTGACCCCCCCTGGGGAGACTCAGAAGCACCCCAAGATCCATGGCAACACTGGAGAGGAATCCTCAGGTTCCGGCCCCGACTCCACACAAGGACTGAGGCCCCGGCATGGACGGGAGAGGAATCCCGAGAGGTCCCCTAGCAACTCGCATGGGGACTGGCCTTTCCTGAGGCCACCAGAGCGGGTCCCTGAGGTCCCCGTCGTAACTCGAGAAGACCTGCCGCAACTCGAGAAAATCCAGGAGGTTCTCCCCTCCAGGCGAGATGAGGCCCATTTCCGCTGAGGCGTCTCGAGGCTGATCACACCTCCCCTCTGGAACTTCGAAAGGGTCCTTCACACCCTTGGTGCAAATCAAGAAGTTCCCCGACATACCCGTCTCCACTCGAGAGGAATCACGAGGGTCCCGCCCACATTCAGAGGAGCCCCGTTTCCGCCTCGTAGCTCGAGATGAGGGATCCTTTCCCTGCTTCGTCGGGAAAGAGTTCCCGGCCTTCCCGTCGCATCTCAAGAGGAGGCCATCTCTACAGTAACGGCGAGAGGAACTCCAGGGTCGTGCCACCATTCCAAGAGTCCCCCAGATGTCTCAGTCCATTCCAGAGGAACCTCTTTTCCCTTCACCGGCTCGTCTTTCACGCCGAGGATCGACTCACACCAAGGTGGCACGTGGCACAGCCCTGTGGAAAAGCCTCGTGGGAAAGCCTCGAGGGACAGCCTCGAGGGAAAGCCACAGATCCCTTGATCCACGTGACAGGAAGCGTGACACTACTGCTGCAGCTCGGGAGGAAAGCGCACGTGCATGCCCCCACTCGAGACGAGGCCTGACTCCCCTGGGGAGACTCAGAAGCACCCCAAGATCCATGGCAACACTGGAGAGGAATCCTCAGGTTCCGGCCCCGACTCCACACAAGGACTGAGGCCCCGGCATGGACGGGAGAGGAATCCCGAGAGGTCCCCTAGCAACTCGCATGGGGACTGGCCTTTCCTGAGGCCACCAGAGCGGGTCCCTGAGGTCCCCGTCGTAACTCGAGAAGACCTGCCGCAACTCGAGAAAATCCAGGAGGTTCTCCCCTCCAGGCGAGATGAGGCCCATTTCCGCTGAGGCGTCTCGAGGCTGATCACACCTCACCTCTGGAACTTCGAAAGGGTCCTTCACACCCTTGGTGCAAATCAAGAAGTTCCCCGACATACCCGTCTCCACTCGAGAGGAATCAGGAGGGTCCCGCCCACATTCAGAGGAGCCCCGTTTCCGCCTCGTAGCTCGAGATGAGGGATCCTTTCCCTGCTTCGTCGGGAAAGAGTTCCCGGTCTTCCCGTCGCATCTCAAGAGGAGGCCCTCTCTACAGTAACGGCGAGAGGAACTCCAGGGTCGTGCCACCATTCCAAGAGTCCCCCAGATGTCTCAGTCCATTCCAGAGGAACCTCTTTTCCCTTCACCGGCTCGTCTTTCACGCCGAGGATCGACTCACACCAAGGTGGCACGTGGCACAGCCCTGTGGGAAAGCCTCGTGGGAAAGCCTCGAGGGACAGCCTCGAGGGAAAGCCACAGATCCCTTGATCCACGTGACAGGAAGCGTGACACTACTGCTGCAGCTCGGGAGGAAAGCGCACGTGCATGCCCCCACTCGAGACGAGGCCTGACCCCCCCTGGGGAGACTCAGAAGCACCCCAAGATCCATGGCAACACTGGAGAGGAATCCTCAGGTTCCGGCCCCGACTCCACACAAGGACTGAGGCCCCGGCATGGACGGGAGAGGAATCCCGAGAGGTCCCCTAGCAACTCGCATGGGGACTGGCCTTTCCTGAGGCCACCAGAGCGGGTCCCTGAGGTCCCCGTCGTAACTCGAGAAGACCTGCCGCAACTCGAGAAAATCCAGGAGGTTCTCCCCTCCAGGCGAGATGAGGCCCATTTCCGCTGAGGCGTCTCGAGGCTGATCACACCTCCCCTCTGGAACTTCGAAAGGGTCCTTCACACCCTTGGTGCAAATCAAGAAGTTCCCCGACATACCCGTCTCCACTCGAGAGGAATCACGAGGGTCCCGCCCACATTCAGAGGAGCCCCGTTTCCGCCTCGTAGCTCGAGATGAGGGATCCTTTCCCTGCTTCGTCGGGAAAGAGTTCCCGGCCTTCCCGTCGCATCTCAAGAGGAGGCCATCTCTACAGTAACGGCGAGAGGAACTCCAGGGTCGTGCCACCATTCCAAGAGTCCCCCAGATGTCTCAGTCCATTCCAGAGGAACCTCTTTTGCCTTCACCGGCTCGTCTTTCACGCCGAGGATCGACTCACACCAAGGTGGCACCTGGCACAGCCCTGTGGGAAAGCCTCGTGGGAAAGCCTCGAGGGACAGCCTCGAGGGAAAGCCACAGATCCCTTGATCCACGTGACAGGAAGCGTGACACTACTGCTGCAGCTCGGGAGGAAAGCGCACGTGCATGCCCCCACTCGAGACGAGGCCTGACTCCCCTGGGGAGACTCAGAAGCACCCCAAGATCCATGGCAACACTGGAGAGGAATCCTCAGGTTCCGGCCCCGACTCCACACAAGGACTGAGGCCCCGGCATGGACGGGAGAGGAATCCCGAGAGGTCCCCTAGCAACTCGCATGGGGACTGGCCTTTCCTGAGGCCACCAGAGCGGGTCCCTGAGGTCCCCGTCGTAACTCGAGAAGACCTGCCGCAACTCGAGAAAATCCAAGAGGTTCTCCCCTCCAGGCGAGATGAGGCCCATTTCCGCTGAGGCGTCTCGAGGCTGATCACACCTCCCCTCTGGAACTTCGAAAGGGTCCTTCACACCCTTGGTGCAAATCAAGAAGTTCGCCGACATACCCGTCTCCACTCGAGAGGAATCACGAGGGTCCCGCCCACATGCAGAGTAGCCCCGTTTCCGCCTCGTAGCTCGAGATGAGGGATCCTTTCCCTGCTTCGTCGGGAAAGAGTTCCCGGCCTTCCCGTCGCATCTCAAGAGGAGGCCATCTCTACAGGAACGGTGAGAGGAACTCCAGGGTCGTGCCACCATTCCAAGAGTCCCCCAGATGTCTCAGTCCATTCCAGAGGAACCTCTTTTGCCTTCACCGGCTCGTCTTTCACGTCGAGGATCGACTCACACCAAGGTGGCACGTGGCACAGCCCTGTGGGAAAGCCTCGTGGGAAAGCCTCGAGGGACAGCCTCGAGGGACAGCCTCGAGGGAAAGCCACAGATCCCTTGATCCACGTGACAGGAAGCGTGACACTACTGCTGCAGCTCGGGAGGAAAGCGCACGTGCATGCCCCCACACTAGACGAGGCCTGACTCCCCTGGGGAGACTCAGAAGCACCCCAAGATCCATGGCAACACTGGAGAGGAATCCTCAGGTTCCGGCCCCGACTCCACACAAGGACTGAGGCCCCGGGATGGACGGGAGAGGAATCCCGAGAGGTCCCCTAGCAACTCGCATGGGGACTGGCCTTTCCTGAGGCCACCAGAGCGGGTCCCTGAGGTCCCCGTCGTAACTCGAGAAGACCTGCCGCAACTCGAGAAAATCCAGGAGGTTCTCCCCTCCAGGCGAGATGAGGCCCATTTCTGCTGAGGCGTCTCGAGGCTGATCACACCTCACCTCTGGAACTTCGAAAGGCTCCTTCACACCCTTGGTGCAAATCAAGAAGTTCCCCGACATACCCGTCTCCACTCGAGAGGAATCACGAGGGTCCCGCCCACATTCAGAGGAGCCCCGTTTCCGCCTCGTAGCTCGAGATGAGGGATCCTTTCCCTGCTTCGTCGGGAAAGAGTTCCCGGCCTTCCCGTCGCATCTCAAGAGGAGGCCCTCTCAACAGGAACTGCGAGAGGAACTCCAGGGTCGTGCCACCATTCCAAGAGTCCCCCAGATGTCTCAGTCCATTCCAGAGGAACCTCTTTTGCCTTCACCGGCTCGTCTTTCACGCCGAGGATCGACTCACACCAAGGTGGCACCTGGCACAGCCCTGTGGGAAAGCCTCGTGGGAAAGCCTCGAGGGACAGCCTCGAGGGAAAGCCACAGATCCCTTGATCCACGTGACAGGAAGCGTGACACTACTGCTGCAGCTCGGGAGGAAAGCGCACGTGCATGCCCCCACTCGAGACGAGGCCTGACTCCCCTGGGGAGACTCAGAAGCACCCCAAGATCCATGGCAACACTGGAGAGGAATCCTCAGGTTCCGGCCCCGACTCCACACAAGGACTGAGGCCCCGGCATGGACGGGAGAGGAATCCCGAGAGGTCCCCTAGCAACTCGCATGGGGACTGGCCTTTCCTGAGGCCACCAGAGCGGGTCCCTGAGGTCCCCGTCGTAACTCGAGAAGACCTGCCGCAACTCGAGAAAATCCAGGAGGTTCTCCCCTCCAGGCGAGATGAGGCCCATTTCCGCTGAGGCGTCTCGAGGCTGATCACACCTCACCTCTGGAACTTCGAAAGGGTCCTTCACACCCTTGGTGCAAATCAAGAAGTTCCCCGACATACCCGTCTCCACTCGAGAGGAATCAGGAGGGTCCCGCCCACATTCAGAGGAGCCCCGTTTCCGCCTCGTAGCTCGAGATGAGGGATCCTTTCCCTGCTTCGTCGGGAAAGAGTTCCCGGTCTTCCCGTCGCATCTCAAGAGGAGGCCCTCTCTACAGTAACGGCGAGAGGAACTCCAGGGTCGTGCCACCATTCCAAGAGTCCCCCAGATGTCTCAGTCCATTCCAGAGGAACCTCTTTTCCCTTCACCGGCTCGTCTTTCACGCCGAGGATCGACTCACACCAAGGTGGCACGTGGCACAGCCCTGTGGGAAAGCCTCGTGGGAAAGCCTCGAGGGACAGCCTCGAGGGAAAGCCACAGATCCCTTGATCCACGTGACAGGAAGCGTGACACTACTGCTGCAGCTCGGGAGGAAAGCGCACGTGCATGCCCCCACTCGAGACGAGGCCTGACCCCCCCTGGGGAGACTCAGAAGCACCCCAAGATCCATGGCAACACTGGAGAGGAATCCTCAGGTTCCGGCCCCGACTCCACACAAGGACTGAGGCCCCGGCATGGACGGGAGAGGAATCCCGAGAGGTCCCCTAGCAACTCGCATGGGGACTGGCCTTTCCTGAGGCCACCAGAGCGGGTCCCTGAGGTCCCCGTCGTAACTCGAGAAGACCTGCCGCAACTCGAGAAAATCCAGGAGGTTCTCCCCTCCAGGCGAGATGAGGCCCATTTCCGCTGAGGCGTCTCGAGGCTGATCACACCTCCCCTCTGGAACTTCGAAAGGGTCCTTCACACCCTTGGTGCAAATCAAGAAGTTCCCCGACATACCCGTCTCCACTCGAGAGGAATCACGAGGGTCCCGCCCACATTCAGAGGAGCCCCGTTTCCGCCTCGTAGCTCGAGATGAGGGATCCTTTCCCTGCTTCGTCGGGAAAGAGTTCCCGGCCTTCCCGTCGCATCTCAAGAGGAGGCCATCTCTACAGTAACGGCGAGAGGAACTCCAGGGTCGTGCCACCATTCCAAGAGTCCCCCAGATGTCTCAGTCCATTCCAGAGGAACCTCTTTTGCCTTCACCGGCTCGTCTTTCACGCCGAGGATCGACTCACACCAAGGTGGCACCTGGCACAGCCCTGTGGGAAAGCCTCGTGGGAAAGCCTCGAGGGACAGCCTCGAGGGAAAGCCACAGATCCCTTGATCCACGTGACAGGAAGCGTGACACTACTGCTGCAGCTCGGGAGGAAAGCGCACGTGCATGCCCCCACTCGAGACGAGGCCTGACTCCCCTGGGGAGACTCAGAAGCACCCCAAGATCCATGGCAACACTGGAGAGGAATCCTCAGGTTCCGGCCCCGACTCCACACAAGGACTGAGGCCCCGGCATGGACGGGAGAGGAATCCCGAGAGGTCCCCTAGCAACTCGCATGGGGACTGGCCTTTCCTGAGGCCACCAGAGCGGGTCCCTGAGGTCCCCGTCGTAACTCGAGAAGACCTGCCGCAACTCGAGAAAATCCAGGAGGTTCTCCCCTCCAGGCGAGATGAGGCCCATTTCTGCTGAGGCGTCTCGAGGCTGATCACACCTCACCTCTGGAACTTTGAAAGGCTCCTTCACACCCTTGGTGCAAATCAAGAAGTTCCCCGACATACCCGTCTCCACTCGAGAGGAATCACGAGGGTCCCGCCCACATCCAGAGGAGCCCCGTTTCCGCCTCGTAGCTCGAGATGAGGGATCCTTTCCCTGCTTCGTCGGGAAAGAGTTCCCGGCGTTCCCGTCGCATCTCAAGAGGAGGCCCTCTCAACAGGAACGGCGAGAGGAACTCCAGGGTCGTGCCACCATTCCAAGAGTCCCCCAGATATCTCAGTCCATTCCAGAGGAACCTCTTTTCCCTTCACCGGCTCGTCTTTCACGCCGAGGATCGACTCACACCAAGGTGGCACGTGGCACAGCCCTGTGGGAAAGCCTCGTGGGAAAGCCTCGAGGGACAGCCTCGAGGGAAAGCCACAGATCCCTTGATCCACGTGACAGGAAGCGTGACACTACTGCTGCAGCTCGGGAGGAAAGCGCACGTGCATGCCCCCACTCGAGACGAGGCCTGACTCCCCTGGGGAGACTCAGAAGCACCCCAAGATCCATGGCAACACTGGAGAGGAATCCTCAGGTTCCGGCCCCGACTCCACACAAGGACTGAGGCCCCGGCATGGACGGGAGAGGAATCCCGAGAGGTCCCCTAGCAACTCGCATGGGGACTGGCCTTTCCTGAGGCCACCAGAGCGGGTAACTGAGGTCCCCGTCGTAACTCGAGAAGACCTGCCGCAACTCGAGAAAATCCAGGAGGTTCTCCCCTCCAGGCGAGATGAGGCCCATTTCCGCTGAGGCGTCTCGAGGCTGATCACACCTCCCCTCTGGAACTTCGAAAGGGTCCTTCACACCCTTGGTGCAAATCAAGAAGTTCCCCGACCTAGCCGTCTCCACTCGAGAGGAATCACGAGGGTCCCGCCCACATCCAGAGGAGCCCCGTTTCCGCCTCGTAGCTCGAGATGAGGGATCCTTTCCCTGCTTCGTCGGGAAAGAGTTCCCGGCGTTCCCGTCGCATCTCAAGAGGAGGCCCTCTCAACAGGAACGGCGAGAGGAACTCCAGGGTCGTGCCACCATTCCAAGAGTCCCCCAGATGTCTCAGTCCATTCCAGAGGAACCTCTTTTCCCTTCACCGGCTCGTCTTTCACGCCGAGGATCGACTCACACCAAGGTGGCACGTGGCACAGCCCTGTGGAAAAGCCTCGTGGGAAAGCCTCGAGGGACAGCCTCGAGGGAAAGCCACAGATCCCTTGATCCACGTGACAGGAAGCGTGACACTACTGCTGCAGCTCGGGAGGAAAGCGCACGTGCATGCCCCCACTCGAGACGAGGCCTGACTCCCCTGGGGAGACTCAGAAGCACCCCAAGATCCATGGCAACACTGGAGAGGAATCCTCAGGTTCCGGCCCCGACTCCACACAAGGACTGAGGCCCCGGCATGGACGGGAGAGGAATCCCGAGAGGTCCCCTAGCAACTCGCATGGGGACTGGCCTTTCCTGAGGCCACCAGAGCGGGTCCCTGAGGTCCCCGTCGTAACTCGAGAAGACCTGCCGCAACTCGAGAAAATCCAGGAGGTTCTCCCCTCCAGGCGAGATGAGGCCCATTTCCGCTGAGGCGTCTCGAGGCTGATCACACCTCACCTCTGGAACTTCGAAAGGGTCCTTCACACCCTTGGTGCAAATCAAGAAGTTCCCCGACATACCCGTCTCCACTCGAGAGGAATCAGGAGGGTCCCGCCCACATTCAGAGGAGCCCCGTTTCCGCCTCGTAGCTCGAGATGAGGGATCCTTTCCCTGCTTCGTCGGGAAAGAGTTCCCGGTCTTCCCGTCGCATCTCAAGAGGAGGCCCTCTCTACAGTAACGGCGAGAGGAACTCCAGGGTCGTGCCACCATTCCAAGAGTCCCCCAGATGTCTCAGTCCATTCCAGAGGAACCTCTTTACCCTTCACCGGCTCGTCTTTCACGCCGAGGATCGACTCACACCAAGGTGGCACGTGGCACAGCCCTGTGGGAAAGCCTCGTGGGAAAGCCTCGAGGGACAGCCTCGAGGGAAAGCCACAGATCCCTTGATCCACGTGACAGGAAGCGTGACACTACTGCTGCAGCTCGGGAGGAAAGCGCACGTGCATGCCCCCACTCGAGACGAGGCCTGACCCCCCCTGGGGAGACTCAGAAGCACCCCAAGATCCATGGCAACACTGGAGAGGAATCCTCAGGTTCCGGCCCCGACTCCACACAAGGACTGAGGCCCCGGCATGGACGGGAGAGGAATCCCGAGAGGTCCCCTAGCAACTCGCATGGGGACTGGCCTTTCCTGAGGCCACCAGAGCGGGTCCCTGAGGTCCCCGTCGTAACTCGAGAAGACCTGCCGCAACTCGAGAAAATCCAGGAGGTTCTCCCCTCCAGGCGAGATGAGGCCCATTTCCGCTGAGGCGTCTCGAGGCTGATCACACCTCCCCTCTGGAACTTCGAAAGGGTCCTTCACACCCTTGGTGCAAATCAAGAAGTTCCCCGACATACCCGTCTCCACTCGAGAGGAATCACGAGGGTCCCGCCCACATTCAGAGGAGCCCCGTTTCCGCCTCGTAGCTCGAGATGAGGGATCCTTTCCCTGCTTCGTCGGGAAAGAGTTCCCGGCCTTCCCGTCGCATCTCAAGAGGAGGCCATCTCTACAGTAACGGCGAGAGGAACTCCAGGGTCGTGCCACCATTCCAAGAGTCCCCCAGATGTCTCAGTCCATTCCAGAGGAACCTCTTTTGCCTTCACCGGCTCGTCTTTCACGCCGAGGATCGACTCACACCAAGGTGGCACCTGGCACAGCCCTGTGGGAAAGCCTCGTGGGAAAGCCTCGAGGGACAGCCTCGAGGGAAAGCCACAGATCCCTTGATCCACGTGACAGGAAGCGTGACACTACTGCTGCAGCTCGGGAGGAAAGCGCACGTGCATGCCCCCACTCGAGACGAGGCCTGACTCCCCTGGGGAGACTCAGAAGCACCCCAAGATCCATGGCAACACTGGAGAGGAATCCTCAGGTTCCGGCCCCGACTCCACACAAGGACTGAGGCCCCGGCATGGACGGGAGAGGAATCCCGAGAGGTCCCCTAGCAACTCGCATGGGGACTGGCCTTTCCTGAGGCCACCAGAGCGGGTCCCTGAGGTCCCCGTCGTAACTCGAGAAGACCTGCCGCAACTCGAGAAAATCCAGGAGGTTCTCCCCTCCAGGCGAGATGAGGCCCATTTCTGCTGAGGCGTCTCGAGGCTGATCACACCTCACCTCTGGAACTTTGAAAGGCTCCTTCACACCCTTGGTGCAAATCAAGAAGTTCCCCGACATACCCGTCTCCACTCGAGAGGAATCACGAGGGTCCCGCCCACATCCAGAGGAGCCCCGTTTCCGCCTCGTAGCTCGAGATGAGGGATCCTTTCCCTGCTTCGTCGGGAAAGAGTTCCCGGCGTTCCCGTCGCATCTCAAGAGGAGGCCCTCTCAACAGGAACGGCGAGAGGAACTCCAGGGTCGTGCCACCATTCCAAGAGTCCCCCAGATATCTCAGTCCATTCCAGAGGAACCTCTTTTCCCTTCACCGGCTCGTCTTTCACGCCGAGGATCGACTCACACCAAGGTGGCACGTGGCACAGCCCTGTGGGAAAGCCTCGTGGGAAAGCCTCGAGGGACAGCCTCGAGGGAAAGCCACAGATCCCTTGATCCACGTGACAGGAAGCGTGACACTACTGCTGCAGCTCGGGAGGAAAGCGCACGTGCATGCCCCCACTCGAGACGAGGCCTGACTCCCCTGGGGAGACTCAGAAGCACCCCAAGATCCATGGCAACACTGGAGAGGAATCCTCAGGTTCCGGCCCCGACTCCACACAAGGACTGAGGCCCCGGCATGGACGGGAGAGGAATCCCGAGAGGTCCCCTAGCAACTCGCATGGGGACTGGCCTTTCCTGAGGCCACCAGAGCGGGTAACTGAGGTCCCCGTCGTAACTCGAGAACACCTGCCGCAACTCGAGAAAATCCAGGAGGTTCTCCCCTCCAGGCGAGATGAGGCCCATTTCCGCTGAGGCGTCTCGAGGCTGATCACACCTCACCTCTGGAACTTCGAAAGGGTCCTTCACACCCTTGGTGCAAATCAAGAAGTTCCCCGACATACCCGTCTCCACTCGAGAGGAATCACGAGGGTCCCGCCCACATCCAGAGGAGCCCCGTTTCCGCCTCGTAGCTCGAGATGAGGGATCCTTTCCCTGCTTCGTCGGGAAAGAGTTCACGGCCTTCCCGTCGCACCTCAAGAGGAGGCCCTCTCAACAGGAACGGCGAGAGGAACTCCAGGGTCGTGCCACCATTCCAAGAGTCCCCCAGATGTCTCAGTCCATTCCAGAGGAACCTCTTTTCCCTGCACCGGCTCGTCTTTCACGTCGAGGATCGACTCACACCAAGGTGGCACGTGGCACAGCCCTGTGGGAAAGCCTCGTGGGAAAGCCTCGAGGGACAGCCTCGAGGGAAAGCCACAGATCCCTTGATCCACGTGACAGGAAGCGTGACACTACTGCTGCAGCTCGGGAGGAAAGCGCACGTGCATGCCCCCACTCGAGACGAGGCCTGACTCCCCTGGGGAGACTCAGAAGCACCCCAAGATCCATGGCAACACTGGAGAGGAATCCTCAGGTTCCGGCCCCGACTCCACACAAGGACTGAGGCCCCGGCATGGACGGGAGAGGAATCCCGAGAGGTCCCCTAGCAACTCGCATGGGGACTGGCCTTTCCTGAGGCCACCAGAGCGGGTCCCTGAGGTCCCCGTCGTAACTCGAGAAGACCTGCCGCAACTCGAGAAAATCCAGGAGGTTCTCCCCTCCAGGCGAGATGAGGCCCATTTCTGCTGAGGCGTCTCGAGGCTGATCACACCTCACCTCTGGAACTTTGAAAGGCTCCTTCACACCCTTGGTGCAAATCAAGAAGTTCCCCGACATACCCGTCTCCACTCGAGAGGAATCACGAGGGTCCCGCCCACATCCAGAGGAGCCCCGTTTCCGCCTCGTAGCTCGAGATGAGGGATCCTTTCCCTGCTTCGTCGGGAAAGAGTTCCCGGCGTTCCCGTCGCATCTCAAGAGGAGGCCCTCTCAACAGGAACGGCGAGAGGAACTCCAGGGTCGTGCCACCATTCCAAGAGTCCCCCAGATATCTCAGTCCATTCCAGAGGAACCTCTTTTCCCTTCACCGGCTCGTCTTTCACGCCGAGGATCGACTCACACCAAGGTGGCACGTGGCACAGCCCTGTGGGAAAGCCTCGTGGGAAAGCCTCGAGGGACAGCCTCGAGGGAAAGCCACAGATCCCTTGATCCACGTGACAGGAAGCGTGACACTACTGCTGCAGCTCGGGAGGAAAGCGCACGTGCATGCCCCCACTCGAGACGAGGCCTGACTCCCCTGGGGAGACTCAGAAGCACCCTAAGATCCATGGCAACACTGGAGAGGAATCCTCAGGTTCCGGCCCCGACTCCACACAAGGACTGAGGCCCCGGCATGGACGGGAGAGGAATCCCGAGAGGTCCCCTAGCAACTCGCATGGGGACTGGCCTTTCCTGAGGCCACCAAAGCGGGTCCCTGAGGTCCCCGTCGTAACTCGAGAAGACCTGCCGCAACTCGAGAAAATCCAGGAGGTTCTCCCCTCCAGGCGATATGAGGCCCATTTCCGCTGAGGCGTCTCGAGGCTGATCACACCTCACCTCTGGAACTTCGAAAGGGTCCTTCACACCCTTGGTGCAAATCAAGAAGTTCCCCGACATACCCGTCTCCACTCGAGAGGAATCACGAGGGTCCCGCCCACATCCAGAGGAGCCCCGTTTCCGCCTCATAGCTCGAGATGAGGGATCCTTTCCCTGCTTCGTCGGGAAAGAGTTCACGGCCTTCCCGTCGCACCTCAAGAGGAGGCCCTCTCAACAGGAACGGCGAGAGGAACTCCAGGGTCGTGCCACCATTCCAAGAGTCCCCCAGATGTCTCAGTCCATTCCAGAGGAACCTCTTTTGCCTTCACCGGCTCGTCTTTCACGCCGAGGATCGACTCACACCAAGGTGGCACGTGGCACAGCCCTGTGGGAAAGCCTCGTGGGAAAGCCTCGAGGGACAGCCTCGAGGGAAAGCCACAGATCCCTTGATCCACGTGACAGGAAGCGTGACACTACTGCTGCAGCTCGGGAGGAAAGCGCACGTGCATGCCCCCACTCGAGACGAGGCCTGACTCCCCTGGGGAGACTCAGAAGCACCCCAAGATCCATGGCAACACTGGAGAGGAATCCTCAGGTTCCGGCCCCGACTCCACACAAGGACTGAGGCCCCGGCATGGACGGGAGAGGAATACCGAGAGGTCCCCTAGCAACTCGCATGGGGACTGGCCTTTCCTGAGGCCACCAGTGCGGGTCCCTGAGGTCCCCGTTGTAACTCGAGAAGACCTGCCGCAACTCGAGAAAATCCAGGAGGTTCTCCCCTCCAGGCGAGATGAGGCCCATTTCCGCTGAGGCGTCTCGAGGCTGATCACACCTCCCCTCTGGAACTACGAAAGGGTCCTTCACACCCTTGGTGCAAATCAAGAAGTTCCCCGACATACCCGTCTCCACTCGAGAGGAATCACGAGGGTCCCGCCCACATTCAGAGGAGCCCCGTTTCCTCCTCGTAGCTCGAGATGAGGGATCCTTTCCCTGCTTCGTCGGGAAAGAGTTCCCGGCGTTCCCGTCGCATCTCAAGAGGAGGCCCTCTCAACAGGAACGGCGAGAGGAACTCCAGGGTCGTGCCACCATTCCAAGAGTCCCCCAGATGTCTCAGTCCATTCCAGAGGAACCTCTTTTCCCTTCACCGGCTCGTCTTTCACGCCGAGGATCGACTCACACCAAGGTGGCACGTGGCACAGCCGTGTGGGAAAGCCTCGTGGGAAAGCTTCGAGGGACAGCCTCGAGGGAAAGCCACAGATCCCTTGATCCACGTGACAGGAAGCGTGACACTACTGCTGCAGCTCGGGAGGAAAGCGCACGTGCATGCCCCCACTCGAGACGAGTCCTGACTCCCCTGGGGAGACTCAGAAGCACCCCAAGATCCATGGCAACACTGGAGAGGAATCCTCAGGTTCCGGCCCCAACTCCACACAAGGACTGAGGCCCCGGCATGGACGGGAGAGGAATCCCGAGAGGTCCCCTAGCAACTCGCATGGGGACTGGCCTTTCCTGAGGCCACCAGAGCGGGTCCCTGAGGTCCCCGTCGTAACTCGAGAAGACCTGCCGCAACTCGAGAAAATCCAGGAGGTTCTCCCCTCCAGGCGAGATGAGGCCCATTTCCGCTGAGGCGTCTCGAGGCTGATCACACCTCCCCTCTGGAACTTCGAAAGGGTCCTTCACACCCTTGGTGCAAATCAAGAAGATCCCCGACATACCCGTCTCCACTCGAGAGGAATCAGGAGGGTCCCGCCCACATTCAGAGGAGCCCCGTTTCCGCCTCGTAGCTCGAGATGAGGGATCCTTTCCCTGCTTCGTCGGGAAAGATTTCCCGGCCTTCCCGTCGCATCTCAAGAGGAGGCCCTCTCTACAGTAACGGCGAGAGGAACTCCAGGGTCGTGCCACCATTCCAAGAGTCCCCCTTATGTCTCAGTCCATTCCAGAGGAACCTCTTTTCCCTTCACCGGCTCGTCTTTCACGCCGAGGATCGACTCACACCAAGGTGGCACGTGGCACAGCCGTGTGGGAAAGCCTCGTGGGAAAGCCTCGAGGGACAGCCTCGAGGGAAAGCCACAGATCCCTTGATCCACGTGACAGGAAGCGTGACACTACTGCTGCAGCTCGGGAGGAAAGCGCACGTGCATGCCCCCACTCGAGACGAGGCCTGACTCCCCTGGGGAGACTCAGAAGCACCCCAAGATCCATGGCAACACTGGAGAGGAATCCTCAGGTTCCGGCCCCGACTCCACACAAGGACTGAGGCCCCGGCATGGACGGGAGAGGAATCCCGAGAGGTCCCCTAGCAACTCGCATGGGGACTGGCCTTTCCTGAGGCCACCAGAGCGGGTCCCTGAGGTCCCCGTCGTAACTCGAGAAGACCTGTCGAAACTCGAGAAAATCCAGGAGGTTCTCCCCTCCAGGCGAGATGAGGCCCATTTCCGCTGAGGCGTCTCGAGGTTGATCACACCTCCCCTCTGGAACTTCGAAAGGGTCCTTCACACCCTTGGTGCAAATCAAGAAGTTCCCCGACATACCCGTCTGCACTCGAGAGGAATCACGAGGGTCCCGCCCACATCCAGAGGAGCCCCGTTTCCGCCTCATAGCTCGAGATGAGGGATCCTTTCCCTGCTTCGTCGGGAAAGAGTTCCCGGCCTTCCGGTCGCATCTCAAGAGGATGCCCTCTCTACAGTAACGGCGAGAGGAACTCCAGGGTCGTGCCACCATTCCAAGAGTCCCCCATATGTCTCAGTCCATTCCAGAGGAACCTCTTTTGCCTTCACCGGCTCGTCTTTCACGCCGAGGATCGACTCACACCAAGGTGGCACGTGGCACAGCCCTGTGGGAAAGCCTCGTGGGAAAGCCTCGAGGGACAGCCTCGAGGGAAAGCCACAGATCCCTTGATCCACGTGACAGGAAGCGTGACACTACTGCTGCATCTCGGGAGGAAAGCGCACGTGCATGCCCCCACTCGAGACGAGGCCTGACTCCTCTGGGGAGACTCAGAAGCACCCCAAGATCCATGGCAACACTGGAGAGGAATCCTCAGGTTCCGGCCCCGACTCCACACAAGGACTGAGGCCCCGGCATGGACGGGAGAGGAATCCCGAGAGGTCCCCTAGCAACTCGCATGGGGACTGGCCTTTCCTGAGGCCACCAGAGCGGGTCCCTGAGGTCCCAGTCGTAACTCGAGAAGACCTGCCGCAACTCGAGAAAATCCAGGAGGTTCTCCCCTCCAGGCGAGATGAGGCCCATTTCCGCTGAGGCGTCTCGAGGCTGATCACACCTCCCCTCTGGAACTTCGAAAGGGTCCTTCACACCCTTGGTGCAAATCAAGAAGTTCCCCGACATACCCGTCTCCACTCGAGAGGAATCACGAGGGTCCCGCCCACATCCAGAGGAGCCCCGTTTCCGCCTCGTAGCTCGAGATGAGGGATCCTTTCCCTGCTTCGTCGGGAAAGAGTTCCCGGCCTTCCCGTCGCATCTCAAGAGGAGGCCCTCTCTACAGGAACGGCGAGAGGAACTCCAGGGTCGTGCCACCATTCCAAGAGTCCCCCAGATGTCTCAGTCCATTCCAGAGGAACCTCTTTTCCCTTCACCGGCTCGTCTTTCACCCCGAGGATCGACTCACACCAAGGTGGCACGTGGCACAGCCCTGTGGGAAAGCCTCGTGGGAAAGCCTCGAGGGACAGCCTCGAGGGAAAGCCACAGATCCCTTGATCCACGTGACAGGAAGCGTGACACTACTGCTGCAGCTCGGGAGGAAAGCGCACGTGCATGCCCCCACTCGAGACGAGGCCTGACTCCCCTGGGGAGACTCAGAAGCACCCCAAGATCCATGGCAACACTGGAGAGGAATCCTCAGGTTCCGGCCCCGACTCCACACAAGGACTGAGGCCCCGGCATGGACGGGAGAGGAATCCCGAGAGGGCCCCTAGAAACTCGCATGGGGACTGGCCTTTCCTGAGGCCACCAGAGCGGGTCCCTGAGGTCCCCGTCGTAACTCGAGAAGACCTGCCGCAACTCGAGAAAATCCAGGAGGTTCTCCCCTCCAGGCGAGATGAGGCCCATTTCTGCTGAGGCGTCTCGAGGCTGATCACACCTCACCTCTGGAACTTTGAAAGGGTCCTTCACACCCTTGGTGCAAATCAAGAAGTTCCCCGACATACCCGTCTCCACTCGAGAGGAATCACGAGGGTCCCGCCCACATCCAGAGGAGCCCCGTTTCCGCCTCGTAGCTCGAGATGTGGGATCCTTTCCCTGCTTCGTCGGGAAAGAGTTCCCGGCGTTCCCTTCGCATCTCAAGAGGAGGCCCTCTCAACAGGAACGGCGAGAGGAACTCCAGGGTCGTGCCACCATTCCAAGAGTCCCGCAGATGTCTCAGTCCATTCCATAGGAACCTCTTTTCCCTTCACCGGCTCGTCTTTCACGCCGAGGATCGACTCACACCAAGGTGGCACAGCCCTGTGGGAAAGCCTCGTGGGAAAGCCTCGAGGGACAGCCTCGAGGGAAAGCCACAGATCCCTTGATCCACGTGAAAGGAAGCGTGACACTACTGCTGCAGCTCGGGAGGAAAGCGCACGTGCATGCCCCCACTCGAGACGAGGCCTGACTCCCCTGGGGAGACTCAGAAGCACCCCAAGATCCATGGCAACACTGGAGAGGAATCCTCAGGTTCCGGCCCCGACTCCACACAAGGACTGAGGCCCCGGCATGGACGGCAGAGGAATCCCGAGAGGTCCCCTAGCAACTCGCATGGGGACTGGCCTTTCCTGAGGCCACCAGAGCGGGTCCCTGAGGTCCCCGTCGTAACTCGAGAAGACCAGCCGCAACTCGAGAAAATCCAGGAGGTTCTCCCCTCCAGGCGAGATGAGGCCCATTTCCGCTGAGGCGTCTCGAGGCTGATCACACCTCACGTCTGGAACTTCGAAAGGGTCCTTCACACCCTTGGTGCAAATCAAGAAGTTCCCCGACCTAGCCGTCTCCACTCGAGAGGAATCACGAGGGTCCCGCCCACATCCAGAGGAGCCCTGTTTCCGCCTCGTAGCTCGAGATGAGGGATCCTTTCCCTGCTTCGTCGGGAAAGAGTTCCCGGCCGTCCCGTCGCATCTCAAGAGCAGGCCCTCTCAACAGGAACGGCGAGAGGAACTCCAGGGTCGTGCCACCATTCCAAGAGTCCCCCAGATGTCTCAGTCCATTCCAGAGGAACCTCTTTTCCCTTCACCGGCTCGTCTTTCACGCCGAGGATCGACTCACACCAAGGTGGCACGTGGCACAGCCCTGTGGGAAAGCCTCGTGGGAAAGCCTCGAGGGACAGCCTCGAGGGAAAGCCACAGATCCCTTGATCCACGTGACAGGAAGCGTGACACTACTGCTGCAGCTCGGGAGGAAAGCGCACGTGCATGCCCCCACTCGAGACGAGGCCTGACTCCCCTGGGGAGACTCAGAAGCACCCCAAGATCCATGGCAACACTGGAGAGGAATGCTCAGGTTCCGGCCCCGACTCCACACAAGGACTGAGGCCCCGGCATGGACGGGAGAGGAATCCCGAGAGGTCCCCTAGCAACTCGCATGGGGACTGGCCTTTCCTGAGGCCACCAGAGCGGGTCCCTGAGGTCCCCGTTGTAACTCGAGAAGACCTGCCGCAACTCGAGAAAATCCAGGAGGTTCTCCCCACCAGGCGAGATGAGGCCCATTTCCGCTGAGGCGTCTCGAGCCTGATCACACCTCACCTCTGGAACTTCGAAAGGGTCCTTCACACCCTTGGTGCAAATCAAGAAGTTCCCCGACATACCCGTCTCCACTCGAGAGGAATCACGAGGGTCCCGCCCACATTCAGAGGAGCCCCGTTTCCGCCTCGTAGCTCGAGATGAGGGATCCTTTCCCTGCTTCGTCGGGAAAGAGTTCCCGGCGTTCCCGTCGCATCTCAAGAGGAGGCCCTCTCTACAGGAACGGCGAGAGGAACTCCAGGGTCGTGCCACCATTCCAAGAGTCCCCCAGATGTCTCAGTCCATTCCAGAGGAACCTCTTTTCCCTTCACCGGCTCGTCTTTCACGCCGAGGATCGACTCCCACCAAGGTGGCACGTGGCACAGCCCTGTGGGAAAGCCTCGTGGGAAACCCTCGAGGGACAGCCTCGAGGGAAAGCCACAGATCCCTTGATCCACGTGACAGGAAGCGTGACACTACTGCTGCAGCTCGGGAGGAAAGCGCACGTGTATGCCCCCACTCGAGACGAGGCCTGACTCCCCTGGGGAGACTCAGAAGCACCCCAGGATCCATGGAAACACTGGAGAGGAATGCTCAGGTTCCGGCCCCGACTCCACACAAGGACTGAGGCCCCGGCATGGACGGGAGAGGAATCCCGAGAGGTCCCCTAGCAACTCGCATGGGGACTGGCCTTTCCTGAGGCCACCAGAGCGGGTCCCTGAGGTCCCCGTCGTAACTCGAGAAGACCTGCCACATCTCGAGATAATCCAGGAGGTTCTCCCCTCCAGGC
Source organism: Budorcas taxicolor (assembly GCF_023091745.1). Taxonomy (NCBI): domain Eukaryota; kingdom Metazoa; phylum Chordata; class Mammalia; order Artiodactyla; family Bovidae; genus Budorcas; species Budorcas taxicolor. The sequence continues at coordinate 1,792,554 of NW_026292589.1, forward strand.
GAGATGAGGCCCATTTCCGCTGAGGCGTCTCGAGGCTGATCACACCTCCCCTCTGGAACTTCGAAAGGGTCCTTCACACCCTTGGTGCAAATCAAGAAGTTCCCCGACATACCCGTCTCCACTCGAGAGGAATCAGGAGGGTCCCGCCCACATTCAGAGGAGCCCCGTTTCCGCCTCATAGCTCGAGATGAGGGATCCTTTCCCTGCTTCGTCAGGAAAGACTTCCCGGCCTTCCCGTCGCAACTCAAGAGGAGGCCCTCTCTACAGTAACGGCGAGAGGAACTCCAGGGTCGTGCCACCATTCCAAGAGTCCCCCATATGTCTCAGTCCATTCCAGAGGAAACTCTTTTGCCTTCACCGGTTCGTCTTTCACGCCGAGGATCGACTCACACCAAGGTGGCACGTGGCACAGCCCTGTGGGAAAGCCTCGTGGGAAAACCTCGAGGGACAGCCTCGAGGGAAAGCCACAGATCCCTTGATCCACGTGACAGGAAGCGTGACACTACTGCTGCAGCTCGGGAGGGAAGCGCACGTGCATGCCCCCACTCGAGACGAGGCCTGACTCCCCTGGGGAGACTCAGAAGCACCCCAAGATCCATGGCAACACTGGAGAGGAATCCTCAGGTTCCGGCCCCGACTCCACACAAGGTCTTAGGTCCCGGGATGGAAGGGAGAGGAATCCCGAGAGGTCACCTAGCAACTCGCACGGGGACTGCCCTTTCTTGAGGAAACCAGAGCGGGTCCCTGAGGTCCCCGTCGTAACTCGAGAAGACCTGCCTCAACTCGAGAAAATCCAGGAGGTTCTCCCCTCCAGGCGAGATGAGGCCCATTTCCGCTGAGGCGTCTCGAGGCTGATCACACCTCACCTCTGTACCTTCGAAAGGGTCCTTCACACCCTTGGTGCAAATCAAGAAGTTCCCCGACATACCCGTCTCCACTCGAGAGGAAACACGAGGGTCCCACCCACATCCAGAGGAGCGCCGTTTCCGCCTCGTAGCTCGAGATGAGGGATCCTTTCCCTGCTTCGTCGGGAAAGAGTTCCCGGCGTTCCCGTCGCCTCTCAAGAGGAGGCCCTCTGAACAGGCGCCGAGAGGAACTCCATGGTCGTGCCAGCATTCCAAGAGTCCCCCAGATGTCTCAGTCCATTCCAGAGGAACCTCTTTTCCCTTCACCGGCTCGTCTTTCACGCCGAGGATCGACTCACAACAAGGTGGCACGTGGCACAGCCCTGTGGGAAAGCCTCGTGGGTAAACCTCGAGGGACAGCCTCGAGGGAAAGCCACAGATCCCTTGATCTACGTGACAGGAAGCGTGACACTACTGCTGCAGCTCGGGAGGGAAGCGCACGTGCATGCCCCCATTCGAGACGAGGCCTGACTCCCCTCGGGAGACTCAGAAGCACCCCAAGATCCATGGCAACACTGGAGAGGAATCCTCAGGTTCGGCCCCGACTCAACACAAGGTCTTAGGCCCCGGCATGGACGGGAGAGGAATCCCGAGAGGTCCCCTAGCAACTCGCATGGGGACTGGCCTTTCCTGAGGCCACCAGACCGGTTCCCTGAGGTCCCCGACGTAACTCGAGAAGACCTGCCGCAACTGGAGAAAATCCAGAAGGTTCTCCCCTCCAGGCGAGATGAGGCCCATTTCCGATGAGGCATCTCGAGGCTGATCACACCTCACCTATGGAACTTCGAAAGGGTCCTTCACACCCTTGGTGCAAATCAAGAAGTTCCCAGACATACCCGTCTCCACTCGAGAGGAATCACGCGGGTTCCGCCCACATCCAGAGGAGCCCCGTTTCCACCTCGTAGCTCGAGATGAGGGATCCTTTCCCTGCTTCGTCGGGAAAGAGTTCCCGGCGTTCCCGTCGCATCTCAAGAGGAGGCCCTCTGAACAGGAGCGGCGAGAGGAACTCCAGGGTCGTGCCAGCATTCCAAGAGTCCCCCAGATGTCTCAGTCCATTCCAGAGGAACCTCTTTTCCCTTCACCGGCTCGTCTTTCACGCCGAGGATCGACTCACACCAAGGTGGCACGTGGCACAGCCCTGTGGCAAAGCCTCGTGGGAAAGCCTCGTGGGAAAACCTCGAGGGACAGCCTCGAGGGAAAGCCACAGATCCCTTGATCCACGTGACAGGAAGCGTGACACTACTGCTGCAGCTCGGGAGGGAAGCGCACGTGCATGCCCCCACAAGAGACGAGGCCTGACTCCCCTCGGGAGACTCAGAAGCACCCCAAGATCCATGGCAACACTGGAGAGGAATCCTCAGGTTCGACCGCGACTCCACACAAGGTCTTAGGCCCCGGCATGGACGGGAGAGGAATCCCGAGATGGCCCCTAGCAACTCGCACGGGGACTGGCCTTTCTTGAGGCCACCAGAGCGGGTCCCTGAGGTCCCCGTCGTAACTCGAGAAGACCTGCCGCAACTCGAGAAAATCCAGGAGGTTCTCCCCTCCAGGCGAGATGAGGCCCATTTCCGCTGAGGCGTCTCGAGGCTCATCACACATCACCTCTGGAACTTCGAAAGGGTACTTCACACCCTTGGTGCAAATCAAGAAGTTCCCCGACATACCCGTCTCCTCTCGAGAGGAATCACGAGGGTTCCGTCCACATCCAGAGGAGCCCCGTTTCCGCCTCGTAGCTCGAGATGAGGGATCCTTTCCCTGCTTCGTCGGGAAAGAGTTCCCGGCGTTCCCGTCGCATCTCAAGAGTAGGCCCTCTCAACAGGAGCGGCGAGAGGAACTCCAGGGTCGTGCCACCATTCCAAGAGTCCCCCAGATGTCTCAGTCCATACCAGAGTAACCTCTTTTCCCTACACCACCTCTTCTTTCACGCCGAGGTACGACTCACACCAAGGTGGCACGTGGCACAGCCCTGTGGGAAAGCCTCGTGGGAAAGCCTCGAGGGACAGCCTCGAGGGAAAGCCACAGATCCCTTGATCCACGTGACAGGAAGCGTGACACTACTGCTGCAGCTCGGGAGGGAAGCGCACGTGCATGCCCCCACTCGAGACGAGGCCTGACTCCCCTCGGGAGACTCAGAAGCACCCCAATATCCATGGCAACACTGGAGAGGAATCCTCAGGTTCGGCCCCGACTCCACACAAGGTCTTAGGCCACGGCATGGACGGGAGAGGAATCCCGAGAGGTCCCCTAGCAACTCGCACGGGGACTGGCCTTTCTTGAGGCCACCAGAGCGGGTCCCTGAGGTCCCCGTCGTAACTCGAGAAGACCTGCCGCAACTCGAGAAAATCCAAGAGGTTCTCCCCTCCAGGCGAGATGAGGCCCATTTCCGCTGAGGCGTCTCGAGGCTGATTCCACCTCACCTCTGTACCTTCGAAAGGGTCCTTCACACCCTTGGTGCAAATCAAGAAGTTCCCCGACATACCCGTCTCCACTCGAGAGGATTCACGAGGGTCCCGCCCACATCCAGAGGAGCCCCGTTTCCGCCTCGTAGCTCGAGATGAGGGATCCTTTACCTGCTTCGTCGGGAAAGAGTTCCCGGCGTTCCCGTCGCCTCTCAAGAGGAGGCCCTCTGAACAGGCGCGGCGAGAGGAACTCCATGGTCGTGCCAGCATTCCAAGAGTCCCCCAGATGTCTCAGTCCATTCCAGAGGAACCTCTTTTCCCTTCACCGGCTCGTCTTTCACGCCGAGGATCGACTCACAACAAGGTGGCACGTGGCACAGCCCTGTGGGAAAGCCTCGTGGGTAAACCTCGAGGGACAGCCTCGAGGGAAAGCCACAGATCCCTTGATCTACGTGACAGGAAGCGTGACACTACTGCTGCAGCTCGGGAGGGAAGCGCACGTGCATGCCCCCACAAGAGACGAGGCCTGACTCCCCTCGGGAGACTCAGAAGCACCCCAAGATCCATGGCAACACTGGAGAGGAATCCTCAGGTTCGGCCCCGACTCAACACAAGGTCTTAGGCCCCGGCATGGACGGGAGAGGAATCCCGAGAGGTCCCCTAGCAACTCGCATGGGGACTGGCCTTTCCTGAGGCCACCAGACCGGTTCCCTGAGGTACCCGTCGTAACTCGAGAAGACCTGCCGCAACTGGAGAAAATCCAGGAGGTTCTCCCCTCCAGGCGAGATGAGGCCCATTTCCGCTGAGGCATCTCGAGGCTGATCACACCTCACCTATGGAACTTCGAAAGGGTCCTCCTTCACACCCTTGGTGCAAATCAAGAAGTTCCCAGACATACCCGTCTCCACTCGAGAGGAATCACGCGGGTTCGGCCCACATCCAGAGGAGCCCCGTTTCCACCTCGTAGCTCGAGATGAGGGATCCTTTCCCTGCTTCGTCGGGAAAGAGTTCCCGGCGTTCCCGTCGCATCTCAAGAGGAGGCCCTCTCAACAGGAGCGGCGAGAGGAACTCCATGGTCGTGCCAGCATTCCAAGAGTCCCCCAGATGTCTCAGTCCATTCCAGAGGAACCTCTTTTCCCTTCACCGGCTCGTCTTTCACGCCGAGGATCGACTCACACCAAGGTGGCACGTGGCACAGCCCTGTGGCAAAGCCTCGTGGGAAAACCTCGAGGGACAGCCTCCAGGGAAAGCCACAGATCCCTTGATCCACGTGACAGGAAGCGTGACACTACTGCTGCAGCTCGGGAGGGAAGCACACGTGCATGCCCCCACTCGAGACGAGGCCTGACTCCCCTCGGGAGACTCAGAAGCACCCCAAGATCCATGGCAACACTGGAGAGGAATCCTCAGGTTCGGCCCCGACTCCACACAAGGTCTTAGGCCCCGGCATGGACGGGAGAGGAATCCCGAGATGGCCCCTAGCAACTCGCACGGGGACTGGCCTTTCTTGAGGCCACCAGAGCGGGTCCCTGAGGTCCCCGTCGTAACTCGTGAAGACCTGCCACAACTCGAGAAAATCCAAGAGGTTCTCCCCTCCAGGCGAGATGAGGCCCATTTCCGCTGAGGCGTCTCGAGGCTGATCACACCTCACCTCTGTACCTTCGAAAGGGTCCTTCACACCCTTGGTGCAAATCAAGAAGTTCCCCGACATACCCGTCTCCACTCGAGAGGAAACACGAGGGTCCCGCCCACATCCAGAGGAGCGCCGTTTCCGCCTCGTAGCTCGAGATGAGGGAATCTTTCCCTGCTTCGTCGGGAAAGAGTTCCCGGCGTTCCCGTCGCATCTCAAGAGGAGGCTCTCTCAACAGGAACGGCGAGAGGAACTCCATGGTCGTGCCAGCATTCCAAGAGTCGCCCAGATGTCTCAGTCCATTCCAGAGGAACCTCTTTTCCCTTCACCGGCTCGTCTTTCACGCCGAGGATCGACTCACAACAAGGTGGCACGTGGCACAGCCCTGTGGGAAAGCCTCGTGGGTAAAACTCGAGGGACAGCCTCGAGGGAAAGCCACAGATCCCTTGATCTACGTGACAGGAAGCGTGACACTACTGCTGCAGCTCGGGAGGGAAGCGCACGTGCATGCCCCCATTCGAGACGAGGCCTGACTCCCCTCGGGAGACTCAGAAGCACCCCAAAATACATGGCAACACTGGAGAGGAATCCTCAGGTTCGGCCCCGACTCAACACAAGGTCTTAGGCCCCGGCATGGACGGGAGAGGAATCCCGAGAGGTCCCCTAGCAACTCGCATGGGGACTGGCCTTTTCTGAAGCCACCAGAGCGGGTCCCTGAGGTCCCCGTCGTAACTCGAGAAGACCTGCCGCAACTCGAGAAAATCCAGGAGGTTCTCCCCTCCAGGCGAGATGAGGCCCATTTCCGCTGAGGCGTCTCGAGGCTGATCACACCTCACCTCTGGAACTTCGAAAGGGTCCTTCACACCCTTGGTGCAAATCAAGAAGTTCCCCGACATACCCGTCTCCTCTCGAGAGGAAACACGAGGGTTCCGTCCACATCCAGAGGAGCCCCGTTTCCGCCTCGTAGCTCGAGATGAGGGATCCTTTCCCTGCTTCGTCGGGAAAGAGTTCCCGGCGTTCCCGTTGCCTCTCAAGAGGAGGCCCTCTGAACAGGAACGGCGAGAGAAACTCCAGGGTCGTGCCACCATTCCAAGAGTCCCCCAGATGTCTCAGTCCATATCAGAGTAACCTCTTTTCCCTACACCGCCTCGTCTTTCACGCCGAGGTACGACTCACACCAAGGTGGCACCTGGCACAGCCCTGTGGGAAAGCCTCGTGGGAAAACCTTGAGGGACAGCCTCGAGGGAAAGCCACAGATCCCTTGATCCACGTGACAGGAAGCGTGATACCACTGCTGCAGCTCGGGAGGGAAGCACACGTGCATGCCCCCACACGAGATGAGGCCTGACTCCCCTCGGGAGACTCAGAAGCACCCCAAGATCCATGGCAACACTGGAGAGGAATCCTCAGGTTCGGCCCCGACTCCACACAAGGTCTTAGGTCCCGGCATGGAAGGGAGAGGAATCCCGAGAGGTCCCCTAGCAACTCGCATGTGGACTGGCCTTTCCTGAGGCCACCAGAGCGCGTCCCTGAGGTCCCCGTCGTAACTCGAGAAGACCTGCCGCAACTCGAGAAAATACAGGAGGTTCTCCCCTCCAGGCGAGATGAGGCCCATTTCCGCTGAGGCATCTCGAAGCTGATCACACCTCACCTCTGGAACGTCGAATGGGTCCTTCACACCCTTGGTGCAAATCAAGAAGTTTCCCGACATACCCGTCTCCTCTCGAGAGGAAACACGAGGGTTCCGTCCACATCCAGAGGAGCCCCGTTTCCGCCTCGTAGCTCGAGATGAGGGAATCTTTCCCTGCTTCGTCGGGAAAGAGTTCCCGGCGTTCCCGTCGCATCTCAAGAGGAGGCTCTCTCAACAGGAACGGCGAGAGGAACTCCATGGTCGTGCCAGCATTCCAAGAGTCCCCCAGATGTCTCAGTCCATTCCAGAGGAACCTCTTTTCCCTTCACCGGCTCGTCTTTCACGCCGAGGATCGACTCACAACAAGGTGGCACGTGGCACAGCCCTGTGGGAAAGCCTCGTGGGTAAACCTCGAGGGACAGCCTCGAGGGAAAGCCACAGATCCCTTGATCTACGAGACAGGAAGCGTGACACTACTGCTGCAGCTCGGGAGGGAAGCGCACGTGCATGCCCCCATTCGAGACGAGGCCTGACTCCCCTCGGGAGACTCAGAAGCACCCCAAAATACATGGCAACACTGGAGAGGAATCCTCAGGTTCGGCCCCGACTCAACACAAGGTCTTAGGCCCCGGCATGGACGGGAGAGGAATCCCGAGAGGTCCCCTAGCAACTCGCATGTGGACTGGCCTTTCCTGAGGCCACCAGAGCGGGTCCCTGAGGTCCCCGTCGTAACTCGAGAAGACCTGCCGCAACTCGAGAAAATCCAGGAGGTTCTCCCCTCCAGGCGAGATGAGGCCCATTTCCGCTGAGGCATCTCGAAGCTGATCACACCTCACCTCTGGAACTTCGAATGGGTCCTTCACACCCTTGGTGCAAATCAAGAAGTTCCCCGACATACCCGTCTCCTCTCGAGAGGAAACACGAGGGTTCCGTCCACATCCAGAGGAGCCCCGTTTCCGCCTCGTAGCTCGAGATGAGGGATCCTTTCCCTGCTTCGTCGGGAAAGAGTTCCCGGCGTTCCCGTCGCCTCTCAAGAGGAGGCCCTCTCAACAGGAGCGGCGGGAGGAACTCCAGGGTCGTGCCACAATTCCAAGAGTCCCCCAGATGTCTCAGTCCATACCAGAGTAACCTCTTTTCCCTACACCACCTCGTCTTTCACGCCGAGGTACGACTCACACCAAGGTGGCACGTGGCACAGCCCTGTGGGAAAGCCTCGTGGGAAAGCCTCGAGGGACAGCCTCGAGGGAAAGCCACAGATCCCTTGATCCACGTGACAGGAAGCGTGACACTACTGCTGCAGCTCGGGAGGAAAGCGCACGTGCATGCCCCCACTCGAAACGAGGCCTGACTCCCCTGGGGAGACTCAGAAGCACCCTTAGATCCATGGCAACACTGGAGAGGAATCCTCAGGTTCCGGCCCCGACTCCACACAAGGACTGAGGCCCCGGCATGGACGGGAGAGGAATCCCGAGAGGTCCCATAGTAACTCGCATGGGGACTGGCCTTTCCTGAGGCCACCAGAGCGGGTCCCTGAGGTCCCCGTCGGAACTCGAGAAGACCTGCCGCAACTCGAGAAAATCCAGGAGGTTCTCCCCTCCAGGCGAGATGAGGCCCATTTCCGCTGATGCGTCTCGAGGGTGATCACACCTCACCTCTGGAACTTCGAAACGGTCCTTCACACCCTTGGTGCAAATCAAGAAGTTCCCCGACATACCCGTCTCCACTCGAGAGGAATCACGATGGTCCCGCCCACATCCAGAGGAGCCCCGTTTCCGCCTCGTAGCTCGAGATGAGGGATCCTTTCCCTGCTTCGTCGGGAAAGAGTTCCCGGCGTTCCCGTCGCATCTCAAGAGGAGGCCCTCTCAACAGGAGCGGCGAGAGGAACTCCATGGTCGTGCCAGCATTCCAAGAGTCCCCCAGATGTCTCAGTCCATTCCAGAGGAACCTCTTTTCCCTTCACCGGCTCGTCTTTCACGCCGAGGATCGACTCACACCAAGGTGGCACGTGGCACAGCCCTGTGGGAAAGCCTCGTGGGAAAACCTCGAGGGACAGCCTCGAGGGAAAGCCACAGATCCCTTGATCCACGTGACAGGAAGCGTGACACTACTGCTGCAGCTCGGGAGGGAAGCGCACGTGCATGCCCCCACAAGAGATGAGGCCTGACTCTCCTCGGGAGACTCAGAAGCACCCCAAGATCCATGGCAACACAGGAGAGGAATCCTCAGGTTCGGCCCCGACTCCACACAAGGTCTTAGGTCCCGGCATGGAAGGGAGAGGAATCCCGAGAGGTCCCCTAGCAACTCGCATGTGGACTGGCCTTTCCTGAGGCCACCAGAACGCGTCCCTGAGGTCCCCGTCGTAACTCGAGAAGACCTGCCGCAACTCGAGAAAATCCAGGAGGTTCTCCCCTCCAGGCGAGATGAGGCCCATTTCCGCTGAGGCATCTCGAAGCTGATCACACCTCACCTCTGGAACTTCGAAAGGGACCTTCACACCCTTGGTGCAAATCAAGAAGTTCCCAGACATACCCGTGTCCACTCGAGAGGAATCACGAGGGTCCCGCCCACATCCAGAGGAGCCCCGTTTCCGCCTCGTAGCTCGAGATGAGGGATCCTTTCCCTGCTTCGTCGGGAAAGAGTTCCCGGCGTTCCCGTCGCATCTCAAGAGGAGGCCCTCTGAACAGGAGCGGCGAGAGGAACTCCATGGTCGTGCCAGCATTCCAAGAGTCCCCCAGATGTCTCAGTCCATTCCAGAGGAACCTCTTTTCCCTTCACCGGCTCGTCTTTCACGCCGAGGATCGACTCACACCAAGGTGGCACAGCCCTGTGGGAAAGCCTCGTGGGAAAGCCTTCTAGGGACAGCCTCGAGGGAAAGCCACAGATCCCTTGATCCACGTGACAGGAAGCGTGACACTACTGCTGCAGCTCGGGAGGAAAGCGCACGTGCATGCCCCCACGCGAGACGAGGCCTGACTCCCCTGGGGAGACTCAGAAGCACCCCAAGATCCATGGCAACACTGGAGAGGAATCCTCAGGTTCCGGCCCCGACTCCACACAAGGACTGAGGCCCCGGCATGGACGGGAGAGGAATCCCGAGAGGTCCCCTAGCAACTCGCATGGGGACTGGCCTTTCCTGAGGCCACCAGAGCGGGTCCCTGAGGTCCCCGTCGTAACTCGAGAAGACCTGCCGCATCTCGAGAAAATCCAGGAGGTTCTCCCCTCCAGGCGAGATGAGGCCCATTTCCGCTGAGGCGTCTCGAGGCTGATCACACCTCACGTCTGGAACTTCGAAAGGGTCCTTCACACCCTTGGTGCAAATCAAGAAGTTCCCCGACATACCCGTCTCCACTCGAGAGGAATCACGAGGGTCCCGCCCACATCCAGAGGAGCCCTGTTTCCGCCTCGTAGCTCGAGATGAGGGATCCTTTCCCTGCTTCGTCGGGAAAGAGTTCCCGGCCGTCCCGTCGCATCTCAAGAGCAGGCCCTCTCAACAGGAACGGCGAGAGGAACTCCAGGGTCGTGCCACCATTCCAAGAGTCCCCCAGATGTCTCAGTGCATTCCAGAGGAACCTCTTTTCCCTTCACCGGCTCGTCTTTCACGCCGAGGATCGACTCACACCAAGGTGGCACGTGGCACAGCCCTGTGGGAAAGCCTCGTGGGAAAGCCTCGAGGGACAGCCTCGAGGGAAAGCCACAGATCCCTTGATCCACGTGACAGGAAGCGTGACACTATTGCTGCAGCTCGGGAGGAAAGCGCACGTGCATGCCCCCACTCGAGACGAGGCCTGACTCCCCTGGGGAGACTCAGAAGCACCCCAAGATCCATGGCAACACTGGAGAGGAATCCTCAGGTTCCGGCCCCGACTCCACACAAGGACTGAGGCCCCGGCATGGACGGGAGAGGAATCCCGAGAGGTCCCCTAGCAACTCGCATGGGGACTGGCCTTTCCTGAGGCCACCAGAGCGGGTCCCTGAGGTCCCCGTTGTAACTCGAGAAGACCTGCCGCAACTCGAGAAAATCCAGGAGGTTCTCACCTTCAGGCGAGATGAGGCCCATTTCCGCTGAGGCGTCTCGAGGCTTATCACACCTCAACTCTGGAACTTCGAAAGGGTCCTTCACACCCTTGGTGCAAATCAAGAAGTTCCCCGACCTAGCCGTCTCCACTCGAGAGGAATCACGAGGGTCCCGCCCACATCCAGAGGAGCCCCGTTTCCGCCTCGTAGCTCGAGATGAGGGATCCTTTCCCTGCTTCGTCGGGAAAGAGTTCCCGGCCTTCCCGTCGCATCTCAAGAGGAGGCCCTCTCAACAGGAACGGCGAGAGGAACTCCAGGGTCGTGCCACCATTCCAAGAGTCCCCCAGATGTCTCAGTCCATTCCAGAGGAACCTCTTTTCCCTTCACCGGCTCGTCTTTCACGCCGAGGATCGACTCACACCAAGGTGGCACGTGGCACAGCCCTGTGGGAAAGCCTCGTGGGAAAGCCTCGAGGGACAGCCTCGAGGGAAAGCCACAGATCCCTTGATCCACGTGACAGGAAGCGTGACACTACTGCTGCAGCTCGGGAGGAAAGCGCACGTGCATGCCCCCACTCGAGACGAGGCCTGACTCCCCTGGGGAGACTCAGAAGCACCCCAAGATCCATGGCAACACTGGAGAGGAATCCTCAGGTTCCGGCCCCGACTCCACACAAGGACTGAGGCCCCGGCATGGACGGGAGAGGAATCCCGAGAGGTCCCCTAGCAACTCGCATGGGGACTGGCCTTTCCTGAGGCCACCAGAGCGGGTCCCTGAGGTCCCCGTCGTAACTCGAGAAGACCTGCCGCAACTCGAGAAAATCCAGGAGGTTCTCCCCTCCAGGCGAGATGAGGCCCATTTCCGCTGAGGCGTCTCGAGGCTGATCACACCTCCCCTCTGGAACTTCGAAAGGGTCCTTCACACCCTTGGTGCAAATCAAGAATTTCCCCGACATACCCGTCTCCACTCGAGAGGAATCAGGAGGGTCCCGCCCACATTCAGAGGAGCCCCGTTTCCGCCTCGTAGCTCGAGATGAGGGATCCTTTCCCTTCTTCGTCGGGAAAGAGTTCCCGGCCTTCCCGTCGCATCTCAAGAGGAGGCCCTCTCTACAGTAACGGCGAGAGGAACTCCAGGGTCGTGCCACCATTCCAAGAGTCCCCCATATGTCTCAGTCCATTCCAGAGGAACCTCTTTTGCCTTCACCGGCTCGTCTTTCACGCCGAGGATCGACTCACACCAAGGTGGCACGTGGCACAGCCCTGTGGGAAAGCCTCGTGGGAAAGCCTCGAGGGACAGCCTCGAGGGAAAGCCACAGATCCCTTGATCCACGTGACAGGAAGCGTGACACTACTGCTGCAGCTCGGGAGGAAAGCGCACGTGCATGCCCCCACTCGAGACGAGGCCTGACTCCCCTGGGGAGACTCAGAAGCACCCCAAGATCCATGGCAACACTGGAGAGGAATCCTCAGGTTCCGGCCCCGACTCCACACAAGGACTGAGGCCCCGGCATGGACGGGAGAGGAATCCCGAGAGGTCCCCTAGCAACTCGCATGGGGACTGGCCTTTCCTGAGGCCACCAGAGCGGGTCCCTGAGGTCCCCGTCGTAACTCGAGAAGACCTGCCGCAACTCGAGAAAATCCAGGAGGTTCTCCCCTCCAGGCAAGATGAGGCCCATTTCTGCTGAGGCGTCTCGAGGCTGATCACACCTCACCTCTGGAACTTCGAAAGGCTCCTTCACACCCTTGGTGCAAATCAAGAAGTTCCCCGACATGCCCGTCTCCACTCGAGAGGAATCACGAGGGTCCCGCCCACATCCAGAGGAGCCCCGTTTCCGCCTCGTAGCTCGAGATGAGGGATTCTTTCCCTGCTTCGTCGGGAAAGAGTTCCCGGCCTTCCCGTCGCATCTCAAGAGGAGGCCCTCTCAACAGGAACGGCGAGAGGAACTCCAGGCTCGTGCCACCATTCCAAGAGTCCCCCAGATGTCTCAGTCCATTCCATAGGAACCTCTTTTCCCTTCACCGGCTCGTCTTTCACGCCGAGGATCGACTCACACCAAGGTGGCACGTGGCACAGCCCTGTGGGAAAGCCTCGTGGGAAAGCCTCGAGGGACAGCCTCGAGGGACAGCCTCGAGGGAAAGCCACAGATCCCTTGATCCACGTGACAGGAAGCGTGACACTACTGCTGCAGCTCGGGAGGAAAGCGCACGTGCATGCCCCCACTCGAGACGAGGCCTGACTCCCCTGGGGAGACTCAGAAGCACCCCAAGATCCATGGCAACACTGGAGAGGAATCCTCAGGTTCCGGCCCCGACTCCACACAAGGACTGAGGCCCCGGCATGGACGGGAGAGGAATCCCGAGAGGTCCCCTAGCAACTCGCATGGGGACTGGCCTTTCCTGAGGCCACCAGAGCGGGTCCCTGAGGTCCCCGTCGTAACTCGAGAAGACCTGCCGCAACTCGAGAAAATCCAGGAGGTTCTCCCCTCCAGGCGCGATGAGGCCCATTTCCGCTGAGGCGTCTCGAGGCTGATCACACCTCACGTCTGGAACTTCGAAAGGGTCCTTCACACCCTTGGTGCAAATCAAGAAGTTCCCCGACATACCCGTCTCCACTCGAGAGGAATCACGAGGGTCCCGCCCACATCAGAGTTGCCCCGTTTCCGCCTCGTAGCTCGAGATGAGGGATCCTTTCCCTGCTTCGTCGGGAAAGAGTTCCCGGCGTTCCCGTCGCATCTCAAGAGGAGGCCCTCTCAACAGGAACGGCGAGAGGAACTCCAGGGTCGTGCCACCATTCCAAGAGTCCCCCAGATGTCTCAGTCCATTCCAGAGGAACCTCTTTTCCCTTCACCGGCTCGTCTTTCACGCCTAGGATCGACTCACACCAAGGTGGCACGTGGCACAGCCCTGTGGAAAAGCCTCGTGGGAAAGCCTCGAGGGACAGCCTCGAGGGAAAGCCACAGATCCCTTGATCCACGTGACAGGAAGCGTGACACTACTGCTGCAGCTCGGGAGGAAAGCGCACGTGCATGCCCCCACTCGAGACGAGGCCTGACTCCCCTGGGGAGACTCAGAAGCACCCCAAGATCCATGGCAACACTGGAGAGGAATCCTCAGGTTCCGGCCCCTACTCCACACAAGGACTGAGGCCCCGGCATGGACGGGAGAGGAATCCCGAGAGGTCCCCTAGCAACTCGCATGGGGACTGGCCTTTCCTGAGGCCACCAGAGCGGGTCCCTGAGGTCCCCGTCGTAACTCGAGAAGACCTGCCGCAACTCGAGAAAATCCAGGAGGTTCTCCCCTCCAGGCGCGATGAGGCCCATTTCCGCTGAGGCGTCTCGAGGCTGATCACACCTCACCTCTGGAACTTCGAAAGGGTCCTTCACACCCTTGGTGCAAATCAAGAAGTTCCCCGACCTAGCCGTCTCCACTCGAGAGGAATCACGAGGGTCCCGCCCACATCCAGAGGAGCCCCGTTTCCGCCTCGTAGCTCGAGATGAGGGATCCTTTCCCTGCTTCGTCGGGAAAGAGTTCCCGGCGTTCCCGTCGCATCTCAAGAGGAGGCCCTCTCAACAGGAACGGCGAGAGGAACTCCAGGGTCGTGCCACCATTCCAAGAGTCCCCCAGATGTCTCAGTCCATTCCAGAGGAACCTCTTTTCCCTTCACCGGCTCATCTTTCACGCCGAGGATCGACTCACACCAAGGTGGCACGTGGCACAGCCCTGTGGGAAAGCCTCGTGGGAAAGCCTCGAGGGACAGCCTCGAGGGAAAGCCACAGATCCCTTGATCCACGTGACAGGAAGCGTGACACTACTGCTGCAGCTCGGGAGGAAAGCGCACGTGCATGCCCCCACTCGAGACGAGGCCTGACTCCCCTGGGGAGACTCAGAAGCACCCCAAGATCCATGGCAACACTGGAGAGGAATCCTCAGGTTCCGGCCCCGACTCCACACAAGGACTGAGGCCCCGGCATGGACGGCAGAGGAATCCCGAGAGGTCCCCTAGCAACTCGCATGGGGACTAGCCTTTCCTGAGGCCACCAGAGCGGGTCTCTGAGGTCCCCGTCATAACTCGAGAAGACCTGCCACAACTCGAGAAAATCCAGGAGGTTCTCCCCTCCAGGCGAGATGAGGCCCATTTCCGCTGAGGCGTCTCGAGGCTGATCACACCTCACCTCTGGAACTTCGAAAGGGTCCTTCACACCCTTGGTGCAAATCAAGAAGTTCCCCGACCTAGCCGTCTCCACTCGAGAGGAATCACGAGAGTCCCGCCCACATCCAGAGGAGCCCCGTTTCCGCCTCGTAGCTCGAGATGAGGGATCCTTTCCCTGCTTCGTCGGGAAAGAGTTCCCGGCCTTCCCGTCGCATCTCAAGAGGAGGCCCTCTCAACAGGAACGGCGAGAGGAACTCCAGGGTCGTGCCACCATTCCAAGAGTCCCCCAGATGTCTCAGTGCATTCCAGAGGAACCTCTTTTCCCTTCACCGGCTCGTCTTTCACGCCGAGGATCGACTCACACCAAGGTGGCACGTGGCACAGCCCTGTGGGAAAGCCTCGTGGGAAAGCCTCGAGGGACAGCCTCGAGGGAAAGCCACAGATCCCTTGATCCACGTGACAGGAAGCGTGACACTACTGCTGCAGCTCGGGAGGAAAGCGCACGTGCATGCCCCCACTCGAGACGAGGCCTGACTCCCCTGGGGAGACTCAGAAGCACCCCAAGATCCATGGCAACACTGGAGAGGAATCCTCAGGTTCCGGCCCCGACTCCACACAAGGACTGAGGCCCCGGCATGGACGGGAGAGGAATCCCGAGAGGTCCCCTAGCAACTCGCATGGGGACTGGCCTTTCCTGAGGCCACCAGAGCGGGTCCCTGAGGTCCCTGTCGTAACTCGAGAAGACCTGCCGCAACTCGAGAAAATCCAGGAGGTTCTCCCCTCCAGGCGAGATGAGGCCCATTTCCGCTGAGGCGTCTCGAGGCTGATCACACCTCACCTCTGGAACTTCGAAAGGGTCCTTCACACCCTTGGTGCAAATCAAGAAGTTTCCCGACCTAGCCGTCTCCAATCGAGAGGAATCACGAGGGTCCCGCCCACATCCAGAGGAGCCCCGTTTCCGCCTCGTAGCTCGAGATGAGGGATCCTTTCCCTGCTTCGTCGGGAAAGAGTTCCCGGCCTTCCCGTCGCATGTCAAGAGGAGGCCCTCTCAACAGGAACGGCGAGAGGAACTCCAGGCTCGTGCCACCATTCCAAGAGGCCCCCAGATGTCTCAGTCCATTCCAGAGGAACCTCTTTTCCCTTCACCGGCTCGTCTTTCACGCCGAGGATCGACTCACACCAAGGTGGCACGTGGCACAGCCCTGTGGGAAAGCCTCGTGGGAAAGCCTCGAGGGACAGCCTCGAGGGAAAGCCACAGATCCCTTGATCCACGTGACAGGAAGCGTGACACTACTGCTGCAGCTCGGGAGGAAAGCGCACGTGCATGCCCCCACTCGAGACGAGGCCTGACTCCCCTGGGGAGACTCAGAAGCACCCCAAGATCCATGGCAACACTGGAGAGGAATCCTCAGGTTCCGGCCCCGACTCCACACAAGGACTGAGGCCCCGGCATGGACGGCAGAGGAATCCCGAGAGGTCCCCTAGCAACTCGCATGGGGACTGGCCTTTCCTGAGGCCACCAGAGCGGGTCCCTGAGGTCCCCGTCGTAAGTCGAGAAGACCTGCCGCAACTCGAGAAAATCTAGGAGGTTCTCCCCTCCAGGCGAAATGAGGCCCATTTCCGCTGAGGCGTCTCGAGGCTGATCACACCTCACCTCTGGAACTTCGAAAGGGTCCTTCACACCCTTGGTGCAAATCAAGAAGTTCCCCGACCTAGCCGTCTCCACTCGAGTGGAATCACGAGGGTCCCGCCCACATCCAGAGGAGCCCCGTTTCCGCCTCGTAGCTCGAGATGAGGGATCCTTTCCCTGCTTCGTCGGGAAAGAGTTCCCGGCCTTCCCATCGCATCTCAAGAGGAGGCCCTCTCAACAGGAACGGCGAGAGGAACTCCAGGGTCGTGCCACCATTCCAAGAGTCCCCCAGATGTCTCAGTCCATTCCAGAGGAACCTCTTTTCCCTTCACCGGCTCGTCTTTCACGCCGAGGATCGACTCACACCAAGGTGGCACGTGGCACAGCCCTGTGGGAAAGCCTCGTGGGAAAGCCTCGAGGGACAGCCTCGAGGGAAAGCCACAGATCCCTTGATCCACGTGACAGGAAGCGTGACACTACTGCTGCAGCTCGGGAGGAAAGCGCACGTGCATGCCCCCACTCGAGACGAGGCCTGACTCCCCTGGGGAGACTCAGAAGCACCCCAAGATCCATGGCAACACTGGAGAGGAAACCTCAGGTTCCGGCTCCGACTCCACACAAGGACTGAGGCCCCGGCATGGACGGGAGAAGAATCCCGAGAGGTCCCCTAGCAACTCGCATGGGGACTGGCCTTTCCTGAGGCCACCAGAGCGGATCCCTGAGGTCCCCGTCGTAACTCGAGAAGACCTGCCGCAACTCGAGAAAATCCAGGAGGTTCTCCCCTCCAGGCGAGATGAGGCCCATTTCCGCTGAGGCGTCTCGAGGCTGATCACACCTCACCTCTGGAACTTCGAAAGGGTCCTTCACACCCTTGGTGCAAATCAAGAAGTTCCCCGACCTAGCCGTCTCCACTCGAGAAGAATCACGAGGGTCCCGCCCACATCCAGAGGAGCCCCGTTTCCGCCTCGTAGCTCGAGATGAGGGATCCTTTCCCTGCTTCGTCGGGAAAGAGTTCCCGGCCGTCCCGTCGCATCTCAAGAGGAGGCCCTCTCAACAGGAACGACGAGAGGAACTCCAGGGTCGTGCCACCATTCCAAGAGTCCCCCAGATGTCTCAGTCCATTCCAGAGGAACCTCTTTTCCCTTCACCGGCTCGTCTTTCACGCCGAGGATCGACTCACACCAAGGTGGCACGTGGCACAGCCCTGTGGGAAAGCCTCGTGGGAAAGCCTCGAGGGACAGCCTCGAGGGAAAGCCACAGATCCCTTGATCCACGTGACAGGAAGCGTGACACTACTGCTGCAGCTCGGGAGGAAAGCGCACGTGCATGCCCCCACTCGAGACGAGGCCTGACTCCCCTGGGGAGACTCAGAAGCACCCCAAGATCCATGGCAACACTGGAGAGGAATCCTCAGGTTCCGGCCCCGACTCCACACAAGGACTGAGGCCCCGGCATGGACGGGAGAGGAATCCCGAGAGGTCCCCTAGCAACTCGCATGGGGACTGGCCTTTCCTGAGGCCACCAGAGCGGGTCCCTGAGGTCCCAGTTGTAACTCGAGAAGACCTGCCGCAACTGGAGAAAATCCAGGAGGTTCTCCCCTCCAGGCGAGATGAGGCCCATTTCCGCTGAGGCGTCTCGAGGCTGATCACACCTCCCCTCTGGAACTTCGAAAGGGTCCTTCACACCCTTGGTGCAAATCAAGAAGTTCCCCGACTTAGCCGTCTCCACTCGAGAGGAATCACGAGGGTCCCGCCCACATCCAGAGGAGCCCCGTTTCCGCCTCGTAGCTCGAGATGAGGGATCCTTTCCCTGCTTCGTCGGGAAAGAGTTCCCGGCCTTCCCGTCGCATCTCAAGAGGAGGCCCTCTCAACAGGAACGGCGAGAGGAACTCCAGGGTCGTGCCACCATTCCAAGAGTCCCCCAGATGTCTCAGTCCATTCCAGAGGAACCTCTTTTCCCTTCACCGGCTCGTCTTTCACGCCGAGGATCGACTCACACCAAGGTGGCACGTGGCACAGCCGTGTGGGAAAGCCTCGTGGGAAAGCCTCGAGGGACAGCCTCGAGGGAAAGCCACAGATCCCTTGATCCACGTGACAGGAAGCGTGACACTACTGCTGCAGCTCGGGAGGAAAGCGCACGTGCATGCCCCCACTCGAGACGAGGCCTGACTCCCCTGGGGAGACTCAGAAGCACCCCAAGATCCATGGCAACACTGGAGAGGAAACCTCAGGTTCCGGCTCCGACTCCACACAAGGACTGAGGCCCCGGCATGGACGGGAGAAGAATCCCGAGAGGTCCCATAGCAACTCGCATGGGGACTGGCCTTTCCTGAGGCCAACAGAGCGGGTCCCTGAGGTCCCCGTCGTAACTCGAGAAGACCTGCCGCAACTCGAGAAAATCCAGGAGGTTCTCCCCTCCAGGCGAGATGAGGCCCATTTTCGCTGAGGCGTCTCGAGGCTGAGCACACCTCACCTCTGGAACTTCGAAAGGGTCCTTCACACCCTTGGTGCAAATCAAGAAGTTCCCCGACCTAGCCGTCTCCACTCGAGAGGAATCACGAGGGTCCCGCCCACATCCAGAGGAGCCCCGTTTCCGCCTCGTAGCTCGAGATGAGGGATCCTTTCCCTGCTTCGTCGGGAAAGAGTTCCCGGCCTTCCCGTCGCATCTCAAGAGGAGGCCCTCTCAACAGGAACGGCGAGAGGAACTCCAGGGTCGTGCCACCATTCCAAGAGTCCCCCAGATGTCTCAGTCCATTCCAGAGGAACCTCTTTTCCCTTCACCGGCTCGTCTTTCACGCCGAGGATCGACTCACACCAAGGTGGCACGTGGCACAGCCCTGTGGGAAAGCCTCGTGGGAAAGCCTCGAGGGACAGCCTCGAGGGAAAGCCACAGATCCCTTGATCCACGTGACAGGAAGCGTGACACTACTGCTGCAGTTCGGGAGGAAAGCGCACGTGCATGCCCCCACTCGAGACGAGGCCTGACTCCCCTGGGGAGACTCAGAAGCACCCCAAGATCCATGGCAACACTGGAGAGGAATCCTCAGGTTCCGGCCCCGACTCCACACAAGGACTGAGGCCCCGGCATGGACGGGAGAGGAATCCCGAGAGGTCCCCTAGCAACTCGCATGGGGACTGGCCTTTCCTGAGGCCACCAGAGCGGGTCCCTGAGGTCCCCGTCGTAACTCGAGAAGACCTGCCGCAACTCGAGAAAATCCAGGAGGTTCTCCCCTCCAGGCGAGATGAGGCCCATATCCGCTGAGGCGTCTCGAGGCTGATCACACCTCACCTCTGGAATTTCGAAAGGGTCCTTCACACCCTTGGTGCAAGTCAAGAAGTTCCCCGACATACCCGTCTCCACTCGAGAGGAATCACGAGGGTCCCGCCCACATCCAGAGGAGCCCCGTTTCCGCCTCGTAGCTCGAAATGAGGGATCCTTTCCCTGCTTCGTCGGGAAAGAGTTCCCGGTGTTCCCGTCGCATCTCAAGAGGAGGCCCTCTCAACAGGACCGGCGAGAGGAACTCCAGGGTCGTGCCACCATTCCAAGAGTCCCCCAGATGTCTCATTCCATTCCAGAGGAACCTCTTTTCCCTTCACCGGCTCGTCTTTCACGCCGAGGATCGACTCACACCAAGGTGGCACGTGGCACAGCCCTGTGGGAAAGCCTCGTGGGAAAGCCTCGAGGGACAGCCTCGAGGGAAAGCCACAGATCCCTTGATCCACGTGACAGGAAGCGTGACACTACTGCTGCAGCTCGGGAGGAAAGCGCACGTGCATGCCCCCACTCGAGACGAGGCCTGACTCCCCTGGGGAGACTCAGAAGCACCCCAAGATCCATGGCAACACTGGAGAGGAATCCTCAGGTTCCGGCCCCGACTCCACACAAGGACTGAGGCCCCGGCATGGACGGGAGAAGAATCCCGAGAGGTCCCCTAGCAACTCGCATGGGGACTGGCCTTTCCTGAGGCCACCAGAGCGGGTCCCTGAGGTCCCCGTCGTAACTCGAGAAGACCTGCCGCAACTCGAGAAAATCCAGGAGGTTCTCCCCTCCAGGCGAGATGAGGCCCATTTTCGCTGAGGCGTCTCGAGGCTGAACACACCTCACCTCTGGAACTTCGAAAGGGTCCTTCACACCCTTGGTGCAAATCAAGAAGTTCCCCGACTTAGCCGTCTCCACTCGAGAGGAATCACGAGGGTCCCGCCCACATCCAGAGGAGCCCCGTTTCCGCCTCGTAGCTCGAGATGAGGGATCCTTTCCCTGCTTCGTCGGGAAAGAGTTCCCGGGCTTCCCGTCGCATCTCAAGAGGAGGCCCTCTCAACAGGAACGGCGAGAGGAACTCCAGGGTTGTGCCACCATTCCAAGAGTCCCCCAGATGTCTCAGTCCATTCCAGAGGAACCTCTTTTCCCTTCACCGGCTCGTCTTTCACGCCGAGGATCGACTCACACCAAGGTGGCACGTGGCACAGCCCTGTGGGAAAGCCTCGTGGGAAAGCCTCGAGGGACAGCCTCGAGGGAAAGCCACAGATCCCTTGATCCACGTGACAGGAAGCGTGACACTACTGCTGCAGCTCGGGAGGAAAGCGCACGTGCATGCCCCCACTCGAGACGAGGCCTGACTCCCCTGGGGAGACTCAGAAGCACCCCAAGATCCATGGCAACACTGGAGAGGAATCCTCAGGTTCCGGCCCCGACTCCACACAAGGACTGAGGCCCCGGCATGGACGGGAGAGGAATCCCGAGAGGTCCCCTAGCAACTCGCATGGGGACTGGCCTTTCCTGAGGCCACCAGAGCGTGTCCCTGAGGTCCCCGTCGTAACTCGAGAAGACCTGCCGCAACTCGAGAAAATCCAGGAGGTTCTCCCCTCCAGGCGAGATGAGGCCCATTTCCGCTGAGGCGTCTCGAGGCTGATCACACCTCACGTCTGGAACTTCGAAAGGGTCCTTCACACCCTTGGTGCAAATCAAGAAGTTCCCCGACATACCCGTCTCCACTCGAGAGGAATCACGAGGGTCCCCCCCACATCCAGAGGAGCCCCGTTTCCGCCTCGTAGCTCGAGATGAGGGATCCTTTCCCTGCTTCGTCGGGAAAGATTTCCCGGCGTTCCCGTCGCACCTCAAGAGGAGGCCCTCTCAACAGGAACGGCGAGAGGAACTCCAGGGTCGTGCCACCATTCCAAGAGTCCCCCAGATGTCTCAGTCCATTCCAGAGGAACCTCTTTTCCCTTCACCAGCTCGCCTTTCACGCCGAGGATCGACTCACACCAAGGTGGCACGTGGCACAGCCCTGTGGGAAAGCCTCGTGGGAAAGCCTCGAGGGACAGCCTCGAGGGAAAGCCACAGATCCCTTGATCCACGTGACAGGAAGCGTGACACTACTGCTGCAGCTCGGGAGGAAAGCGCACGTGCATGCCCCCACTCGAGACGAGGCCTGACTCCCCTGGGGAGACTCAGAAGCACCCCAAGATCCATGGCAACACTGGAGAGGAATCCTCAGGTTCCGGCTCCGACTCCACACAAGGACTGAGGCCCCGGCATGGACGGGAGAGGAATCCCGAGAGGTCCCCTAGCAACTCGCATGGGGACTGGCCTTTCCTGAGGCCACCAGAGCGGGTCCCTGAGGTCCCCGTCGTAACTCGAGAAGACCTGCCGCAACTCGAGAAAATCCAGGAGGTTCTCCCCTCCAGGCCTGATGAGGCCCATTTCCGCTGAGGCGTCTCGAGGCTGATCACACCTCACCTCTGGAACTTCGAAAGGCTCCTTCACACCCTTGGTGCAAATCAAGAAGGTCCCCGACATACCCGTCTCCACTCGAGAGGAATCACGAGGGTCCCGCCCACATCCAGAGGAGCCCCGTTTCCGCCTCGTAGCTCGAGATGAGGGATCCTTTCTCTGCTTCGTCGGGAAAGAGTTCCCGGCTTTCCCGTCGCATCTGAAGAGGAGGCCATCTCAACAGGAACGGTGAGAGGAACTCCAGGGTCGTGCCACCATTCCAAGAGTCCCCCAGATGTCTCAGTCCATTCCAGAGGAACCTCTTTTCCCTTCACCGGCTCGTCTTTCACGCTGAGGATCGACTCACACCAAGGTGGCACGTGGCACAGCCCTGTGGGAAAGCCTCGTGGGAAAGCCTCGAGGGACAGCCTCGAGGGAAAGCCACAGATCCCTTGATCCACGTGACAGGAAGCGTGACACTATTGCTGCAGCTCGGGAGGAAAGCGCACGTGCATGCCCCGACACGAGACAAGGCCTGACTCCCCTGGGGAGACTCAGAAGCACCCCAAGATCCATGGCAACACTGGAGAGGAATCCTCAGGTTCCGGCCCCGACTCCACACAAGGACTGAGGCCCCGGCATGGACGGGAGAGGAATCCCGAGAGGTCCCCTAGCAACTCGCATGGGGACTGGCCTTTCCTGAGGCCACCAGAGCGGGTCCCTGAGGTCCCCGTTGTAACTCGAGAAGACCTGCCGCAACTGGAGAAAATCCAGGAGGTTCTCCCCTCCAGGCGAGATGAGGCCCATTTCCGCTGAGGCGTCTCGAGGCTGATCACACCTCACCTCTGGAACTTCGAAAGGCTCCTTCACACCCTTGGTGCAAATCAAGAAGTTCCCCGACATACCCGTCTCCACTCGAGAGGAATCACGAGGGTCCCCCCCACATCCAGAGGAGCCCCGTTTCCGCCTCGTAGCTCGAGATGAGGGATCCTTTCCCTGCTTCATCGGGAAAGACTTCCCGGCGTTCCCGTCGCATCTCAAGAGGAGGCCCTCTCAACAGGAACGGCGAGAGGAACTCCAGGGTCGTGCCACCATTCCAAGAGTCCCCCAGATGATTCAGTCCATTCCAGAGGAACCTCTTTTCCCTTCACCGGCTCGCCTTTCACGCCGAGGATCGACTCACACCAAGGTGGCACGTGGCACAGCCCTGTGGGAAAGCCTCGTGGGAAAGCCTCGAGGGACAGCCTCGAGGGAAAGCCACAGATCCCTTGATCCACGTGACAGGAATCGTGACACTACTGCTGCAGCTCGGGAGGAAAGCGCACGTGCATGCCCCCACTCGAGACGAGGCCTGACTCACCTGGGGAGACTCAGAAGCACCCCAAGATCCATGGCAACACTGGAGAGGAATCCTCAGGTTCCGGCTCCGACTCCACACAAGGACTGAGGCCCCGGCATGGACGGGAGAGGAATCCCGAGAGGTCCCATAGCAACTCGCATGGGGACTGGCCTTTCCTGAGGCCACCAGAGCGGGTCCCTGAGGTCCCCGTCGTAACTCGAGAAGACCTGCCGCAACTCGAGAAAATCCAGGAGGTTCTCCCCTCCAGGCCTGATGAGGCCCATTTCCGCTGAGGCGTCTCGAGGCTGATCACACCTCACCTCTGGAACTTCGAAAGGCTCCTTCACACCCTTGGTGCAAATCAAGAAGGTCCCCGACATACCCGTCTCCACTCGAGAGGAATCACGAGGGTCCCGCCCACATCCAGAGGAGCCCCGTTTCCGCCTCGTAGCTCGAGATGAGGGATCCTTTCCCTGCTTCGTCGGGAAAGAGTTCCCGGCGTTCCCGTCGCATCTCAAGAGGAGGCCCTCTCAACAGGAACGGCGAGAGGAACTCCAGGGTCGTGCCACCATTCCAAGACTCCCCCAGATGTCTCAGTCCATTCCAGAGGAACCTCTTTTCCCTTCACCGGCTCGTCTTTCACGCCGAGGATCGACTCACACCAAGGTGGCACGTGGCACAGCCCTGTGGGAAAGCCTCGTGGGAAAGCCTCGAGGGACAGCCTCGAGGGAAAGCCACAGATCCCTTGATCCACGTGACAGGAAGCGTGACACTACTGCTGCAGCTCGGGAGGAAAGCGCACGTGCATGCCCCCACTCGAGACGAGGCCTGACTCCCCTGGGGAGACTCAGAAGCACCCCAAGACCCATGGCAACACTGGAGAGGAATCCTCAGGTTCCGGCCCCGACTCCACACAAGGACTGAGGCCCCGGCATGGACGGGAGAGGAATCCCGAGAGGTCCCCTAGCAACTCGCATGGGGACTGGCCTTTCCTGAGGCCACCAGAGCGGGTCCCTGAGGTCCCCGTCGTAACTCGAGAAGACCTGCCGCAACTCGAGAAAATCCAGGAGGTTCTCCCCTCCAGGCGCGATGAGGCCCATTTCCGCTGAGGCGTCTCGAGGCTGATCACACCTCACCTCTGGAACTTCAAAAGGGTCCTTCACACCCTTGGTGCAAATCAAGAAGTTCCCCGACCTAGCTGTCTCCACTCGAGAGGAATCACGAAGGTCCCGCCCATATCCAGAGGAGCCCCGTTTCCGCCTCGTAGCTCGAGATGAGGGATCCTTTCTCTGCTTCGTCGGGAAAGAGTTCCCGGCTTTCCCGTCGCATCTCAAGAGGAGGCCATCTCAACAGGAACGGTGAGAGGAACTCCAGGGTCGTGCCAACATTCCAAGAGTCCCCCAGATGTCTCAGTCCATTCCAGAGGAACCTCTTTTCCCTTCACCGGCTCGTCTTTCACGCCGAGGATCGACTCACACCAAGGTGGCACGTGGCACAGCCCTGTGGGAAAGCCTCGTGGGAAAGCCTCGAGGAACAGCCTCGAGGGAAAGCCACAGATCCCTTGATCCACGTGACAGGAAGCGTGACACTATTGCTGCAGCTCGGGAGGAAAGCGCACGTGCATGCCCCCACACGAGACAAGGCCTGACTCCCCTGGGGAGACTCAGAAGCACCCCAAGATCCATGGCAACACTGGAGAGGAATCCTCAGGTTCCGGCCCCGACTCCACACAAGGACTGAGGCCCCGGCATGGACGGGAGAGGAATCCCGAGAGGTCCCCTAGCAACTCGCATGGGGACTGGCCTTTCCTGAGGCCACCAGAGCGGGTCCCTGAGTTCCCCGTTGTAACTCGAGAAGACCTGCCGCAACTCGAGAAAATCCAGGAGGTTGTCCCCTCCAGGCGAGATGAGGCCCATTTCCGCTGAGGCGTCTCGAGGCTGATCACGCCTCACCTCTGGAACTTCGAAAGGCTCCTTCACACCCTTGGTGCAAATCAAGAAGTTCCCCGACATACCCGTCTCCACTCGAGAGGAATCACGAGGGTCCCCCCCACATCCAGAGGAGCCCCGTTTCCGCCTCGTAGCTCGAGATGAGGGATCCTTTCCCTGCTTCATCGGGAAAGAGTTCCCGGTGTTCCCGTCGCATCTCAAGAGGAGGCCCTCTCAACAGGACCGGCGAGAGGAACTCCAGGGTCGTGCCACCATTCCAAGAGTCCCCCAGATGTCTCAGTCCATTCCAGAGGAACCTCTTTTCCCTTCACCGGCTCGTCTTTCACGCCGAGGATCGACTCACACCAAGGTGGCACGTGGCACAGCCCTGTGGGAAAGCCTCGTGGGAAAGCCTTGAGGGACAGCCTCGAGGGAAAGCCACAGATCCCTTGATCCACGTGACAGGAAGCGTGACACTACTGCTGCAGCTCGGGAGGAAAGCGCACGTGCATGCCCCCAATCGAGACGAGGCCTGACTCCCCTGGGGAGACTCAGAAGCACCCCAAGATCCATGGCAACACTGGAGAGGAATCCTCAGGTTCCGGCCCCGACTCCACACAAGGACTGAGGCCCCGGCATGGACGGGAGAGGAATCCCGAGAGGTCCCCTAGCAACTCGCATGGGGACTGGCCTTTCCTGAGGCCACCAGAGCGTGTCCCTGAGGTCCCCGTCGTAACTCGAGAAGACCTGCCGCAACTCGAGAAAATCCAGGAGGTTCTCCCCTCCAGGCGAGATGAGGCCCATTTCCGCTGAGGCGTCTTGAGGCTGATCACACCTCACCTCTGGCACTTCGAAAGGGTCCTTCACACCCTTGGTGCAAATCAAGAAGTTCCCCGACCTAGCCGTCTCCACTCGAGAGGAATCACGTGGGTCCCGCCCACATCCAGAGGAGCCCCGTTTCCGCCTCGTAGCTCGAGATGAGGGATCCTTTCCCTGCTTCGTCGGGAAAGAGTTCCCGGCGTTCCCGTCGCATCTCAAGAGGAGGCCCTCTCAACAGGAACGGCGAGATGAACTCCAGGGTCGTTCCACCATTCCAAGAGTCCCCCAGATGTCTCAGTCCATTCCAGAGGAACCTCTTTTCCCTTCACCGGCTCGTCTTTCACGCCGAGGATCGACTCCCACAAAGGTGGCACGTGGCACAGCCCTGTGGGAAAGCCTCGTGGGAAAGCCTCGAGGGACAGCCTCGAGGGAAAGCCACAGATCCCTTGATCCACGTGACAGGAAGCGTGACACTACTGCTGCAGCTCGGGAGGAAAGCGCACGAGCATGCCCCCACTCGAGACGAGGCCTGACTCCCCTGGGGAGACTCAGAAGCACCCCAAGATCCATGGCAACACTGGAGAGGAATCCTCAGGTTCCGGCCCCGATTCCACACAAGGACTGAGGCCCCGGCATGGACGGGAGAGGAATCCCGAGAGGTCCCTTAGCAACTCGCATGGGGACTGGCCTTTCCTGAGGCCACCAGAGCGTGTCCCTGAGGTCCCCGTCGTAACTCGAGAAGACCTGCCGCAACTCGAGAAAATCCAGGAGGTTCTCCCCTCAAGGCGAGATGAGGCCCATTTCCGCTGAGGCGTCTCGAGGCTGATCACACCTCACCTCTGGAACTTCGAAAGGGTCCTTCACACCCTTGGTGCAAATCAAGAAGTTCCCCGACCTAGCCGTCTCCACTCGAGAGGAATCACGTGGGTCCCGCCCACATCCAGAGGAGCCCCGTTTCCACCTCGTAGCTCGAGATGAGGGATCCTTTCCCTGCTTCGTCGGGAAAGAGTTCGCGGCGTTCCCGTCGCATCTCAAGAGGAGGCCCTCTCAACAGGAACGGCAAGAGGAACTCCAGGGTCGTGCCACCATTCCAAGAGTCCCCCAGATGTCTCAGTCCATTCCAGAGGAACCTCTTTTCCCTTCACCGGCTCGTCTTTCACGCCGAGGATCGACTCACACCAAGGTGGCACGTGGCACAGCCCTGTGGGAAAGCCTCGTGGGAAAGCCTCGAGGGACAGCCTCGAGGGAAAGCCACAGATCCCTTGATCCACGTGACAGGAAGCGTGACACTACTGCTGCAGCTCGGGAGGAAAGCGCACGTGCATGCCCCCACTCGAGACGAGGCCTGACTCCCCTGGGGAGACTCAGAAGCACCCCAAGATCCATGGTAACACTGGAGAGGAATCCTCAGGTTCCGGCCCCGACTCCACACAAGGACTGAGGCCCCGGCATGGACGGGAGAGGAATCCCGAGAGGTCCCCTAGCAACTCGCATGGGGACTGGCCTTTCCTGAGGCCACCAGAGCGGGTCCCTGAGGTCCCCGTTGTAACTCGAGAAGACCTGTCGCAACTCGAGAAAATCCAGGAGGTTCTCCCCTCCAGGCGAGATGAGGCCCATTTCCGCTGAGGCGTCTCGAGGCTGATCACACCTCACCTCTGGAACTTCGAAAGGGTCCTTCACACCCTTGGTGCAAATCAAGAAGTTCCCTGACCTAGCCGTCTCCACTCGAGAGGAATCACGTGGGTCCCGCCCACATCCAGAGGAGCCCGGTTTCCGCCTCGTAGCTCGAGATGAGGGATCCTTTCCCTGCTTCGTCGGGAAAGAGTTCCCGGCGTTCCCGTCGCATCTCAAGAGGAGGCCCTCTCAACAGGAACGGCGAGAGGAACTCCAGGGTCGTGCCACCATTCCAAGAGTCCCCCAGATGTCTCAGTCCATTCCAGAGGAACCTCTTTCCCTTCACCGGCTCGTCTTTCACGCCGAGGATCGACTCACACCAAGGTGGCACGTGGCACAGCCCTGTGGGAAAGCCTCGTGGGAAAGCCTCGAGGGACAGCCTCGAGGGAAAGCCACAGATCCCTTGATCCACCTGACAGGAATCGTGACACTACTGCTGCAGCTCGGGAGGAAAGTGCACGTGCATGCCCCCACTCGAGACGAGGCCTGACTCCCCTGGGGAGACTCAGAAGCACCCCAAGATCCATGGCAACACTGGAGAGGAATCCTCAGGTTCCGGCCCCGACTCCACACAAGGACTGAGGCCCCGGCATGGACGGGAGAGGAATCCCGAGAGGTCCCCTTGCAACTCGCATGGGGACTGGCCTTTCCTGAGGCCACCAGAGCGGGTCCCTGTGGTACCCGTCGTAACTCGAGAAGACCTGCCGCAACTGGAGAAAATCCAGGAGGTTCTCCC
Organism: Budorcas taxicolor; assembly: GCF_023091745.1. Taxonomy (NCBI): domain Eukaryota; kingdom Metazoa; phylum Chordata; class Mammalia; order Artiodactyla; family Bovidae; genus Budorcas; species Budorcas taxicolor. Next base: position 1,821,116 of record NW_026292589.1, read on the forward strand.
CTCCAGGCGAGATGAGGCCCATTTCCGCTGAGGCGTCTCGAGGCTGATCACACCTCACCTCTGGAACTTCGAAAGGGTCCTTCACACCCTTGGTGCAAATCAAGAAGTTCCCCGACCTAGCCGTCTCCACTCGAGAGGAATCACGTGGGTCCCGCCCACATCCAGAGGAGCCCCGTTTCCGCCTCGTAGCTCGAGATGAGGGATCCTTTCCCTGCTTCGTCGGGAAAGAGTTCCCGGCGTTCCCGTCGCATCTCAAGAGGAGGCCCTCTCAACAGGAACGGCGAGAGGAACTCCAGGGTCGTGCCACCATTCCAAGAGTCCCCCAGATATCTCAGTCCATTCCAGAGGAACCTCTTTTCCCTTCACCGGCTCCTCTTTTACGCCGAGGATCGACTCACACCAAGGTGGCACGTGGCACAGCCCTGTGGGAAAGCCTCGTGGGAAAGCCTCGAGGGACAGCCGCGAGGGAAAGCCACAGATCCCATGATTCACGTGACAGGAAGCGTGACACTACTGCTGCAGCTCGGGAGGAAAGCGCACGTGCATGCCCCCACTCGAGACGAGGCCTGACTCCCCTGGGGAGACTCAGAAGCACCCCAAGATCCATGGCAACACTGGAGAGGAATCCTCAGGTTCCGGCTCCGATTCCACACAAGGACTGAGGCCCCGGCATGGACTGGAGAGGAATCCCGAGAGGTCCCCTAGCAACTCGCATGGGGACTGGCCTTTCCTGAGGCCACCAGAGCGGGTCCCTGAGGTCCCCGTCATAACTCGAGAAGACCTGCCGCAACTCGAGAAAATCCAGGAGGTTCTCCCCTCCAGGCGAGATGAGGCCCATTTCCGCTGAGGCGTCTCGAGGCTGATCACACCTCACCTCTGGAACTTCGAAAGGCTCCTTCACACCCTTGGTGCAAATCAAGAAGGTCCCCGACATACCCGTCTCCACTCGAGAGGAATCACGAGGGTCCCGCCCACATCCAGAGGAGCCCCGTTTCCGCCTCGTAGCTCGAGATGAGGGATCCTTTCCCTGCTTCGTCGGGAAAGAGTTCCCGGCGTTCCCGTCGCATCTCAAGAGGAGGCCCTCTCAACAGGAACGGCGAGAGGAACTCCAGGGTCGTGCCACCATTCCAAGAGTCCCCCAGATGTCTCAGTCCATTCCAGAGGAACCTCTTTTCCTTCACCGGCTCTTCTTTCACGCCGAGGATCGACTCACACCAAGGTGGCACGTGGCACAGCCCTGTGGGAAAGCCTCGTGGGAAAGCCTCGAGGGACAGCCTCGAGGGAAAGCCACAGATCCCTTGATCCACGTGACAGGAAGCGTGACACTACTGCTTCAGATCGGGAGGAAAGCGCACGTGCATGCCTCCACTCGAGACGAGGCCTGACTCCCCTGGGGAGACTCAGAAGCACCCCAAAATCCATGGCAACACTGGAGAGGAATCCTCAGGTTCCGGCCCCGACTGCACACATGGACTGAGGCCCCGGCATGGACGGGAGTGGAATCCCGAGAGGTCCCCTAGCAACTCGCATGGGGACTGGCCTTTCCTGAGGCCACCAGAGCGGGTCCCTGAGGTCCCCGTCTTAACTCGAGAAGACCTGCCGCAACTCGAGAAAATCCAGTAGGTTCTCCCCTCCAGGCGAGATGAGGCCCATTTCCACTGAGGCGTCTCAAGGCTGATCACACCTCACCTCTGGAACTTCGAAAGGGTCCTTCACACCCTTGGTGCAAATCAAGAAGTTCCCCGACATACCCGTCTCCACTCGAGAGGAATCACGAGGGTCCCGCCCACATCCAGAGGAGCCCCGTTTCCGCCTCGTAGCTCGAGATGAGGGATCCTTTCCCTGCTTCGTCGGGAAAGATTTCCCGGCGTTCCCGTCACATCTCAAGAGGAGGCCCTCTCAACAGGAACGGCGAGAGGAACTTCAGGGTCGTGCCACCATTCCAAGAGTCCCCCAGATGTCTCAGTCCATTCCAGAGGAACCTCTTTTCCCTTCACCGGCTCGCCTTTCACGCCGAGGATCGACTCACACCAAGGTGGCACGTGGCACAGCCCTGTGGGAAAGCCTCGTGGGAAAGCCTCGAGGGACAGCCTCGAGGGAAAGCCACAGATCCCTTGATCCACGTGACAGGAAGCGTGACACTACTGCTGCAGCTCGGGAGGAAAGCGCACGTGCATGCCCCCACTCGAGACGAGGCCTGACTCCCCTGGGGAGACTCAGAAGCACCCCAAGATCCATGGCAACACTGGAGAGGAATCCTCAAGTTCCGGCTCCGACTCCACACAAGGACTGAGGCCCCGGCATGGACGGGAGAGGAATCCCGAGAGGTCCCCTAGCAACTCGCATGGGGACTGGCCTTTCCTGAGGCCACCAGAGCGGGTCCCTGAGGTCCCCGTCGTAACTCGAGAAGACCTGCCGCAACTCGAGAAAATCCAGGAGGTTCTCCCCTCCAGGCCTGATGAGGCCCATTTCCGCTGAGGCGTCTCGAGGCTGATCACACCTCACCTCTGGAACTTCGAAAGGCTCCTTCACACCCTTGGTGCAAATCAAGAAGGTCCCCAACATACCCGTCTCCACTCGAGAGGAATCACGAGGGTCCCGCCCACATCCAGAGGAGCCCCGTTTCCGCCTCGTAGCTCGAGATGAGGGATCCTTTCCCTGCTTCGTCGGGAAAGAGTTCCCGGCGTTCCCGTCGCACCTCAAGAGGAGGCCCTCTCAACAGGAACGGCGAGAGGAACTCCAGGGTCGTGCCACCATTCCAAGAGTCCCCCAGATGTCTCAGTCCATTCCAGAGGAACCTCTTTTCCCTTCACCGGCTCGTCTTTCACGCCGAGGATCGACTCACACCAAGGTGGCACGTGGCACAGCCCTGTGGGAAAGCCTCGTGGGAAAGCCTCGAGGGACAGCCTCGAGGGAAAGCCACAGATCCCTTGATCCACGTGACAGGAAGCGTGACACTACTGCTGCAGCTCGGGAGGAAAGCGCACGTGCATGCCCCCACTCGAGACGAGGCCTGACTCCCCTGGGGAGACTCAGAAGCACCCCAAGACCCATGGCAACACTGGAGAGGAATCCTCAGGTTCCGGCCCCGACTCCACACAAGGACTGAGGCCCCGGCATGGACGGGAGAGGAATCCCGAGAGGTCCCCTAGCAACTCGCATGGGGACTGGCCTTTCCTGAGGCCACCAGAGCGGGTCCCTGAGGTCCCCGTCGTAACTCGAGAAGACCTGCCGCAACTCGAGAAAATCCAGGAGGTTCTCCCCTCCAGGCGCGATGAGGCCCATTTCCGCTGAGGCGTCTCGAGGCTGATCACACCTCACCTCTGGAACTTCGAAAGGGTCCTTCACACCCTTGGTGCAAATCAAGAAGTTCCCCGACCTAGCCGTCTCCACTCGAGAGGAATCACGTGGGTCCCGCCCACATCCAGAGGAGCCCCGTTTCCGCCTCGTAGCTCGAGATGAGGGATCCTTTCCCTGCTTCGTCGGGAAAGAGTTCCCGGCGTTCCCGTCGCATCTCAAGAGGAGGCCCTCTCAACAGGAACGGCGAGAGGAACTCCAGGGTCGTGCCACCATTCCAAGAGTCCCCCAGATGTCTCAGTCCATTCCAGAGGAACCTCTTTTCCCTTCACCGGCTCGCCTTTCACGCCGAGGATCGACTCACACCAAGGTGGCACGTGGCACAGCCCTGTGGGAAAGCCTCGTGGGAAAGCCTCGAGGGACAGCCTCGAGGGAAAGCCACAGATCCCTTGATCCACGTGACAGGAAGCGTGACACTACTGCTGCAGCTCGGGAGGAAAGCGCACGTGCATGCCCCCACTCGAGACGAGGCCTGACTCCCCTGGGGAGACTCAGAAGCACCCCAAGATCCATGGCAACACTGGAGAGGAATCCTCAGGTTCCGGCTCCGACTCCACACAAGGACTGAGGCCCCGGCATGGACGGGAGAGGAATCCCGAGAGGTCCCCTAGCAACTCGCATGGGGACTGGCCTTTCCTGAGGCCACCAGAGCGGGTCCCTGAGGTCCCCGTCGTAACTCGAGAAGACCTGCCGCAACTCGAGAAAATCCAGGAGGTTCTCCCCTCCAGGCCTGATGAGGCCCATTTCCGCTGAGGCGTCTCGAGGCTGATCAAACCTCACCTCTGGAACTTCGAAAGGCTCCTTCACACCCTTGGTGCAAATCAAGAAGGTCCCCAACATACGCGTCTCCACTCGAGAGGAATCACGAGGGTCCCGCCCACATCCAGAGGAGCCCCGTTTCCGCCTCGTAGCTCGAGATGAGGGATCCTTTCCCTGCTTCGTCGGGAAAGAGTTCCCGGCGTTCCCGTCGCACCTCAAGAGGAGGCCCTCTCAACAGGAACGGCGAGAGGAACTCCAGGGTGGTGCCACCATTCCAAGAGTCCCCCAGATGTCTCAGTCCATTCCAGAGGAACCTCTTTTCCCTTCACCGGCTCGTCTTTCACGCCGAGGATCGACTCACACCAAGGTGGCACGTGGCACAGCCCTGTGGGAAAGCCTCGTGGGAAAGCTTCGAGGGACAGCCGCGAGGGAAAGCCACAGATCCCTTGATCCACGTGACAGGAAGCGTGACACTACTGCTGCAGCTCGGGAGGAAAGCGCACGTGCATGCCCCCACTCGAGACGAGGCCTGACTCCCCTGGGGAGACTCAGAAGCACCCCAAAATCCATGGCAACACTGGAGAGGAATCCTCAGGTTCCGGCCCCGACTCCACACAAGGACTGAGGCCCCGGCATGGACGGGAGAGGAATCCCGAGAGGTCCCCTAGCAACTCGCATGGGGACTGGCCTTTCCTGAGGCCACCAGAGCGGGTCCCTGAGGTCCCCGTCGTAACTCGAGAAGACCTGCCGCAACTCGAGAAAATCCAGGAGGTTCCCCCTCCAGGTGAGATGAGGCCCATTTCCGCTGAGGCGTCTCGAGGCTGATCACACCTCACCTCTGGAACTTCGAAAGGGTCCTTCACACCCTTGGTGCAAATCAAGAAGTTCCCCGACCTAGCCGTCTCCACTCGAGAGGAATCACGAGGGTCCCGCCCACATCCAGAGGAGTCCCGTTTCCGCCTCGTAGCTCGAGATGAGGGATCCTTTCCCTGCTTCGTCGGGAAAGAGTTCCCGGCGTTCCCGTCGCATCTCAAGAGGAGGCCCTCTCAACAGGAACGGCGAGAGGAACTCTAGGGTCGTGCCAACATTCCAAGAGTCCCCCAGATGTCTCAGTCCACTCCAGAGGAACCTCTTTTCCCTTCACCGGCTCGTCTTTCACGCCGAGGATCGACTCACACCAAGGTGGCACGTGGCACAGCCCTGTGGGAAAGCCTCGTGGGAAAGCCTCGAGGGACAGCCTCGAGGGAAAGCCACAGATCCCTTGATCCACGTGACAGGAATCGTGACACTACTGCTGCAGCTCGGGAGGAAAGCGCACGTGCATGCCCCCACTCGAGACGAGGCCTGACTCCCCTGGGGAGACTCAGAAGCACCCCAAGATCCATGGCAACTCTGGAGAGGAATCCTCAGGTTCCGGCCCCGACTCCACACAAGGACTGAGGCCCCGGCATGGACGGGAGAGGAATCCCGAGAGGTCCCCTAGCAACTCGCATGGGGACTGGCCTTTCCTGAGGCCACCAGAGCGGGTCCCTGAGGTCCCCGTTGTAACTCGAGAAGACCTGCCGCAACTCGAGAAAATCCAGGAGGTTCTCCCCTCCAGGCGAGATGAGGCCCATTTCCGCTGAGGCGTCTCGAGGCTGATCACACCTACGTCTGGAAATTCGAAATGGTCCTTCACACTCTTGGTGCAAATCAAGAAGTTCCCCGACCTAGCCGTCTCCACTCGAGAGGAATCACGAGGGTCCCGCCCACATCCAGAGGAGCCCCGTTTCCGCCTCGTAGCTCGAGATGAGGGATCCTTTCCCTGCTTCGTCGGGAAAGAGTTCCCGGCGTTCCCGTCGCATCTCAAGAGGAGGCCCTCTCAACAGGAACGGCGAGAGGAACTCCAGGGTCGTGCCACCATTCCAAGAGTCCCCCAGATGTCTCAGTCCATTCCAGAGGAACCTCTTTTCCTTCACCGGCTCGTCTTTCACGCCGAGGATCGACTCACACCAAGGTGGCACGTGGCACAGCCCTGTGGGAAAGCCTCGTGGGAAAGCCTCGAGGGACAGCCTCGAGGGAAAGCCACAGATCCCTTGATCCACGTGACAGGAAGCGTGACACTACTGCTGCAGCTCGGGAGGAAAGCGCACGTGCATGCCTCCACTCGAGACGAGGCCTGACTCCCCTGGGGAGACTCAGAAGCACCCCAAAATCCATGGCAACACTGGAGAGGAATCCTCAGGTTCCGGCCCCGACTCCACACAAGGACTGAGGCCCCGGCATGGACGGGAGTGGAATCCCGAGAGGTCCCCTAGCAACTCGCATGGGGACTGGCCTTTCCTGAGGCCACCAGAGCGGGTCCCTGAGGTCCCCGTCTTAACTCGAGAAGACCGGCCGCAACTCGAGAAAATCCAGGAGGTTCTCCCCTCCAGGCGAGATGAGGCCCATTTCCACTGAGGCGTCTCGAGGATGATCACACCTCACCTCTGGAACTTCGAAAGGGTCCTTCACACCCTTGGTGCAAATCAAGAAGTTCCCCGACATACCCGTCTCCACTCGAGAGGAATCACGAGGGTCCCGCCCACATCCAGAGGAGCCCCGTTTCCGCCTCGTAGCTCGAGATGAGGGATCCTTTCCCTGCTTCGTCGGGAAAGAGTTCCCGGCGTTCCCGGCGAATCTCAAGAGGGGGCCCTCTCAACAGGAACGGCGAGAGGAACTCCAGGGTCGTGCCACCATTCCAAGAGTCCCCCAGATGTCTCAGTCCATTCCAGAGGAACCTCTTTTGCCTTCACCGGCTCGTCTTTCACGCCGAGGATCGACTCACACCAAGGTGGCACGTGGCACAGCCCTGTGGGAAAGCCTCGTGGGAAAGCCTCGAGGGACAGCCTCGAGGGACAGCCTCGAGGGAAAGCCACAGATCCCTTGATCCACATGACAGGAAGCGTGACACTACTGCTGCAGCTCGGGAGGAAAGCGCACGTGCATGCCCCCACTCGAGACGAGGCCTGACTCCCCTGGGGAGACTCAGAAGCACCCCAAGATCCATGGCAACACTGGAGAGGAATCCTCAGGTTCCGGCCCCGACTCCACACAAGGACTGAGGCCCCGGCATGGACAGGAGAGGAATCCCGAGAGGTCCCCTAGCAACTCGCATGGGGACTGGCCTTTCCTGAGGCCACAAGATCGTGTCCCTGAGGTCCCCGTCGTAACTCGAGAAGACCTGCCGCAACTCGAGAAAATCCAGGAGGTTCTCCCCTCCAGGCGAGATGAGGCCCATTTCCGCTGAGGCGTCTCGAGGCTGATCACACCTCACCTCTGGAACTTCGAAAGGGTCCTTCACACCCTTGGTGCAAATCAAGAAGTTCCCCGACATACCCGTCTCCACTCGAGAGGAATCACGAGGGTCCCGCCCACATCCAGAGGAGCCCCGTTTCCGCCTCGTAGCTCGAGATGAGGGATCCTTTCCCTGCTTCGTCAGGAATGAGTTCCCGGAGATCCCGTCGCATCTCAAGAGGAGGCCCTCTCAACAGGAACGGCGAGAGGAACTCCAGGGTCGTGCCACCATTCCAAGAGTCCCCCAGATGTCTCAGTCCATTCCAGAGGAACCTCTTTTCCCTTCACCGGCTCGTCTTTCACGCCGAGGATCGACTCACACCAAGGTGGCACGTGGCACAGCCCTGTGGGAAAGCCTCGTGGGAAAGCCTCGAGGGACAGCCTCGAGGGAAAGCCACAGATCCCTTGATCCACGTGACAGGAAGCGTGACACTACTGCTGCAGCTCGGGAGGAAAGCGCACGTGCATGCCCCCACTCGAGACGAGGCCTGACTCCCCTGGGGAGACACAGAAGCATCCCAAGATCCCTGGCAACACTGGAGAGGAATCCTCAGGTTCCGGCCCCGACTCCACACAAGGACTGAGGCCCCGGCATGGACGGGAGAGGAATCCCGAGAGGTCCCCTAGCAACTCGCATGGGGACTGGCCTTTCCTGAGGCCACCAGAGCGGGTCCCTGAGGTCCCCGTCGTAACTCGAGAAGACCTGCCGCAACTCGAGAAAATCCAGGAGGTTCTCCCCTCCAGGCGAGATGAGGCCCATTTCCGCTGAGGCGTCTCGAGGCTGATCACACCTCACCTCTGGAACTTCGAAAGGGTCCCTCACACCCTTGGTGCAAATCAAGAAGTTCCCCGACCTAGCCGTCTCCACTCGAGAGGATTCACGAGGGTCCCGCCCACATCCAGAGGAGCCCCGTTTCCGCCTCGTAGCTCGAGATGAGGGATCCTTTCCCTGCTTCCTCAGGAAAGAGTTCCCGGCGTTCCCGTCGCATCTCAAGAGGGGGCCCTCTCAACAGGAACGGCGAGAGGAACTCCAGGGTCGTGCCACCATTCCAAGAGTCCCCCAGATGTCTCAGTCCATTCCAGAGGAACCTCTTTTCCCTTCACCGGCTCGTCTTTCACGCCGAGGATCGACTCACACCAAGGTGGCACGTGGCACAGCCCTGTGGGAAAGCCTCGTGGGAAAGCCTCGAGGGACAGCCTCGAGGGACAGCCTCGAGGGAAAGCCACAGATCCCTTGATCCACATGACAGGAAGCGTGACACTACTGCTGCAGCTCGGGAGGAAAGCGCACGTGCATGCCCCCACTCGAGACGAGGCCTGACTCCCCTGGGGAGACTCAGAAGCACCCCAAGATCCATGGCAACACTGGAGAGGAATCCTCAGGTTCCGGCCCCGACTCCACACAAGGAGTGAGGCCCCGGCATGGACGGGAGAGGAATCCCGAGAGGTCCCCTTGCAACTCGCATGGGGACTGGCCTTTCCTGAGGCCACAAGATCGTGTCCCTGAGGTCCCCGTCGTAACTCGAGAAGACCTGCCGCAACTCGAGAAAATCCAGGAGGTTCTCCCCTCCAGGCGAGATGAGGCCCATTTCGGCTGAGGCGTCTCGAGGCTGATCACACCTCACCTCTGGAACTTCGAAAGGGTCCTTCACACCCTTGGTGCAAATCAAGAAGTTCCCCGACCTAGCCGTCTCCACTCGAGAGGAATCACGAGGGTCCCGCCCACATCCAGAGGAGCCCCGTTTCCGCCTCGTAGCTCGAGATGAGGGATCCTTTCCCTCTTTCGTCGGGAAACAGTTCCCGGCCTTCCCGTCGCATCTCAAGAGGAGGCCCTCTCAACAGGAACGGCGAGAGGAACTCCAGGGTCGTGCCACCATTCCAAGAGTCCCCCAGATGTCTCAGTCCATTCCAGAGGAACCTCTTTTCCCTTCACCAGCTCGTCTTTCACGCCGAGGATCGAATCACACCAAGGTGGCACGTGGCAAAGCCCTGTGGGAAAGCCTCGTGGGAAAGACTCGAGGGACAGCCTCGACGGAAAGCCACAGATCCCTTGATCCACGTGACAGGAAGCGTGACACTACTGCTGCAGCTCGGGAGGAAAGCGCACGTGCATGCCCCCACTCGAGACGAGGCCTGACTCCCCTGGGGAGACTCAGAAGCACCCCAAGATCCATGGCAACACTGGAGAGGAATCCTCAGGTTCCGGCCCCGACTCCACACAAGGACTGAGGCCCCGGCATGGACGGGAGAGGAATCCCGAGAGGTCCCCTAGCAACTCGCATGGGGACTGGCCTTTCCTGAGGCCACCAGAGCGGGTCCCTGAGGTCCCCGTCGTAACTCGAGAAGACCTGCCGCAACTCGAGAAAATCCAGGAGGTTCTCCCCTCCAGGCGAGATGAGGCCCATTTCCGCTGAGGCGTCTCGAGGCTGATCAAACCTCACCTCTGGAACTTCGAAAGGGTCATTCATACCCTTGGTGCAAATCAAGAAGTTCCCCGACATACCCGTCTCCACTCGAGAGGAATCACGAGGGTCCCGCCCACATCCAGAGGAGCCCTGTTTCCGCCTCGTAGCTCGAGATGAGGGATCCTTTCCCTGCTTCATCGGGAAAGAGTTCCCGGCGTTCCCGTCGCATCGCAAGAGGAGGCCCTCTCGACAGGAACGGCGAGAGGAACTCCAGGGTCGTGCCACCATTCCAAGAGTCCCCCAGATGTCTCAGTCCATTCCAGAGGAACCTCTTTTCCCTTCACCGGCTCGTCTTTCACGCCGAGGATCGACTCACACCAAGGTGGCACGTGGCACAGCCCTGTGGGAAAGCCTCGTGGGAAAGCCTCGAGGGACAGCCTCGAGGGAAAGCCACAGATCCCTTGATCCACGTGACAGGAAGCGTGACACTACTGCTGCAGCTCAGGAGGAAAGCGAACGTGCATGCCCCCACTCGAGACGAGGCCTGACTCCCCTGGGGAGACTCAGAAGCACCCCAAGATCCATGGCAACACTGGAGAGGAATCCTCAGGTTCCGGCCCCGACTCCACACAAGGACTGAGGCCCCAGCATGGACGGGAGAGGAATCCCGAGAGGTCCCCTAGCAACTCGCATGGGGACTGGCCTTTCCTGAGGCCAACAGAGCGGGTCCCTGAGGTCCCCGTCGTAACTCGAGAAGACCTGCCGCAACTCGAGAAAATCCAGGAGGTTCTCCCCTCCAGGCGAGATGAGGCCCATTTCCGCTGAGGCGTCTCGAGGCTCATCAAACCTCACCTCTGGAACTTCGAAAGGGTCCTTCACACCCTTGGTGCAAATCAAGAAGTTCCCCGACCTAGCCGTCTCCACTCGAGAGGAATCACGAGGGTCCCGCCCACATCCAGAGGAGCCCCGTTTCCGCCTCGTAGCTGGAGATGAGGGATCCTTTCCCTGCTTCGTCGGGAAAGAGTTCCCGGCCTTCCCGTCGCATCTCAAGAGGAGGCCCTCTCAACAGGAACGGCGAGAGAAACTCCAGGGTCGTGCCACCATTCCAGAGTCCCCCAGATTTCTCAGTCCATTCCAGAGGAACCTCTTTTCCCTTCACCGGCTCGTCTTTCACGCCGAGGATCGACTCACACCAAGGTGGCACGTGGCACAGCCCTGTGGGAAAGCCTCGTGGGAAAAACTCGAGGGACAGCCTCGAGGGAAAGCCACAGATCCCTTGATCCACGTGACAGGAAGCGTGACACTACTGCTGCAGCTCGGGAGGAAAGCGCACGTGCATGCCCCCACTCGAGACGAGGCCTGACTCCCCTGGGGAGACTCAGAAGCACCCCAAGATCCATGGCAACACTGGAGAGGAATCCTCAGGTTCCGGCCCCGACTCCACACAAGGACTGAGGCCCCGGCATGGACGGGAGAGGAATCCCAAGAGGTCCCCTAGCAACTCGCATGGGGAGTGGCCTTTCCTGAGGCCACCAGAGCGGGTCCCTGAGGTCCCCGATGTAACTCGAGAAGACCAGCCACAACTCGAGAAAATCCAGGAGGTTCTCACCTCCAGGCGAGATGAGGCCCATTTCCGCTGAGGCGACTCGAGGCTGATCACACCTCACCTCTGGAACTTCGAAAGGGTCCTTCACACCCTTGGTGCAAATCAAGAAGTTCCCCGACATACCCGTCTCCACTCGAGAGGAATCACGAGGGTCGCGCCCACATCCAGAGGAGCCCCGTTTCCGCCTCGTAGCTCGAGATGAGGGATCCTTTCCCTGCTTCGTCGGGAAAGAGTTCCCGGCCTTCCCGTCGCATCTCAAGAGGAGGCCCTCTCAACAGGAACGGCGAGAGGAACTCCAGGGTCGTGCCACCATTCCAAGAGTCCCCCAGATGTCTCAGTCCATTCCAGAGCAACCTCTTTTCCCTTCACCGGCTCGTCTTTCACGCCGAGGATCGACTCACACCAAGGTGGCACGTGGCACAGCCCTGTGGGAAAGCCTCGTGGGAAAGCCTCGAGGGAAAGCCACAGATCCCTTGATCCACGTGACAGGAAGCGTGACACTACTGCTGCAGCTCTGCAGGAAAGCGCACGTGCAGGCCACCACTCGAGACGAGGCCTGACTCCCCTGGGGAGACTCAGAAGCACCCCAAGATCCATGGCAACACTGGAGAGGAATCCTCAGGTTCCGGCTCCGACTCCACACAAGGACTGAGGCCCCGGCATGGACGGGAGAGGAATCCCGAGAGGTCCCCTAGCAACTCGCATGGGGACTGGCCTTTCCTGAGGCCACCAGAGCGGGTCCCTGATGTCCCCGTCGTAACTCGAGAAGACCTGCCGCAACTCGAGAAAATCCAGGAGGTTCTCCCCTCCAGGCGAGATGAGGCCCATTTCCGCTGAGGCGTCTCGAGGCTGATCACACCTCACCTCTGGAACTTCGAAAGGGTCCTTCACACCCTTGGTGCAAATCAAGAAGTTCCCCGACCTAGCCGTCTCCACTCGAGAGGAATCACGAGGGTCCCGCCCACATCCAGAGGAGCCCCGTTTCCGCCTCGTAGCTCGAAATGAGGGATCCTTTCCCTGCTTCGTCGGGAAAGAGTTCCCGGCGTTCCCGTCGCATCTCAAGAGGAGGCCCTCTCTACAGGAACGGCGAGAGGAACTCCAGGGTCGTGCCACCATTCCAAGAGTCCCCCAGATATCTCAGTCCATTCCAGAGGAACCTCTTTTCCCTTCACCGGCTCGTCTTTCACGCCGAGGATCGACTCACACCAAGGTGGCACGTGGCACAGCCCTGTGTGAAAGCCTCGTGGGAAAGCCTCGAGGGACACCCTCGAGGGACAGCCTCGAGGGAAAGCCACAGATCCCTTGATCCACGTGACAGGAAGCGTGACACTACTGCTGCAGCTCGGGAGGAAAGCGCACGTGCATGCCCCCACTCGAGACGAGGCCTGACTCCCCTGGGGAGACTCAGAAGCACCCCAAGATCCATGGCAACACTGGAGAGGAATCCTCAGGTTCCGGCCCCGACTCCACACAAGGACTGAGGCCCCGGCATGGACGGGAGAGGAATCCCGAGAAGTCCCGTAGCAACTCGCATGGGGACTGGCCTTTCCTGAGGCCACCAGAGCGGGTCCCTGAGGTCCCCGTCGTAACTCGAGAAGACCTGCCGCAACTCGAGAAAATCCAGGAGGTTCTCCCCTCCAGGCGAGATGAGGCCCATTTCCGCTGAGGCGTCTCGAGGCTGATCACACCTCACCTCTGGAACTTCGAAAGGGTCCTTCACACCCTTGGTGCAAATCAAGAAGTTCCCCGACCTAGCCGTCTCCACTCGAGAGGAATCACGAGGGTCCCGCCCACATCCAGAGGAGCCCCGTTTCCGCTTCGTAGCTCGAGATGAGGGATCCTTTCCCTGCTTCGTCGGGAAAGAGTTCCCGGCCTTCCCGTCGCATCTCAAGAGGAGGCCCTCTCTACAGGAACGGCGAGAGGAACTCCAGGGTCGTGCCACCATTCCAAGAGTCCCCCAGATGTCTCAGTCCATTCCAGAGGAACCTCTTTTCCCTTCACCGGCTCGTCTTTCACGCCGAGGATCGACTCACACCAAGGTGGCACGTGGCACAGCCCTGTGGGAAAGCCTCGTGGGAAAGCCTCGAGGGACAGCCTCGAGGGACAGCCTCGAGGAAAAGCCACAGATCCCTTGATCCACGTGACAGGAAGCGTGACACTACTGCTGCAGCTCGGGAGGAAAGCGCACGTGCATGCCCCCACTCGAGACGAGGCCTGACTCCCCTGGGGAGACTCAGAAGCACCCCAAGATCCATGGCAACACTGGAGAGGAATCCTCAGGTTCCGGCCCCGACTCCACACAAGGACTGAGGCCCCGGCATGGACGGGAGAGGAATCCCGAGAGGTCCCCTAGCAACTCGCATGGGGACTGGCCTTTCCTGAGGCCACCAGAGCGGGTCCCTGAGGTCCCCGTCGTAACTCGAGAAGACCTGCCGCAACTCGAGAAAATCCAGGAGGTTCTCCCCTCCAGGCGAGATGAGGCCCATTTCCGCTGAGGCGTCTCGAGGCTGATCACACCTCACCTCTGGAACTTCGAAAGGGTCCTTCACACCCTTGGTGCAAATCAAGAAGTTCCCCGACCTAGCCGTCTCCACTCGAGAGGAATCACGAGGGTCCCGCCCACATCCAGAGGAGCCCCGTTTCCGCCTCGTAGCTCGAGATGAGGGATCCTTTCCCTGCTTCGTCGGGAAAGATTTCCCGGCGTTCCCGTCACATCTCAAGAGGAGGCCCTCTCTACAGGAACGGCGAGAGGAACTCCAGGGTCGTGCCACCATTCCAAGAGTCCCCCAGATGTCTCAGTCCATTCCAGAGGAACCTCTTTTCCCTTCACCGGCTCGTCTTTCACGCCGAGGATCGACTCACACCAAGGTGGCACGTGGCACAGCCCTGTGGGAAAGCCTCGTGGGAAAGCCTCGAGGGACAGCCTCGAGGGAAAGCCACAGATCCCTTGATCCACGTGACAGGAAGCGTGACACTACTGCTGCAGCTCGGGAGGAAAGCGCACGTGCATGCCCCCACTCGAGACGAGGCCTGACTCCCCTGGGGAGACTCAGAAGCACCCCAAGATCCATGGCAACACTGGAGAGGAATCCTCAGGTTCCGGCCCCGACTCCACACAAGGACTGAGGCCACGGCATGGACGGGAGAGGAATCCCGAGAGGTCCCGTAGCAACTCGCATGGGGACTGGCCTTTCCTGAGGCCACCAGAGCGGGTCCCTGAGGTCCCCGTCGTAACTCGAGAAGACCTGCCGCAACTCGAGAAAATCCAGGAGGTTCTCCCCTCCAGGCGAGATGAGGCCCATTTCCGCTGAGGCGTCTCGAGGCTGATCACACCTCACCTCTGGAACTTCGAAAGGGTCCTTCACACCCTTGGTGCAAATCAAGAAGTTCCCCGACCTAGCCGTCTCCACTCGAGAGGAATCACGAGGGTCCCGCCCACATCCAGAGGAGCCCCGTTTCCGCCTCGTAGCTCGAGATGAGGGATCCTTTCCCTGCTTCGTCGGGAAAGAGTTCCCGGCGTTCCCGTCGCATCTCAAGAGGAGGCCCTCTCTACAGGAACGGCGAGAGGAACTCCAGGGTCGTGCCACCATTCCAAGAGTCCCCCAGATGTCTCAGTCCATTCCAGAGGAACCTCTTTTCCCTTCACCGGCTCGTCTTTCACGCCGAGGATCGACTCACACCAAGGTGGCACGTGGCACAGCCCTGTGGGAAAGCCTCGTGGGAAAGCCTCGAGGGACAGCCTCGAGGGAAAGCCACAGATCCCTTGATCCACGTGACAGGAAGCGTGACACTACTGCTGCAGCTCGGGAGGAAAGCGCACGTGCATGCCCCCACTCGAGACGAGGCCTGACTCCCCTGGGGAGACTCAGAAGCACCCCAAGATCCATGGCAACACTGGAGAGGAATCCTCAGGTTCCGGCCCCGACTCCACACAAGGACTGAGGCCCCGGCATGGACGGGAGAGGAATCCCGAGAAGTCCCGTAGCAACTCGCATGGGGACTGGCCTTTCCTGAGGCCACCAGAGCGGGTCCCTGAGGTCCCCGTCGTAACTCGAGAAGACCTGCCGCAACTCGAGAAAATCCAGGAGGTTCTCCCCTCCAGGCGAGATGAGGCCCATTTCCGCTGAGGCGTCTCGAGGCTGATCACACCTCACCTCTGGAACTTCGAAAGGGTCCTTCACACCCTTGGTGCAAATCAAGAAGTTCCCCGACCTAGCCGTCTCCACTCGAGAGGAATCACGAGGGTCCCGCCCACATCCAGAGGAGCCCCGTTTCCGCCTCGTAGCTCGAGATGAGGGATCCTTTCCCTGCTTCGTCGGGAAAGAGTTCCCGGCGTTCCCGTCGCATCTCAAGAGGAGGCCCTCTCTACAGGAACGGCGAGAGGAACTCCAGGGTCGTGCCACCATTCCAAGAGTCCCCCAGATGTCTCAGTCCATTCCAGAGGAACCTCTTTTCCCTTCACCGGCTCGTCTTTCACGCCGAGGATCGACTCACACCAAGTTGGCACGTGGCACAGCCCTGTGGGAAAGCCTCGTGGGAAAGCCTCGAGGGACAGCCTCGAGGGAAAGCCACAGATCCCTTGATCCACGTGACAGGAAGCGTGACACTACTGCTGCAGCTCGGGAGGAAAGCGCACGTGCATGCCCCCACTCGAGACGAGGCCTGACTCCCCTGGGGAGACTCAGAAGCACCCCAAGATCCATGGCAACACTGGAGAGGAATCCTCAGGTTCCGGCCCCGACTCCACACAAGGACTGAAGCCCCGGCATGGACGGGAGAGGAATCCCGAGAAGTCCCGTAGCAACTCGCATGGGGACTGGCCTTTCCTGAGGCCACCAGAGCGGGTCCCTGAGGTCCCCGTCGTAACTCGAGAAGACCTGCCGCAACTCGAGAAAATCCAGGAGGTTCTCCCCTCCAGGCGAGATGAGGCCCATTTCCGCTGAGGCGTCTCGAGGCTGATCACACCTCACCTCTGGAACTTCGAAAGGGTCCTTCACACCCTTGGTGCAAATCAAGAAGTTCCCCGACCTAGCCGTCTCCACTCGAGAGGAATCACGAGGGTCCCGCCCACATCCACAGGAGCCCCGTTTCCGCCTCGTAGCTCGAGATGAGGGATCCTTTCCCTGCTTCGTCAGGAAAGAGTTCCCGGCGTTCCCGTCGCATCTCAAGAGGAGGCCCTCTCTACAGGAACGGCGAGAGGAACTCCAGGGTCGTGCCACCATTCCAAGAGTCCCCCAGATGTCTCAGTCCATTCCAGAGGAACCTCTTTTCCCTTCACCGGCTCGTCTTTCACGCCGAGGATCGACTCACACCAAGGTGGCACGTGGCACAGCCCTGTGGGAAAGCCTCGTGGGAAAGCCTCGAGGGACAGCCTCGAGGGAAAGCCACAGATCCCTTGATCCACGTGACAGGAAGCGTGACACTACTGCTGCAGCTCGGGAGGAAAGCGCACGTGCATGCCCCCACTCGAGACGAGGCCTGACTCCCCTGGGGAGACTCAGAAGCACCCCAAGATCCATGGCAACACTGGAGAGGAATCCTCAGGTTCCGGCCCCGACTCCACACAAGGACTGAGGCCCCGGCATGGACGGGAGAGGAATCCCGAGAAGTCCCGTAGCAACTCGCATGGGGACTGGCCTTTCCTGAGGCCACCAGAGCGGGTCCCTGAGGTTCCCGTCGTAACTCGAGAAGACCTGCCGCAACTCGAGAAAATCCAGGAGGTTCTCCCCTCCAGGCCTGATGAGGCCCATTTCCGCTGAGGCGTCTCGAGGCTGATCACACCTCACCTCTGGAACTTCGAAAGGGTCCTTCACACCCTTGGTGCAAATCAAGAAGTTCCCCGACCTAGCCGTCTCCACTCGAGAGGAATCACGAGGGTCCCGCCCACATCCAGAGGAGCCCCGTTTCCGCCTCGTAGCTCGAGATGAGGGATCCTTTCCCTGCTTCGTCGGGAAAGAGTTCCCGGCCTTCCCGTCGCATCTCAAGAGGAGGCCCTCTCTACAGGAACGGCGAGAGGAACTCCAGGGTCGTGCCACCATTCCAAGAGTCTCCCAGATGTCTCAGTCCATTCCAGAGGAACCTCTTTTCCCTTCACCGGCTCGTCTTTCACGCCGAGGATCGACTCACACCAAGGTGGCACGTGGCACAGCCCTGTGGGAAAGCCTCGTGGGAAAGCCTCGAGGGACAGCCTCGAGGGACAGCCTCGAGGGAAAGCCACAGATCCCTTGATCCACGTGACAGGAAGCGTGACACTACTGCTGCAGCTCGGGAGGAAAGCGCACGTGCATGCCCCCACTCGAGACGAGGCCTGACTCCCCTGGGGAGACTCAGAAGCACCCCAAGATCCATGGCAACACTGGAGAGGAATCCTCAGGTTCCGGCCCCTACTCCACACAAGGACTGAGGCCCCGGCATGGACGGGAGAGGAATCCCGAGAGGTCCCCTAGCAACTCGCATGGGGACTGGCCTTTCCTGAGGCCACCAGAGCGGGTCCCTGAGGTCCCCGTCGTAACTCGAGAAGACCTGCCGCAACTCGAGAAAATCCAGGAGGTTCTCCCCTCCAGGCGAGATGAGGCCCATTTCCGCTGAGGCGTCTCAAGGCTGATCACACCTCACCTCTGGAACTTCGAAAGGGTCCTTCACACCCTTGGTGCAAATCAAGAAGTTCCCCGACCTAGCCGTCTCCACTCGAGAGGAATCACGAGGGTCCCGCCCACATCCAGAGGAGCCCCGTTTCCGCCTCGTAGCTCGAGATGAGGGATCCTTTCCCTGCTTCGTCGGGAAAGAGTTCCCGGCGTTCCCGTCGCATCTCAAGAGGAGGCCCTCTCTACAGGAACGGCGAGAGGAACTCCAGGGTCGTGCCACCATTCCAAGAGTCCCCCAGATGTCTCAGTCCATTCCAGAGGAACCTCTTTTCCCTTCACCGGCTCGTCTTTCACGCCGAGGATCGACTCACACCAAGGTGGCACGTGGCACAGCCCTGTGGGAAAGCCTCGTGGGAAAGCCTCGAGGGACAGCCTCGAGGGAAAGCCACAGATCCCTTGATCCACGTGACAGGAAGCGTGACACTACTGCTGCAGCTCGGGAGGAAAGCGCACGTGCATGCCCCCACTCGAGACGAGGCCTGACTCCCCTGGGGAGACTCAGAAGCACCCCAAGATCCATGGCAACACTGGAGAGGAATCCTCAGGTTCCGGCCCCGACTCCACACAAGGACTGAGGCCCCGGCATGGACGGGAGAGGAATCCCGAGAAGTCCCGTAGCAACTCGCATGGGGACTGGCCTTTCCTGAGGCCACCAGAGCGGGTCCCTGAGGTCCCCGTCGTAACTCGAGAAGACCTGCCGCAACTCGAGAAAATCCAGGAGGTTCTCCCCTCCAGGCGAGATGAGGCCCATTTCCGCTGAGGCGTCTCGAGGCTGATCACACCTCACCTCTGGAACTTCGAAAGGGTCCTTCACACCCTTGGTGCAAATCAAGAAGTTCCCCGACCTAGCCGTCTCCACTCGAGAGGAATCACGAGGGTCCCGCCCACATCCAGAGGAGCCCCGTTTCCGCTTCGTAGCTCGAGATGAGGGATCCTTTCCCTGCTTCGTCGGGAAAGAGTTCCCGGCCTTCCCGTCGCATCTCAAGAGGAGGCCCTCTCTACAGGAACGGCGAGAGGAACTCCAGGGTCGTGCCACCATTCCAAGAGTCCCCCAGATGTCTCAGTCCATTCCAGAGGAACCTCTTTTCCCTTCACCGGCTCGTCTTTCACGCCGAGGATCGACTCACACCAAGGTGGCACGTGGCACAGCCCTGTGGGAAAGCCTCGTGGGAAAGCCTCGAGGGACAGCCTCGAGGGACAGCCTCGAGGAAAAGCCACAGATCCCTTGATCCACGTGACAGGAAGCGTGACACTACTGCTGCAGCTCGGGAGGAAAGCGCACGTGCATGCCCCCACTCGAGACGAGGCCTGACTCCCCTGGGGAGACTCAGAAGCACCCCAAGATCCATGGCAACACTGGAGAGGAATCCTCAGGTTCCGGCCCCGACTCCACACAAGGACTGAGGCCCCGGCATGGACGGGAGAGGAATCCCGAGAGGTCCCCTAGCAACTCGCATGGGGACTGGCCTTTCCTGAGGCCACCAGAGCGGGTCCCTGAGGTCCCCGTCGTAACTCGAGAAGACCTGCCGCAACTCGAGAAAATCCAGGAGGTTCTCCCCTCCAGGCGAGATGAGGCCCATTTCCGCTGAGGCGTCTCGAGGCTGATCACACCTCACCTCTGGAACTTCGAAAGGGTCCTTCACACCCTTGGTGCAAATCAAGAAGTTCCCCGACCTAGCCGTCTCCACTCGAGAGGAATCACGAGGGTCCCGCCCACATCCAGAGGAGCCCCGTTTCCGCCTCGTAGCTCGAGATGAGGGATCCTTTCCCTGCTTCGTCGGGAAAGAGTTCCCGGCGTTCCCGTCACATCTCAAGAGGAGGCCCTCTCTACAGGAACGGCGAGAGGAACTCCAGGGTCGTGCCACCATTCCAAGAGTCCCCCAGATGTCTCAGTCCATTCCAGAGGAACCTCTTTTCCCTTCACCGGCTCGTCTTTCACGCCGAGGATCGACTCACACCAAGGTGGCACGTGGCACAGCCCTGTGGGAAAGCCTCGTGGGAAAGCCTCGAGGGACAGCCTCGAGGGAAAGCCACAGATCCCTTGATCCACGTGACAGGAAGCGTGACACTACTGCTGCAGCTCGGGAGGAAAGCGCACGTGAATGCCCCCACTCGAGACGAGGCCTGACTCCCCTGGGGAGACTCAGAAGCACCCCAAGATCCATGGCAACACTGGAGAGGAATCCTCAGGTTCCTGCCCCGACTCCACACAAGGATTGAGGCCCCGGCATGGACGGGAGAGGAATCCCGAGAGGTCCCCTAGCAACTCGCATGGGGACTGGCCTTTCCTGAGGCCACCAGAGCGGGTCCCTGAGGTCCCCGTCGTAACTCGAGAAGACCTGCCGCAACTCGAGAAAATCCAGGAGGTTCTCCCCTCCAGGCGAGATGAGGCCCATTTCCGCTGAGGCGTCTCGAGGCTGATCACACCTCACCTCTGGAACTTCGAAAGGGTCCTTCACACCCTTGGTGCAAATCAAGAAGTTCCCCGACATACCCGTCTCCACTCGAGAGGAATCACGAGGGTCCCGCCCACATCCAGAGGAGCCCGGTTTCCGCCTCGTAGCTCGAGATGAGGGATCCTTTCCCTGCTTCGTCGGGAAAGAGTTCCCGGCGTTCCCGTCGCATCTCAAGAGGAGCCCCTCTCAACAGGAACGGCGAGAGGAACTCCAGGGTCGTGCCACCATTCCAAGAGTCCCCCAGATGTCTCAGTCCATTCCAGAGGAACCTCTTTTCCCTTCACCGGCTCGTCTTTCACGCCGAGGATCGACTCACACCAAGGTGGCACGTGGCACAGCCCTGTGGGAAAGCCTCGTGGGAAAGCCTCGAGGGACAGCCTCGAGGGAAAGCCACAGATCCCTTGATCCACGTGACAGGAAGCGTGACACTACTGCTGCAGCTCGGGAGGAAAGCGCACGTGCATGCCCCCACTCGAGACGAGGCCTGACTCCCCTGGGGAGACTCAGAAGCACCCCAAGATCCATGGCAACACTGGAGAGGAATCCTCAGGTTCCGGCCCCGACTCCACACAAGGACTGAGGCCCCGGCATGGACGGGAGAGGAATCCCAAGAGGTCCCCTAGCAACTCGCATGGGGACTGGCCTTTCCTGAGGCCACAAGAGCGTGTCCCTGAGGTCCCCGTCGTAACACGAGAAGACCTGCCGCAACTCGAGAAAATCCAGGAGGTTCTCCCCTCCAGGCGAGATGAGGCCCATTTCCGCTGAGGCGTCTCGAGGGTGATCACACCTCACCTCTGGAACTTCGAAAGGGTCCTTCACACCCTTGGTGCAAATCAAGAAGTTCCCCGACCTAGCCGTCTCCACTCGAGAGGAATCACGAGGGTCCCGCCCACATCCAGAGGAACCCCGTTTCCGCCTCGTAGCTCGAGATGAGGGATCCTTTCCCTGTTTCTTCGGGAAAGAGTTCCCGGCCTTCCCGTCGCATCTCAAGAGGAGGCCCTCTCTACAGGAACGGCGAGAGGAACTCCAGGGTCGTGCCACCATTCCAAGAGTCCCCCAGATGTCTCAGTCCATTCCAGAGGAACCTCTTTTCCCTTCACCGGCTCGTCTTTCACGCCGAGGATCGACTCACACCAAGGTGGCACGTGGCACAGCCCTGTGGGAAAGCCTCGTGGGAAAGCCTCGAGGGACAGCCTCGAGGGAAAGCCACAGATCCCTTGATCCACGTGACAGGAAGCGTGACACTACTGCTGCAGCTCGGGAGGAAAGCGCACGTGCATGCCCCGACTCGAGACGAGGCCTGACTCCCCTGGGGAGACTCAGAAGCACCCCAAAATCCATGGCAACACTGGAGAGGAATCCTCAGGTTCCGGCCCCGACTCCACACAAGGACTGAGGCCCCGGCATGGACGGGAGTGGAATCCCAAGAGGTCCCCTAGCAACTCGAATGGGGACTGGCCTTTCCTGAGGCCACCAGAGCGGGTCCCTGAGGTCCCCGTCGTAACTCGAGAAGACCTGCCGCAACTCGAGAAAATCCAGGAGGTTCTCCCCTCCAGGCGAGATGAGGCCCCTTTCCACTGAGGCGTCTCGAGGCTGATCACACCTCACCTCTGGAACTTCGAAAGGGTCCTTCACACCCTTGGTGCAAATCAAGAAGTTCCCCGACCTAGCCGTCTCCACTCGAGAGGAATCACGAGGGTCCCGCCCACATCCAGAGGAGCCCCGTTTCCGCCTCGTAGCTCGAGATGAGGGATCCTTTCCCTGCTTCGTCGGGAAAGAGTTCCCGGCGTTCCCGTCGCATCTCAAGAGGAGGCCCTCTCAACAGGAACGGCGAGAGGAACTCCAGGGTCGTGCCACCATTCCAAGAGTCCCCCAGATGTCTCAGTCCATTCCAGAGGAACCTCTTTTCCCTTCACCGGCTCGTCTTTCACGCCGAGGATCGACTCACACCAAGGTGGCACGTGGCACAGCCCTGTGGGAAAGCCTCGTGGGAAAGCCTCGAGGGACAGCCTCGAGGGAAAGCCACAGATCCCTTGATCCACGTGACAGGAAGCGTGACACTACTGCTGCAGCTCGGGAGGAAAGCGCACGTGCATGCCCCCACTCGAGACGAGGCCTGACTCCCCTGGGGAGACTCAGAAGCACCCCAAGATCCATGGCAACACTGGAGAGGAATCCTCAGGTTCCGGCCCCGACTCCACACAAGGACTGAGGCCCCGGCATGGACGGCAGAGGAATCCCGAGAGGTCCCCTAGCAACTCGCATGGGGACTAGCCTTTCCTGAGGCCACCAGAGCGGGTCCCTGAGGTCCCCGTCGTAACTCGAGAAGACCTGCCACAACTCGAGAAAATCCAGGAGGTTCTCCCCTCCAGGCGAGATGAGGCCCATTTCCGCTGAGGCGTCTCGAGGCTGATCACACCTCACCTCTGGAACTTCGAAAGGGTCCTTCACACCCTTGGTGCAAATCAAGAAGTTCCCCGACCCAGCCGTCTCCACTCGAGAGGAATCACGAGAGTCCCGCCCACATCCAGAGGAGCCCCGTTTCCGCCTCGTAGCTCGAGATGAGGGATCCTTTCCCTGCTTCGTCGGGAAAGAGTTCCCGGCCTTCCCGTCGCATCTCAAGAGGAGGCCCTCTCAACAGGAACGGCGAGAGGAACTCCAGGGTCGTGCCACCATTCCAAGAGTCCCCCAGATGTCTCAGTGCATTCCAGAGGAACCTATTTTCCCTTCACCGGCTCGTCTTTCACGCCGAGGATCGACTCACACCAAGATGGCACGTGGCACAGCCCTGTGGGAAAGCCTCGTGGGAAAGCCTCGAGGGACAGCCTCGAGGGAAAGCCACAGATCCCTTGATCCACGTGACAGGAAGCGTGACACTACTGCTGCAGCTCGGGAGGAAAGCGCACGTGCATGCCCCCACTCGAGACGAGGCCTGACTCCCCTGGGGAGACTCAGAAGCACCCCAAGATCCATGGCAACACTGGAGAGGAATCCTCAGGTTCCGGCCCCGACTCCACACAAGGACTGAGGCCCCGGCATGGACGGGAGAGGAATCCCGAGAGGTCCCCTAGCAACTCGCATGGGGACTGGCCTTTCCTGAGGCCACCAGAGCGGGTCCCTGAGGTCCCCGTCGTAACTCGAGAAGACCTGCCGCAACTCGAGAAAATCCAGGAGGTTCTCCCCTCCAGGCGAGATGAGGCCCATTTCCGCTGAGGCGTCTCGAGGCTGATCACACCTCACCTCTGGAACTTCGAAAGGGTCCTTCACACCCTTGGTGCAAATCAAGAAGTTCCCCGACCTAGCCGTCTCCACTCGAGAGGAATCACAAGGGTCCCGCCCACATCCAGAGGAGCCCCGTTTCCGCCTCGTAGCTCGAGATGAGGGATCCTATCCCTGCTTCGACGGGAAAGAGTTCCCGGCGTTCCCGTCGCATCTCAAGAGGAGGCCCTCTCAACAGGAACGGCGAGAGGAACTCCAGGGTCGTGCCACCATTCCAAGAGTCCCCCAGATGTCTCAGTCCATTCCAGAGGAACCTCTTTTCCCTCGCCGGCTCGTCTTTCACGCCGAGGATCGACTCACACCAAGGTGGCACGTGCACAGCCCTGTGGGAAAGCCTCGTGGGAAAGCCTCGAGGGACAGCCTCGAGGGACAGCCTCGAGGGAAAGCCACAGATCCCTTGATCCACGTGACAGGAAGCGTGACACTACTGCTGCAGCTCCGGAGGAAAGCGCACGTGCATGCCCCCACTCGAGACGAGGCCTGACTCCCCTGGGGAGACTCAGAAGCACCCCAAGATCCATGGCAACACTGGAGAGGAATCCTCAGGTTCCGGCCCCGACTCCACACAAGGACTGAGGCCCCGGCATGGACGGGAGAGGAATCCCGAGAGGTCCCCTAGCAACTCGCATGGGGACTGGCCTTTCCTGAGGCCACAAGAGCGTGTCCCTGAGGTCCCCGTCGTAACTCGAGAAGACCTGCCGCAACTCGAGAAAATCCAGGAGGTTCTCCCCTCCAGGCGAGATGAGGCCCATTTCCGCTGAGGCGTCTCGAGGCTGATCACACCTCACCTCTGGAACTTCGAAAGGGTCCTTCACACCCTTGGTGCAAATCAAGAAGTTCCCCGACCTAGCCGTCTCCACTCGAGAGGAATCACGAGGGTCCCGCCCACATCCAGAGGAGCCCCGTTTCCCCGCCTCGTAGCTCGAGATGAGGGATCCTTTCCCTGCTTCGTCGGGAAAGAGTTCCCGGCGTTCCCCGTCGCATCTCAAGAGGAGGCCCTCTCAACAGGAACGGCGAGAGGAACTCCAGGGTCGTGCCACCATTCCAAGAGTCCCCCAGATGTCTCAGTCCATTCCAGAGGAACCTCTTTTCCCTTCACCGGCTCATCTTTCACGCCGAGGATCGACTCACACCAAAGTGGCACGTGGCACAGCCCTGTGGGAAAGCCTCGTGGGAAAGCCTCGAGGGACAGCCTCGAGGGAAAGCCACAGATCCCTTGATCCACGTGACAGGAAGCGTGACACTACTGCTGCAGCTCGGGAGGAAAGCGCACGTGCATGCCCCCACTCGAGACGAGGCCTGACTCCCCTGGGGAGACTCAGAAGCACCCCAAGATCCATGGCAACACTGGAGAGGAATCCTCAGGTTCCGGCCCCGACTCCACACAAGGACTGAGGCCCCGGCATGGACGGCAGAGGAATCCCGAGAGGTCCCCTAGCAACTCGCATGGGGACTAGCCTTTCCTGAGGCCACCAGAACGGGTCCCTGAGGTCCCCGTCGTAACTCGAGAAGACCTGCCACAACTCGAGAAAATCCAGGAGGTTCTCCCCTCCAGGCGAGATGAGGCCCATTTCCGCTGAGGCATCTCGAGTCTGATCACACCTCACCTCTGGAACTTCGAAAGGGTCCTTCACACCCTTGGTGCAAATCAAGAAGCTCCCCGACCTAGCCGTCTCCACTCGAGAGGAATCACGAGAGTCCCGCCCACATCCAGAGGAGCCCCGTTTCCGCCTCGTAGCTCGAGATGAGGGATCCTTTCCCTGCTTCGTCGGGAAAGAGTTCCCGGCCTTCCCGTCGCATCTCAAGAGGAGGCCCTCTCAACAGGAACGGCGAGAGGAACTCCAGGGTCGTGCCACCATTCCAAGAGTCCCCCAGATGTCTCAGTGCATTCCAGAGGAACCTCTTTTCCCTTCACAGGCTCGTCTTTCACGCCGAGGATCGACTCACACCAAGGTGGCACGTGGCACAGCCCTGTGGGAAAGCCTCGTGGGAAAGCCTCGAGGGACAGCCTCGAGGGAAAGCCACAGATCCCTTGATCCACGTGACAGGAAGCGTGACACTACTGCTGCAGCTCGGAGGAAAGCGCACGTGCATGCCCCCACTCGAGACGAGGCCTGACTCCCCTGGGGAGACTCAGAAGCACCCCCAAGATCCATGGCAACACTGGAGAGGAATCCTCAGGTTCCGGCCCCGACTCCACACAAGGACTGAGGCCCCGGCATGGACGGGAGAGGAATCCCGAGAGGTCCCCTAGCAACTCGCATGGGGACTGGCCTTTCCTGAGGCCACCAGAGCGGGTCCCTGAGGTCCCCGTCGTAACTCGAGAAGACCTGCCGCAACTCGAGAAAATCCAGGAGGTTCTCCCCTCCAGGCGAGATGAGGCCCATTTCCGCTGAGGCGTCTCGAGGCTGATCACACCTCACCTCTGGAACTTCGAAAGGGTCCTTCACACCCTTGGTGCAAATCAAGAAGTTCCCCGACCTAGCCGTCTCCACTCGAGAGGAATCACGAGGGTCCCGCCCACATCCAGAGGAGCCCCGTTTCCGCCTCGTAGCTCGAGATGAGGGATCCTATCCCTGCTTCGACGGGAAAGAGTTCCCGGCGTTCCCGTCGCATCTCAAGAGGAGGCCCTCTCAACAGGAACGGCGAGAGGAACTCCAGGGTCGTGCCACCATTCCAAGAGTCCCCCAGATGTCTCAGTCCATTCCAGAGGAACCTCTTTTCCCTCGCCGGCTCGTCTTTCACGCCGAGGATCGACTCACACCAAGGTGGCACGTGGCACAGCCCTGTGGGAAAGCCTCGTGGGAAAGCCTCGAGGGACAGCCTCGAGGGACAGCCTCGAGGGAAAGCCACAGATCCCTTGATCCACGTGACAGGAAGCGTGACACTACTGCTGCAGCTCGGGAGGAAAGCGCACGTGCATTCCCCCACTCGAGACGAGGCCTGACTCCCCTGGGGAGACTCAGAAGCACCCCAAGATCCATGGCAACACTGGAGAGGAATCCTCAGGTTCCGGCCCCGACTCCACACAAGGACTGAGGCCCCGGCATGGACGGGAGAGGAATCCCGAGAGGTCCCGTAGCAACTCGCATGGGGACTGGCCTTTCCTGAGGCCACAAGAGCGTGTCCCTGAGGTCCCCGTCGTAACTCGAGAAGACCTGCCGCAACTCGAGAAAATCCAGGAGGTTCTCCCCTCCAGGCGAGATGAGGCCCATTTCCGCTGAGGCGTCTCGAGGCTGATCACACCTCACCTCTGGAACTTCGAAAGGGTCCTTCACACCCTTGGTGCAAATCAAGAAGTTCCCCGACATACCCGTCTCCACTCGAGAGGAATCACGAGGGTCCCGCCCACATCCAGAGGAGCCCCGTTTCCGCCTCGTAGCTCGAGATGAGGGATCCTTTCCCTGCTTCGTCGGGAAAGAGTTCCCGGCGTTCCCGTCGCATCTCAAGAGGAGGCCCTCTCTACAGGAACGGCGAGAGGAACTCCAGGGTCGTGCCACCATTCCAAGAGTCCCCCAGATGTCTCAGTCCATTCCAGAGGAACCTCTTTTCCCTTCACCGGCTCGTCTTTCACGCCGAGGATCGACTCACACCAAGGTGGCACGTGGCACAGCCCTGTGGGAAAGCCTCGTGGGAAAGCCTCGAGGGACAGCCTCGAGGGACAGCCTCGAGGGAAAGCCACAGATCCCTTGATCCACGTGACAGGAAGCGTGACACTACTGCTGCAGCTCGGGAGGAAAGCGCACGTGCATGCCCCCACTCGAGACGAGGCCTGACTCCCCTGGGGAGACTCAGAAGCACCCCAAGATCCATGGCAACACTGGAGAGGAATCCTCAGGTTCCGGCCCCGACTCCACACAAGGACTGAGGCCCCGGCATGGACGGGAGAGGAATCCCGAGAGGTCCCCTAGCAACTCGCATGGGGACTGGCCTTTCCTGAGGCCACAAGAGCGTGTCCCTGAGGTCCCCGTCGTAACTCGAGAAGACCTGCCGCAACTCTAGAAAATCCAGGAGATTCTCCCCTCCAGGCGAGATGAGGCCCATTTCCGCTGAGGCGTCTCGAGGCTGATCACACCTCACCTCTGGAACTTCGAAAGGGTCCTTCACACCCTTGGTGCAAATCAAGAAGTTCCCCGACCTAGCCGTCTCCACTCGAGAGGAATCACGAGGGTCCCGCCCACATCCAGAGGAGCCCCGTTTCCGCCTCGTAGCTCGAGATGAGGGATCCTTTCCCTGCTTCGTCGGGAAAGAGTTCCCGGCGTTCCCGTCGCATCTCAAGAGGAGGCCCTCTCAACAGGAACGGCGAGAGGAACTCCAGGGTCGTGCCACCATTCCAAGAGTCCCCCAGATGTCTCAGTCCATTCCAGAGGAACCTCTTTTCCCTTCACCGGCCCATCTTTCACGCCGAGGATCGACTCACACCAAGGTGGCACGTGGCACAGCCCTGTGGGAAAGCCTCGTGGGAAAGCCTCGAGGGACAGCCTCGAGGGAAAGCCACAGATCCCTTGATCCACGTGACAGGAAGCGTGACACTACTGCTGCAGCTCGGCAGGAAAGCGCACGTGCATGCCCCCACTCGAGACGAGGCCTGACTCCCCTGGGGAGACTCAGAAGCACCCCAAGATCCATGGCAACACTGGAGAGGAATCCTCAGGTTCCGGCCCCGACTCCACACAAGGACTGAGGCCCCGGCATGGACGGCAGAGGAATCCCGAGAGGTCCCCTAGCAACTCGCATGGGGACTAGCCTTTCCTGAGGCCACCAGAGCGGGTCCCTGAGGTCCCCGTCGTAACTCGAGAAGACCTGCCACAACTCGAGAAAATCCAGGAGGTTCTCCCCTCCAGGCGAGATGAGGCCCATTTCCGCTGAGGCGTCTCGAGGCTGATCACACCTCACCTCTGGAACTGCGAAAGGGTCCTTCACACCCTTGGTGCAAATCAAGAAGTTCCCCGACCTAGCCGTCTCCACTCGAGAGGAATCACGAGAGTCCCGCCCACATCCAGAGGAGCCCCGTTTCCGCCTCGTAGCTCGAGATGAGGGATCCTTTCCCTGCTTCGTCGGGAAAGAGTTCCCGGCCTTCCCGTCGCATCTCAAGAGTAGGCCCTCTCAACAGGAACGGCGAGAGGAACTCCAGGGTCGTGCCACCATTCCAAGAGTCCCCCAGATGTCTCAGTCCATTCCAGAGGAACCTCTTTTCCCTTCACCGGCTCGTCTTTCACGCCGAGGATCGACTCACACCAAGGTGGCACGTGGCACAGCCCTGTGGGAAAGCCTCGTGGGAAAGCCTCGAGGGACAGCCTCGAGGGACAGCCTCGAGGGAAAGCCACAGATCCCTTGATCCACGTGACAGGAAGCGTGACACTACTGCTGCAGCTCGGGAGGAAAGCGCACGTGCATGCCCCCACTCGAGACGAGGCCTGACTCCCCTGGGGAGACTCAGAAGCACCCCAAGATCCATGGCAACACTGGAGAGGAATCCTCAGGTTCCGGCCCCGACTCCACACAAGGACTGAGTCCCCGGCATGGAAGGGAGAGGAATCCCGAGAGGTCCCCTAGCAACTCGCATGGGGACTGGCCTTTCCTGAGGCCACAAGAGCGTGTCCCTGAGGTCCCCGTCGTATCTCGAGAAGACCTGCCGCAACTCGAGAAAATCCAGGAGGTTCTCCCCTCCAGGCGAGATGAGGCCCATTTCCACTGAGGCGTCTCGAGGCTGATCACACCTCACCTCTGGAACTTCGAAAGGGTCCTTCACACCCTTGGTGCAAATCAAGAAGTTCCCCGACCTAGCCGTCTCCACTCGAGAGGAATCACGAGGGTCCCGCCCACATCCAGAGGAGCCCCGTTTCCGCCTCGTAGCTCGAGATGAGGGATCCTTTCCCTGCTTCGTCGGGAAAGAGTTCCCGGCGTTCCCGTCGCATCTCAAGAGGAGGCCCTCTCAACAGGAACGGCGAGAGGAACTCCAGGGTCGTGCCACCATTCCAAGAGTCCCCCAGATGTCTCAGTCCATTCCAGAGGAACCTCTTTTCCCTTCACCGGCTCGCCTTTCACGCCGAGGATCGACTCACACCAAGGTGGCACGTGGCACAGCCCTGTGGGAAAGCCTCGTGGGAAAGCCTCGAGGGACAGCCTCGAGGGACAGCCTCGAGGGAAAGCCACAGATCCCTTGATCCACGTGACAGGAAGCGTGACACTACTGCTGCAGCTCGGGAGGAAAGCGCACGTGCATGCCCCCACTCGAGACGAGGCCTGACTCCCCTGGGGAGACTCAGAAGCACCCCAAGATCCATGGCAACACTGGAGAGGAATCCTCAGGTTCCGGCCCCGACTCCACACAAGGACTGAGGCCCCGGCATGGACGGGAGAGGAATCCCGAGAGGTCCCCTAGCAACTCGCATGGGGACTGGCCTTTCCTGAGGCCACAAGAGCGTGTCCCTGAGGTCCCCGTCGTAACTCGAGAAGACCTGCCGCAACTCGAGAAAATCCAGGAGGTTCTCCCCTCCAGGCGAGATGAGGCCCATTTCCGCTGAGGCGTCTCGAGGCTGATCACACCTCACCTCTGGAACTTCGAAAGGGTCCTTCACACCCTTGGTGCAAATCAAGAAGTTCCCCGACCTAGCCGTCTCCACTCGAGAGGAATCACGATGGTCCCGCCCACATCCAGAGGAGCCCCGTTTCCGCCTCGTAGATCGAGATGAGGTATCCTTTCCCTGCTTCGTCGGGAAAGAGTTCCCGGCGTTCCCGTCGCATCTCAAGAGGAGGCCCTCTCTACAGGAACGGCGAGAGGAACTCCAGGGTCGTGCCACCATTCCAAGAGTCCCCCAGATGTCTCAGTCCATTCCAGAGGAACCTCTTTTCCCTTCACCGGCTCGTCTTTCATGCCGAGGATCGACTCACACCAAGGTGGAACGTGGCACAGCCCTGTGGGAAAGCCTCGTGGGAAAGCCTCGAGGGACAGCCTCTAGGGAAAGCCACAGATCCCTTGATCCACGTGACAGGAAGCGTGACACTACTGCTGCAGCTCGGGAGGAAAGCGCACGTGCATGCCCCCACTCGAGACGAGGCCTGACTCCCCTGGGGAGACTCAGAAGCACCCCAAGATCCCTGGCAACACTGGAGAGGAATCCTCAGGTTCCGGCCCCGACTCCACACAAGGACTCAGGCCCCGGCATGGACGGGAGAGGAATCCCGAGAGGTCCCGTAGCAACTCGCATGGGGACTGGCCTTTCCTGAGGCCACCAGAGCGGGTCCCTGAGGTCCCCGTCGTAACTCGAGAAGACCTGCCGCAACTCGAGAAAATCCAGGAGGTTCTCCCCTCCAGGCGAGATGAGGCCCATTTCCGCTGAGGCGTCTCGAGGCTGATCACACCTCACCTCTGGAACTTCGAAAGGGTCCTTCACACCCTTGGTGCAAATCAAGAAGTTCCCCGACCTAGCCGTCTCCACTCGAGAGGAATCACGAGGGTCCCGCCCACATCCAGAGGAGCCCCGTTTCCGCCTCGTAGCTCGAGATGAGGGATCCTTTCCCTGCTTCGTCGGGAAAGAGTTCCCGGCGTTCCCGTCGCATCTCAAGAGGAGGCCCTCTCTACAGGAACGGCGAGAGGAACTCCAGGGTCGTGCCACCATTCCAAGAGTCCCCCAGATGTCTCAGTCCATTCCAGAGGAACCTCTTTTCCCTTCCCCGGGTCGTCTTTCACGCCGAGGATCGACTCACACCAAGGTGGCACGTGGCACAGCCCTGTGGGAAAGCCTCGTGGGAAAGCCTCGAGGGACAGCCTCGAGGGACAGCCTCGAGGGAAAGCCACAGATCCCTTGATCGACGTGACAGGAAGCGTGACACTACTGCTGCAGCTCGGGAGGAAAGCGCACGTGCATGCCCCCACTCGAGACGAGGCCTGACTCCCCTGGGGAGACTCAGAAGCACCCCAAGATCCATGGCAACACTGGAGAGGAATCCTCAGTTTCCGGCCACGACTCCACACAAGGACTGAGGCCCCGGCATGGACGGGAGAGGAATCCCGAGAGGTCCCCTAGCAACTCGCATGGGGACTGGCCTTTCCTGAGGCCACCAGAGCGGGTCCCTGAGGTCCCCGTCGTAAGTCGAGAAGACCTGCCGCAACTCGAGAAAATCCAGGAGGTTCTCCCCTCCAGGCGAGATGAGGCCCATTTCCGCTGAGGCGTCTCGAGGCTGATCACACCTCACCTCTGGAACTTCGAAAGGGTCCTTCACACCCTTGGTGCAAATCAAGAAGTTCCCCGACCTAGCCGTCTCCACTCGAGAGGAATCACGAGGGTCCTGCCCACATCCAGAGGAGCCCCGTTTCCGCCTCGTAGCTTGAGATGAGGGATCCTTTCCCTGCTTCGTCGGGAAAGAGTTCCCGGCGTTCCCGTCGCATCTCAAGAGGAGGCCCTCTCAACAGGAACGGCGAGAGGAACTCCAGGGTCGTGCCACCATTCCAAGAGTCCCCCAGATGTCTCAGTCCATTCCAGAGGAACCTCTTTTCCCTTCACCGGCTCGTCTTTCACGCCGAGGATCGACTCACACCAAGGTGGCACGTGGCACAGCCCTGTGGGAAAGCCTCGTGGGAAAGCCTCGAGGGACAGCCTCGAGGGAAAGCCACAGATCCCTTGATCCACGTGACAGGAAGCGTGACACTACTGCTGCAGCTCGGGAGGAAAGCGCACGTGCATGCCCCCACTCGAGACGAGGCCTGACTCCCCTGGGGAGACTCAGAAGCACCCCAAGATCCATGGCAACACTGGAGAGGAATCCTCAGGTTCCGGCCCCGACTCCACACAAGGACTGAGGCCCCGGCATGGACGGGAGAGGAATCCCGATAGGTCCCCTAGCAACTCGCATGGGGACTGGCCTTTCCTGAGGCCACCAGAGCGGGTCCCTGAGTTCCCCGTCGTAACTCGAGAAGACCTGCCGCAACTCGAGAAAATCCAGGAGGTTCTCCCCTCCAGGCGAGATGAGGCCCATTTCCGCTGAGGCGTCTCGAGGCTGATCACACCTCACCTCTGGAACTTCGAAAGGGTCCTTCACACCCTTGGTGCAAATCAAGAAGTTCCCCGACCTAGCCGTCTCCACTCGAGAGGAATCACGAGGGTCCTGCCCACATCCAGAGGAGCCCCGTTTCCGCCTCGTAGCTCGAGATGAGGGATCCTTTCCCTGCTTCGTCGGGAAAGAGTTCCCGGCGTTCCCGTCGCATCTCAAGAGGAGGCCCTCTCAACAGGAACGGCGAGAGGAACTCCAGGGTCGTGCCACCATTCCAAGAGTCCCCCAGATGTCTCAGTCCATTCCAGAGGAACCTCTTTTCCCTTCACCGGCTCGTCTTTCACGCCGAGGATCGACTCACACCAAGGTGGCACGTGGCACAGCCCTGTGGGAAAGCCTCGTGGGAAAGCCTCGAGGGACAGCCTCGAGGGAAAGCCACAGATCCCTTGATCCACGTGACAGGAAGCGTGACACTACTGCTGCAGCTCGGGAGGAAAGCGCACGTGCATGCCCCCTCTCGAGACGAGGCCTGACTCCCCTGGGGAGACTCAGAAGCACCCCAAGATCCATGGCAACACTGGAGAGGAATCCTCAGGTTCCGGCCCCGACTCCACACAAAGACTGAGGCCCCGGCATGGACGGGAGAGGAATCCCGAGAGGTCCCCTAGCAACTCGCATGGGGACTGGCCTTTCCTGAGGCCACCAGAGCGGGTCCCTGAGGTCCCCGTCGTAACTCGAGAAGACCTGCCGCAACTCGAGAAAATCCAGGAGGTTCTCCCCTCCAGGCGAGATGAGGCCCATTTCCACTGAGGCGTCTCGAGGCTGATCACACCTCACCTCTGGAACTTCGAAAGGGTCCTTCACACCCTTGGTGCAAATCAAGAAGTTCCCCGACCTAGCCGTCTCCACTCGAGAGGAATCACGAGGGTCCCGACCACATCCAGAGGAGCCCCGTTTCCGCTTCGTAGCTCGAGATGAGGGATCCTTTCCCTGCTTCGTCGGGAAAGAGTTCTCTGCGTTCCCGTCGCATCTCAAGAGGAGGCCCTCTCTACAGGAACGGCGAGAGGAACTCCAGGGTCGTGCCACCATTCCAAGAGTCCCCCAGATGTCTCAGTCCATTCCAGAGGAACCTCTTTTCCCTTCACCGGCTCGTCTTTCACGCCGAGGATCGACTCACACCAAGGTGGCACGTGGCACAGCCCTGTGGGAAAGCCTCATGGGAAAGCCTCGAGGGACAGCCTCGAGGGACAGCCTCGAGGGAAAGCCACAGATCCCTTGATCCACGTGACAGGAAGCGTGACACTACTGCTGCAGCTCGGGGGGAAAGCGCACGTGCATGCCCCCACTCGAGACGAGGCCTGACTCCCCTGGGGAGACTCAGAAGCACCCCAAGATCCATGGCAACACTGGAGAGGAATCCTCAGGTTCCGGCCCCGACTCCACACAAGGACTGAGGCCCCGGCATGGACGGGAGAGGAATCCCGAGAGGTCCCCTAGCAACTCGCATGGGGACTGGCCTTTCCTGAGGCCACAAGAGCGTGTCCCTGAGGTCCCCGTCGTAACTCGAGAAGACCTGCCGCAACTCGAGAAAATCCAGGAGGTTCTCCCCTCCAGGCGAGATGAGGCCCATTTCCGCTGAGGCGTCTCGAGGCTGATCACACCTCACCTCTGGAACTTCGAAAGGGTCCTTCACACCCTTGGTGCAAATCAAGAAGTTCCCCGACCTAGCCGTCTCCACTCGAGAGGAATCACGAGGGTCCCGCCCACATCCAGAGGAGCCCCGTTTCCGCCTCGTAGCTCGAGATGAGGGATCCTTTCCCTGCTTCGTCGGGAAAGAGTTCCCGGCGTTCCCGTCGCATCTCAAGAGGAGGCCCTCTCAACAGGAACGGCGAGAGGAACTCCAGGGTCGTGCCACCATTCCAAGAGTCCCCCAGATGTCTCAGTCCATTCCAGAGGAACCTCTTTTCCCTCGCCGGCTCGTCTTTCACGCCGAGGATCGACTCACACCAAGGTGGCACGTGGCACAGCCCTGTGGGAAAGCCTCGTGGGAAAGCCTCGAGGGACAGCCTCGAGGGACAGCCTCGAGGGAAAGCCACAGATCCCTTGATCCACGTGACAGGAAGCGTGACACTACTGCTGCCACTCCGGAGGAAAGCGCACGTGCATGCCCCCACTCGAGACGAGGCCTGACTCCCCTGGGGAGACTCAGAAGCACCCCAAGATCCATGGCAACACTGGAGAGGAATCCTCAGGTTCCGGCCCCGACTCCACACAAGGACTGAGGCCCCGGCATGGACGGGAGAGGAATCCCGAGAGGTCCCGTAGCAACTCGCATGGGGACTGGCCTTTCCTGAGGCCACCAGAGCGGGTCCCTGAGGTCCCCGTCGTAACTCGAGAAGACCTGCCGCAACTCGAGAAAATCCAGGAGGTTCTCCCCTCCAGGCGAGATGAGGCCCATTTCCGCTGAGGCGTCTCGAGGCTGATCACACCTCACCTCTGGAACTTCGAAAGGGTCCTTCACACCCTTGGTGCAAATCAAGAAGTTCCCCGACCTAGCCGTCTCCACTCGAGAGGAATCACGAGGGTCCCGCCCACATCCAGAGGAGCCCCGTTTCCGCCTCGTAGCTCGAGATGAGGGATCCTTTCCCTGCTTCGTCGGGAAAGAGTTCCCGGCGTTCCCGTCGCATCTCAAGAGGAGGCCCTCTCTACAGGAACGGCGAGAGGAACTCCAGGGTCGTGCCACCATTCCAAGAGTCCCCCAGATGTCTCAGTTCATTCCAGAGGAACCTCTTTTCCCTTCACCGGCTCGTCTTTCACGCCGAGGATCGACTCACACCAAGGTGGCACGTGGCACAGCCCTGTGGGAAAGCCTCGTGGGAAAGCCTCGAGGGACAGCCTCGAGGGACAGCCTCGAGGGAAAGCCACAGATCCCTTGATCCACGTGACAGGAAGCGTGACACTACTGCTGCAGCTCGGGAGGAAAGCGCACGTGCATGCCCCCACTCGAGACGAGGCCTGACTCCCCTGGGGAGACTCAGAAGCACCCCAAGAACCATGGCAACACTGGAGAGGAATCCTCAGGTTCCGGCCCCGACTCCACACAAGGACTGAGGCGCCGGCATGGACGGGAGAGGAATCCCGAGAGGTCCCCTAGCAACTCGCATGGGGACTGGCCTTTCCTGAGGCCACAAGAGCGGGTCCCTGAGGTCCCCGTCGTAAGTCGAGAAAACCTGCCGCAACTCGAGAAAATCCAGGAGGTTCTCCCCTCCAGGCGAGATGAGGCCCATTTCCGCTGAGGCGTCTCGAGGCTGATCACACCTCACCTCTGGAACTTCGAAAGGGTCCTTCACACCCTTGGTGCAAATCAAGAAGTTCCCCGACCTAGCCGTCTCCACTCGAGAGGAATCACGAGGGTCCCGCCCACATCCAGAGGAGCCCCGTTTCCGCCTCGTAGCTCGAGATGAGGGATCCTTTCCCTGCTTCGTCGGGAAAGAGTTCCCGGCGTTCCCGTCGCATCTCAAGAGGAGGCCCTCTCAACAGGAACGGCGAGAGGAACTCCAGGGTCGTACCACCATTCCAAGAGTCCCCCAGATGTCTCAGTCCATTCCAGAGGAACCTCTTTTCCCTTCACCGGCTCGTCTTTCACGCCGAGGATCGACTCACACCAAGGTGGCACGTGGCACAGCCCTGTGGGAAAGCCTCGTGGGAAAGCCTCGAGGGACAGCCTCGAGGGACAGCCTCGAGGGAAAGCCACAGATCCCTTGATCCACGTGACAGGAAGCGTGACACTACTGCTGCAGCTCGGGAGGAAAGCGCACGTGCATGCCCCCACTCGAGACGAGGCCTGACTCCCCTGGGGAGACTCAGAAGCACCCCAAGATCCATGGCAACACTGGAGAGGAATCCTCAGGTTCCGGCCCCGACTCCACACAAGGACTGAGGCCCCGGCATGGACGGGAGAGGAATCCCGAGAGGTCCCCTAGCAACTCGCACGGGGACTGGCCTTTCCTGAGGCCACCAGAGCGGGTCCCTGAGGTCCCCGTCGTAACTCGAGAACACCTGCCGCAACTCGAGAAAATCCAGGAGGTTGTTCCCTCCAGGCGAGAGGAGGCCCATTTCCGCTGAGGCGTCTCGAGGCTGATCACACCTCACCTCTGGAACTTCGAAAGGGTCCTTCACACCCTTGGTGCAAATCAAGAAGTTCCCCGACCTAGCCGTCTCCACTCGAGAGGAATCACGATGGTCCCGCCCACATCCAGAGGAGCCCCGTTTCCGCCTCGTAGCTCGAGATGAGGGATCCTTTCCCTGCTTCGTCGGGAAAGAGTTCCCGGCGTTCCCGTTGCATCTCAAGAGGAGGCCCTCTCTACAGGAACGGCAAGAGGAACTCCAGGGTCGTGCCACCATTCCAAGAGTCCCCCAGATGTCTCAGTCCATTCCAGAGGAACCTCTTTTACCTTCACCGGCTCGTCTTTCACGCCGAGGATCGACTCACAACAAGGTGGCACGTGGCACAGCCCTGTGGAAAGACTCGTGGGAAAGCCTCGAGGGACAGCCTCGAGGGAAAGCCACAGATCCCTTGATCCACGTGACAGGAAGCGTGACACTACTGCTGCAGCTCGGGAGGAAAGCGCACGTGCATGCCCCCACTCGAGACGAGGCCTGACTCCCCTGGGGAGACTCAGAAGCACCCCAAGATCCATGGCAACACTGGAGAGGAATCCTCAGGTTCCGGCCCCGACTCCACACAAGGACTGTGGCCCCGGCATGGACGGGAGAGGAATCCCGAGAGGTCCCCTAGCAACTCGCATGGGGACTGGCCTTTCCTGAGGCCACCAGAGTGGGTCCCTGAGGTCCCCGTCGTAACTCGAGAGGACCTGCCGCAACTCGAGAAAATCCAGGAGGTTCTTCCCTCCAGGCGAGATGAGGCCCATTTCCGCTGAGGCGTCTCGAGGCTGATCACACCTCACCTCTGGAACTTCGAAAGGGTCCTTCACACCCTTGGTGCAAATCAAGAAGATCCCCGACCTAGCCGTCTCCACTCGAGAGGAATCACGAGGGTCCCGCCCACATCCAGAGGAGCCCCGTTTCCGCCTCGTAGCTCGAGATGAGGGATCCTTTCCCTGCTTCGTCGGGAAAGAGTTCCCGGCGTTCCCGTCGCATCTCAAGAGGAGGCCCTCTCAACAGGAACGGCGAGAGGAACTCCAGGGTCGTGCCACCATTCCAAGAGTCCCCCAGATGTCTCAGTCCATTCCAGAGGAACCTCTTTTCCCTTCACCGGCTCGTCTTTCACGCCGAGAATCGACTCACACCAAGGTGGCACGTGGCACAGCCCTGTGGAAAAGCCTCGTGGGAAAGCCTCGAGGGACAGCCTCGAGGGAAAGCCACAGATCCCTTGATCCACGTGACAGGAAGCGTGACACTACTGCTGCAGCTCGGGAGGAAAGCGCACGTGCATGCCCCCACTCGAGACGAGGCCTGACTCCCCTGGGGAGACTCAGAAGCACCCCAAGATCCATGGCAACACTGGAGAGGAATCCTCAGGTTCCGGCCCCGACTCCACACAAGGACTGAGGCCCCGGCATGGACGGGAGAGGAATCCCGAGAGGTCCCCTAGCAACTCGCATGGGGACTGGCCTTTCCTGAGGCCACCAGAGCGGGTCCCTGAGGTCCCCGTCGTAACTCGAGAAGACCTGCCGCAACTCGAGAAAATCCAGGAGGTTCTCCCCTCCAGGCGAGATGAGGCCCATTTCCGCTGAGGCGTCTCGAGGCTGATCACACCTCACCTCTGGAACTTCGAAAGGGTCCTTCACACCCTTGGTGCAAATCAAGAAGTTCCCCGACCTAGCCGTCTCCACTCGAGAGGAATCACGAGGGTCCCGCCCACATCCAGAGGAGCCCCGTTTCCGCCTCGTAGCTCGAGATGAGGGATCCTTTCCCTGCTTCGTCGGGAAAGAGTTCCCGGCCTTCCCATCGCATCTCAAGAGGAGGCCCTCTCAACAGGAACGGCGAGAGGAACTCCAGGGTCGTGCCACCATTCCAAGAGTCCCCCAGATGTCTCAGTCCATTCCAGAGGAACCTCTTTTCCCTTCACCGGCTCATCTTTCACGCCGAGGATCGACTCACACCAAGGTGGCACGTGGCACAACCCTGTGGGAAAGCCTCGTGGGAAAGCCTCGAGGGACAGCCTCGAGGGAAAGCCACAGATCCCTTGATCCACGTGACAGGAAGCGTGACACTACTGCTGCAGCTCGGGAGGAAAGCGCACGTGCATGCCCCCACTCGAGACGAGGCCTGACTCCCCTGGGGAGACTCAGAAGCACCCCAAGATCCATGGCAACACTGGAGAGGAATCCTCAGGTTCCGGCCCCGACTCCACACAAGGACTGAGGCCCCGGCATGGACGGCAGAGGAATCCCGAGAGGTCCCCTAGCAACTCGCATGGGGACTAGCCTTTCCTGAGGCCACCAGAGCGGGTCCCTGAGGTCCCCGTCGTAACTCGAGAAGACCTGCCACAACTCGAGAAAATCCAGGAGGTTCTCCCCTCCAGGCGAGATGAGGCCCATTTCCGCTGAGGCGTCTCGAGGCTGATCACACCTCACCTCTGGAACTTCGAAAGGGTCCTTCACACCCTTGGTGCAAATCAAGAAGTTCCCCGACCTAGCCGTCTCCACTCGAGAGGAATCACGAGAGTCCCGCCCACATCCAGAGGAGCCCCGTTTCCGCCTCGTAGCTCGAGATGAGGGATCCTTTCCCTGCTTCGTCGGGAAAGAGTTCCCGGCGTTCCCGTCGCATCTCAAGAGGAGGCCCTCTCAACAGGAACGGCGAGAGGAACTCCAGGGTCGTGCCACCATTCCAAGAGTCCCCCAGATGTCTCAGTCCATTCCAGAGGAACCTCTTTTCCCTTCACCGGCTCGTCTTTCACGCCGAGGATCGACTCACACCAAGGTGGCACGTGGCACAGCCCTGTGGGAAAGCCTCGTGGGAAAGCCTCGAGGGACAGCCTCGAGGGACAGCCTCGAGGGAAAGCCACAGATCCCTTGATCCACGTGACAGGAAGCGTGACACTACTGCTGCAGCTCGGGAGGAAAGCGCACGTGCATGCCCCCACTCGAGACGAGGCCTGACTCCCCTGGGGAGACTCAGAAGCACCCCAAGATCCATGGCAACACTGGAGAGGAATCCTCAGGTTCCGGCCCCGACTCCACACAAGGACTGAGGCCCCGGCATGGACGGGAGAGGAATCCCGAGAGGTCCCCTAGCAACTCGCATGGGGACTGGCCTTTCCTGAGGCCACCAGAGCGGGTCCCTGAGGTCCCCGTCGTAACTCGAGAAGACCTGCCGCAACTCGAGAAAATCCAGGAGGTTCTCCCCTCCAGGCGAGATGAGGCCCATTTCCGCTGAGGCGTCTCGAGGCTGATCACACCTCACCTCTGGAACTTCGAAAGGGTCCTTCACACCCTTGGTGCAAATCAAGAAGTTCCCCGACCTAGCCGTCTCCACTCGAGAGGAATCACGAGGGTCCCGCCCACATCCAGAGGAGCCCCGTTTCCGCCTCGTAGCTCGAGATGAGGGATCCTTTCCCTGCTTCGTCGGGAAAGAGTTCCCGGCCTTCCCATCGCAACTCAAGAGGAGGCCCTCTCAACAGGAACGGCGAGAGGAACTCCAGGGTCGTGCCACCATTCCAAGAGTCCCCCAGATGTCTCAGTCCATTCCAGAGGAACCTCTTTTCCCTTCACCGGCTCATCGTTCACGCCGAGGATCGACTCACACCAAGGTGGCACGTGGCACAGCCCTGTGGGAAAGCCTCGTGGGAAAGCCTCGAGGGACAGCCTCGAGGGAAAGCCACAGATCCCTTGATCCACGTGACAGGAAGCGTGACACTACTGCTGCAGCTCGGGAGGAAAGCGCACGTGCATGCCCCCACTCGAGACGAGGCCTGACTCCCCTGGGGAGACTCAGAAGCACCCCAAGATCCATGGCAACACTGGAGAGGAATCCTCAGGTTCCGGCCCCGACTCCACACAAGGACTGAGGCCCCGGCATGGACGGCAGAGGAATCCCGAGAGGTCCCCTAGCAACTCGCATGGGGACTAGCCTTTCCTGAGGCCACCAGAGCGGGTCCCTGAGGTCCCCGTCGTAACTCGAGAAGACCTGCCACAACTCGAGAAAATCCAGGAGGTTCTCCCCTCCAGGCGAGATGAGGCCCATTTCCGCTGAGGCGTCTCGAGGCTGATCACACCTCACCTCTGGAACTTCGAAAGGGTCCTTCACACCCTTGGTGCAAATCAAGAAGTTCCCCGACCTAGCCGTCTCCACTCGAGAGGAATCACGAGAGTCCCGCCCACATCCAGAGGAGCCCCGTTTCCGCCTCGTAGCTCGAGATGAGGGATCCTTTCCCTGCTTCGTCGGGAAAGAGTTCCCGGCGTTCCCGTCGCATCTCAAGAGGAGGCCCTCTCAACAGGAACGGCGAGAGGAACTCCAGGGTCGTGCCACCATTCCAAGAGTCCCCCAGATGTCTCAGTCCATTCCAGAGGAACCTCTTTTCCCTTCACCGGCTCGTCTTTCACGCCGAGGATCGACTCACACCAAGGTGGCACGTGGCACAGCCCTGTGGGAAAGCCTCGTGGGAAAGCCTCGAGGGACAGCCTCGAGGGACAGCCTCGAGGGAAAGCCACAGATCCCTTGATCCACGTGACAGGAAGCGTGACACTACTGCTGCAGCTCGGGAGGAAAGCGCACGTGCATGCCCCCACTCGAGACGAGGCCTGACTCCCCTGGGGAGACTCAGAAGCACCCCAAGATCCATGGCAACACTGGAGAGGAATACTCAGGTTCCGGCCCCGACTCCACACAAGGACTGAGGCCCCGGCATGGAAGGGAGAGGAATCCCGAGAGGTCCCCTAGCAACTCGCATGGGGACTGGCCTTTCCTGAGGCCACAAGAGCGTGTCCCTGAGGTCCCCGTCGTAACTCGAGAAGACCTGCCGCAACTCGAGAAAATCCAGGAGGTTCTCCCCTCCAGGCGAGATGAGGCCCATTTCCGCTGAGGCGTCTCGAGGCTGATCACACCTCACCTCTGGAACTTCGAAAGGGTCCTTCACACCCTTGGTGCAAATCAAGAAGTTCCCCGACCTAGCCGTCTCCACTCGAGAGGAATCACGAGGGTCCCGCCCACATCCAGAGGAGACCCGTTTCCGCCTCGTAGCTCGAGATGAGGGATCCTATTCCTGCTTCGACGGGAAAGAGTTCCCGGCGTTCCCGTCGCATCTCAAGAAGAGGCCCTCTCAACAGGAAGGGCGAGAGGAACTCCAGGGTCGTGCCACCATTCCAAGAGTCCCCCAGATGTCTCAGTCCATTCCAGAGGAACCTCTTTTACCTTCACCGGCTCGTCTTTCACGCCGAGGATCGACTCACAACAAGGTGGCACGTGGCACAGCCCTGTGGAAAGACTCGTGGGAAAGCCTCGAGGGACAGCCTCGAGGGAAAGCCACAGATCCCTTGATCCACGTGACAGGAAGCGTGACACTACTGCTGCAGCTCGGGAGGAAAGCGCACGTGCATGCCCCCACTCGAGACGAGGCCTGACTCCCCTGGGGAGACTCAGAAGCACCCCAAGATCCATGGCAACACTGGAGAGGAATCCTCAGGTTCCGGCCCCGACTCCACACAAGGACTGTGGCCCCGGCATGGACGGGAGAGGAATCCCGAGAGGTCCCCTAGCAACTCGCATGGGGACTGGCCTTTCCTGAGGCCACCAGAGTGGGTCCCTGAGGTCCCCGTCGTAACTCGAGAGGACCTGCCGCAACTCGAGAAAATCCAGGAGGTTCTTCCCTCCAGGCGAGATGAGGCCCATTTCCGCTGAGGCGTCTCGAGGCTGATCACACCTCACCTCTGGAACTTCGAAAGGGTCCTTCACACCCTTGGTGCAAATCAAGAAGATCCCCGACCTAGCCGTCTCCACTCGAGAGGAATCACGAGGGTCCCGCCCACATCCAGAGGAGCCCCGTTTCCGCCTCGTAGCTCGAGATGAGGGATCCTTTCCCTGCTTCGTCGGGAAAGAGTTCCCGGCGTTCCCGTCGCATCTCAAGAGGAGGCCCTCTCAACAGGAACGGCGAGAGGAACTCCAGGGTCGTGCCACCATTCCAAGAGTCCCCCAGATGTCTCAGTCCATTCCAGAGGAACCTCTTTTCCCTTCACCGGCTCGTCTTTCACGCCGAGAATCGACTCACACCAAGGTGGCACGTGGCACAGCCCTGTGGAAAAGCCTCGTGGGAAAGCCTCGAGGGACAGCCTCGAGGGAAAGCCACAGATCCCTTGATCCACGTGACAGGAAGCGTGACACTACTGCTGCAGCTCGGGAGGAAAGCGCACGTGCATGCCCCCACTCGAGACGAGGCCTGACTCCCCTGGGG
The DNA here is from genome assembly GCF_023091745.1 of Budorcas taxicolor. NCBI lineage: Eukaryota > Metazoa > Chordata > Mammalia > Artiodactyla > Bovidae > Budorcas > Budorcas taxicolor. Next base: position 1,864,342 of record NW_026292589.1, read on the forward strand.
AGACTCAGAAGCACCCCAAGATCCATGGCAACACTGGAGAGGAATCCTCAGGTTCCGGCCCCGACTCCACACAAGGACTGAGGCCCCGGCATGGACGGGAGAGGAATCCCGAGAGGTCCCCTAGCAACTCGCATGGGGACTGGCCTTTCCTGAGGCCACCAGAGCGGGTCCCTGAGGTCCCCGTCGTAACTCGAGAAGACCTGCCGCAACTCGAGAAAATCCAGGAGGTTCTCCCCTCCAGGCGAGATGAGGCCCATTTCCGCTGAGGCGTCTCGAGGCTGATCACACCTCACCTCTGGAACTTCGAAAGGGTCCTTCACACCCTTGGTGCAAATCAAGAAGTTCCCCGACCTAGCCGTCTCCACTCGAGAGGAATCACGAGGGTCCCGCCCACATCCAGAGGAGCCCCGTTTCCGCCTCGTAGCTCGAGATGAGGGATCCTTTCCCTGCTTCGTCGGGAAAGAGTTCCCGGCCTTCCCATCGCATCTCAAGAGGAGGCCCTCTCAACAGGAACGGCGAGAGGAACTCCAGGGTCGTGCCACCATTCCAAGAGTCCCCCAGATGTCTCAGTCCATTCCAGAGGAACCTCTTTTCCCTTCACCGGCTCATCTTTCACGCCGAGGATCGACTCACACCAAGGTGGCACGTGGCACAGCCCTGTGGGAAAGCCTCGTGGGAAAGCCTCGAGGGACAGCCTCGAGGGAAAGCCACAGATCCCTTGATCCACGTGACAGGAAGCGTGACACTACTGCTGCAGCTCGGGAGGAAAGCGCACGTGCATGCCCCCACTCGAGACGAGGCCTGACTCCCCTGGGGAGACTCAGAAGCACCCCAAGATCCATGGCAACACTGGAGAGGAATCCTCAGGTTCCGGCCCCGACTCCACACAAGGACTGAGGCCCCGGCATGGACGGCAGAGGAATCCCGAGAGGTCCCCTAGCAACTCGCATGGGGACTAGCCTTTCCTGAGGCCACCAGAGCGGGTCCCTGAGGTCCCCGTCGTAACTCGAGAAGACCTGCCACAACTCGAGAAAATCCAGGAGGTTCTCCCCTCCAGGCGAGATGAGGCCCATTTCCGCTGAGGCGTCTCGAGGCTGATCACACCTCACCTCTGGAACTTCGAAAGGGTCCTTCACACCCTTGGTGCAAATCAAGAAGTTCCCCGACCTAGCCGTCTCCACTCGAGAGGAATCACGAGAGTCCCGCCCACATCCAGAGGAGCCCCGTTTCCGCCTCGTAGCTCGAGATGAGGGATCCTTTCCCTGCTTCGTCGGGAAAGAGTTCCCGGCGTTCCCGTCGCATCTCAAGAGGAGGCCCTCTCAACAGGAACGGCGAGAGGAACTCCAGGGTCGTGCCACCATTCCAAGAGTCCCCCAGATGTCTCAGTCCATTCCAGAGGAACCTCTTTTCCCTTCACCGGCTCGTCTTTCACGCCGAGGATCGACTCACACCAAGGTGGCACGTGGCACAGCCCTGTGGGAAAGCCTCGTGGGAAAGCCTCGAGGGACAGCCTCGAGGGACAGCCTCGAGGGAAAGCCACAGATCCCTTGATCCACGTGACAGGAAGCGTGACACTACTGCTGCAGCTCGGGAGGAAAGCGCACGTGCATGCCCCCACTCGAGACGAGGCCTGACTCCCCTGGGGAGACTCAGAAGCACCCCAAGATCCATGGCAACACTGGAGAGGAATCCTCAGGTTCCGGCCCCGACTCCACACAAGGACTGAGGCCCCGGCATGGACGGGAGAGGAATCCCGAGAGGTCCCCTAGCAACTCGCATGGGGACTGGCCTTTCCTGAGGCCACCAGAGCGGGTCCCTGAGGTCCCCGTCGTAACTCGAGAAGACCTGCCGCAACTCGAGAAAATCCAGGAGGTTCTCCCCTCCAGGCGAGATGAGGCCCATTTCCGCTGAGGCGTCTCGAGGCTGATCACACCTCACCTCTGGAACTTCGAAAGGGTCCTTCACACCCTTGGTGCAAATCAAGAAGTTCCCCGACCTAGCCGTCTCCACTCGAGAGGAATCACGAGGGTCCCGCCCACATCCAGAGGAGCCCCGTTTCCGCCTCGTAGCTCGAGATGAGGGATCCTTTCCCTGCTTCGTCGGGAAAGAGTTCCCGGCCTTCCCATCGCAACTCAAGAGGAGGCCCTCTCAACAGGAACGGCGAGAGGAACTCCAGGGTCGTGCCACCATTCCAAGAGTCCCCCAGATGTCTCAGTCCATTCCAGAGGAACCTCTTTTCCCTTCACCGGCTCATCGTTCACGCCGAGGATCGACTCACACCAAGGTGGCACGTGGCACAGCCCTGTGGGAAAGCCTCGTGGGAAAGCCTCGAGGGACAGCCTCGAGGGAAAGCCACAGATCCCTTGATCCACGTGACAGGAAGCGTGACACTACTGCTGCAGCTCGGGAGGAAAGCGCACGTGCATGCCCCCACTCGAGACGAGGCCTGACTCCCCTGGGGAGACTCAGAAGCACCCCAAGATCCATGGCAACACTGGAGAGGAATCCTCAGGTTCCGGCCCCGACTCCACACAAGGACTGAGGCCCCGGCATGGACGGCAGAGGAATCCCGAGAGGTCCCCTAGCAACTCGCATGGGGACTAGCCTTTCCTGAGGCCACCAGAGCGGGTCCCTGAGGTCCCCGTCGTAACTCGAGAAGACCTGCCACAACTCGAGAAAATCCAGGAGGTTCTCCCCTCCAGGCGAGATGAGGCCCATTTCCGCTGAGGCGTCTCGAGGCTGATCACACCTCACCTCTGGAACTTCGAAAGGGTCCTTCACACCCTTGGTGCAAATCAAGAAGTTCCCCGACCTAGCCGTCTCCACTCGAGAGGAATCACGAGAGTCCCGCCCACATCCAGAGGAGCCCCGTTTCCGCCTCGTAGCTCGAGATGAGGGATCCTTTCCCTGCTTCGTCGGGAAAGAGTTCCCGGCGTTCCCGTCGCATCTCAAGAGGAGGCCCTCTCAACAGGAACGGCGAGAGGAACTCCAGGGTCGTGCCACCATTCCAAGAGTCCCCCAGATGTCTCAGTCCATTCCAGAGGAACCTCTTTTCCCTTCACCGGCTCGTCTTTCACGCCGAGGATCGACTCACACCAAGGTGGCACGTGGCACAGCCCTGTGGGAAAGCCTCGTGGGAAAGCCTCGAGGGACAGCCTCGAGGGACAGCCTCGAGGGAAAGCCACAGATCCCTTGATCCACGTGACAGGAAGCGTGACACTACTGCTGCAGCTCGGGAGGAAAGCGCACGTGCATGCCCCCACTCGAGACGAGGCCTGACTCCCCTGGGGAGACTCAGAAGCACCCCAAGATCCATGGCAACACTGGAGAGGAATACTCAGGTTCCGGCCCCGACTCCACACAAGGACTGAGGCCCCGGCATGGAAGGGAGAGGAATCCCGAGAGGTCCCCTAGCAACTCGCATGGGGACTGGCCTTTCCTGAGGCCACAAGAGCGTGTCCCTGAGGTCCCCGTCGTAACTCGAGAAGACCTGCCGCAACTCGAGAAAATCCAGGAGGTTCTCCCCTCCAGGCGAGATGAGGCCCATTTCCGCTGAGGCGTCTCGAGGCTGATCACACCTCACCTCTGGAACTTCGAAAGGGTCCTTCACACCCTTGGTGCAAATCAAGAAGTTCCCCGACCTAGCCGTCTCCACTCGAGAGGAATCACGAGGGTCCCGCCCACATCCAGAGGAGACCCGTTTCCGCCTCGTAGCTCGAGATGAGGGATCCTATTCCTGCTTCGACGGGAAAGAGTTCCCGGCGTTCCCGTCGCATCTCAAGAAGAGGCCCTCTCAACAGGAACGGCGAGAGGAACTCCAGGGTCGTGCCACCATTCCAAGAGTCCCCCAGATGTCTCAGTCCATTCCAGAGGAACCTCTTTTCCCTCGCCGGCTCGTCTTTCACGCCGAGGATCGACTCACACCAAGGTGGCACGTGGCACAGCCCTGTGGGAAAGCCTCGTGGGAAAGCCTCGAGGGAGAGCCTCGAGGGACAGCCTCGAGGGAAAGCCACAGATCCCTTGATCCACGTGACAGGAAGCGTGACACTACTGCTGCAGCTCGGGAGGAAAGCGCACGTGCATGCCCCCACTCGAGACGAGGCCTGACTCCCCTGGGGAGACTCAGAAGCACCCCAAGATCCATGGCAACACTGGAGAGGAATCCTCAGGTTCCGGCCCCGACTCCACACAAGGACTGAGGCCCCGGCATGGACGGGAGAGGAATCCCGAGAGGTCCCCTAGCAACTCGCATGGGGACTGGCCTTTCCTGAGGCCACCAGAGCGGGTCCCTGAGGTCCCCGTCGTAACTCGAGAAGACCTGCCGCAACTCGAGAAAATCCAGGAGGTTCTCCCCTCCAGGCGAGATGAGGCCCATTTCCGCTGAGGCGTCTCGAGGCTGATCACACCTCACCTCTGGAACTTCGAAAGGCTCCTTCACACCCTTGGTGCAAATCAAGAAGTTCCCCGACCTAGCCGTCTCCACTCGAGAGGAATCACGAGGGTCCCGCCCACATCCAGAGGAGCCCCGTTTCCGCCTCGTAGCTCGAGATGAGGGATCCTTTCCCTGCTTCGTCGGGAAAGAGTTCCCGGCGTTCCCGTCGCATCTCAAGAGGAGGCCCTCTCAACAGGAACGGCGAGAGGAACTCCAGGGTCGTGCCACCATTCCAAGAGTCCCCCAGATGTCTCAGTCCATTCCAGAGGAACCTCTTTTCCCTTCACCGGCTCATCTTTCACGCCGAGGATCGACTCACACCAAGGTGGCACGTGGCACAGCCCTGTGGGAAAGCCTCGTGGGACAGCCTCGAGGGACAGCCTCGAGGGAAAGCCACAGATCCCTTGATCCACGTGACAGGAAGCGTGACACTACTGCTGCAGCTCGGGAGGAAAGCGCACGTGCATGCCCCCACTCGAGACGAGGCCTGACTCCCCTGGGGAGACTCAGAAGCACCCCAAGATCCATGGCAACACTGCAGAGGAATCCTCAGGTTCCGGCCCCGACTCCACACAAGGACTGAGGCCCCGGCATGGACGGGAGAGGAATCCCGAGAGGTCCCCTAGCAACTCGCATGGGGACTGGCCTTTCCTGAGGCCACCAGAGCGGGTCCCTGAGGTCCCCGTCGTAACTCGAGAAGACCTGCCGCAACTCGAGAAAATCCAGGAGGTTCTCCCCTCCAGGCGAGATGAGGCCCATTTCCGCTGAGGCGTCTCGAGGCTGATCACACCTCACCTCTGGAACTTCGAAAGGGTCCTTCACACCCTTGGTGCAAATCAAGAAGTTCCCCGACCTAGCCGTCTCCACTCGAGAGGAATCACGAGGGTCCCGCCCACATCCAGAGGAGCCCCGTTTCCGCCTCGTAGCTCGAGATGAGGGATCCTTTCCCTGCTTCGTCGGGAAAGAGTTCCCGGCGTTCCTGTCGCATCTCAAGAGGAGGCCCTCTCAACAGGAACGGCGAGAGGAACTCCAGGGTCGTGCCACCATTCCAAGAGTCCCCCAGATGTCTCAGTCCATTCCAGAGGAACCTCTTTTCCCTTCACCGGCTCGTCTTTCACGCCGAGGATCGACTCACACCAAGGTGGCACGTGGCACAGCCCTGTGGGAAAGCCTCGTGGGAAAGCCTCGAGGGACAGCCTCGAGGGACAGCCTCGATGGAAAGCCACAGATCCCTTGATCCACGTGACAGGAAGCGTGACACTACTGCTGCAGCTTGGGAGGAAAGCGCACGTGCAGGCCCCCACTCGAGACGAGGCCTGACTCCCCTGGGGAGACTCAGAAGCACCCCAAGATCCATGGCAACACTGGAGAGGAATCCTCAGGTTCCGGCCCCGACTCCACACAAGGACTGAGGCCCCGGCATGGACGGGAGAGGAATCCCGAGAGGTCCCCTAGCAACTCGCATGGGGACTGGCCTTTCCTGAGGCCACAAGAGCGTGTCCCTGAGGTCCTCGTCGTAACTCGAGAAGACCTGCCGCAACTCGAGAAAATCCAGGAGGTTCTCCCCTCCAGGCGAGATGAGGCCCATTTCCGCTGAGGCGTCTCGAGGCTGATCACACCTCACCTCTGGAACTTCGAAAGGGTCCTTCACACCCTTGGTGCAAATCAAGAAGTTCCCCGACCTAGCCGTCTCCACTCGAGAGGAATCACGAGGGTCCCGCCCACATCCAGAGGAGCCCCGTTTCCGCCTCGTAGCTCGAGATGAGGTATCCTTTCCCTGCTTCGTCGGGAAAGAGTTCCCGGCGTTCCCGTCGCATCTCAAGAGGAGGCCCTCTCTACAGGAACGGCGAGAGGAACTCCAGGGTCGTGCCACCATTCCAAGAGTCCCCCAGATGTCTCAGTCCATTCCAGAGGAACCTCTTTTCCCTTCACCGGCTCGTCTTTCACGCCGAGGATCGACTCACACCAAGGTGGCACGTGGCACAGCCCTGTGGGAGAGCCTCGTGGGAAAGCCTCGAGGGACAGCCTCGAGGGACAGCCTCAAGGGAAAGCCACAGATCCCTTGATCCACGTGACAGGAAGCGTGACACTACTGCTGCAGCTCGGGAGGAAAGCGCACGTGCATGCCCCCACTCGAGACGAGGCCTGACTCCCCTGGGGAGACTCAGAAGCACCCCAAGATCCATGGCAACACTGGAGAGGAATCCTCAGGTTCCGGCCCCGACTCCACACAAGGACTGAGGCCCCGGAATGGACGGGAGAGGAATCCCGAGAGGTCCCCTAGCAACTCGCATGGGGACTGGCCTTTCCTGAGGCCACAAGAGCGTGTCCCTGAGGTCCCCGTCGTAACTCGAGAAGACCTGCCGCAACTCGAGAAAATCCAGGAGGTTCTCCCCTCCAGGCGAGATGAGGCCCATTTCCGCTGAGGCGTCTCGAGGCTGATCACACCTCACCTCTGGAACTTCGAAAGGGTCCTTCACACCCTTGGTGCAAATCAAGAAGTTCCCCGACCTAGCCATCTCCACTCGAGAGGAATCACGAGGGTCCCGCCCACATCCAGAGGAGCCCCGTTTCCGCCTCGTAGCTCGAGATGAGGGATCCTTTCCCTGCTTCGTCGGGAAAGAGTTCCCGGCGTTCCCGTCGCATCTCAAGAGGAGGCCCTCTCAACAGGAACGGCGAGAGGAACTCCAGGGTCATGCCACCATTCCAAGAGTCCCCCAGATGTCTCAGTCCATTCCAGAGGAACCTCTTTTCCCTTCACCGGCTCGTCTTTCACGCCGAGGATCGACTCACACCAAGGTGGCACGTGGCACAGCCCTGTGGGAAAGCCTCGTGGGAAAGCCTCGAGGGACAGCCTCGAGGGAAAGCCACAGATCCCTTGATCCACGTGACAGGAAGCGTGACACTACTGCTGCAGCTCGGGAGGAAAGCGCACGTGCATGCCCCCACTCGAGACGAGGCCTGACTCCCCTGGGGAGACTCAGAAGCACCCCAAGATCCATGGCAACACTGGAGAGGAATCCTCAGGTTCCGGCCCTGACTCCACACAAGGACTCAGGCCCCGGCATGGACGGGAGAGGAATCCCGAGAGGTCCCGTAGCAACTCGCATGGGGACTGGCCTTTCCTGAGGCCACCAGAGCGGGTCCCTGAGGTCCCCGTCGTAACTCGAGAAGACCTGCCGCAACTCGAGAAAATCCAGGAGGTTCTCCCCTCCAGGCGAGATGAGGCCCATTTCCGCTGAGGCGTCTCGAGGCTGATCACACCTCACCTCTGGAACTTCGAAAGGGTCCTTCACACCCTTGGTGCAAATCAAGAAGTTCCCCGACCTAGCCGTCTCCACTCGAGAGGAATCACGAGGGTCCCGCCCACATCCAGAGGAGCCCCGTTTCCGCCTCGTAGCTCGAGATGCGGGATCCTTTCCCTGCTTCGTCGGGAAAGAGTTCCCGGCGTTCCCGTCGCATCTCAAGAGGAGGCCCTCTCTACAGGAACGGCGAGAGGAACTCCAGGGTCGTGCCACCATTCCAAGAGTCCCCCAGATGTCTCAGTCCATTCCAGAGGAACCTCTTTTCCCTTCACCGGCTCGTCTTTCACGCCGAGGATCGACTCACACCAAGGTGGCACGTGGCACAGCCCTGTGGGAAAGCCTCGTGGGAAAGCCTCGAGGGACAGCCTCGAGGGACAGCCTCGAGGGAAAGCCACAGATCCCTTGATCCACGTGACAGGAAGAGTGACACTACTGCTGCAGCTCGGGAGGAAAGCGCACGTGCATGCCCCCACTCGAGACGAGGCCTGACTCCCCTGGGGAGACTCAGAAGCACCCCAAGATCCATGGCAACACTGGAGAGGAATCCTCAGGTTCCGGCCCCGACTCCACACAAGGACTGAGGCCCCGGCATGGACGGGAGAGGAATCCCGAGAGGTCCCCTAGCAACTCGCATGGGGACTGGCCTTTCCTGAGGCCACCAGAGCGGGTCCCTGAGGTCCCCGTCGTAACTCGAGAAGACCTGCCGCAACTCGAGAAAATCCAGGAGGTTCTCCCCTCCAGGCGAGATGAGGCCCATTTCCGCTGAGGCGTCTCGAGGCTGATCACACCTCACCTCTGGAACTTCGAAAGGGTCCTTCACACCCTTGGTGCAAATCAAGAAGTTCCCCGACCTAGCCGTCTCCACTCGAGAGGAATCACGAGGGTCCCGCCCACATCCAGAGGAGCCCCGTTTCCGCCTCGTAGCTCGAGATGAGGGATCCTTTCCCTGCTTCGTCGGGAAAGAGTTCCCGGCGTTCCTGTCGCATCTCAAGAGGAGGCCCTCTCAACAGGAACGGCGAGAGGAACTCCAGGGTCGTGCCACCATTCCAAGAGTCCCCCAGATGTCTCAGTCCATTCCAGAGGAACCTCTTTTCCCTTCACCGGCTCGTCTTTCACGCCGAGGATCGACTCACACCAAGGTGGCACGTGGCACAGCCCTGTGGGAAAGCCTCGTGGGAAAGCCTCGAGGGACAGCCTCGAGGGACAGCCTCGATGGAAAGCCACAGATCCCTTGATCCACGTGACAGGAAGCGTGACACTACTGCTGCAGCTCGGGAGGAAAGCGCACGTGCATGCCCCCACTCGAGACGAGGCCTGACTCCCCTGGGGAGACTCAGAAGCACCCCAAGATCCATGGCAACACTGGAGAGGAATCCTCAGGTTCCGGCCCCGACTCCACACAAGGACTGAGGCCCCGGCATGGACGGGAGAGGAATCCCGAGAGGTCACCTAGCAACTCGCATGGGGACTGGCCTTTCCTGAGGCCACAAGAGCGTGTCCCTGAGGTCCCCGTCGTAACTCGAGAAGACCTGCCGCAACTCGAGAAAATCCAGGAGGTTCTCCCCTCCAGGCGAGATGAGGCCCATTTCCGCTGAGGCGTCTCGAGGCTGATCACACCTCACCTCTGGAACTTCGAAAGGGTCCTTCACACCCTTGGTGCAAATCAAGAAGTTCCCCGACCTAGCCATCTCCACTCGAGAGGAATCACGAGGGTCCCGCCCACATTCAGAGGAGCCCCGTTTCCGCCTCGTAGCTCGAGATGAGGGATCCTTTCCCTGCTTCGTCGGGAAAGAGTTCCCGGCGTTCCCGTCGCATCTCAAGAGGAGGCCCTCTCTACAGGAACGGCGAGAGGAACTCCAGGGTCGTGCCACCATTCCAAGAGTCCCCCAGATGTCTCAGTCCATTCCAGAGGAACCTCTTTTCCCTTCACCGGCTCGTCTTTCACGCCGAGGATCGACTCACACCAAGGTGGCACGTGGCACAGCCCTGTGGGAAAGCCTCGTGGGAAAGCCTCGAGGGACAGCCTCGAGGGACAGCCTCCAGGGAAAGCCACAGATCCCTTGATCCACGTGACAGGAAGCGTGACACTACTGCTGCAGCTCGGGAGGAAAGCGCACGTGCATGCCCCCACTCGAGACGAGGCCTGACTCCCCTGGGGAGACTCAGAAGCACCCCAAGATCCATGGCAACACTGGAGAGGAATCCTCAGGTTCCGGCCCCGACTCCACACAAGGACTGAGGCCCCGGCATGGACGGGAGAGGAATCCCGAGAGGTCCCCTAGCAACTCGCATGGGGACTGGCCTTTCCTGAGGCCACAAGAGCGTGTCCCTGAGGTCCTCGTCGTAACTCGAGAAGACCTGCCGCTACTCGAGAAAATCCAGGAGGTTCTCCCCTCCAGGCGAGATGAGGCCCATTTCCGCTGAGGCGTCTCGAGGCTGATCACACCTCACCTCTGGAACTTCGAAAGGGTCCTTCACACCCTTGGTGCAAATCAAGAAGTTCCCCGACCTAGCCGTCTCCACTCGAGAGGAATCACGAGGGTCCCGCCCACATCCAGAGGAGCCCCGTTTCCGCCTCGTAGCTCGAGATGAGGGATCCTTTCCCTGCTTCGTCGGGAAAGAGTTCCCGGCGTTCCCGTCGCATCTCAAGAGGAGGCCCTCTCTACAGGAACGGCGAGAGGAACTCCAGGGTCGTGCCACCATTCCAAGAGTCCCCCAGATGTCTCAGTCCATTCCAGAGGAACCTCTTTTCCCTTCACCGGCTCGTCTTTCACGCCGAGGATCGACTCACACCAAGGTGGAACGTGGCACAGCCCTGTGGGAAAGCCTCGTGGGAAAGCCTCGAGGGACAGCCTCGAGGGACAGCCTCGAGGGAAAGCCACAGATCCCTTGATCCACGTGACAGGAAGCGTGACACTACTGCTGCAGCTCGGGAGGAAAGCGCACGTGCATGCCCCCACTCGAGACGAGGCCTGACTCCCCTGGGGAGACTCAGAAGCACCCCAAGATCCATGGCAACACTGGAGAGGAATCCTCAGGTTCCGGCCCCGACTCCACACAAGGACTGAGGCCCCGGCATGGACGGGAGAGGAATCCCGAGAGGTCCCCTAGCAACTCGCATGGGGACTGGCCTTTCCTGAGGCCACAAGAGCGTGTCCCTGAGGTCCTCGTCGTAACTCGAGAAGACCTGCCGCAACTCGAGAAAATCCAGGAGGTTCTCCCCTCCAGGCGAGATGAGGCCCATTTCCGCTGAGGCGTCTCGAGGCTGATCACACCTCACCTCTGGAACTTCGAAAGGGTCCTTCACACCCTTGGTGCAAATCAAGAAGTTCCCCGACCTAGCCGTCTCCACTCGAGAGGAATCACGAGGGTCCCGCCCACATCCAGAGGAGCCCCGTTTCCGCCTCGTAGCTCGAGATGAGGGATCCTTTCCCTGCTTCGTCGGGAAAGAGTTCCCGGCGTTCCCGTCGCATCTCAAGAGGAGGCCCTCTCAACAGGAACGGCGAGAGGAACTCCAGGGTCGTGCCACCATTCCAAGAGTCCCCCAGATGTCTCAGTCCATTCCAGAGGAACCTCTTTTCCCTTCACCGGCTCATCTTTCACGCCGAGGATCGACTCACACCAAGGTGGCACGTGGCACAGCCCTGTGGGAAAGCCTCGTGGGAAAGCCTCGAGGGACAGCCTCGAGGGAAAGCCACAGATCCCTTGATCCACGTGACAGGAAGCGTGACACTACTGCTGCAGCTCGGGAGGAAAGCGCACGTGCATGCCCCCACTCGAGACGAGGCCTGACTCCCCTGGGGAGACTCAGAAGCACCCCAAGATCCATGGCAACACTGGAGAGGAATCCTCAGGTTCCGGCCCCGACTCCACACAAGGACTGAGGCCCCGGCATGGACGGCAGAGGAATCCCGAGAGGTCCCCTAGCAACTCGCATGGGGACTAGCCTTTCCTGAGGCCACCAGAGCGGGTCCCTGAGGTCCCCGTCGTAACTCGAGAAGACCTGCCACAACTCGAGAAAATCCAGGAGGTTCTCCCCTCCAGGCGAGATGAGGCCCATTTCCGCTGAGGCGTCTCGAGGCTGATCACACCTCACCTCTGGAACTTCGAAAGGGTCCTTCACACCCTTGGTGCAAATCAAGAAGTTCCCCGACCTAGCCGTCTCCACTCGAGAGGAATCACGAGAGTCCCGCCCACATCCAGAGGAGCCCCGTTTCCGCCTCGTAGCTCGAGATGAGGGATCCTTTCCCTGCTTCGTCGGGAAAGAGTTCCCGGCCTTCCCGTCGCATCTCAAGAGGAGGCCCTCTCAACAGGAACGGCGAGAGGAACTCCAGGGTCGTGCCACCATTCCAAGAGTCCCCCAGATGTCTCAGTCCATTCCAGAGGAACCTCTTTTCCCTTCACCGGCTCGTCTTTCACGCCGAGGATCGACTCACACCAAGGTGGCACGTGGCACAGCCCTGTGGGAAAGCCTCGTGGGAAAGCCTCGAGGGACAGCCTCGAGGGACAGCCTCGAGGGAAAGCCACAGATCCCTTGATCCACGTGACAGGAAGCGTGACACTACTGCTGCAGCTCGGGAGGAAAGCGCACGTGCATGCCCCCACTCGAGATGAGGCCTGACTCCCCTGGGGAGACTCAGAAGCACCCCAAGATCCATGGCAACACTGGAGAGGAATCCTCAGGTTCCGGCCCCGACTCCACACAAGGACTGAGGCCCCGGCATGGACGGGAGAGGAATCCCGAGAGGTCCCCTAGCAACTCGGAAGGGGACTGGCCTTTCCTGAGGCCACAAGAGCGTGTCCCTGAGGTCCTCGTCGTAACTCGAGAAGACCTGCCGCAACTCGAGAAAATCCAGGAGGTTCTCCCCTCCAGGCGAGATGAGGCCCATTTCCGCTGAGGCGTCTCGAGGCTGATCACACCTCACCTCTGGAACTTCGAAAGGGTCCTTCACACCCTTGGTGCAAATCAAGAAGTTCCCCGACCTAGCCGTCTCCACTCGAGAGGAATCACGAGGGTCCCGCCCACATCCAGAGGAGCCCCGTTTCCGCCTCGTAGCTCGAGATGAGGGATCCTTTCCCTGCTTCGTCGGGAAAGAGTTCCCGGCCTTCCCGTCGCATCTCAAGAGGAGGCCCTCTCAACAGGAACGGCGAGAGGAACTCCAGGGTCGTGCCACCATTCCAAGAGTCCCCCAGATGTCTCAGTCCATTCCAGAGGAACCTCTTTTCCCTTCACTGGCTCGTCTTTCACGCCGAGGATCGACTCACACCAAGGTGGCACGTGGCACAGCCCTGTGGGAAAGCCTCGTGGGAAAGCCTCGAGGGACAGCCTCGAGGGAAAGCCACAGATCCCTTGATCCACGTGACAGGAAGCGTGACACTACTGCTGCAGCTCGGGAGGAAAGCGCACGTGCATGCCCCCACTCGAGACGAGGCCTGACTCCCCTGGGGAGACTCAGAAGCACCCCAAGATCCCTGGCAACACTGGAGAGGAATCCTCAGGTTCCGGCCCCGACTCCACACAAGGACTCAGGCCCCGGCATGGACGGGAGAGGAATCCCGAGAGGTCCCGTAGCAACTCGCATGGGGACTGGCCTTTCCTGAGGCCACCAGAGCGGGTCCCTGAGGTCCCCGTCGTAACTCGAGAAGACCTGCCGCAACTCGAGAAAATTCAGGAGGTTCTCCCCTCCAGGCGAGATGAGGCCCATTTCCGCTGAGGCGTCTCGAGGCTGATCACACCTCACCTCTGGAACTTCGAAAGGGTCCTTCACACCCTTGGTGCAAATCAAGAAGTTCCCCGACCTAGCCGTCTCCACTCGAGAGGAATCACGAGGGTCCCGCCCACATCCAGAGGAGCCCCGTTTCCGCCTCGTAGCTCGAGATGAGGGATCCTTTCCCTGCTTCGTCGGGAAAGAGTTCCCGGCGTTCCCGTCGCATCTCAAGAGGAGGCCCTCTCTACAGGAACGGCGAGAGGAACTCCAGGGTCGTGCCACCATTCCAAGAGTCCCCCAGATGTCTCAGTCCATTCCAGAGGAACCTCTTTTCCCTTCACCGGCTCGTCTTTCACGCCGAGGATCGACTCACACCAAGGTGGCACGTGGCACAGCCCTGTGGGAAAGCCTCGTGGGAAAGCCTCGAGGGACAGCCTCGAGGGACAGCCTCGAGGGAAAGCCACAGATCCCTTGATCCACGTGACAGGAAGCGTGACACTACTGCTGCAGCTCGGAAGGAAAGCGCACGTGCATGCCCTCACTCGAGACGAGGCCTGACTCCCCTGGGGAGACTCAGAAGCACCCCCAGATCCATGGCAACACTGGAGAGGAATCCTCAGTTTCCGGCCCCGACTCCACACAAGGACTGAGGCCCCGGCATGGACGGGAGAGGAATCCCGAGAGGTCCCCTAGCAACTCGCATGGGGACTGGCCTTTCCTGAGGCCACAAGAGCGTGTCCCTGAGGTCCTCGTCGTAACTCGAGAAGACCTGCCGCAACTCGAGAAAATTCAGGAGGTTCTCCCCTCCAGGCGAGATGAGGCCCATTTCCGCTGAGGCGTCTCGAGGCTGATCACACCTCACCTCTGGAACTTCGAAAGGGTCCTTCACACCCTTGGTGCAAATCAAGAAGTTCCCCGACCTAGCCGTCTCCACTCGAGAGGAATCACGAGGGTCCCGCCCACATCCAGAGGAGCCCCGTTTCCGCCTCGTAGCTCGAGATGAGGGATCCTTTCCATGCTTCGTCGGGAAAGAGTTCCCGGCGTTCCCGTCGCATCTCAAGAGGAGGCCCTCTCAACAGGAACGGCGAGAGGAACTCCAGGGTCGTGCCACCATTCCAAGAGTCCCCCAGATGTCTCAGTCCATTCCAGAGGAACCTCTTTTCCCTTCACCGGCTCATCTTTCACGCCGAGGATCGACTCACACCAAGGTGGCACGTGGCACAGCCCTGTGGGAAAGCCTCGTGGGAAAGCCTCGAGGGACAGCCTCGAGGGAAAGCCACAGATCCCTTGATCCACGTGACAGGAAGCGTGACACTACTGCTGCAGCTCGGGAGGAAAGCGCACGTGCATGCCCCCACTCGAGACGAGGCCTGACTCCCCTGGGGAGACTCAGAAGCACCCCAAGATCCATGGCAACACTGGAGAGGAATCCTCAGGTTCCGGCCCCGACTCCACACAAGGACTGAGGCCCCGGCATGGACGGCAGAGGAATCCCGAGAGGTCCCCTAGCAACTCGCATGGGGACTAGCCTTTCCTGAGGCCACCAGAGCGGGTCCCTGAGGTCCCCGTCGTAACTCGAGAAGACCTGCCACAACTCGAGAAAATCCAGGAGGTTCTCCCCTCCAGGCGAGATGAGGCCCATTTCCGCTGAGGCGTCTCGAGGCTGATCACACCTCACCTCTGGAACTTCGAAAGGGTCCTTCACACCCTTGGTGCAAATCAAGAAGTTCCCCGACCTAGCCGTCTCCACTCGAGAGGAATCACGAGAGTCCCGCCCACATCCAGAGGAGCCCCGTTTCCGCCTCGTAGCTCGAGATGAGGGATCCTTTCCCTGCTTCGTCGGGAAAGAGTTCCCGGCCTTCCCGTCGCATCTCAAGAGGAGGCCCTCTCAACAGGAACGGCGAGAGGAACTCCAGGGTCGTGCCACCATTCAAAGAGTCCCCCAGATGTCTCAGTCCATTCCAGAGGAACCTCTTTTCCCTTCACCGGCTCGTCTTTCACGCCGAGGATCGACTCACACCAAGGTGGCACGTGGCACAGCCCTGTGGGAAAGCCTCGTGGGAAAGCCTCGAGGGACAGCCTCGAGGGACAGCCTCGAGGGAAAGCCACAGATCCCTTGATCCACGTGACAGGAAGCGTGACACTACTGCTGCAGCTCGGGAGGAAAGCGCACGTGCATGCCCCCACTCGAGACGAGGCCTGACTCCCCTGGGGAGACTCAGAAGCACCCCAAGATCCATGGCAACACTGGAGAGGAATCCTCAGGTTCCGGCCCCGACTCCACACAAGGACTGAGGCCCCGGCATGGAAGGGAGAGGAATCCCGAGAGGTCCCCTAGCAACTCGCATGGGGACTGGCCTTTCCTGAGGCCACAAGAGCGTGTCCCTGAGGTCCCCGTCGTAACTCGAGAAGACCTGCCGCAACTCGAGAAAATCCAGGAGGTTCTCCCCTCCAGGCGAGATGAGGCCCATTTCCGCTGAGGCGTCTCGAGGCTGATCACACCTCACCTCTGGAACTTCGAAAGGGTCCTTCACACCCTTGGTGCAAATCAAGAAGTTCCCCGACCTAGCCGTCTCCACTCGAGAGGAATCACGAGGGTCCCGCCCACATCCAGAGGAGACCCGTTTCCGCCTCGTAGCTCGAGATGAGGGATCCTATTCCTGCTTCGACGGGAAAGAGTTCCCGGCGTTCCCGTCGCATCTCAAGAAGAGGCCCTCTCAACAGGAACGGCGAGAGGAACTCCAGGGTCGTGCCACCATTCCAAGAGTCCCCCAGATGTCTCAGTCCATTCCAGAGGAACCTCTTTTCCCTCGCCGGCTCGTCTTTCACGCCGAGGATCGACTCACACCAAGGTGGCACGTGGCACAGCCCTGTGGGAAAGCCTCGTGGGAAAGCCTCGAGGGAGAGCCTCGAGGGACAGCCTCGAGGGAAAGCCACAGATCCCTTGATCCACGTGACAGGAAGCGTGACACTACTGCTGCAGCTCGGGAGGAAAGCGCACGTGCATGCCCCCACTCGAGACGAGGCCTGACTCCCCTGGGGAGACTCAGAAGCACCCCAAGATCCATGGCAACACTGGAGAGGAATCCTCAGGTTCCGGCCCCGACTCCACACAAGGACTGAGGCCCCGGCATGGACGGGAGAGGAATCCCGAGAGGTCCCCTAGCAACTCGCATGGGGACTGGCCTTTCCTGAGGCCACCAGAGCGGGTCCCTGAGGTCCCCGTCGTAACTCGAGAAGACCTGCCGCAACTCGAGAAAATCCAGGAGGTTCTCCCCTCCAGGCGAGATGAGGCCCATTTCCGCTGAGGCGTCTCGAGGCTGATCACACCTCACCTCTGGAACTTCGAAAGGGTCCTTCACACCCTTGGTGCAAAT
Organism: Budorcas taxicolor; assembly: GCF_023091745.1. Taxonomy (NCBI): domain Eukaryota; kingdom Metazoa; phylum Chordata; class Mammalia; order Artiodactyla; family Bovidae; genus Budorcas; species Budorcas taxicolor. Next base: position 1,881,164 of record NW_026292589.1, read on the forward strand.
CAAGAAGTTCCCCGACCTAGCCGTCTCCACTCGAGAGGAATCACGAGGGTCCCGCCCACATCCAGAGGAGCCCCGTTTCCGCCTCGTAGCTCGAGATGAGGGATCCTTTCCCTGCTTCGTCGGGAAAGAGTTCCCGGCGTTCCCGTCGCATCTCAAGAGGAGGCCCTCTCAACAGGAACGGCGAGAGGAACTCCAGGGTCGTGCCACCATTCCAAGAGTCCCCCAGATGTCTCAGTCCATTCCAGAGGAACCTCTTTTCCCTTCACCGGCTCATCTTTCACGCCGAGGATCGACTCACACCAAGGTGGCACGTGGCACAGCCCTGTGGGAAAGCCTCGTGGGACAGCCTCGAGGGACAGCCTCGAGGGAAAGCCACAGATCCCTTGATCCACGTGACAGGAAGCGTGACACTACTGCTGCAGCTCGGGAGGAAAGCGCACGTGCATGCCCCCACTCGAGACGAGGCCTGACTCCCCTGGGGAGACTCAGAAGCACCCCAAGATCCATGGCAACACTGCAGAGGAATCCTCAGGTTCCGGCCCCGACTCCACACAAGGACTGAGGCCCCGGCATGGACGGGAGAGGAATCCCGAGAGGTCCCCTAGCAACTCGCATGGGGACTGGCCTTTCCTGAGGCCACCAGAGCGGGTCCCTGAGGTCCCCGTCGTAACTCGAGAAGACCTGCCGCAACTCGAGAAAATCCAGGAGGTTCTCCCCTCCAGGCGAGATGAGGCCCATTTCCGCTGAGGCGTCTCGAGGCTGATCACACCTCACCTCTGGAACTTCGAAAGGGTCCTTCACACCCTTGGTGCAAATCAAGAAGTTCCCCGACCTAGCCGTCTCCACTCGAGAGGAATCACGAGGGTCCCGCCCACATCCAGAGGAGCCCCGTTTCCGCCTCGTAGCTCGAGATGAGGGATCCTTTCCCTGCTTCGTCGGGAAAGAGTTCCCGGCGTTCCCGTCGCATCTCAAGAGGAGGCCCTCTCTACAGGAACGGCGAGAGGAACTCCAGGGTCGTGCCACCATTCCAAGAGTCCCCCAGATGTCTCAGTCCATTCCAGAGGAACCTCTTTTCCCTTCACCGGCTCGTCTTTCACGCCGAGGATCGACTCACACCAAGGTGGCACGTGGCACAGCCCTGTGGGAAAGCCTCGTGGGAAAGCCTCGAGGGACAGCCTCGAGGGACAGCCTCGAGGGAAAGCCACAGATCCCTTGATCCACGTGACAGGAAGCGTGACACTACTGCTGCAGCTCGGAAGGAAAGCGCACGTGCATGCCCTCACTCGAGACGAGGCCTGACTCCCCTGGGGAGACTCAGAAGCACCCCAAGATCCATGGCAACACTGGAGAGGAATCCTCAGTTTCCGGCCCCGACTCCACACAAGGACTGAGGCCCCGGCATGGACGGGAGAGGAATCCCGAGAGGTCCCCTAGCAACTCGCATGGGGACTGGCCTTTCCTGAGGCCACAAGAGCGTGTCCCTGAGGTCCTCGTCGTAACTCGAGAAGACCTGCCGCAACTCGAGAAAATCCAGGAGGTTCTCCCCTCCAGGCGAGATGAGGCCCATTTCCGCTGAGGCGTCTCGAGGCTGATCACACCTCACCTCTGGAACTTCGAAAGGGTCCTTCACACCCTTGGTGCAAATCAAGAAGTTCCCCGACCTAGCCGTCTCCACTCGAGAGGAATCACGAGGGTCCCGCCCACATATAGAGGAGCCCCGTTTCCGCCTCGTAGCTCGAGATGAGGGATCCTTTCCCTGCTTCGTCGGGAAAGAGTTCCCGGGGTTCCCGTCGCATCTCAAGAGGAGGCCCTCTCAACAGGAACGGCGAGAGGAACTCCAGGGTCGTGCCACCATTCCAAGAGTCCCCCAGATGTCTCAGTCCATTCCAGAGGAACCTCTTTTCCCTTCACCGGCTCATCTTTCACGCCGAGGATCGACTCACACCAAGGTGGCACGTGGCACAGCCCTGTGGGAAAGCCTCGTGGGAAAGCCTCGAGGGACAGCCTCGAGGGAAAGCCACAGATCCCTTGATCCACGTGACAGGAAGCGTGACACTACTGCTGCAGCTCGGGAGGAAAGCGCACGTGCATGCCCCCACTCGAGACGAGGCCTGACTCCCCTGGGGAGACTCAGAAGCACCCCAAGATCCATGGCAACACTGGAGAGGAATCCTCAGGTTCCGGCCCCGACTCCACACAAGGACTGAGGCCCCGGCATGGACGGCAGAGGAATCCCGAGAGGTCCCCTAGCAACTCGCATGGGGACTAGCCTTTCCTGAGGCCACCAGAGCGGGTCCCTGAGGTCCCCGTCGTAACTCGAGAAGACCTGCCACAACTCGAGAAAATCCAGGAGGTTCTCCCCTCCAGGCGAGATGAGGCCCATTTCCGCTGAGGCGTCTCGAGGCTGATCACACCTCACCTCTGGAACTTCGAAAGGGTCCTTCACACCCTTGGTGCAAATCAAGAAGTTCCCCGACCTAGCCGTCTCCACTCGAGAGGAATCACGAGAGTCCCGCCCACATCCAGAGGAGCCCCGTTTCCGCCTCGTAGCTCGAGATGAGGGATCCTTTCCCTGCTTCGTCGGGAAAGAGTTCCCGGCCTTCCCGTCGCATCTCAAGAGGAGGCCCTCTCAACAGGAACGGCGAGAGGAACTCCAGGGTCGTGCCACCATTCCACGAGTCCCCCAGATGTCTCAGTCCATTCCAGAGGAACCTCTTTTCCCTTCACCGGCTCGTCTTTCACGCCGAGGATCGACTCACACCAAGGTGGCACGTGGCACAGCCCTGTGGGAAAGCCTCGTGGGAAAGCCTCGAGGGACAGCCTCGAGGGACAGCCTCGAGGGAAAGCCACAGATCCCTTGATCCACGTGACAGGAAGCGTGACACTATTGCTGCAGCTCGGGAGGAAAGCGCACGTGCATGCCCCCACTCGAGACGAGGCCTGACTCCCCTGGGGAGACTCAGAAGCACCCCAAGATCCATGGCAACACTGGAGAGGAATCCTCAGGTTCCGGCCCCGACTCCACACAAGGACTGAGGCCCCGGCATGGAAGGGAGAGGAATCCCGAGAGGTCCCCTAGCAACTCGCATGGGGACTGGCCTTTCCTGAGGCCACAAGAGCGTGTCCCTGAGGTCCCCGTCGTAACTCGAGAAGACCTGCCGCAACTCGAGAAAATCCAGGAGGTTCTCCCCTCCAGGCGAGATGAGGCCCATTTCCGCTGAGGCGTCTCGAGGCTGATCACACCTCACCTCTGGAACTTCGAAAGGGTCCTTCACACCCTTGGTGCAAATCAAGAAGTTCCCCGACCTAGCCGTCTCCACTCGAGAGGAATCACGAGGGTCCCGCCCACATCCAGAGGAGACCCGTTTCCGCCTCGTAGCTCGAGATGAGGGATCCTATTCCTGCTTCGACGGGAAAGAGTTCCCGGCGTTCCCGTCGCATCTCAAGAAGAGGCCCTCTCAACAGGAACGGCGAGAGGAACTCCAGGGTCGTGCCACCATTCCAAGAGTCCCCCAGATGTCTCAGTCCATTCCAGAGGAACATCTTTTCCCTCGCCGGCTCGTCTTTCACGCCGAGGATCGACTCACACCAAAGTGGCACGTGGCACAGCCCTGTGGGAAAGCCTCGTGGGAAAGCCTCGAGGGACAGCCTCGAGGGACAGCCTCGAGGGAAAGCCACAGATCCCTTGATCCACGTGACAGGAAGCGTGACACTACTGCTGCAGCTCGGGAGGAAAGCGCACGTGCATGCCCCCACTCGAGACGAGGCCTGACTCCCCTGGGGAGACTCAGAAGCACCCCAAGATCCATGGCAACACTGCAGAGGAATCCTCAGGTTCCGGCCCCGACTCCACACAAGGACTGAGGCTCCGGCATGGACGGGAGAGGAATCCCGAGAGGTCCCCTAGCAACTCGCATGGGGACTGGCCTTTCCTGAGGCCACCAGAGCGGGTCCCTGAGGTCCCCGTCGTAACTCGAGAAGACCTGCCGCAACTCGAGAAAATCCAGGAGGTTCTCCCCTCCAGGCGAGATGAGGCCCATTTCCGCTGAGGCGTCTCGAGGCTGATCACACCTCACCTCTGGAACTTCGAAAGGGTCCTTCACACCCTTGGTGCAAATCAAGAAGTTCCCCGACCTAGCCGTCTCCACTCGAGAGGAATCACGAGGGTCCCGCCCACATCCAGAGGAGCCCCGTTTCCGCCTCGTAGCTCGAGATGAGGGATCCTTTCCCTGCTTCGTCGGGAAAGAGTTCCCGGCGTTCCCGTCGCATCTCAAGAGGAGGCCCTCTCAACAGGAACGGCGAGAGGAACTCCAGGGTCGTGCCACCATTCCAAGAGTCCCCCAGATGTCTCAGTCCATTCCAGAGGAACCTCTTTTCCCTTCACCGGCTCATCTTTCACGCCGAGGATCGACTCACACCAAGGTGGCACGTGGCACAGCCCTGTGGGAAAGCCTCGTGGGACAGCCTCGAGGGACAGCCTCGAGGGAAAGCCACAGATCCCTTGATCCACGTGACAGGAAGCGTGACACTACTGCTGCAGCTCGGGAGGAAAGCGCACGTGCATGCCCCCACTCGAGACGAGGCCTGACTCCCCTGGGGAGACTCAGAAGCACCCCAAGATCCATGGCAACACTGGAGAGGAATCCTCAGGTTCCGGCCCTGACTCCACACAAGGACTCAGGCCCCGGCATGGACGGGAGAGGAATCCCGAGAGGTCCCGTAGCAACTCGCATGGGGACTGGCCTTTCCTGAGGCCACCAGAGCGGGTCCCTGAGGTCCCCGTCGTAACTCGAGAAGACCTGCCGCAACTCGAGAAAATCCAGGAGGTTCTCCCCTCCAGGCGAGATGAGGCCCATTTCCGCTGAGGCGTCTCGAGGCTGATCACACCTCACCTCTGGAACTTCGAAAGGGTCCTTCACACCCTTGGTGCAAATCAAGAAGTTCCCCGACCTAGCCGTCTCCACTCGAGAGGAATCACGAGGGTCCCGCCCACATCCAGAGGAGCCCCGTTTCCGCCTCGTAGCTCGAGATGAGGGATCCTTTCCCTGCTTCGTCGGGAAAGAGTTCCCGGCGTTCCCGTCGCATCTCAAGAGGAGGCCCTCTCTACAGGAACGGCGAGAGGAACTCCAGGGTCGTGCCACCATTCCAAGAGTCCCCCAGATGTCTCAGTCCATTCCAGAGGAACCTCTTTTCCCTTCACCGGCTCGTCTTTCACGCCGAGGATCGACTCACACCAAGGTGGCACGTGGCACAGCCCTGTGGGAAAGCCTCGTGGGAAAGCCTCGAGGGACAGCCTCGAGGGACAGCCTCGAGGGAAAGCCACAGATCCCTTGATCCACGTGACAGGAAGAGTGACACTACTGCTGCAGCTCGGGAGGAAAGCGCACGTGCATGCCCCCACTCGAGACGAGGCCTGACTCCCCTGGGGAGACTCAGAAGCACCCCAAGATCCATGGCAACACTGGAGAGGAATCCTCAGGTTCCGGCCCCGACTCCACACAAGGACTGAGGCCCCGGCATGGACGGGAGAGGAATCCCGAGAGGTCCCCTAGCAACTCGCATGGGGACTGGCCTTTCCTGAGGCCACCAGAGCGGGTCCCTGAGGTCCCCGTCGTAACTCGAGAAGACCTGCCGCAACTCGAGAAAATCCAGGAGGTTCTCCCCTCCAGGCGAGATGAGGCCCATTTCCGCTGAGGCGTCTCGAGGCTGATCACACCTCACCTCTGGAACTTCGAAAGGGTCCTTCACACCCTTGGTGCAAATCAAGAAGTTCCCCGACCTAGCCGTCTCCACTCGAGAGGAATCACGAGGGTCCCGCCCACATCCAGAGGAGCCCCGTTTCCGCCTCGTAGCTCGAGATGAGGGATCCTTTCCCTGCTTCGTCGGGAAAGAGTTCCCGGCGTTCCTGTCGCATCTCAAGAGGAGGCCCTCTCAACAGGAACGGCGAGAGGAACTCCAGGGTCGTGCCACCATTCCAAGAGTCCCCCAGATGTCTCAGTCCATTCCAGAGGAACCTCTTTTCCCTTCACCGGCTCGTCTTTCACGCCGAGGATCGACTCACACCAAGGTGGCACGTGGCACAGCCCTGTGGGAAAGCCTCGTGGGAAAGCCTCGAGGGACAGCCTCGAGGGACAGCCTCGATGGAAAGCCACAGATCCCTTGATCCACGTGACAGGAAGCGTGACACTACTGCTGCAGCTCGGGAGGAAAGCGCACGTGCATGCCCCCACTCGAGACGAGGCCTGACTCCCCTGGGGAGACTCAGAAGCACCCCAAGATCCATGGCAACACTGGAGAGGAATCCTCAGGTTCCGGCCCCGACTCCACACAAGGACTGAGGCCCCGGCATGGACGGGAGAGGAATCCCGAGAGGTCCCCTAGCAACTCGCATGGGGACTGGCCTTTCCTGAGGCCACAAGAGCGTGTCCCTGAGGTCCCCGTCGTAACTCGAGAAGACCTGCCGCAACTCGAGAAAATCCAGGAGGTTCTCCCCTCCAGGCGAGATGAGGCCCATTTCCGCTGAGGCGTCTCGAGGCTGATCACACCTCACCTCTGGAACTTCGAAAGGGTCCTTCACACCCTTGGTGCAAATCAAGAAGTTCCCCGACCTAGCCATCTCCACTCGAGAGGAATCACGAGGGTCCCGCCCACATTCAGAGGAGCCCCGTTTCCGCCTCGTAGCTCGAGATGAGGGATCCTTTCCCTGCTTCGTCGGGAAAGAGTTCCCGGCGTTCCCGTCGCATCTCAAGAGGAGGCCCTCTCTACAGGAACGGCGAGAGGAACTCCAGGGTCGTGCCACCATTCCAAGAGTCCCCCAGATGTCTCAGTCCATTCCAGAGGAACCTCTTTTCCCTTCACCGGCTCGTCTTTCACGCCGAGGATCGACTCACACCAAGGTGGCACGTGGCACAGCCCTGTGGGAAAGCCTCGTGGGAAAGCCTCGAGGGACAGCCTCGAGGGACAGCCTCCAGGGAAAGCCACAGATCCCTTGATCCACGTGACAGGAAGCGTGACACTACTGCTGCAGCTCGGGAGGAAAGCGCACGTGCATGCTCCCACTCGAGACGAGGCCTGACTCCCCTGGGGAGACTCAGAAGCACCCCAAGATCCATGGCAACACTGGAGAGGAATCCTCAGGTTCCGGCCCCGACTCCACACAAGGACTGAGGCCCCGGCATGGACGGGAGAGGAATCCCGAGAGGTCCCCTAGCAACTCGCATGGGGACTGGCCTTTCCTGAGGCCACAAGAGCGTGTCCCTGAGGTCCTCGTCGTAACTCGAGAAGACCTGCCGCTACTCGAGAAAATCCAGGAGGTTCTCCCCTCCAGGCGAGATGAGGCCCATTTCCGCTGAGGCGTCTCGAGGCTGATCACACCTCACCTCTGGAACTTCGAAAGGGTCCTTCACACCCTTGGTGCAAATCAAGAAGTTCCCCGACCTAGCCGTCTCCACTCGAGAGGAATCACGAGGGTCCCGCCCACATCCAGAGGAGCCCCGTTTCCGCCTCGTAGCTCGAGATGAGGGATCCTTTCCCTGCTTCGTCGGGAAAGAGTTCCCGGCGTTCCCGTCGCATCTCAAGAGGAGGCCCTCTCTACAGGAACGGCGAGAGGAACTCCAGGGTCGTGCCACCATTCCAAGAGTCCCCCAGATGTCTCAGTCCATTCCAGAGGAACCTCTTTTCCCTTCACCGGCTCGTCTTTCACGCCGAGGATCGACTCACACCAAGGTGGAACGTGGCACAGCCCTGTGGGAAAGCCTCGTGGGAAAGCCTCGAGGGACAGCCTCGAGGGACAGCCTCGAGGGAAAGCCACAGATCCCTTGATCCACGTGACAGGAAGCGTGACACTACTGCTGCAGCTCGGGAGGAAAGCGCACGTGCATGCCCCCACTCGAGACGAGGCCTGACTCCCCTGGGGAGACTCAGAAGCACCCCAAGATCCATGGCAACACTGGAGAGGAATCCTCAGGTTCCGGCCCCGACTCCACACAAGGACTGAGGCCCCGGCATGGACGGGAGAGGAATCCCGAGAGGTCCCCTAGCAACTCGCATGGGGACTGGCCTTTCCTGAGGCCACAAGAGCGTGTCCCTGAGGTCCTCGTCGTAACTCGAGAAGACCTGCCGCAACTCGAGAAAATCCAGGAGGTTCTCCCCTCCAGGCGAGATGAGGCCCATTTCCGCTGAGGCGTCTCGAGGCTGATCACACCTCACCTCTGGAACTTCGAAAGGGTCCTTCACACCCTTGGTGCAAATCAAGAAGTTCCCCGACCTAGCCGTCTCCACTCGAGAGGAATCACGAGGGTCCCGCCCACATCCAGAGGAGCCCCGTTTCCGCCTCGTAGCTCGAGATGAGGGATCCTTTCCCTGCTTCGTCGGGAAAGAGTTCCCGGCGTTCCCGTCGCATCTCAAGAGGAGGCCCTCTCAACAGGAACGGCGAGAGGAACTCCAGGGTCGTGCCACCATTCCAAGAGTCCCCCAGATGTCTCAGTCCATTCCAGAGGAACCTCTTTTCCCTTCACCGGCTCATCTTTCACGCCGAGGATCGACTCACACCAAGGTGGCACGTGGCACAGCCCTGTGGGAAAGCCTCGTGGGAAAGCCTCGAGGGACAGCCTCGAGGGAAAGCCACAGATCCCTTGATCCACGTGACAGGAAGCGTGACACTACTGCTGCAGCTCGGGAGGAAAGCGCACGTGCATGCCCCCACTCGAGACGAGGCCTGACTCCCCTGGGGAGACTCAGAAGCACCCCAAGATCCATGGCAACACTGGAGAGGAATCCTCAGGTTCCGGCCCCGACTCCACACAAGGACTGAGGCCCCGGCATGGACGGCAGAGGAATCCCGAGAGGTCCCCTAGCAACTCGCATGGGGACTAGCCTTTCCTGAGGCCACCAGAGCGGGTCCCTGAGGTCCCCGTCGTAACTCGAGAAGACCTGCCACAACTCGAGAAAATCCAGGAGGTTCTCCCCTCCAGGCGAGATGAGGCCCATTTCCGCTGAGGCGTCTCGAGGCTGATCACACCTCACCTCTGGAACTTCGAAAGGGTCCTTCACACCCTTGGTGCAAATCAAGAAGTTCCCCGACCTAGCCGTCTCCACTCGAGAGGAATCACGAGAGTCCCGCCCACATCCAGAGGAGCCCCGTTTCCGCCTCGTAGCTCGAGATGAGGGATCCTTTCCCTGCTTCGTCGGGAAAGAGTTCCCGGCCTTCCCGTCGCATCTCAAGAGGAGGCCCTCTCAACAGGAACGGCGAGAGGAACTCCAGGGTCGTGCCACCATTCCAAGAGTCCCCCAGATGTCTCAGTCCATTCCAGAGGAACCTCTTTTCCCTTCACCGGCTCGTCTTTCACGCCGAGGATCGACTCACACCAAGGTGGCACGTGGCACAGCCCTGTGGGAAAGCCTCGTGGGAAAGCCTCGAGGGACAGCCTCGAGGGACAGCCTCGAGGGAAAGCCACAGATCCCTTGATCCACGTGACAGGAAGCGTGACACTACTGCTGCAGCTCGGGAGGAAAGCGCACGTGCATGCCCCCACTCGAGATGAGGCCTGACTCCCCTGGGGAGACTCAGAAGCACCCCAAGATCCATGGCAACACTGGAGAGGAATCCTCAGGTTCCGGCCCCGACTCCACACAAGGACTGAGGCCCCGGCATGGACGGGAGAGGAATCCCGAGAGGTCCCCTAGCAACTCGGATGGGGACTGGACTTTCCTGAGGCCACAAGAGCGTGTCCCTGAGGTCCTCGTCGTAACTCGAGAAGACCTGCCGCAACTCGAGAAAATCCAGGAGGTTCTCCCCTCCAGGCGAGATGAGGCCCATTTCCGCTGAGGCGTCTCGAGGCTGATCACACCTCACCTCTGGAACTTCGAAAGGGTCCTTCACACCCTTGGTGCAAATCAAGAAGTTCCCCGACCTAGCCGTCTCCACTCGAGAGGAATCACGAGGGTCCCGCCCACATCCAGAGGAGCCCCGTTTCCGCCTCGTAGCTCGAGATGAGGGATCCTTTCCCTGCTTCGTCGGGAAAGAGTTCCCGGCCTTCCCGTCGCATCTCAAGAGGAGGCCCTCTCAACAGGAACGGCGAGAGGAACTCCAGGGTCGTGCCACCATTCCAAGAGTCCCCCAGATGTCTCAGTCCATTCCAGAGGAACCTCTTTTCCCTTCACTGGCTCGTCTTTCACGCCGAGGATCGACTCACACCAAGGTGGCACGTGGCACAGCCCTGTGGGAAAGCCTCGTGGGAAAGCCTCGAGGGACAGCCTCGAGGGAAAGCCACAGATCCCTTGATCCACGTGACAGGAAGCGTGACACTACTGCTGCAGCTCGGGAGGAAAGCGCACGTGCATGCCCCCACTCGAGACGAGGCCTGACTCCCCTGGGGAGACTCAGAAGCACCCCAAGATCCCTGGCAACACTGGAGAGGAATCCTCAGGTTCCGGCCCCGACTCCACACAAGGACTCAGGCCCCGGCATGGACGGGAGAGGAATCCCGAGAGGTCCCGTAGCAACTCGCATGGGGACTGGCCTTTCCTGAGGCCACCAGAGCGGGTCCCTGAGGTCCCCGTCGTAACTCGAGAAGACCTGCCGCAACTCGAGAAAATTCAGGAGGTTCTCCCCTCCAGGCGAGATGAGGCCCATTTCCGCTGAGGCGTCTCGAGGCTGATCACACCTCACCTCTGGAACTTCGAAAGGGTCCTTCACACCCTTGGTGCAAATCAAGAAGTTCCCCGACCTAGCCGTCTCCACTCGAGAGGAATCACGAGGGTCCCGCCCACATCCAGAGGAGCCCCGTTTCCGCCTCGTAGCTCGAGATGAGGGATCCTTTCCCTGCTTCGTCGGGAAAGAGTTCCCGGCGTTCCCGTCGCATCTCAAGAGGAGGCCCTCTCTACAGGAACGGCGAGAGGAACTCCAGGGTCGTGCCACCATTCCAAGAGTCCCCCAGATGTCTCAGTCCATTCCAGAGGAACCTCTTTTCCCTTCACCGGCTCGTCTTTCACGCCGAGGATCGACTCACACCAAGGTGGCACGTGGCACAGCCCTGTGGGAAAGCCTCGTGGGAAAGCCTCGAGGGACAGCCTCGAGGGACAGCCTCGAGGGAAAGCCACAGATCCCTTGATCCACGTGACAGGAAGCGTGACACTACTGCTGCAGCTCGGAAGGAAAGCGCACGTGCATGCCCTCACTCGAGACGAGGCCTGACTCCCCTGGGGAGACTCAGAAGCACCCCAAGATCCATGGCAACACTGGAGAGGAATCCTCAGTTTCCGGCCCCGACTCCACACAAGGACTGAGGCCCCGGCATGGACGGGAGAGGAATCCCGAGAGGTCCCCTAGCAACTCGCATGGGGACTGGCCTTTCCTGAGGCCACAAGAGCGTGTCCCTGAGGTCCTCGTCGTAACTCGAGAAGACCTGCCGCAACTCGAGAAAATTCAGGAGGTTCTCCCCTCCAGGCGAGATGAGGCCCATTTCCGCTGAGGCGTCTCGAGGCTGATCACACCTCACCTCTGGAACTTCGAAAGGGTCCTTCACACCCTTGGTGCAAATCAAGAAGTTCCCCGACCTAGCCGTCTCCACTCGAGAGGAATCACGAGGGTCCCGCCCACATCCAGAGGAGCCCCGTTTCCGCCTCGTAGCTCGAGATGAGGGATCCTTTCCCTGCTTCGTCGGGAAAGAGTTCCCGGCGTTCCCGTCGCATCTCAAGAGGAGGCCCTCTCAACAGGAACGGCGAGAGGAACTCCAGGGTCGTGCCACCATTCCAAGAGTCCCCCAGATGTCTCAGTCCATTCCAGAGGAACCTCTTTTCCCTTCACCGGCTCATCTTTCACGCCGAGGATCGACTCACACCAAGGTGGCACGTGGCACAGCCCTGTGGGAAAGCCTCGTGGGAAAGCCTCGAGGGACAGCCTCGAGGGAAAGCCACAGATCCCTTGATCCACGTGACAGGAAGCGTGACACTACTGCTGCAGCTCGGGAGGAAAGCGCACGTGCATGCCCCCACTCGAGACGAGGCCTGACTCCCCTGGGGAGACTCAGAAGCACCCCAAGATCCATGGCAACACTGGAGAGGAATCCTCAGGTTCCGGCCCCGACTCCACACAAGGACTGAGGCCCCGGCATGGACGGCAGAGGAATCCCGAGAGGTCCCCTAGCAACTCGCATGGGGACTAGCCTTTCCTGAGGCCACCAGAGCGGGTCCCTGAGGTCCCCGTCGTAACTCGAGAAGACCTGCCACAACTCGAGAAAATCCAGGAGGTTCTCCCCTCCAGGCGAGATGAGGCCCATTTCCGCTGAGGCGTCTCGAGGCTGATCACACCTCACCTCTGGAACTTCGAAAGGGTCCTTCACACCCTTGGTGCAAATCAAGAAGTTCCCCGACCTAGCCGTCTCCACTCGAGAGGAATCACGAGAGTCCCGCCCACATCCAGAGGAGCCCCGTTTCCGCCTCGTAGCTCGAGATGAGGGATCCTTTCCCTGCTTCGTCGGGAAAGAGTTCCCGGCCTTCCCGTCGCATCTCAAGAGGAGGCCCTCTCAACAGGAACGGCGAGAGGAACTCCAGGGTCGTGCCACCATTCCAAGAGTCCCCCAGATGTCTCAGTCCATTCCAGAGGAACCTCTTTTCCCTTCACCGGCTCGTCTTTCACGCCGAGGATCGACTCACACCAAGGTGGCACGTGGCACAGCCCTGTGGGAAAGCCTCGTGGGAAAGCCTCGAGGGACAGCCTCGAGGGACAGCCTCGAGGGAAAGCCACAGATCCCTTGATCCACGTGACAGGAAGCGTGACACTACTGCTGCAGCTCGGGAGGAAAGCGCACGTGCATGCCCCCACTCGAGACGAGGCCTGACTCCCCTGGGGAGACTCAGAAGCACCCCAAGATCCATGGCAACACTGGAGAGGAATCCTCAGGTTCCGGCCCCGACTCCACACAAGGACTCAGGCCCCGGCATGGACGGGAGAGGAATCCCGAGAGGTCCCCTAGCAACTCGCATGGGGACTGGCCTTTCCTGAGGCCACCAGAGCGGGTCCCTGAGGTCCCCGTCGTAACTCGAGAAGACCTGCCGCAACTCGAGAAAATCCAGGAGGTTCTCCCCTCCAGGCGAGATGAGGCCCATTTCCGCTGAGGCGTCTCGAGGATGATCACACCTCACCTCTGGAACTTCGAAAGGGTCCTTCACACCCTTGGTGCAAATCAAGAAGTTCCCCGACCTAGCCGTCTCCACTCGAGAGGAATCACGAGGGTCCCGCCCACATCCAGAGGAGCCCCGTTTCCGCCTCGTAGCTCGAGATGAGGGATCCTTTCCCTGCTTCGTCGGGAAAGAGTTCCCGGCGTTCCCGTCGCATCTCAAGAGGAGGCCCTCTCTACAGGAACGGCGAGAGGAACTCCAGGGTCGTGCCACCATTCCAAGAGTCCCCCAGATGTCTCAGTCCATTCCAGAGGAACCTCTTTTCCCTTCACCGGCTCGTCTTTCACGCCGAGGATCGACTCACACCAAGGTGGCACGTGGCACAGCCCTGTGGGAAAGCCTCGTGGGAAAGCCTCGAGGGACAGCCTCGAGGGAAAGCCACAGATCCCTTGATCCACGTGCCAGGAAGCGTGACACTACTGCTGCAGCTCGGGAGGAAAGCGCACGTGCATGCCCCCACTCGAGACGAGGCCTGACTCCCCTGGGGAGACTCAGAAGCACCCCAAGATCCCTGGCAACACTGGAGAGGAATCCTCAGGTTCCGGCCCCGACTCCACACAAGGACTCAGGCCCCGGCATGGACGGGAGAGGAATCCCGAGAGCTCCCGTAGCAACTCGCATGGGGACTGGCCTTACCTGAGGCCACCAGAGCGGGTCCCTGAGGTCCCCGTCGTAACTCGAGAAGACCTGCCGCAACTCGAGAAAATCCAGGAGGTTCTCCCCTCCAGGCGAGATGAGGCCCATTTCCGCTGAGGCGTCTCGAGGCTGATCACACCTCACCTCTGGAACTTCGAAAGGGTCCTTCACACCCTTGGTGCAAATCAAGAAGTTCCCCGACCTAGCCGTCTCCACTCGAGAGGAATCACGAGGGTCCCGCCCACATCCAGAGGAGCCCCGTTTCCGCCTCGTAGCTCGAGATGAGGGATCCTTTCCCTGCTTCGTCGGGAAAGAGTTCCCGGCGTTCCCGTCGCATCTCAAGAGGAGGCCCTCTCTACAGGAACGGCGAGAGGAACTCCAGGGTCGTGCCACCATTCCAAGAGTCCCCCAGATGTCTCAGTCCATTCCAGAGGAACCTCTTTTCCCTTCACCGGCTCGTCTTTCACGCCGAGGATCGACTCACACCAAGGTGGCACGTGGCACATCCCTGTGGGAAAGCCTCGTGGGAAAGCCTCGAGGGACAGCCTCGAGAGAAAGCCACAGATCCCTTGATCCACGTGACAGGAAGCGTGACACTACTGCTGCAGCTCGGGAGGAAAGCGCACGTGCATGCCCCCACTCGAGACGAGGCCTGACTCCCCTGGGGAGACTCAGAAGCACCCCAAGATCCATGGCAACACTGGAGAGGAATCCTCAGGTTCCGGCCCCGACTCCACACAAGGACTGAGGCTCCGGCATGGACGGGAGAGGAATCCCGAGAGGTCCCCTAGCAACTCGCATGGGGACTGGCCTTTCCTGAGGCCACCAGAGCGGGTCCCTGAGGTCCCCGTCGTAACTCGAGAAGACCTGCCGCAACTCGAGAAAATTCAGGAGGTTCTCCCCTCCAGGCGAGATGAGGCCCATTTCCGCTGAGGCGTCTCGAGGCTGATCACACCTCACCTCTGGAACTTCGAAAGGGTCCTTCACACCCTTGGTGCAAATCAAGAAGTTCCCCGACCTAGCCGTCTCCACTCGAGAGGAATCACGAGGGTCCCGCCCACATCCAGAGGAGCCCCGTTTCCGCCTCGTAGCTCGAGATGAGGGATCCTTTCCCTGCTTCGTCGGGAAAGAGTTCCCGGCGTTCCCGTCGCATCTCAAGAGGAGGCCCTCTCTACAGGAACGGCGAGAGGAACTCCAGGGTCGTGCCACCATTCCAAGAGTCCCCCAGATGTCTCAGTCCATTCCAGAGGAACCTCTTTTCCCTTCACCGGCTCGTCTTTCACGCCGAGGATCGACTCACACCAAGGTGGCACGTGGCACAGCCCTGTGGGAAAGCCTCGTGGGAAAGCCTCGAGGGACAGCCTCGAGGGACAGCCTCGAGGGAAAGCCACAGATCCCTTGATCCACGTGACAGGAAGCGTGACACTACTGCTGCAGCTCGGAAGGAAAGCGCACGTGCATGCCCTCACTCGAGACGAGGCCTGACTCCCCTGGGGAGACTCAGAAGCACCCCAAGATCCATGGCAACACTGGAGAGGAATCCTCAGTTTCCGGCCCCGACTCCACACAAGGACTGAGGCCCCGGCATGGACGGGAGAGGAATCCCGAGAGGTCCCCTAGCAACTCGCATGGGGACTGGCCTTTCCTGAGGCCACAAGAGCGTGTCCCTGAGGTCCTCGTCGTAACTCGAGAAGACCTGCCGCAACTCGAGAAAATTCAGGAGGTTCTCCCCTCCAGGCGAGATGAGGCCCATTTCCGCTGAGGCGTCTCGAGGCTGATCACACCTCACCTCTGGAACTTCGAAAGGGTCCTTCACACCCTTGGTGCAAATCAAGAAGTTCCCCGACCTAGCCGTCTCCACTCGAGAGGAATCACGAGGGTCCCGCCCACATCCAGAGGAGCCCCGTTTCCGCCTCGTAGCTCGAGATGAGGGATCCTTTCCCTGCTTCGTCGGGAAAGAGTTCCCGGCGTTCCCGTCGCATCTCAAGAGGAGGCCCTCTCAACAGGAACGGCGAGAGGAACTCCAGGGTCGTGCCACCATTCCAAGAGTCCCCCAGATGTCTCAGTCCATTCCAGAGGAACCTCTTTTCCCTTCACCGGCTCATCTTTCACGCCGAGGATCGACTCACACCAAGGTGGCACGTGGCACAGCCCTGTGGGAAAGCCTCGTGGGAAAGCCTCGAGGGACAGCCTCGAGGGAAAGCCACAGATCCCTTGATCCACGTGACAGGAAGCGTGACACTACTGCTGCAGCTCGGGAGGAAAGCGCACGTGCATGCCCCCACTCGAGACGAGGCCTGACTCCCCTGGGGAGACTCAGAAGCACCCCAAGATCCATGGCAACACTGGAGAGGAATCCTCAGGTTCCGGCCCCGACTCCACACAAGGACTGAGGCCCCGGCATGGACGGCAGAGGAATCCCGAGAGGTCCCCTAGCAACTCGCATGGGGACTAGCCTTTCCTGAGGCCACCAGAGCGGGTCCCTGAGGTCCCCGTCGTAACTCGAGAAGACCTGCCACAACTCGAGAAAATCCAGGAGGTTCTCCCCTCCAGGCGAGATGAGGCCCATTTCCGCTGAGGCGTCTCGAGGCTGATCACACCTCACCTCTGGAACTTCGAAAGGGTCCTTCACACCCTTGGTGCAAATCAAGAAGTTCCCCGACCTAGCCGTCTCCACTCGAGAGGAATCACGAGAGTCCCGCCCACATCCAGAGGAGCCCCGTTTCCGCCTCGTAGCTCGAGATGAGGGATCCTTTCCCTGCTTCGTCGGGAAAGAGTTCCCGGCCTTCCCGTCGCATCTCAAGAGGAGGCCCTCTCAACAGGAACGGCGAGAGGAACTCCAGGGTCGTGCCACCATTCCAAGAGTCCCCCAGATGTCTCAGTCCATTCCAGAGGAACCTCTTTTCCCTTCACCGGCTCGTCTTTCACGCCGAGGATCGACTCACACCAAGGTGGCACGTGGCACAGCCCTGTGGGAAAGCCTCGTGGGAAAGCCTCGAGGGACAGCCTCGAGGGACAGCCTCGAGGGAAAGCCACAGATCCCTTGATCCACGTGACAGGAAGCGTGACACTACTGCTGCAGCTCGGGAGGAAAGCGCACGTGCATGCCCCCACTCGAGACGAGGCCTGACTCCCCTGGGGAGACTCAGAAGCACCCCAAGATCCATGGCAACACTGGAGAGGAATCCTCAGGTTCCGGCCCCGACTCCACACAAGGACTCAGGCCCCGGCATGGACGGGAGAGGAATCCCGAGAGGTCCCCTAGCAACTCGCATGGGGACTGGCCTTTCCTGAGGCCACCAGAGCGGGTCCCTGAGGTCCCCGTCGTAACTCGAGAAGACCTGCCGCAACTCGAGAAAATCCAGGAGGTTCTCCCCTCCAGGCGAGATGAGGCCCATTTCCGCTGAGGCGTCTCGAGGATGATCACACCTCACCTCTGGAACTTCGAAAGGGTCCTTCACACCCTTGGTGCAAATCAAGAAGTTCCCCGACCTAGCCGTCTCCACTCGAGAGGAATCACGAGGGTCCCGCCCACATCCAGAGGAGCCCCGTTTCCGCCTCGTAGCTCGAGATGAGGGATCCTTTCCCTGCTTCGTCGGGAAAGAGTTCCCGGCGTTCCCGTCGCATCTCAAGAGGAGGCCCTCTCTACAGGAACGGCGAGAGGAACTCCAGGGTCGTGCCACCATTCCAAGAGTCCCCCAGATGTCTCAGTCCATTCCAGAGGAACCTCTTTTCCCTTCACCGGCTCGTCTTTCACGCCGAGGATCGACTCACACCAAGGTGGCACGTGGCACAGCCCTGTGGGAAAGCCTCGTGGGAAAGCCTCGAGGGACAGCCTCGAGGGAAAGCCACAGATCCCTTGATCCACGTGCCAGGAAGCGTGACACTACTGCTGCAGCTCGGGAGGAAAGCGCACGTGCATGCCCCCACTCGAGACGAGGCCTGACTCCCCTGGGGAGACTCAGAAGCACCCCAAGATCCCTGGCAACACTGGAGAGGAATCCTCAGGTTCCGGCCCCGACTCCACACAAGGACTCAGGCCCCGGCATGGACGGGAGAGGAATCCCGAGAGCTCCCGTAGCAACTCGCATGGGGACTGGCCTTACCTGAGGCCACCAGAGCGGGTCCCTGAGGTCCCCGTCGTAACTCGAGAAGACCTGCCGCAACTCGAGAAAATCCAGGAGGTTCTCCCCTCCAGGCGAGATGAGGCCCATTTCCGCTGAGGCGTCTCGAGGCTGATCACACCTCACCTCTGGAACTTCGAAAGGGTCCTTCACACCCTTGGTGCAAATCAAGAAGTTCCCCGACCTAGCCGTCTCCACTCGAGAGGAATCACGAGGGTCCCGCCCACATCCAGAGGAGCCCCGTTTCCGCCTCGTAGCTCGAGATGAGGGATCCTTTCCCTGCTTCGTCGGGAAAGAGTTCCCGGCGTTCCCGTCGCATCTCAAGAGGAGGCCCTCTCTACAGGAACGGCGAGAGGAACTCCAGGGTCGTGCCACCATTCCAAGAGTCCCCCAGATGTCTCAGTCCATTCCAGAGGAACCTCTTTTCCCTTCACCGGCTCGTCTTTCACGCCGAGGATCGACTCACACCAAGGTGGCACGTGGCACATCCCTGTGGGAAAGCCTCGTGGGAAAGCCTCGAGGGACAGCCTCGAGAGAAAGCCACAGATCCCTTGATCCACGTGACAGGAAGCGTGACACTACTGCTGCAGCTCGGGAGGAAAGCGCACGTGCATGCCCCCACTCGAGACGAGGCCTGACTCCCCTGGGGAGACTCAGAAGCACCCCAAGATCCATGGCAACACTGGAGAGGAATCCTCAGGTTCCGGCCCCGACTCCACACAAGGACTGAGGCTCCGGCATGGACGGGAGAGGAATCCCGAGAGGTCCCCTAGCAACTCGCATGGGGACTGGCCTTTCCTGAGGCCACAAGAGCGGGTCCCTGAGGTCCCCGTCGTAAGTCGAGAAGACCTGCCGCAACTCGAGAAAATCCAGGAGGTTCTCCCCTCCAGGCGAGATGAGGCCCATTTCCGCTGAGGCGTCTCGAGGCTGATCACACCTCACCTCTGGAACTTCGAAAGGGTCCTTCACACCCTTGGTGCAAATCAAGAAGTTCCCCGACCTAGCCGTCTCCACTCGAGAGGAATCACGAGGGTCCCGCCCACATCCAGAGGAGCCCCGTTTCCGCCTCGTAGCTCGAGATGAGGGATCCTTTCCCTGCTTCGTCGGGAAAGAGTTCCCGGCGTTCCCGTCGCATCTCAAGAGGAGGCCCTCTCAACAGGAACGGCGAGAGGAACTCCAGGGTCGTGCCACCATTCCAAGAGTCCCCCAGATGTCTCAGTCCATTCCAGAGGAACCTCTTTTCCCTCGCCGGCTCGTCTTTCACGCCGAGGATCGACTCACACCAAGGTGGCACGTGGCACAGCCCTGTGGGAAAGCCTCGTGGGAAAGCCTCGAGGGACAGCCTCGAGGGACAGCCTCGAGGGAAAGCCACAGATCCCTTGATCCACGTGACAGGAAGCGTGACACTACTGCTGCAGCTCGGGAGGAAAGCGCACGTGCATGCCCCCACTCGAGACGAGGCCTGACTCCCCTGGGGAGACTCAGAAGCACCCCAAGATCCATGGCAACACTGGAGAGGAATCCTCAGGTTCCGGCCCCGACTCCACACAAGGACTGAGGCCCCGGCATGGACGGGAGAGGAATCCCGAGAGGTCCCCTAGCAACTCGCATGGGGACTGGCCTTTCCTGAGGCCACAAGAGTGGGTCCCTGAGGTCCCCGTCGTAAGTCGAGAAGACCTGCCGCAACTCGAGAAAATCCAGGAGGTTCTCCCCTCCAGGCGAGATGAGGCCCATTTCCGCTGAGGCGTCTCGAGGCTGATCACACCTCACCTCTGGAACTTCGAAAGGGTCCTTCACACCCTTGGTGCAAATCAAGAAGTTCCCCGACCTAGCCGTCTCCACTCGAGAGGAATCACGAGGGTCCCGCCCACATCCAGAGGAGCCCCGTTTCCGCCTCGTAGCTCGAGATGAGGGATCCTTTCCCTGCTTCGTCGGGAAAGAGTTCCCGGCGTTCCCGTCGCATCTCAAGAGGAGGCCCTCTCAACAGGAACGGCGAGAGGAACTCCAGGGTCGTGCCACCATTCCAAGAGTCCCCCAGATGTCTCAGTCCATTCCAGAGGAACCTCTTTTCCCTCGCCGGCTCGTCTTTCACGCCGAGGATCGACTCACACCAAGGTGGCACGTGGCACAGCCCTGTGGGAAAGCCTCGTGGGAAAGCCTCGAGGGACAGCCTGGAGGGACAGCCTCGAGGGAAAGCCACAGATCCCTTGATCCACGTGACAGGAAGCGTGACACTACTGCTGCAGCTCGGGAGGAAAGCGCACGTGCATGCCCCCACTCGAGACGAGGCCTGACTCCCCTGGGGAGACTCAGAAGCACCCCAAGATCCATGGCAACACTGGAGAGGAATCCTCAGGTTCCGGCCCCGACTCCACACAAGGACTGAGGCCCCGGCATGGACGGGAGAGGAATCCCGAGAGGTCCCCTAGCAACTCGCATGGGGACTGGCCTTTCCTGAGGCTACAAGAGTGGGTCCCTGAGGTCCCCGTCGTAAGTCGAGAAGACCTGCCGCAACTCGAGAAAATCCAGGAGGTTCTCCCCTCCAGGCGAGATGAGGCCCATTTCCGCTGAGGCGTCTCGAGGCTGATCACACCTCACCTCTGGAACTTCGAAAGGGTCCTTCACACCCTTGGTGCAAATCAAGAAGTTCCCCGACCTAGCCGTCTCCACTCGAGAGGAATCACGAGGGTCCCGCCCACATCCAGAGGAGCCCCGTTTCCGCCTCGTAGCTCGAGATGAGGGATCCTTTCCCTGCTTCGTCGGGAAAGAGTTCCCGGCGTTCCCGTCGCATCTCAAGAGGAGGCCCTCTCAACAGGAACGGCGAGAGGAACTCCAGGGTCGTGCCACCATTCCAAGAGTCCCCCAGATGTCTCAGTCCATTCCAGAGGAACCTCTTTTCCCTCGCCGGCTCGTCTTTCACGCCGAGGATCGACTCACACCAAGGTGGCACGTGGCACAGCCCTGTGGGAAAGCCTCGTGGGAAAGCCTCGAGGGACAGCCTCGAGGGACAGCCTCGAGGGAAAGCCACAGATCCCTTGATCCACGTGACAGGAAGCGTGACACTACTGCTGCAGCTCCGGAGGAAAGCGCACGTGCATGCCCCCACTCGAGACGAGGCCTGACTCCCCTGGGGAGACTCAGAAGCACCCTAAGATCCATGGCAACACTGGAGAGGAATCCTCAGGTTCCGGCCCCGACTCCACACAAGGACTGATGCCCCGGCATGGACCGCAGAGGAATCCCGAGAGGTCCCCTAGCAACTCGCATGGGGACTAGCCTTTCCTGAGGCCACCAGAGCGGGTCCCTGAGGTCCCCGTCGTAACTCGAGAAGACCTGCCACAACTCGAGAAAATCCAGGAGGTTCTCCCCTCCAGGCGAGATGAGGCCCATTTCCGCTGAGGCGTCTCGAGGCTGATCACACCTCACCTCTGGAACTTCGAAAGGGTCCTTCACACCCTTGGTGCAAATCAAGAAGTTCCCCGACCTAGCCGTCTCCACTCGAGAGGAATCACGAGAGTCCCGCCCACATCCAGAGGAGCCCCGTTTCCGCCTCGTAGCTCGAGATGAGGGATCCTTTCCCTGCTTCGTCGGGAAAGAGTTCCCGGCCTTCCCGTCGCATCTCAAGAGGAGGCCCTCTCAACAGGAACGGCGAGAGGAACTCCAGGGTCGTGCCACCATTCCAAGAGTCCCCCAGATGTCTCAGTCCATTCCAGAGGAACCTCTTTTCCCTTCACCGGCTCGTCTTTCACGCCGAGGATCGACTCACACCAAGGTGGCACGTGGCACAGCCCTGTGGGAAAGCCTCGTGGGAAAGCCTCGAGGGACAGCCTCGAGGGACAGCCTCGAGGGAAAGCCACAGATCCCTTGATCCACGTGACAGGAAGCGTGACACTACTGCTGCAGCTCGGGAGGAAAGCGCACGTGCATGCCCCCACTCGAGACGAGGCCTGACTCCCCTGGGGAGACTCAGAAGCACCCCAAGATCCATGGCAACACTGGAGAGGAATCCTCAGGTTCCGGCCCCGACTCCACACAAGGACTCAGGCCCCGGCATGGACGGGAGAGGAATCCCGAGAGGTCCCCTAGCAACTCGCATGGGGACTGGCCTTTCCTGAGGCCACCAGAGCGGGTCCCTGAGGTCCCCGTCGTAACTCGAGAAGACCTGCCGCAACTCGAGAAAATCCAGGAGGTTCTCCCCTCCAGGCGAGATGAGGCCCATTTCCGCTGAGGCGTCTCGAGGATGATCACACCTCACCTCTGGAACTTCGAAAGGGTCCTTCACACCCTTGGTGCAAATCAAGAAGTTCCCCGACCTAGCCGTCTCCACTCGAGAGGAATCACGAGGGTCCCGCCCACATCCAGAGGAGCCCCGTTTCCGCCTCGTAGCTCGAGATGAGGGATCCTTTCCCTGCTTCGTCGGGAAAGAGTTCCCGGCCTTCCCGTCGCATCTCAAGAGGAGGCCCTCTCAACAGGAACGGCGAGAGGAACTCCAGGGTCGTGCCACCATTCCAAGAGTCCCCCAGATGTCTCAGTCCATTCCAGAGGAACCTCTTTTCCCTTCACCGGCTCGTCTTTCACGCCGAGGATCGACTCACACCAAGGTGGCACGTGGCACATCCCTGTGGGAAAGCCTCGTGGGAAAGCCTCGAGGGACAGCCTCGAGAGAAAGCCACAGATCCCTTGATCCACGTGACAGGAAGCGTGACACTACTGCTGCAGCTCGGGAGGAAAGCGCACGTGCATGCCCCCACTCGAGACGAGGCCTGACTCCCCTGGGGAGACTCAGAAGCACCCCAAGATCCATGGCAACACTGGAGAGGAATCCTCAGGTTCCGGCCCCGACTCCACACAAGGACTGAGGCCCCGGCATGGACGGGAGAGGAATCCCGAGAGGTCCCCTAGCAACTCGCATGGGGACTGGCCTTTCCTGAGGCCACAAGAGCGGGTCCCTGAGGTCCCCGTCGTAAGTCGAGAAGACCTGCCGCAACTCGAGAAAATCCAGGAGGTTCTCCCCTCCAGGCGAGATGAGGCCCATTTCCGCTGAGGCGTCTCGAGGCTGATCACACCTCACCTCTGGAACTTCGAAAGGGTCCTTCACACCCTTGGTGCAAATCAAGAAGTTCCCCGACCTAGCCGTCTCCACTCGAGAGGAATCACGAGGGTCCCGCCCACATCCAGAGGAGCCCCGTTTCCGCCTCGTAGCTCGAGATGAGGGATCCTTTCCCTGCTTCGTCGGGAAAGAGTTCCCGGCGTTCCCGTCGCATCTCAAGAGGAGGCCCTCTCAACAGGAACGGCGAGAGGAACTCCAGGGTCGTGCCACCATTCCAAGAGTCCCCCAGATGTCTCAGTCCATTCCAGAGGAACCTCTTTTCCCTCGCCGGCTCGTCTTTCACGCCGAGGATCGACTCACACCAAGGTGGCACGTGGCACAGCCCTGTGGGAAAGCCTCGTGGGAAAGCCTCGAGGGACAGCCTCGAGGGACAGCCTCGAGGGAAAGCCACAGATCCCTTGATCCACGTGACAGGAAGCGTGACACTACTGCTGCAGCTCGGGAGGAAAGCGCACGTGCATGCCCCCACTCGAGACGAGGCCTGACTCCCCTGGGGAGACTCAGAAGCACCCCAAGATCCATGGCAACACTGGAGAGGAATCCTCAGGTTCCGGCCCCGACTCCACACAAGGACTGAGGCCCCGGCATGGACGGGAGAGGAATCCCGAGAGGTCCCCTAGCAACTCGCATGGGGACTGGCCTTTCCTGAGGCCACCAGAGCGGGTCCCTGAGGTCCCCGTCGTAAGTCGAGAAGACCTGCCGCAACTCGAGAAAATCCAGGAGGTTCTCCCCTCCAGGCGAGATGAGGCCCATTTCCGCTGAGGCGTCTCGAGGCTGATCACACCTCACCTCTGGAACTTCGAAAGGGTCCTTCACACCCTTGGTGCAAATCAAGAAGTTCCCCGACCTAGCCGTCTCCACTCGAGAGGAATCACGAGGGTCCCGCCCACATCCAGAGGAGCCCCGTTTCCGCCTCGTAGCTCGAGATGAGGGATCCTTTCCCTGCTTCGTCGGGAAAGAGTTCCCGGCGTTCCCGTCGCATCTCAAGAGGAGGCCCTCTCAACAGGAACGGCGAGAGGAACTCCAGGGTCGTGCCACCATTCCAAGAGTCCCCCAGATGTCTCAGTCCATTCCAGAGGAACCTCTTTTCCCTCGCCGGCTCGTCTTTCACGCCGAGGATCGACTCACACCAAGGTGGCACGTGGCACAGCCCTGTGGGAAAGCCTCGTGGGAAAGCCTCGAGGGACAGCCTCGAGGGACAGCCTCGAGGGAAAGCCACAGATCCCTTGATCCACGTGACAGGAAGCGTGACACTACTGCTGCAGCTCCGGAGGAAAGCGCACGTGCATGCCCCCACTCGAGACGAGGCCTGACTCCCCTGGGGAGACTCAGAAGCACCCTAAGATCCATGGCAACACTGGAGAGGAATCCTCAGGTTCCGGCCCCGACTCCACACAAGGACTGATGCCCCGGCATGGACCGCAGAGGAATCCCGAGAGGTCCCCTAGCAACTCGCATGGGGACTAGCCTTTCCTGAGGCCACCAGAGCGGGTCCCTGAGGTCCCCGTCGTAACTCGAGAAGACCTGCCACAACTCGAGAAAATCCAGGAGGTTCTCCCCTCCAGGCGAGATGAGGCCCATTTCCGCTGAGGCGTCTCGAGGCTGATCACACCTCACCTCTGGAACTTCGAAAGGGTCCTTCACACCCTTGGTGCAAATCAAGAAGTTCCCCGACCTAGCCGTCTCCACTCGAGAGGAATCACGAGAGTCCCGCCCACATCCAGAGGAGCCCCGTTTCCGCCTCGTAGCTCGAGATGAGGGATCCTTTCCCTGCTTCGTCGGGAAAGAGTTCCCGGCCTTCCCGTCGCATCTCAAGAGGAGGCCCTCTCAACAGGAACGGCGAGAGGAACTCCAGGGTCGTGCCACCATTCCAAGAGTCCCCCAGATGTCTCAGTCCATTCCAGAGGAACCTCTTTTCCCTTCACCGGCTCGTCTTTCACGCCGAGGATCGACTCACACCAAGGTGGCACGTGGCACAGCCCTGTGGGAAAGCCTCGTGGGAAAGCCTCGAGGGACAACCTCGAGGGACAGCCTCGAGGGAAAGCCACAGATCCCTTGATCCACGTGACAGGAAGCGTGACACTACTGCTGCAGCTCGGGAGGAAAGCGCACGTGCATGCCCCCACTCGAGACGAGGCCTGACTCCCCTGGGGAGACTCAGAAGCACCCCAAGATCCATGGCAACACTGGAGAGGAATCCTCAGGTTCCGGCCCCGACTCCACACAAGGACTCAGGCCCCGGCATGGACGGGAGAGGAATCCCGAGAGGTCCCCTAGCAACTCGCATGGGGACTGGCCTTTCCTGAGGCCACCAGAGCGGGTCCCTGAGGTCCCCGTCGTAACTCGAGAAGACCTGCCGCAACTCGAGAAAATCCAGGAGGTTCTCCCCTCCAGGCGAGATGAGGCCCATTTCCGCTGAGGCGTCTCGAGGATGATCACACCTCACCTCTGGAACTTCGAAAGGGTCCTTCACACCCTTGGTGCAAATCAAGAAGTTCCCCGACCTAGCCGTCTCCACTCGAGAGGAATCACGAGGGTCCCGCCCACATCCAGAGGAGCCCCGTTTCCGCCTCGTAGCTCGAGATGAGGGATCCTTTCCCTGCTTCGTCGGGAAAGAGTTCCCGGCGTTCCCGTCGCATCTCAAGAGGAGGCCCTCTCTACAGGAACGGCGAGAGGAACTCCAGGGTCGTGCCACCATTCCAAGAGTCCCCCAGATGTCTCAGTCCATTCCAGAGGAACCTCTTTTCCCTTCACCGGCTCGTCTTTCACGCCGAGGATCGACTCACACCAAGGTGGCACGTGGCACAGCCCTGTGGGAAAGCCTCGTGGGAAAGCCTCGAGGGACAGCCTCGAGGGAAAGCCACAGATCCCTTGATCCACGTGACAGGAAGCGTGACACTACTGCTGCAGCTCGGGAGGAAAGCGCACGTGCATGCCCCCACTCGAGACGAGGCCTGACTCCCCTGGGGAGACTCAGAAGCACCCCAAGATCCCTGGCAACACTGGAGAGGAATCCTCAGGTTCCGGCCCCGACTCCACACAAGGACTCAGGCCCCGGCATGGACGGGAGAGGAATCCCGAGAGCTCCCGTAGCAACTCGCATGGGGACTGGCCTTTCCTGAGGCCACCAGAGCGGGTCCCTGAGGTCCCCGTCGTAACTCGAGAAGACCTGCCGCAACTCGAGAAAATCCAGGAGGTTCTCCCCTCCAGGCGAGATGAGGCCCATTTCCGCTGAGGCGTCTCGAGGCTGATCACACCTCACCTCTGGAACTTCGAAAGGGTCCTTCACACCCTTGGTGCAAATCAAGAAGTTCCCCGACCTAGCCGTCTCCACTCGAGAGGAATCACGAGGGTCCCGCCAACATCCAGAGGAGCCCCGTTTCCGCCTCGTAGCTCGAGATGAGGGATCCTTTCCCTGCTTCGTCGGGAAAGAGTTCCCGGCGTTCCCGTCGCATCTCAAGAGGAGGCCCTCTCTACAGGAACGGCGAGAGGAACTCCAGGGTCGTGCCACCATTCCAAGAGTCCCCCAGATGTCTCAGTCCATTCCAGAGGAACCTCTTTTCCCTTCACCGGCTCGTCTTTCACGCCGAGGATCGACTCACACCAAGGTGGCACGTGGCACAGCCCTGTGGGAAAGCCTCGTGGGAAAGCCTCGAGGGACAGCCTCGAGGGACAGCCTCGAGGGAAAGCCACAGATCCCTTGATCCACGTGACAGGAAGCGTGACACTACTGCTGCAGCTCGGGAGGAAAGCGCACGTGCATGCCCCCACTCGAGACGAGGCCTGACTCCCCTGGGGAGACTCAGAAGCACCCCAAGATCCATGGCAACACTGGAGAGGAAACCTCAGTTTCCGGCCCCGACTCCACACAAGGACTGAGGCCCCGGCATGGACGGGAGAGGAATCCCGAGAGGTACCCTAGCAACTCGCATGGGGACTGGCCTTTCCTGAGGCCACCAGAGCGGGTCCCTGAGGTCCCCGTCGTAAGTCGAGAAGACCTGCCGCAACTCGAGAAAATCCAGGAGGTTCTCCCCTCCAGGCGAGATGAGGCCCATTTCCGCTGAGGCGTCTCGAGGCTGATCACACCTCACCTCTGGAACTTCGAAAGGGTCCTTCACACCCTTGGTGCAAATCAAGAAGTTCCCCGACCTAGCCGTCTCCACTCGAGAGGAATCACGAGGGTCCCGCCCACATCCAGAGGAGCCCCGTTTCCGCCTCGTAGCTCGAGATGAGGGATCCTTTCCCTGCTTCGTCGGGAAAGAGTTCCCGGCCTTCCCGTCGCATCTCAAGAGGAGGCCCTCTCAACAGGAACGGCGAGAGGAACTCCAGGGTCGTGCCACCATTCCAAGAGTCCCCCAGATGTCTCAGTCCATTCCAGAGGAACCTCTTTTCCCTTCACCGGCTCGTCTTTCACGCCGAGGATCGAATCACACCAAGGTGGCACGTGGCACATCCCTGTGGGAAAGCCTCGTGGGAAAGCCTCGAGGGACAGCCTCGAGAGAAAGCCACAGATCCCTTGATCCACGTGACAGGAAGCGTGACACTACTGCTGCAGCTCGGGAGGAAAGCGCACGTGCATGCCCCCACTCGAGACGAGGCCTGACTCCCCTGGGGAGACTCAGAAGCACCCCAAGATCCATGGCAACACTGGAGAGGAATCCTCAGGTTCCGGCCCCGACTCCACACAAGGACTGAGGCCCCGGCATGAAAGGGAGAGGAATCCCGAGAGGTCCCCTAGCAACTCGCATGGGGACTGGCCTTTCCTGAGGCCACCAGAGCGGGTCCCTGAGGTCCCCGTCGTAACTCGAGAAGACCTGCCGCAACTCGAGAAAATCCAGGAGGTTCTCCCCTCCAGGCGAGATGAGGCCCATTTCCGCTGAGGCGTGTCGAGGATGATCACACCTCCCCTCTGGAACTTCGAAAGGGTCCTTCACACCCTTGGTGCAAATCAAGAAGTTCCCCGACCTAGCCGTCTCCACTCGAGAGGAATCACGAGGGTCCCGCCCACATCCAGAGGAGCCCCGTTTCCGCCTCGTAGCTCGAGAGGAGGGATCCTTTCCCTGCTTCGTCGGGAAAGAGTTCCCGGCGTTCCCGTCGCATCTCAAGAGGAGGCCCTCTCTACAGGAACGGCGAGAGGAACTCCAGGGTCGTGCCACCATTCCAAGAGTCCCCCAGATGTCTCAGTCCATTCCAGAGGAACCTCTTTTCCCTTCACCGGCTCGTCTTTCACGCCGAGGATCGACTCACACCAAGGTGGCACGTGGCACAGCCCTGTGGGAAAGCCTCGTGGGAAAGCCTCGAGGGACAGCCTCGAGGGACAGCCTCGAGGGAAAGCCACAGATCCCTTGATCCACGTGACAGGAAGCGTGACACTACTGCTGCAGCTCGGGAGGAAAGCGCACGTGCATGCCCCCACTCGAGACGAGGCCTGACTCCCCTGGGGAGACTCAGAAGCACCCCAAGATCCATGGCAACACTGGAGAGGAATCCTCAGGTTCCGGCCCCGACTCCACACAAGGACTGAGGCCCCGGCATGGACGGGAGAGGAATCCCGAGAGGTCCCCTGGCAACTCGCATGGGGACTGGCCTTTCCTGTGGCCACCAGAGCGGGTCCCTGAGGTCCCCGTCGTAAGTCGAGAAGACCTGCCGCAACTCGAGAAAATCCAGGAGGTTCTCCCCTCCAGGCGAGATGAGGCCCATTTCCGCTGAGGCGTCTCGAGGCTGATCACACCTCACCTCTGGAACTTCGAAAGGGTCCTTCACACCCTTGGTGCAAATC
Source organism: Budorcas taxicolor (assembly GCF_023091745.1). Taxonomy (NCBI): domain Eukaryota; kingdom Metazoa; phylum Chordata; class Mammalia; order Artiodactyla; family Bovidae; genus Budorcas; species Budorcas taxicolor. The sequence continues at coordinate 1,909,992 of NW_026292589.1, forward strand.
AAGAAGTTCCCCGACCTAGCCGTCTCCACTCGAGAGGAATCACGAAGGTCCCGCCCACATCCAGAGGAGCCCCGTTTCCGCCTCGTAGCTCGAGATGAGGGATCCTTTCCCTGCTTCGTCGGGAAAGAGTTCCCGGCCTTCCCGTCGCATCTCAAGAGGAGGCCCTCTCAACAGGAACGGCGAGAGGAACTCCAGGGTCGTGCCACCATTCCAAGAGTCCCCCAGATGTCTCAGTCCATTCCAGAGGAACCTCTTTTCCCTTCACCGGCTCGTCTTTCACGCCGAGGATCGACTCACACCAAGGTGGCACGTGGCACAGCCCTGTGGGAAAGCCTCGTGGGAAAGCCTCGAGGGACAGCCTCGAGGGACAGCCTCGAGGGAAAGCCACAGATCCCTTGATCCACGTGACAGGAAGCGTGACACTACTGCTGCAGCTCGGGAGGAAAGCGCACGTGCATGCCCCCACTCGAGACGAGGCCTGACTCCCCTGGGGAGACTCAGAAGCACCCCAAGATCCATGGCAACACTGGAGAGGAATCCTCAGGTTCCGGCCCCGACTCCACACAAGGACTCAGGCCCCGGCATGGACGGGAGAGGAATCCCGAGAGGTCCCCTAGCAACTCGCATGGGGACTGGCCTTTCCTGAGGCCACCAGAGCGGGTACCTGAGGTCCCCGTCGTAAGTCGAGAAGACCTGCCGCAACTCGAGAAAATCCAGGAGGTTCTCCCCTCCAGGCGAGATGAGGCCCATTTCCGCTGAGGCGTCTCGAGGCTGATCACACCTCACCTCTGGAACTTCGAAAGGGTCCTTCACACCCTTGGTGCAAATCAAGAAGTTCCCCGACCTAGCCGTCTCCACTCGAGAGGAATCACGAGGGTCCCGCCCACATCCAGAGGAGCCCCGTTTCCGCCTCGTAGCTCGAGATGAGGGATCCTTTCCCTGCTTCGTCGGGAAAGAGTTCCCGGCGTTCCCGTCGCATCTCAAGTGGAGGCCCTCTCAACAGGAACGGCGAGAGGAACTCCAGGGTCGTGCCACCATTCCAAGAGTCCCCCAGATGTCTCAGTCCATTCCAGAGGAACCTCTTTTCCCTTCACCGGCTCGTCTTTCACGCCGAGGATCGACTCACACCAAGGTGGAACGTGGCACAGCCCTGTGGGAAAGCCTCGTGGGAAAGCCTCGAGGGACAGCCTCGAGGGACAGCCTCGAGGGAAAGCCACAGATCCCTTGATCCACGTGACAGGAAGCGTGACACTACTGCTGCAGCTCGGGAGGAAAGCGCACGTGCATGCCCCCACTCGAGACGAGGCCTGACTCCCCTGGGGAGACTCAGAAGCACCCCAAGATCCATGGCAACACTGGAGAGGAATCCTCAGGTTCCGGCCCCGACTCCACACAAGGACTGAGGCCCCGGCATGGACGGGAGAGGAATCCCGAGAGGTCCCCTAGCAACTCGCATGGGGACTGGCCTTTCCAGAGGCCACAAGAGCGTGTCCCTGAGGTCCCCGTCGTAACTCGAGAAGACATGCCGCAACTCGAGAAAATCCAGGAGGTTCTCCCCTCCAGGCGAGATGAGGCCCATTTCCGCTGAGGCGTCTCGAGGCTGATCACACCTCACCTCTGGAACTTCGAAAGGGTCCTTCACACCCTTGGTGCAAATCAAGAAGTTCCCCGACCTAGCCGTCTCCACTCGAGAGGAATCACGAGGGTCCCGCCCACATCCAGAGGAGCCCCGTTTCCGCCTCGTAGCTCGAGATGAGGGATCCTTTCCCTGCTTTGTCGGGAAAGAGTTCCCGGCGTTCCCGTCGCATCTCAAGAGGAGGCCCTCTCAACAGGAACGCCGAGAGGAACTCCAGGGTCGTGCCACCATTCCAAGAGTCCCCCAGATGTCTCAGTCCATTCCAGAGGAACCTCTTTTCCCTTCACCGGCTCGTCTTTCACGCCGAGGATCGACTCACACCAAGGTGGCACGTGGCACAGCCCTGTGGGAAAGCCTCGTGGGAAAGCCTCGAGGGACAGCCTCGAGGGACAGCCTCGAGGGAAAGCCACAGATCCCTTGATCCACGTGACAGGAAGCGTGACACTACTGCTGCAGCTCGGGAGGAAAGCGCACGTGCATGCCCCCACTCGAGACGAGGCCTGACTCCCCTGGGGAGACTCAGAAGCACCCCAAGATCCATGGCAACACTGGAGAGGAATCCTCAGGTTCCGGCCCCGACTCCACACAAGGACTGAGGCCCCGGCATGGACGGGAGAGGAATCCCGAGAGGTCCCCTAGCAACTCGCATGGGGACTGGCCTTTCCTGAGGCCACAAGAGCGGGTCCCTGAGGTCCCCGTCGTAAGTCGAGAAGACCTGCCGCAACTCGAGAAAATCCAGGAGGTTCTCCCCTCCAGGCGAGATGAGGCCCATTTCCGCTGAGGCGTCTCGAGGCTGATCACACCTCACCTCTAGAACTTCGAAAGGGTCCTTCACACCCTTGGTGCAAATCAAGAAGTTCCCCGACCTAGCCGTCTCCACTCGAGAGGAATCACGAGGGTCCCGCCCACATCCAGAGGAGCCCCGTTTCCGCCTCGTAGCTCGAGATGAGGGATCCTTTCCCTGCTTCGTCGGGAAAGAGTTCCCGGCGTTCCCGTCGCATCTCAAGAGGAGGCCCTCTCAACAGGAACGGCGAGAGGAACTCCAGGGTCGTGCCACCATTCCAAGAGTCCCCCAGATGTCTCAGTCCATTCCAGAGGAACCTCTTTTCCCTCGCCGGCTCGTCTTTCACGCCGAGGATCGACTCACACCAAGGTGGCACGTGGCACAGCCCTGTGGGAAAGCCTCGTGGGAAAGCCTCGAGGGACAGCCTCGAGGGACAGCCTCGAGGGAAAGCCACAGATCCCTTGATCCACGTGACAGGAAGCGTGACACTACTGCTGCAGCTCGGGAGGAAAGCGCACGTGCATGCCCCCACTCGAGACGAGGCCTGACTCCCCTGGGGAGACTCAGAAGCACCCCAAGATCCATGGCAACACTGGAGAGGAATCCTCAGGTTCCGGCCCCGACTCCACACAAGGACTGAGGCCCCGGCATGGACGGGAGAGGAATCCCGAGAGGTCCCCTAGCAACTCGCATGGGGACTGGCCTTTCCAGAGGCCACAAGAGCGTGTCCCTGAGGTCCCCGTCGTAAGTCGAGAAGACCTGCCGCAACTCGAGAAAATCCAGGAGGTTCTCCCCTCCAGGCGAGATGAGGCCCATTTCCGCTGAGGCGTCTCGAGGCTGATCACACCTCACCTCTGGAACTTCGAAAGGGTCCTTCACACCCTTGGTGCAAATCAAGAAGTTCCCCGACCTAGCCGTCTCCACTCGAGAGGAATCACGAGGGTCCCGCCCACATCCAGAGGAGCCCCGTTTCCGCCTCGTAGCTCGAGATGAGGGATCCTTTCCCTGCTTCGTCGGGAAAGAGTTCCCGGCGTTCCCGTCGCATCTCAAGAGGAGGCCCTCTCAACAGGAACGCCAAGAGGAACTCCAGGGTCGTGCCACCATTCCAAGAGTCCCCCAGATGTCTCAGTCCATTCCAGAGGAACCTCTTTTCCCTCGCCGGCTCGTCTTTCACGCCGAGGATCGACTCACACCAAGGTGGCACGTGGCACAGCCCTGTGGGAAAGCCTCGTGGGAAAGCCTCGAGGGACAGCCTCGAGGGACAGCCTCGAGGGAAAGCCACAGATCCCTTGATCCACGTGACAGGAAGCGTGACACTACTGCTGCAGCTCCGGAGGAAAGCGCACGTGCATGCCCCCACTCGAGACGAGGCCTGACTCCCCTGGGGAGACTCAGAAGCACCCTAAGATCCATGGCAACACTGGAGAGGAATCCTCAGGTTCCGGCCCCGACTCCACACAAGGACTCAGGCCCCGGCATGGACGGGAGAGGAATCCCGAGAGATCCCGTAGCAACTCGCGTGGGGACTGGCCTTTCCTGAGGCCACCAGAGCGGGTCCCTGAGGTCCCCGTCGTAACTCGAGAAGACCTGCCGCAACTCGAGAAAATCCAGGAGGTTCTCCCCTCCAGGCAAGATGAGGCCCATTTCCGCTGAGGCGTCTCGAGGCTGATCACACCTCACCTCTGGAACTTCGAAAGGGTCCTTCACACCCTTGGTGCAAACCAAGAAGTTCCCCGACCTAGCCGTCTCCACTCGAGAGGAATCACGAGGGTCCCGCCCACATCCAGAGGAGCCCCGTTTCCGCCTCGTAGCTCGAGAGGAGGGATCCTTTCCCTGCTTCGTCGGGAAAGAGTTCCCGGCGTTCCCGTCGCATCTCAAGAGGAGGCCCTCTCTACAGGAACGGCGAGAGGAACTCCAGGGTCGTGCCACCATTCCAAGAGTCCCCCAGATGTCTCAGTCCATTCCAGAGGAACCTCTTTTCCCTTCACTGGCTCGTCTTTCACGCCGAGGATCGACTCACACCAAGGTGGCACGTGGCACAGCCCTGTGGGAAAGCCTCGTGGGAAAGCCTCGAGGGACAGCCTCGAGGGACAGCCTCGAGGGAAAGCCACAGATCCCTTGATCTACGTGACAGGAAGCGTGACACTACTGCTGCAGCTCGGGAGGAAAGCGCACGTGCATGCCCCCACTCGAGACGAGGCCTGACTCCCCTGGGGAGACTCAGAAGCACCCCAAGATCCATGGCAACATTGGAGAGGAATCCTCAGGTTCCGGCCCCGACTCCACACAAGGACTCAGGCCCCGGCATGGACGGGAGAGGAATCCCGAGAGGTCCCCTAGCAACTCGCATGGGGACTGGCCTTTCCTGAGGCCACCAGAGCGGGTACCTGAGGTCCCCGTCGTAAGTCGAGAAGACCTGCCGCAACTCGAGAAAATCCAGGAGGTTCTCCCCTCCAGGCGAGATGAGGCCCATTTCCGCTGAGGCGTCTCGAGGCTGATCACACCTCACCTCTGGAACTTCGAAAGGGTCCTTCACACCCTTGGTGCAAATCAAGAAGTTCCCCGACCTAGCCGTCTCCACTCGAGAGGAATCACGAGGGTCCCGCCCACATCCAGAGGAGCCCCGTTTCCGCCTCGTAGCTCGAGATGAGGGATCCTTTCCCTGCTTCGTCGGGAAAGAGTTCCCGGCGTTCCCGTCGCATCTCAAGAGGAGGCCCTCTCAACAGGAACGGCGAGAGGAACTCCAGGGTCGTGCCACCATTCCAAGAGTCCCCCAGATGTCTCAGTCCATTCCAGAGGAACCTCTTTTCCCTTCACCGGCTCGTCTTTCACGCCGAGGATCGACTCACACCAAGGTGGAACGTGGCACAGCCCTGTGGGAAAGCCTCGTGGGAAAGCCTCGAGGGACAGCCTCGAGGGACAGCCTCGAGGGAAAGCCACAGATCCCTTGATCCACGTGACAGGAAGCGTGACACTACTGCTGCAGCTCGGGAGGAAAGCGCACGTGCATGCCCCCACTCGAGACGAGGCCTGACTCCCCTGGGGAGACTCAGAAGCACCCCAAGATCCATGGCAACACTGGAGAGGAATCCTCAGGTTCCGGCCCCGACTCCACACAAGGACTGAGGCCCCGGCATGGACGGGAGAGGAATCCCGAGAGGTCCCCTAGCAACTCGCATGGGGACTGGCCTTTCCTGAGGCCACAAGAGCGTGTCCCTGAGGTCCCCGTCGTAACTCGAGAAGACCTGCCGCAACTCGAGAAAATCCAGGAGGTTCTCCCCTCCAGGCGAGATGAGGCCCATTTCCGCTGAGGCGTCTCGAGGCTGATCACACCTCACCTCTGGAACTTCGAAAGGGTCCTTCACACCCTTGGTGCAAATCAAGAAGTTCCCCGACCTAGCCGTCTCCACTCGAGAGGAATCACGAGGGTCCCGCCCACATCCAGAGGAGCCCCGTTTCCGCCTCGTAGCTCGAGATGAGGGATCCTTTCCCTGCTTCGTCGGGAAAGAGTTCCCGGCCTTCCCGTCGCATCTCAAGAGGAGGCCCTCTCAACAGGAACGGCGAGAGGAACTCCAGGGTCGTGCCACCATTCCAAGAGTCCCCCAGATGTCTCAGTCCATTCCAGAGGAACCTCTTTTCCCTTCACCGGCTCGTCTTTCACGCCGAGGATCGACTCACACCAAGGTGGCACGTGGCACAGCCCTGTGGGAAAGCCTCGTGGGAAAGCCTCGAGGGACAGCCTCGAGGGAAAGCCACAGATCCCTTGATCCACGTGACAGGAAGCGTGACACTACTGCTGCAGCTCGGGAGGAAAGCGCACGTGCATGCCCCCACTCGAGACGAGGCCTGACTCCCCTGGGGAGACTCAGAAGCACCCCAAGATCCATGGCAACACTGGAGAGGAATCCTCAGGTTCCGGCCCCGACTCCACACAAGGACTGAGGCCCCGGCATGGACGGGAGAGGAATCCCGAGAGGTCCCCTAGCAACTCGCATGGGGACTGGCCTTTCCTGAGGCCACCAGAGCGGGTCCCTGAGGTCCCCGTCGTAACTCGAGAAGACCTGCCGCAACTCGAGAAAATCCAGGAGGTTCTCCCCTCCAGGCGAGATGAGGCCCATTTCCGCTGAGGCGTCTCGAGGCTGATCACACCTCACCTCTGGAACTTCGAAAGGGTCCTTCACACCCTTGGTGCAAATCAAGAAGTTCCCCGACCTAGCCGTCTCCACTCGAGAGGAATCACGAGGGTCCCGCCCACATCCAGAGGAGCCCCGTTTCCGCCTCGTAGCTCGAGATGAGGGATCCTTTCCCTGCTTCGTCGGGAAAGAGTTCCCGGCGTTCCCGTCGCATCTCAAGAGGAGGCCCTCTCTACAGGAACGGCGAGAGGAACTCCAGGGTCGTGCCACCATTCCAAGAGTCCCCCAGATGTCTCAGTCCATTCCAGAGGAACCTCTTTTCCCTTCACCGGCTCGTCTTTCACGCCGAGGATCGACTCACACCAAGGTGGCACGTGGCACAGCCCTGTGGGAAAGCCTCGTGGGAAAGCCTCGAGGGACAGCCTCGAGGGACAGCCTCGAGGGAAAGCCACAGATCCCTTGATCCACGTGACAGGAAGCGTGACACTACTGCTGCAGCTCGGGAGGAAAGCGCACGTGCATGCCCCCACTCGAGACGAGGCCTGACTCCCCTGGGGAGACTCAGAAGCACCCCAAGATCCATGGCAACACTGGAGAGGAATCCTCAGGTTCCGGCCCCGACTCCACACAAGGACTGAGGCCCCGGCATGGACGGGAGAGGAATCCCGAGAGGTCCCCTAGCAACTCGCATGGGGACTGGCCTTTCCTGAGGCCACAATAGCGTGTCCCTGAGGTCCCCGTCGTAACTCGAGAAGACCTGCCGCAACTCGAGAAAATCCAGGAGGTTCTCCCCTCCAGGCGAGATGAGGCCCATTTCCGCTGAGGCGTCTCGAGGCTGATCACACCTCACCTCTGGAACTTCGAAAGGGTCCTTCACACCCTTGGTGCAAATCAAGAAGTTCCCCGACCTAGCCGTCTCCACTCGAGAGGAATCACGAGGGTCCCGCCCACATCCAGAGGAGCCCCGTTTCCGCCTCGTAGCTCGAGATGAGGGATCCTTTCCCTGCTTCGTCGGGAAAGAGTTCCCGGCCTTCCCGTCGCATCTCAAGAGGAGGCCCTCTCAACAGGAACGGCGAGAGGAACTCCAGGGTCGTGCCACCATTCCAAGAGTCCCCCAGATGTCTCAGTCCATTCCAGAGGAACCTCTTTTCCCTCGCCGGCTCGTCTTTCACGCCGAGGATCGACTCACACCAAGGTGGAACGTGGCACAGCCCTGTGGGAAAGCCTCGTGGGAAAGCCTCGAGGGACAGCCTCGAGGGACAGCCTCGAGGGAAAGCCACAGATCCCTTGATCCACGTGACAGGAAGCGTGACACTACTGCTGCAGCTCCGGAGGAAAGCGCACGTGCATGCCCCCACTCGAGACGAGGCCTGACTCCCCTGGGGAGACTCAGAAGCACCCCAAGATCCATGGCAACACTGGAGAGGAATCCTCAGGTTCCGGCCCCGACTCCACACAAGGACTGAGGCCCCGGCATGGACGGGAGTGGAATCCCGAGAGGTCCCCTAGCAACTCGCATGGGGACTGGCCTTTCCTGAGGCCACCAGAGCGGGTCCCTGAGGTCCCCGTCGTAACTCGAGAAGACCTGCCGCAACTCGAGAAAATCCAGGACGTTCTCCCCTCCAGGCGAGATGAGGCCCATTTCCGCTGAGGCGTCTCGAGGCTGATCACACCTCACCTCTGGAACTTCGAAAGGGTCCTTCACACCCTTGGTGCAAATCAAGAAGTTCCCCGACCTAGCCGTCTCCACTCGAGAGGAATCACGAGGGTCCCGCCCACATCCAGAGGAGCCCCGTTTCCGCCTCGTAGCTCGAGATGAGGGATCCTTTCCCTGCTTCGTCGGGAAAGAGTTCCCGGCGTTCCCGTCGCATCTCAAGAGGAGGCCCTCTCTACAGGAACGGCGAGAGGAACTCCAGGGTCGTGCCACCATTCCAAGAGTCCCCCAGATGTCTCAGTCCACTCCAGAGGAACCTCTTTTCCCTTCACCGGCTCGTCTTTCACGCCGAGGATCGACTCACACCAAGGTGGCACGTGGCACAGCCCTGTGGGAAAGCCTCGTGGGAAAGCCTCGAGGGACAGCCTCGAGGGACAGCCTCGAGGGAAAGCCACAGATCCCTTGATCCACGTGACAGGAAGCGTGACACTACTGCTGCAGCTCGGGAGGAAAGCGCACGTGCATGCCCCCACTCGAGACGAGGCCTGACTCCCCTGGGGAGACTCAGAAGCACCCCAAGATCCATGGCAACACTGGAGAGGAATCCTCAGGTTCCGGCCCCGACTCCACACAAGGACTGAGGCCCCGGCATGGACGGGAGAGGAATCCCGAGAGGTCCCCTAGCAACTCGCATGGGGACTGGCCTTTCCTGAGGCCACAAGAGCGGGTCCCTGAAGTCCCCGTCGTAAGTCGAGAAGACCTGCCGCAACTCGAGAAAATCCAGGAGGTTCTCCCCTCCAGGCGAGATGAGGCCCATTTCCGCTGAGGCGTCTCGAGGCTGATCACACCTCACCTCTGGAACTTCGAAAGGGTCCTTCACACCCTTGGTGAAAATCAAGAAGTTCCCCGACCTAGCCGTCTCCACTCGAGAGGAATCACGAGGGTCCCGCCCACATCCAGAGGAGCCCCGTTTCCGCCTCGTAGCTCGAGATGAGGGATCCTTTCCCTGCTTCGTCGGGAAAGAGTTCCCGGCGTTCCCGTCGCATCTCAAGAGGAGGCCCTCTCAACAGGAACGGCGAGAGGAACTCCAGGGTCGTGCCACCATTCCAAGAGTCCCCCAGATGTCTCAGTCCATTCCAGAGGAACCTCTTTTCCCTTCACCGGCTCGTCTTTCACGCCGAGGATCGACTCACACCAAGGTGGCACGTGGCACAGCCCTGTGGGAAAGCCTCGTGGGAAAGCCTCGAGGGACAGCCTCGAGGGAAAGCCACAGATCCCTTGATCCACGTGACAGGAAGCGTGACACTACTGCTGCAGCTCGGGAGGAAAGCGCACGTGCATGCCCCCACTCGAGACGAGGCCTGACTCCCCTGGGGAGACTCAGAAGCACCCCAAGATCCATGGCAACACTGGAGAGGAATCCTCAGGTTCCGGCCCCGACTCCACACAAGGACTGAGGCCCCGGCATGGACGGCAGAGGAATCCCGAGAGGTCCCCTAGCAACTCGCATGGGGACTAGCCTTTCCTGAGGCCACCAGAGCGGGTCCCTGAGGTCCCCGTCGTAACTCGAGAAGACCTGCCACAACTCGAGAAAATCCAGGAGGTTCTCCCCTCCAGGCGAGATGAGGCCCATTTCCGCTGAGGCGTCTCGAGGCTGATCACACCTCACCTCTGGAACTTCGAAAGGGTCCTTCACACCCTTGGTGCAAATCAAGAAGTTCCCCGACCTAGCAGTCTCCACTCGAGAGGAATCACGAGAGTCCCGCCCACATCCAGAGGAGCCCCGTTTCCGCTTCGTAGCTCGAGATGAGGGATCCTTTCCCTGCTTCGTCGGGAAAGAGTTCCCGGCCTTCCCGTCGCATCTCAAGAGGAGGCCCTCTCAACAGGAACGGCGAGAGGAACTCCAGGGTCGTGCCACCATTCCAAGAGTCCCCCAGATGTCTCAGTCCATTCCAGAGGAACCTCTTTTCCCTTCACCGGCTCGTCTTTCACGCCGAGGATCGACTCACACCAAGGTGGCACGTGGCACAGCCCTGTGGGAAAGCCTCGTGGGAAAGCCTCGAGGGACAGCCTCGAGGGAAAGCCACAGATCCCTTGATCCACGTGACAGGAAGCGTGACACTACTGCTGCAGCTCGGGAGGAAAGCGCACGTGCATGCCCCCACTCGAGACGAGGCCTGACTCCCCTGGGGAGACTCAGAAGCACCCCAAGATCCATGGCAACACTGGAGAGGAATCCTCAGGTTCCGGCCCCGACTCCACACAAGGACTGAGGCCCCGGCATGGACGGGAGAGGAATCCCGAGAGGTCCCCTAGCAACTCGCATGGGGACTGGCCTTTCCTGAGGCCACCAGAGCGGGTCCCTGAGGTCCCCGTCGTAACTCGAGAAGACCTGCCGCAACTCGAGAAAATCCAGGAGGTTCTCCCCTCCAGGCGAGATGAGGCCCATTTCCGCTGAGGCGTCTCGAGGCTGATCACACCTCACCTCTGGAACTTCGAAAGGGTCCTTCACACCCTTGGTGCAAATCAAGAAGTTCCCCGACCTAGCCGTCTCCACTCGAGAGGAATCACGAGGGTCCCGCCCACATCCAGAGGAGCCCCGTTTCCGCCTCGTAGCTCGAGATGAGGGATCCTTTCCCTGCTTCATCGGGAAAGAGTTCCCGGCGTTCCCGTCGCATCTCAAGAGGAGGCCCTCTCAACAGGAACGGCGAGAGGAACTCCAGGGTCGTGCCACCATTCCAAGAGTCCCCCAGATGTCTCAGTCCATTCCAGAGGAACCTCTTTTCCCTTCACCGGCTCGTCTTTCACGCCGAGGATCGACTCACACCAAGGTGGCACGTGGCACAGCCCTGTGGGAAAGCCTCGTGGGAAAGCCTCGAGGGACAGCCTCGAGGGACAGCCACAGATCCCTTGATCCACGTGACAGGAAGCGTGACACTACTGCTGCAGCTCGGGAGGAAAGCGCACGTGCATGCCCCCACTCGAGACGAGGCCTGACTCCCCTGGGGAGACTCAGAAGCACCCCAAGATCCATGGCAACACTGGAGAGGAATCCTCAGGTTCCGGCCCCGACTCCACACAAGGACTGAGGCCCCGGCATGGACGGCAGAGGAATCCCGAGAGGTCCCCTAGCAACTCGCATGGGGACTGGCCTTTCCTGAGGCCACCAGAGCGGGTCCCTGAGGTCCCCGTCGTAACTCGAGAAGACCTGCCGCAACTCGAGAAAATCCAGGAGGTTCTCCCCTCCAGGCGAGATGAGGCCCATTTCCGCTGAGGCGTCTCGAGGCTGATCACACCTCACCTCTGGAACTTCGAAAGGGTCCTTCACACCCTTGGTGCAAATCAAGAAGTTCCCCGACCTAGCCGTCTCCACTCGAGAGGAATCACGAGAGTCCCGCCCACATCCAGAGGAGCCCCGTTTCCGCCTCGTAGCTCGAGATGAGGGATGCTTTCCCTGCTTCGTCGGGAAAGAGTTCCCGGCCTTCCCGTCGCATCTCAAGAGGAGGCCCTCTCAACAGGAACGGCGAGAGGAACTCCAGGGTCGTGCCACCATTCCAAGAGTCCCCCAGATGTCTCAGTCCATTCCAGAGGAACCTCTTTTCCCTTCACCGGCTCGTCTTTCACGCCGAGGATCGACTCACACCAAGGTGGCACGTGGCACAGCCCTGTGGGAAAGCCTCGTGGGAAAGCCTCGAGGGACAGCCTCGAGGGAAAGCCACAGATCCCTTGATCCACGTGACAGGAAGCGTGACACTACTGCTGCAGCTCGGGAGGAAAGCGCACGTGCATGCCCCCACTCGAGACGAGGCCTGACTCCCCTGGGGAGACTCAGAAGCACCCCAAGATCCATGGCAACACTGGAGAGGAATCCTCAGGTTCCGGCCCCGACTCCACACAAGGACTGAGGCCCCGGCATGGACGGGAGAGGAATCCCGAGAGGTCCCCTAGCAACTCGCATGGGGACTGGCCTTTCCTGAGGCCACCAGAGCGGGTACCTGAGGTCCCCGTCGTAAGTCGAGAAGACCTGCCGCAACTCGAGAAAATCCAGGAGGTTCTCCCCTCCAGGCGAGATGAGGCCCATTTCCGCTGAGGCGTCTCGAGGCTGATCACACCTCACCTCTGGAACTTCGAAAGGGTCCTTCACACCCTTGGTGCAAATCAAGAAGTTCCCCGACCTAGCCGTCTCCACTCGAGAGGAATCACGAGGGTCCCGCCCACATCCAGAGGAGCCCCGTTTCCGCCTCGTAGCTCGAGATGAGGGATCCTTTCCCTGCTTCGTCGGGAAAGAGTTCCCGGCGTTCCCGTCGCATCTCAAGAGGAGGCCCTCTCAACAGGAACGGCGAGAGGAACTCCAGGGTCGTTCCACCATTCCAAGAGTCCCCCAGATGTCTCAGTCCATTCCAGAGGAACCTCTTTTCCCTTCACCGGCTCGTCTTTCACGCCGAGGATCGACTCACACCAAGGTGGCACGTGGCACAGCCCTGTGGGAAAGCCTCGTGGGAAAGCCTCGAGGGACAGCCTCGAGGGACAGCCTCGAGGGAAAGCCACAGATCCCTTGATCCACGTGACAGGAAGCGTGACACTACTGCTGCAGCTCGGGAGGAAAGCGCACGTGCATGCCCCCACTCGAGACGAGGCCTGACTCCCCTGGGGAGACTCAGAAGCACCCCAAGATCCATGGCAACACTGGAGAGGAATCCTCAGGTTCCGGCCCCGACTCCACACAAGGACTGAGGCCCCGGCATGGAAGGGAGAGGAATCCCGAGAGGTCCCCTAGCAACTCGCATGGGGACTGGCCTTTCCTGAGGCCACAATAGCGTGTCCCTGAGGTCCCCGTCGTAACTCGAGAAGACCTGCCGCAACTCGAGAAAATCCAGGAGGTTCTCCCCTCCAGGCGAGATGAGGCCCATTTCCGCTGAGGCGTCTCGAAGCTGATCACACCTCACCTCTGGAACTTCGAAAGGGTCCTTCACACCCTTGGTGCAAATCAAGAAGTTCCCCGACCTAGCCGTCTCCACTCGAGAGGAATCACGAGGGTCCCGCCCACATCCAGAGGAGCCCCGTTTCCGCCTCGTAGCTCGAGATGAGGGATCCTATCCCTGCTTCGACGGGAAAGAGTTCCCGGCGTTCCCGTCGCATCTCAAGAGGAGGCCCTCTCAACAGGAACGGAGAGAGGAACTCCAGGGTCGTGCCACCATTCCAAGAGTCCCCCAGATGTCTCAGTCCATTCCAGAGGAACCTCTTTTCCCTCGCCGGCTCGTCTTTCACGCCGAGGATCGACTCACACCAAGGTGGCACGTGGCACAGCCCTGTGGGAAAGCCTCGTGGGAAAGCCTCGAGGGACAGCCTCGAGGGACAGCCTCGAGGGAAAGCCACAGATCCCTTGATCCACGTGACAGGAAGCGTGACACTACTGCTGCAGCTCGGGAGGAAAGCGCACGTGCATGCCCCCACTCGAGACGAGGCCTGACTCCCCTGGGGAGACTCAGAAGCACCCCAAGATCCATGGCAACACTGGAGAGGAATCCTCAGGTTCCGGCCCCGACTCCACACAAGGACTGAGGCCCCGGCATGGACGGCAGAGGAATCCCGAGAGGTCCCCTAGCAACTCGCATGGGGACTAGCCTTTCCTGAGGCCACCAGAGCGGGTCCCTGAGGTCCCCGTCGTAACTCGAGAAGACCTGCCACAACTCGAGAAAATCCAGGAGGTTCTCCCCTCCAGGCGAGATGAGGCCCATTTCCGCTGAGGCGTCTCGAGGCTGATCACACCTCACCTCTGGAACTTCGAAAGGGTCCTTCACACCCTTGGTGCAAATCAAGAAGTTCCCCGACCTAGCCGTCTCCACTCGAGAGGAATCACGAGAGTCCCGCCCACATCCAGAGGAGCCCCGTTTCCGCCTCGTAGCTCAAGATGTGGGATCCTTTCCCTGCTTCGTCGGGAAAGAGTTCCCGGCCTTCCCGTCGCATCTCAAGAGGAGGCCCTCTCAACAGGAACGGCGAGAGGAACTCCAGGGTCGTGCCACCATTCCAAGAGTCCCCCCAGATGTCTCAGTCCATTCCAGAGGAACCTCTTTTCCCTTCACCGGCTCGTCTTTCACGCCGAGGATCGACTCACACCAAGGTGGCACGTGGCACAGCCCTGTGGGAAAGCCTCGTGGGAAAGCCTCGAGGGACAGCCTCGAGGGAAAGCCACAGATCCCTTGATCCACGTGACAGGAAGCGTGACACTACTGCTGCAGCTCGGGAGGAAAGCGCACGTGCATGCCCCCACTCGAGACGAGGCCTGACTCCCCTGGGGAGACTCAGAAGCACCCCAAGATCCATGGCAACACTGGAGAGGAATCCTCAGGTTCCGGCCCCGACTCCACACAAGGACTGAGGCCCCGGCATGGACGGGAGAGGAATCCCGAGAAGTCCCCTAGCAACTCGCATGGGGACTGGCCTTTCCTGAGGCCACAAGAGCGTGTCCCTGAGGTCCCCGTCGTAACTCGAGAAGACCTGCCGCAACTCGAGAAAATCCAGGAGGTTCTCCCCTCCAAGCGAGATGAGGCTCATTTCCGCTGAGGCGTCTCGAGGCTGATCACACCTCACCTCTGGAACTTCGAAAGGGTCCTTCACACCCTTGGTGCAAATCAAGAAGTTCCCCGACCTAGCCGTCTCCACTCGAGAGGAATCACGAGGGTCCCGCCCACATCCAGAGGAGCCCCGTTTCCGCCTCGTAGCTCGAGATGAGGGATCCTTTCCCTGCTTCGTCGGGAAAGAGTTCCCGGCGTTCCCGTCGCATCTCAAGAGGAGGCCCTCTCTACAGGAACGGCGAGAGGAACTCCAGGGTCGTGCCACCATTCCAAGAGTCCCCCAGATGTCTCAGTCCATTCCAGAGGAACCTCTTTTCCCTTCACCGGCTCGTCTTAAACGCCGAGGATCGACTCACACCAAGGTGGAACGTGGCACAGCCCTGTGGGAAAGCCTCGTGGGAAAGCCTCGAGGGACAGCCTTGAGGGACAGCCTCGAGGGAAAGCCACAGATCCCTTGATCCACGTGACAGGAAGCGTGACACTACTGCTGCAGCTCGGGAGGAAAGCGCACGTGCATGCCCCCACTCGAGACGAGGCCTGACTCCCCTGGGGAGACTCAGAAGCACCCCAAGATCCCTGGCAACACTGGAGAGGAATCCTCAGGTTCCGGCCCCGACTCCACACAAGGACTGAGGCCCCGGCATGGACGGGAGAGGAATCCCGAGAGGTCCCGTAGCAACTCGCATGGGGACTGGCCTTTCCTGAGGCCACCAGAGCGGGTCCCTGAGGTCCCCGTCGTAACTCGAGAAGACCTGCCGCAACTCGAGAAAATCCAGGAGGTTCTCCCCTCCAGGCGAGATGAGGCCCATTTCCGCTGAGGCGTCTCGAGGCTGATCACACCTCACCTCTGGAACTTCGAAAGGGTCCTTCACACCCTTGGTGCAAATCAAGAAGTTCCCCGACCTAGCCGTCTCCACTCGAGTGGAATCACGAGGGTCCCGCCCACATCCAGAGGAGCCCCGTTTCCGCCTCGTAGCTCGAGATGAGGGATCCTTTCCCTGCTTCGTCGGGAAAGAGTTCCCGGCGTTCCCGTCGCATCTCAAGAGGAGGCCCTCTCTACAGGAACGGCGAGAGGAACTCCAGGGTCGTGCCACCATTTCAAGAGTCCCCCAGATATCTCAGTCCATTCCAGAGGAACCTCTTTTCCCTTCACCGGCTCGTCTTTCACGCCGAGGATCGACTCACACCAAGGTGGCACGTGGCACAGCCCTGTGGGAAAGCCTCGTGGGAAAGCCTCGAGGGACAGCCTCGAGGGACAGCCTGGAGGGAAAGCCACAGATCCCTTGATCCACGTGACAGGAAGCGTGACACTACTGCTGCAGCTCGGGAGAAAAGCGCACGTGCATGCCCACACTCGAGACGAGGCCTGACTCCCCTGGGGAGACTCAGAAGCACCCCAAGATCCATGGCAACACTGGAGAGGAATCCTCAGGTTCCGGCCCCGACTCCACACAAGGACTGAGGCCCCGGCATGGACGGGAGAGGAATCCCGAGAGGTCCCCTAGCAACTCGCATGGGGACTGGCCTTTCCTGAGGCCACAAGAGCGTGTCCCTGAGGTCCCCGTCGTAACTCGAGAAGACCTGCCGCAACTCGAGAAAATCCAGGAGGTTCTCCCCTCCAGGCGAGATGAGGCCCATTTCCGCTGAGGCGTCTCGAGGCTGATCACACCTCACCTCTGGAACTTCGAAAGGGTCCTTCACACCCTTGGTGCAAATCAAGAAGTTCCCCGACATACCCGTCTCCACTCGAGAGGAATCACGAGGGTCCCGCCCACATCCAGAGGAGCCCCGTTTCCGCCTCGTAGCTCGAGATGAGGGATCCTTTCCCTGCTTCGTCGGGAAAGAGTTCCCGGCCTTCCCGTCGCATCTCAAGAGGAGGCCCTCTCAACAGGAACGGCGAGAGGAACTCCAGGGTCGTGCCACCATTCCAAGAGTCCCCCAGATGTCTCAGTCCATTCCAGAGGAACCTCTTTTCCCTTCACCGGCTCATCTTTCACGCCGAGGATCGACTCACACCAAGGTGGCACGTGGCACAGCCCTGTGGGAAAGCCTCGTGGGAAAGCCTCGAGGGACAGCCTCGAGGGAAAGCCACAGATCCCTTGATCCACGTGACAGGAAGCGTGACACTACTGCTGCAGCTCGGGAGGAAAGCGCACGTGCATGCCTCCACTCGAGACGAGGCCTGACTCCCCTGGGGAGACTCAGAAGCACCCCAAGATCCACGGCAACACTGGAGAGGAATCCTCAGGTTCCGGCCCCGTCTCCACACAAGGACTGAGGCCCCGGCATGGACGGGAGAGGAATCCCGAGAGGTCCCCTAGCAACTCGCATGGGGACTAGCCTTTCCTGAGGCCACCAGAGCGGGTCCCTGAGGTCCCCGTCGTAACTCGAGAAGACCTGCCACAACTCGAGAAAATCCAGGAGGTTCCCCCCTCCAGGCGAGATGAGGCCCATTTCCGCTGAGGCGTCTCGAGGCTGATCACACCTCACCTCTGGAACTTCGAAAGGGTCCTTCACACCCTTGGTGCAAATCAAGAAGTTCCTCGACCTAGCAGTCTCCACTCGAGAGGAATCACGAGGGTCCCGCCCACATCCAGAGGAGCCCCGTTTCCGCCTCGTAGCTCGAGATGAGGGATCCTATCCCTGCTTCGACGGGAAAGAGTTCCCGGCGTTCCCGTCGCATCTCAAGAGGAGGCCCTCTCAACAGGAACGGCGAGAGGAACTCCAGGGTCGTGCCACCATTCCAAGAGTCCCCCAGATGTCTCAGTCCATTCCAGAGGAACCTCTTTTCCCTCGCCGGCTCGTCTTTCACGCCGAGGATCGACTCACACCAAGGTGGCACGTGGCACAGCCCTGTGGGAAAGCCTCGTGGGAAAGCCTCGAGGGACAGCCTCGAGGGACAGCCTTGAGGGAAAGCCACAGATCCCTTGATCCACGTGACAGGAAGCGTGACACTACTGCTGCAGCTCCGGAGGAAAGCGCACGTGCATGCCCCCACTCGAGACGAGGCCTGACTCCCCTGGGGAGACTCAGAAGCACCCCAAGATCCATGGCAACACTGGAGAGGAATCCTCAGGTTCCGGCCCCGACTCCACACAAGGACTGAGGCCCCGGCATGGACGGCAGAGGAATCCCGAGAGGTCCCCTAGCAACTCGCATGGGGACTGGCCTTACCTGAGGCCACTAGAGCGGGTCCCTGAGGTCCCCGTCGTAACTCGAGAAGACCTGCCGCAACTCGAGAAAATCCAGGAGGTTCTCCCCTCCAGGCGAGATGAGGCCCATTTCCGCTGAGGCGTCTCGAGGCTGATCACACCTCACCTCTGGAACTTCGAAAGGGTCCTTCACACCCTTGGTGCAAATCAAGAAGTTCCCCGACCTAGCCGTCTCCACTCGAGAGGAATCACGAGAGTCCCGCCCACATCCAGAGGAGCCCCGTTTCCGCCTCGTAGCTCGAGATGAGGGATCCTTTCCCTGCTTCGTCGGGAAAGAGTTCCCGGCCTTCCCGTCGCATCTCAAGAGGAGGCCCTCTCAACATGAACGGCGAGAGGAACTCCTGGGTCGTGCCACCATTCCAAGAGTCCCCCAGATGTCTCAGTCCATTCCAGAGGAACCTCTTTTCCCTTCACCGGCTCGTCTTTCACGCCGAGGATCGACTCACACCAAGGTGGCACGTGGCACAGCCCTGTGGGAAAGCCTCGTGGGAAAGCCTCGAGGGACAGCCTCGAGGGAAAGCCACAGATCCCTTGATCCACGTGACAGGAAGCGTGACACTACTGCTGCAGCTCGGGAGGAAAGCGCACGTGCATGCCCCCACTCGAGACGAGGCCTGACTCCCCTGGGGAGACTCAGAAGCACCCCAAGATCCATGGCAACACTGGAGAGGAATCCTCAGGTTCCGGCCCCGACTCCACACAAGGACTGAGGCCCCGGCATGGACGGGAGAGGAATCCCGAGAGGTCCCCTAGCAACTCGCATGGGGACTGGCCTTTCCTGAGGCCACCAGAGTGGGTACCTGAGGTCCCCGTCGTAAGTCGAGAAGACCTGCCGCAACTCGAGAAAATCCAGGAGGTTCTCCCCTCCAGGCGAGATGAGGCCCATTTCCGCTGAGGCGTCTCGAGGCGGATCACACCTCACCTCTGGAACTTCGAAAGGGTCCTTCACACCCTTGGTGCAAATCAAGAAGTTCCCCGACCTAGCCGTCTCCACTCGAGAGGAATCACGAGGGTCCCGCCCACATCCAGAGGAGCCCCGTTTCCGCCTCGTAGCTCGAGATGAGGGATCCTTTCCCTACTTCGTCGGGAAAGAGTTCCCGGCGTTCCCGTCGCATCTCAAGAGGAGGCCCTCTCAACAGGAACGGCGAGAGGAACTCCAGGGTCTTGCCACCATTCCAAGAGTCCCCCAGATGTCTCAGTCCATTCCAGAGGAACCTCTTTTCCCTTCACCGGCTCGTCTTTCACGCCGAGGATCGACTCACACCAAGGTGGCACGTGGCACAGCCCTGTGGGAAAGCCTCGTGGGAAAGCCTCGAGGGACAGCCTCGAGGGACAGCCTCGAGGGAAAGCCACAGATCCCTTGATCCACGTGACAGGAAGCGTGACACTACTGCTGCAGCTCGGGAGGAAAGCGCATGTGCATGCCCCCACTCGAGACGAGGCCTGACTCCCCTGGGGAGACTCAGAAGCACCCCAAGATCCATGGCAACACTGGAGAGGAATCCTCAGGTTCCGGCCCCGACTCCACACAAGGACTGAGGCCCCGGCATGGAAGGGAGAGGAATCCCGAGAGGTCCCCTAGCAACTCGCATGGGGACTGGCCTTTCCTGAGGCCACAAGAGCGTGTCCCTGAGGTCCCCGTCGTAACTCGAGAAGACCTGCCGCAACTCGAGAAAATCCAGGAGGTTCTCCCCTCCAGGCGAGATGAGGCCCATTTCCGCTGAGGCGTCTCGAAGCTGATCACACCTCACCTCTGGAACTTCGAAAGGGTCCTTCACACCCTTGGTGCAAATCAAGAAGTTCCCCGACCTAGCCGTCTCCACTCGAGAGGAATCACGAGGGTCCCGCCCACATCCAGAGGAGCCCCGTTTCCGCCTCGTAGCTCGAGATGAGGGATCCTTTCCCTGCTTCGTCGGGAAAGAGTTCCCGGCGTTCCCGTCGCATCTCAAGAGGAGGCCCTCTCTACAGGAACGGCGAGAGGAACTCCAGGGTCGTGCCACCATTCCAAGAGTCCCCCAGATGTCTCAGTCCATTCCAGAGGAACCTCTTTTCCCTTCACCGGCTCATCTTTCACGCCGAGGATCGACTCACACCAAGGTGGCACGTGGCACAGCCCTGTGGGAAAGCCTCGTGGGAAAGCCTCGAGGGACAGCCTCGAGGGAAAGCCACAGATCCCTTGATCCACGTGACAGGAAGCGTGACACTACTGCTGCAGCTCGGGAGGAAAGCGCACGTGCATGCCCCCACTCGAGACGAGGCCTGACTCCCCTGGGGAGACTCAGAAGCACCCCAAGATCCATGGCAACACTGGAGAGGAATCCTCAGGTTCCGGCCCCGACTCCACACAAGGACTGAGGCCCCGGCATGGACGGCAGAGGAATCCCGAGAGGTCCCCTAGCAACTCGCATGGGGACTAGCCTTTCCTGAGGCCACCAGAGCGGGTCCCTGAGGTCCCCGTCGTAACTCGAGAAGACCTGCCACAACTCGAGAAAATCCAGGAGGTTCTCCCCTCCAGGCGAGATGAGGCCCATTTCCGCTGAGGCGTCTCGAGGCTGATCACACCTCACCTCTGGAACTTCGAAAGGGTCCTTCACACCCTTGGTGCAAATCAAGAAGTTCCCCGACCTAGCCGTCTCCACTCGAGAGGAATCACGAGAGTCCCGCCCACATCCTGAGGAGCCCCGTTTCCGCCTCGTAGCTCAAGATGTGGGATCCTTTCCCTGCTTCGTCGGGAAAGAGTTCCCGGCCTTCCCGTCGCATCTCAAGAGGAGGCCCTCTCAACAGGAACGGCGAGAGGAACTCCAGGGTCGTGCCACCATTCCAAGAGTCCCCCAGATGTCTCAGTCCATTCCAGAGGAACCTCTTTTCCCTTCACCGGCTCGTCTTTCACGCCGAGGATCGACTCACACCAAGGTGGCACGTGGCACAGCCCTGTGGGAAAGCCTCGTGGGAAAGCCTCGAGGGACAGCCTCGAGGGAAAGCCACAGATCCCTTGATCCACGTGACAGGAAGCGTGACACTACTGCTGCAGCTCGGGAGGAAAGCGCACGTGCATGCCCCCACTCGAGACGAGGCCTGACTCCCCTGGGGAGACTCAGAAGCACCCCAAGATCCATGGCAACACTGGAGAGGAATCCTCAGGTTCCGGCCCCGACTCCACACAAGGACTGAGGCCCCGGCATGGACGGGAGAGGAATCCCGAGAGGTCCCCTAGCAACTCGCATGGGGACTGGCCTTTCCTGAGGCCACAAGAGCGTGTCCCTGAGGTCCCCGTCGTAACTCGAGAAGACCTGCCGCAACTCGAGAAAATCCAGGAGGTTCTCCCCTCCAGGCGAGATGAGGCTCATTTCCGCTGAGGCGTCTCGAGGCTGATCACACCTCACCTCTGGAACT
Source organism: Budorcas taxicolor (assembly GCF_023091745.1). Classification (NCBI taxonomy): domain Eukaryota; kingdom Metazoa; phylum Chordata; class Mammalia; order Artiodactyla; family Bovidae; genus Budorcas; species Budorcas taxicolor. Next base: position 1,931,379 of record NW_026292589.1, read on the forward strand.
TCGAAAGGGTCCTTCACACCCTTGGTGCAAATCAAGAAGTTCCCCGACCTAGCCGTCTCCACTCGAGAGGAATCACGAGGGTCCCGCCCACATCCAGAGGAGCCCCGTTTCCGCCTCGTAGCTCGAGATGAGGGATCCTTTCCCTGCTTCGTCGGGAAAGAGTTCCCGGCGTTCCCGTCGCATCTCAAGAGGAGGCCCTCTCTACAGGAACGGCGAGAGGAACTCCAGGGTCGTGCCACCATTCCAAGAGTCCCCCAGATGTCTCAGTCCATTCCAGAGGAACCTCTTTTCCCTTCACCGGCTCGTCTTAAACGCCGAGGATCGACTCACACCAAGGTGGAACGTGGCACAGCCCTGTGGGAAAGCCTCGTGGGAAAGCCTCGAGGGACAGCCTCGAGGGACAGCCTCGAGGGAAAGCCACAGATCCCTTGATCCACGTGACAGGAAGCGTGACACTACTGCTGCAGCTCGGGAGGAAAGCGCACGTGCATGCCCCCACTCGAGACGAGGCCTGACTCCCCTGGGGAGACTCAGAAGCACCCCAAGATCCCTGGCAACACTGGAGAGGAATCCTCAGGTTCCGGCCCCGACTCCACACAAGGACTGAGGCCCCGGCATGGACGGGAGAGGAATCCCGAGAGGTCCTGTAGCAACTCGCATGGGGACTGGCCTTTCCTGAGGCCACCAGAGCGGGTCCCTGAGGTCCCCGTCGTAACTCGAGAAGACCTGCCGCAACTCGAGAAAATCCAGGAGGTTCTCCCCTCCAGGCGAGATGAGGCCCATTTCCGCTGAGGCGTCTCGAGGCTGATCACACCTCACCTCTGGAACTTCGAAAGGGTCCTTCACACCCTTGGTGCAAATCAAGAAGTTCCCCGACCTAGCCGTCTCCACTCGAGTGGAATCACGAGGGTCCCGCCCACATCCAGAGGAGCCCCGTTTCCGCCTCGTAGCTCGAGATGAGGGATCCTTTCCCTGCTTCGTCGGGAAAGAGTTCCCGGCGTTCCCGTCGCATCTCAAGAGGAGGCCCTCTCTACAGGAACGGCGAGAGGAACTCCAGGGTCGTGCCACCATTCCAAGAGTCCCCCAGATGTCTCAGTCCATTCCAGAGGAACCTCTTTTCCCTTCACCGGCTCGTCTTTCACGCCGAGGATCGACTCACACCAAGGTGGCACGTGGCACAGCCCTGTGGGAAAGCCTCGTGGGAAAGCCTCGAGGGACAGCCTCGAGGGACAGCCTCGAGGGAAAGCCACAGATCCCTTGATCCACGTGACAGGAAGCGTGACACTACTGCTGCAGCTCGGGAGAAAAGCGCACGTGCATGCCCACACTCGAGACGAGGCCTGACTCCCCTGGGGAGACTCAGAAGCACCCCAAGATCCATGGCAACACTGGAGAGGAATCCTCAGGTTCCGGCCCCGACTCCACACAAGGACTGAGGCCCCGGCATGGACGGGAGAGGAATCCCGAGAGGTCCCCTAGCAACTCGCATGGGGACTGGCCTTTCCTGAGGCCACAAGAGCGTGTCCCTGAGGTCCCCGTCGTAACTCGAGAAGACCTGCCGCAACTCGAGAAAATCCAGGAGGTTCTCCCCTCCAGGCGAGATGAGGCCCATTTCCGCTGAGGCGTCTCGAGGCTGATCACACCTCACCTCTGGAACTTCGAAAGGGTCCTTCACACCCTTGGTGCAAATCAAGAAGTTCCCCGACCTAGCCGTCTCCACTCGAGAGGAATCACGAGGGTCCCGCCCACATCCAGCGGAGCCCCGTTTCCGCCTCGTAGCTCGAGATGAGGGATCCTTTCCCTGCTTCGTCGGGAAAGAGTTCCCGGCCTTCCCGTCGCATCTCAAGAGGAGGCCCTCTCTACAGGAACGGCGAGAGGAACTCCAGGGTCGTGCCACCATTCCAAGAGTCCCCCAGATGTCTCAGTCCATTCCAGAGGAACCTCTTTTCCCTTCACCGGCTCGTCTTTCACGCCGAGGATCGACTCACACCAAGGTGGCACGTGGCACAGCCCTGTGGGAAAGCCTCGTGGGAAAGCCTCGAGGGACAGCCTCGAGGGAAAGCCACAGATCCCTTGATCCACGTGACAGGAAGCGTGACACTACTGCTGCAGCTCGGGAGGAAAGCGCACGTGCATGCCCCCACTCGAGACGAGGCCTGACTCCCCTGGGGAGACTCAGAAGCACCCCAAGATCCCTGGCAACACTGGAGAGGAATCCTCAGGTTCCGGCCCCGACTCCACACAAGGACTCAGGCCCCGGCATGGACGGGAGAGGAATCCCGAGAGGTCCCGTAGCAACTCGCATGGGGACTGGCCTTTCCTGAGGCCACCAGAGCGGGTCCCTGAGGTCCCCGTCGTAACTCGAGAAGACCTGCCGCAACTCGAGAAAATCCAGGAGGTTCTCCCCTCCAGGCGAGATGAGGCCCATTTCCGCTGAGGCGTCTCGAGGCTGATCACACCTCACCTCTGGAACTTCGAAAGGGTCCTTCACACCCTTGGTGCAAATCAAGAAGTTCCCCGACCTAGCCGTCTCCACTCGAGAGGAATCACGAGGGTCCCGCCCACATCCAGAGGAGCCCCGTTTCCGCCTCGTAGCTCGAGATGAGGGATCCTTTCCCTGCTTCGTCGGGAAAGAGTTCCCGGCGTTCCCGTCGCATCTCAAGAGGAGGCCCTCTCTACAGGAACGGCGAGAGGAACTCCAGGGTCGTGCCACCATTCCAAGAGTCCCCCAGATGTCTCAGTCCATTCCAGAGGAACCTCTTTTCCCTTCACCGGCTCGTCTTTCACGCCGAGGATCGACTCACACCAAGGTGGCACGTGGCACAGCCCTGTGGGAAAGCCTCGTGGGAAAGCCTCGAGGGACAGCCTCGAGGGAAAGCCACAGATCCCTTGATCCACGTGACAGGAAGCGTGACACTACTGCTGCAGCTCGGGAGGAAAGCGCACGTGCATGCCCCCACTCGAGACGAGGCCTGACTCCCCTGGGGAGACTCAGAAGCACCCCAAGATCCCTGGCAACACTGGAGAGGAATCCTCAGGTTCCGGCCCCGACTCCACACAAGGACTCAGGCACCGGCATGGACGGGAGAGGAATCCCGAGAGGTCCCGTAGCAACTCGCATGGGGACTGGCCTTTCCTGAGGCCACCAGAGCGGGTCCCTGAGGTCCCCGTCGTAACTCGAGAAGACCTGCCGCAACTCGAGAAAATCCAGGAGGTTCTCCCCTCCAGGCGAGATGAGGCCCATTTCCGCTGAGGCGTCTCGAGGCTGATCACACCTCACCTCTGGAACTTCGAAAGGGTCCTTCACACCCTTGGTGCAAATCAAGAAGTTCCCCGACCTAGCCGTCTCCACTCGAGAGGAATCACGAGGGTCCCGCCCACATCCAGAGGAGCCCCGTTTCCGCCTCGTAGCTCGAGATGAGGGATCCTTTCCCTGCTTCGTCGGGAAAGAGTTCCCGGCGTTCCCGTCGCATCTCAAGAGGAGGCCCTCTCTACAGGAACGGCGAGAGGAACTCCAGGGTCGTGCCACCATTCCAAGAGTCCCCCAGATGTCTCAGTCCATTCCAGAGGAACCTCTTTTCCCTTCACCGGCTCGTCTTTCACGCCGAGGATCGACTCACACCAAGGTGGCACGTGGCACAGCCCTGTGGGAAAGCCTCGTGGGAAAGCCTCGAGGGACAGCCTCGAGGGACAGCCTCGAGGGAAAGCCACAGATCCCTTGATCCACGTGACAGGAAGCGTGACACTACTGCTGCAGCTCGGGAGGAAAGCGCACGTGCATGCCCCCACTCGAGACGAGGCCTGACTCCCCTGGGGAGACTCAGAAGCACCCCAAGATCCATGGCAACACTGGAGAGGAATCCTCAGGTTCCGGCCCCGACTCCACACAAGGACTGAGGCCCCGGCATGGACGGGAGAGGAATCCCGAGAGGTCCCCTAGCAACTCGCATGGGGACTGGCCTTTCCTGAGGCCACAAGAGCGTGTCCCTGAGGTCCCCGTCGTAACTCGAGAAGACCTGCCGCAACTCGAGAAAATCCAGGAGGTTCTCCCCTCCAGGCGAGATGAGGCTCATTTCCGCTGAGGCGTCTCGAGGCTGATCACACCTCACCTCTGGAACTTCGAAAGGGTCCTTCACACCCTTGGTGCAAATCAAGAAGTTCCCCGACCTAGCCGTCTCCACTCGAGAGGAATCACGAGGGTCCCGCCCACATCCAGAGGAGCCCCGTTTCCGCCTCGTAGCTCGAGATGAGGGATCCTTTCCCTGCTTCGTCGGGAAAGAGTTCCCGGCGTTCCCGTCGCATCTCAAGAGGAGGCCCTCTCTACAGGAACGGCGAGAGGAACTCCAGGGTCGTGCCACCATTCCAAGAGTCCCCCAGATGTCTCAGTCCATTCCAGAGGAACCTCTTTTCCCTTCACCGGCTCGTCTTAAACGCCGAGGATCGACTCACACCAAGGTGGAACGTGGCACAGCCCTGTGGGAAAGCCTCGTGGGAAAGCCTCGAGGGACAGCCTCGAGGGACAGCCTCGAGGGAAAGCCACAGATCCCTTGATCCACGTGACAGGAAGCGTGACACTACTGCTGCAGCTCGGGAGGAAAGCGCACGTGCATGCCCCCACTCGAGACGAGGCCTGACTCCCCTGGGGAGACTCAGAAGCACCCCAAGATCCCTGGCAACACTGGAGAGGAATCCTCAGGTTCCGGCCCCGACTCCACACAAGGACTGAGGCCCCGGCATGGACGGGAGAGGAATCCCGAGAGGTCCTGTAGCAACTCGCATGGGGACTGGCCTTTCCTGAGGCCACCAGAGCGGGTCCCTGAGGTCCCCGTCGTAACTCGAGAAGACCTGCCGCAACTCGAGAAAATCCAGGAGGTTCTCCCCTCCAGGCGAGATGAGGCCCATTTCCGCTGAGGCGTCTCGAGGCTGATCACACCTCACCTCTGGAACTTCGAAAGGGTCCTTCACACCCTTGGTGCAAATCAAGAAGTTCCCCGACCTAGCCGTCTCCACTCGAGTGGAATCACGAGGGTCCCGCCCACATCCAGAGGAGCCCCGTTTCCGCCTCGTAGCTCGAGATGAGGGATCCTTTCCCTGCTTCGTCGGGAAAGAGTTCCCGGCGTTCCCGTCGCATCTCAAGAGGAGGCCCTCTCTACAGGAACGGCGAGAGGAACTCCAGGGTCGTGCCACCATTCCAAGAGTCCCCCAGATGTCTCAGTCCATTCCAGAGGAACCTCTTTTCCCTTCACCGGCTCGTCTTTCACGCCGAGGATCGACTCACACCAAGGTGGCACGTGGCACAGCCCTGTGGGAAAGCCTCGTGGGAAAGCCTCGAGGGACAGCCTCGAGGGACAGCCTCGAGGGAAAGCCACAGATCCCTTGATCCACGTGACAGGAAGCGTGACACTACTGCTGCAGCTCGGGAGAAAAGCGCACGTGCATGCCCACACTCGAGACGAGGCCTGACTCCCCTGGGGAGACTCAGAAGCACCCCAAGATCCATGGCAACACTGGAGAGGAATCCTCAGGTTCCGGCCCCGACTCCACACAAGGACTGAGGCCCCGGCATGGACGGCAGAGGAATCCCGAGAGGTCCCCTAGCAACTCGCATGGGGACTGGCCTTTCCTGAGGCCACAAGAGCGTGTCCCTGAGGTCCCCGTCGTAACTCGAGAAGACCTGCCGCAACTCGAGAAAATCCAGGAGGTTCTCCCCTCCAGGCGAGATGAGGCCCATTTCCGCTGAGGCGTCTCGAGGCTGATCACACCTCACCTCTGGAACTTCGAAAGGGTCCTTCACACCCTTGGTGCAAATCAAGAAGTTCCCCGACCTAGCCGTCTCCACTCGAGAGGAATCACGAGGGTCCCGCCCACATCCAGCGGAGCCCCGTTTCCGCCTCGTAGCTCGAGATGAGGGATCCTTTCCCTGCTTCGTCGGGAAAGAGTTCCCGGCCTTCCCGTCGCATCTCAAGAGGAGGCCCTCTCTACAGGAACGGCGAGAGGAACTCCAGGGTCGTGCCACCATTCCAAGAGTCCCCCAGATGTCTCAGTCCATTCCAGAGGAACCTCTTTTCCCTTCACCGGCTCGTCTTTCACGCCGAGGATCGACTCACACCAAGGTGGCACGTGGCACAGCCCTGTGGGAAAGCCTCGTGGGAAAGCCTCGAGGGACAGCCTCGAGGGAAAGCCACAGATCCCTTGATCCACGTGACAGGAAGCGTGACACTACTGCTGCAGCTCGGGAGGAAAGCGCACGTGCATGCCCCCACTCGAGACGAGGCCTGACTCCCCTGGGGAGACTCAGAAGCACCCCAAGATCCCTGGCAACACTGGAGAGGAATCCTCAGGTTCCGGCCCCGACTCCACACAAGGACTCAGGCCCCGGCATGGACGGGAGAGGAATCCCGAGAGGTCCCGTAGCAACTCGCATGGGGACTGGCCTTTCCTGAGGCCACCAGAGCGGGTCCCTGAGGTCCCCGTCGTAACTCGAGAAGACCTGCCGCAACTCGAGAAAATCCAGGAGGTTCTCCCCTCCAGGCGAGATGAGGCCCATTTCCGCTGAGGCGTCTCGAGGCTGATCACACCTCACCTCTGGAACTTCGAAAGGGTCCTTCACACCCTTGGTGCAAATCAAGAAGTTCCCCGACCTAGCCGTCTCCACTCGAGAGGAATCACGAGGGTCCCGCCCACATCCAGAGGAGCCCCGTTTCCGCCTCGTAGCTCGAGATGAGGGATCCTTTCCCTGCTTCGTCGGGAAAGAGTTCCCGGCGTTCCCGTCGCATCTCAAGAGGAGGCCCTCTCTACAGGAACGGCGAGAGGAACTCCAGGGTCGTGCCACCATTCCAAGAGTCCCCCAGATGTCTCAGTCCATTCCAGAGGAACCTCTTTTCCCTTCACCGGCTCGTCTTTCACGCCGAGGATCGACTCACACCAAGGTGGCACGTGGCACAGCCCTGTGGGAAAGCCTCGTGGGAAAGCCTCGAGGGACAGCCTCGAGGGACAGCCTCGAGGGAAAGCCACAGATCCCTTGATCCACGTGACAGGAAGCGTGACACTACTGCTGCAGCTCGGGAGGAAAGCGCACGTGCATGCCCCCACTCGAGACGAGGCCTGACTCCCCTGGGGAGACTCAGAAGCACCCCAAGATCGATGGCAACACTGGAGAGGAATCCTCAGTTTCCGGCCCCGACTCCACACAAGGACTGAGGCCCCGGCATGGACGGGAGAGGAATCCCGAGAGGTCCCCTAGCAACTCGCATGGGGACTGGCCTTTCCTGAGGCCACCAGAGCGGGTCCCTGAGGTCCCCGTCGTAAGTCGAGAAGACCTGCCGCAACTCGAGAAAATCCAGGAGGTTCTCCCCTCCAGGCGAGATGAGGCCCATTTCCGCTGAGGCGTCTCGAGGCTGATCACACCTCACCTCTGGAACTTCGAAAGGGTCCTTCACACCCTTGGTGCAAATCAAGAAGTTCCCCGACCTAGCCGTCTCCAGTCGAGAGGAATCACGAGGGTCCCGCCCACATCCAGAGGAGCCCCGTTTCCGCCTCGTAGCTCGAGATGAGGGATCCTTTCCCTGCTTCGTCGGGAAAGAGTTCCCGGCCTTCCCGTCGCATCTCAAGAGGAGGCCCTCTCAACAGGAACGGCGAGAGGAACTCCAGGGTCGTGCCACCATTCCAAGAGTCCCCCAGATGTCTCAGTCCATTCCAGAGGAACCTCTTTTCCCTTCACCGGCTCGTCTTTCACGCCGAGGATCGACTCACACCAAGGTGGCACGTGGCACAGCCCTGTGGGAAAGCCTCGTGGGAAAGCCTCGAGGGACAGCCTCGAGGGAAAGCCACAGATCCCTTGATCCACGGGACAGGAAGCGTGACACTACTGCTGCAGCTCGGGAGGAAAGCGCACTTGCATGCCCCCACTCGAGACGAGGCCTGACTCCCCTGGGGAGACTCAGAAGCACCCCAAGATCCATGGCAACACTGGAGAGGAATCCTCAGGTTCCGGCCCCGACTCCACACAAGGACTGAGGCCCCGGCATGGAAGGGAGAGGAATCCCGAGAGGTCCCCTAGCAACTCGCATGGGGACTGGCCTTTCCTGAGGCCACAAGAGCGTGTCCCTGAGGTCCCCGTCGTAACTCGAGAAGACCTGCCGCAACTCGAGAAAATCCAGGAGGTTCTCCCCTCCAGGCGAGATGAGGCCCATTTCCGCTGAGGCGTCTCGAAGCTGATCACACCTCACCTCTGGAACTTCGAAAGGGTCCTTCACACCCTTGGTGCAAATCAAGAAGTTCCCCGACATACCCGTCTCCACTCGAGAGGAATCACGAGGGTCCCGCCCACATCCAGAGGAGCCCCGTTTCCGCCTCGTAGCTCGAGATGAGGGATCCTATCCCTGCTTCGACGGGAAAGAGTTCCCGGCGTTCCCGTCGCATCTCAAGAGGAGGCCCTCTCAACAGGAACGGAGAGAGGAACTCCAGGGTCGTGCCACCATTCCAAGAGTCCCCCAGATGTCTCAGTCCATTCCAGAGGAACCTCTTTTCCCTCGCCGGCTCGTCTTTCACGCCGAGGATCGACTCACACCAAGGTGGCACGTGGCACAGCCCTGTGGGAAAGCCTCGTGGGAAAGCCTCGAGGGACAGCCTCGAGGGACAGCCTCGAGGGAAAGCCACAGATCCCTTGATCCACGTGACAGGAAGCGTGACACTACTGCTGCAGCTCCGGAGGAAAGCGCACGTGCATGCCCCCACTCGAGACGAGGCCTGACTCCCCTGGGGAGACTCAGAAGCACCCCAAGATCCATGGCAACACTGGAGAGGAATCCTCAGGTTCCGGCCCCGACTCCACACAAGGACTGAGGCCCCGGCATGGACGGGAGAGGAATCCCGAGAGGTCCCCTAGCAACTCGCATGGGGACTGGCCTTTCCTGAGGCCACCAGAGCGTGTCCCTGAGGTCCCCGTCGTAACTCGAGAAGACCTGCCGCAACTCGAGAAAATCCAGGAGGTTCTCCCCTCCAGGCGAGATGAGGCCCATTTCCGCTGAGGCGTCTCGAGGCTGATCACACCTCACCTCTGGAACTTCGAAAGGGTCCTTCACACCCTTGGTGCAAATCAAGAAGTTCCCCGACCTAGCCGTCTCCACTCGAGAGGAATCACGAGGGTCCCGCCCACATCCAGAGGAGCCCCGTTTCCGCCTCGTAGCTCGAGATGAGGGATCCTTTCCCTGCTTCGTCGGGAAAGAGTTGCCGGCGTTCCCGTCGCATCTCAAGAGGAGGCCCTCTCTACAGGAACGGCGAGAGGAACTCCAGGGTCGTGCCACCATTCCAAGAGTCCCCCAGATGTCTCAGTCCATTCCAGAGGAACCTCTTTTCCCTTCACCGGCTCATCTTTCACGCCGAGGATCGACTCACACCAAGGTGGCACGTGGCACAGCCCTGTGGGAAAGCCTCGTGGGAAAGCCTCGAGGGACAGCCTCGAGGGAAAGCCACAGATCCCTTGATCCACGTGACAGGAAGCGTGACACTACTGCTGCAGCTCGGGAGGAAAGCGCACGTGCATGCCCCCACTCGAGACGAGGCCTGACTCCCCTGGGGAGACTCAGAAGCACCCCAAGATCCATGGCAACACTGGAGAGGAATCCTCAGGTTCCGGCCCCGACTCCACACAAGGACTGAGGCCCCGGCATGGACGGCAGAGGAATCCCGAGAGGTCCCCTAGCAACTCTCATGGGGACTAGCCTTTCCTGAGGCCACCAGAGCGGGTCCCTGAGGTCCCCGTCGTAACTCGAGAAGACCTGCCACAACTCGAGAAAATCCAGGAGGTTCTCCCCTCCAGGCGAGATGAGGCCCATTTCCGCTGAGGCGTCTCGAGGCTGATCACACCTCACCTCTGGAACTTCGAAAGGGTCCTTCACACCCTTGGTGCAAATCAAGAAGTTCCCCGACCTAGCCGTCTCCACTCGAGAGGAATCACGAGAGTCCCGCCCACATCCAGAGGAGCCCCGTTTCCGCCTCGTAGCTCAAGATGTGGGATCCTTTCCCTGCTTCGTCGGGAAAGAGTTCCCGGCCTTCCCGTCGCATCTCAAGAGGAGGCCCTCTCAACAGGAACGGCGAGAGGAACTCCAGGGTCGTGCCACCATTCCAAGAGTCCCCCAGATGTCTCAGTCCATTCCAGAGGAACCTCTTTTCCCTTCACCGGCTCGTCTTTCACGCCGAGGATCGACTCACACCAAGGTGGCACGTGGCACAGCCCTGTGGGAAAGCCTCGTGGGAAAGCCTCGAGGGACAGCCTCGAGGGAAAGCCACAGATCCCTTGATCCACGTGACAGGAAGCGTGACACTACTGCTGCAGCTCGGGAGGAAAGCGCACGTGCATGCCCCCACTCGAGACGAGGCCTGACTCCCCTGGGGAGACTCAGAAGCACCCCAAGATCCATGGCAACACTGGAGAGGAATCCTCAGGTTCCGGCCCCGACTCCACACAAGGACTGAGGCCCCGGCATGGACGGGAGAGGAATCCCGAGAGGTCCCCTAGCAACTCGCATGGGGACTGGCCTTTCCTGAGGCCACAAGAGCGTGTCCCTGAGGTCCCCGTCGTAACTCGAGAAGACCTGCCGCAACTCGAGAAAATCCAGGAGGTTCTCCCCTCCAGGCGAGATGAGGCTCATTTCCGCTGAGGCGTCTCGAGGCTGATCACACCTCACCTCTGGAACTTCGAAAGGGTCCTTCACACCCTTGGTGCAAATCAAGAAGTTCCCCGACCTAACCGTCTCCACTCGAGAGGAATCACGAGGGTCCCGCCCACATCCAGAGGAGCCCCGTTTCCGCCTCGTAGCTCGAGATGAGGGATCCTTTCCCTGCTTCGTCGGGAAAGAGTTCCCGGCGTTCCCGTCGCATCTCAAGAGGAGGCCCTCTCTACAGGAACGGCGAGAGGAACTCCAGGGTCGTGCCACCATTCCAAGAGTCCCCCAGATGTCTCAGTCCATTCCAGAGGAACCTCTTTTCCCTTCACCGGCTCGTCTTAAACGCCGAGGATCGACTCACACCAAGGTGGAACGTGGCACAGCCCTGTGGGAAAGCCTCGTGGGAAAGCCTCGAGGGACAGCCTCGAGGGACAGCCTCGAGGGAAAGCCACAGATCCCTTGATCCACGTGACAGGAAGCGTGACACTACTGCTGCAGCTCGGGAGGAAAGCGCACGTGCATGCCCCCACTCGAGACGAGGCCTGACTCCCCTGGGGAGACTCAGAAGCACCCCAAGATCCCTGGCAACACTGGAGAGGAATCCTCAGGTTCCGGCCCCGACTCCACACAAGGACTGAGGCCCCGGCATGGACGGGAGAGGAATCCCGAGAGGTCCCGTAGCAACTCGCATGGGGACTGGCCTTTCCTGAGGCCACCAGAGCGGGTCCCTGAGGTCCCCGTCGTAACTCGAGAAGACCTGCCGCAACTCGAGAAAATCCAGGAGGTTCTCCCCTCCAGGCGAGATGAGGCCCATTTCCGCTGAGGCGTCTCGAGGCTGATCACACCTCACCTCTGGAACTTCGAAAGGGTCCTTCACACCCTTGGTGCAAATCAAGAAGTTCCGCGACCTAGCCGTCTCCACTCGAGTGGAATCACGAGGGTCCCGCCCACATCCAGAGGAGCCCCGTTTCCGCCTCGTAGCTCGAGATGAGGGATCCTTTCCCTGCTTCGTCGGGAAAGAGTTCCCGGCGTTCCCGTCGCATCTCAAGAGGAGGCCCTCTCTACAGGAACGGCGAGAGGAACTCCAGGGTCGTGCCACCATTCCAAGAGTCCCCCAGATGTCTCAGTCCATTCCAGAGGAACCTCTTTTCCCTTCACCGGCTCGTCTTTCACGCCGAGGATCGACTCACACCAAGGTGGCACGTGGCACAGCCCTGTGGGAAAGCCTCGTGGGAAAGCCTCGAGGGACAGCCTCGAGGGACAGCCTCGAGGGAAAGCCACAGATCCCTTGATCCACGTGACAGGAAGCGTGACACTACTGCTGCAGCTCGGGAGAAAAGCGCACGTGCATGCCCACACTCGAGACGAGGCCTGACTCCCCTGGGGAGACTCAGAAGCACCCCAAGATCCATGGCAACACTGGAGAGGAATCCTCAGGTTCCGGCCCCGACTCCACACAAGGACTGAGGCCCCGGCATGGACGGGAGAGGAATCCCGAGAGGTCCCCTAGCAACTCGCATGGGGACTGGCCTTTCCTGAGGCCACAAGAGCGTGTCCCTGAGGTCCCCGTCGTAACTCGAGAAGACCTGCCGCAACTCGAGAAAATCCAGGAGGTTCTCCCCTCCAGGCGAGATGAGGCCCATTTCCGCTGAGGCGTCTCGAGGCTGATCACACCTCACCTCTGGAACTTCGAAAGGGTCCTTCACACCCTTGGTGCAAATCAAGAAGTTCCCCGACCTAGCCGTCTCCACTCGAGAGGAATCACGAGGGTCCCGCCCACATCCAGAGGAGCCCCGTTTCCGCCTCGTAGCTCGAGATGAGGGATCCTTTCCCTGCTTCGTCGGGAAAGAGTTCCCGGCGTTCCCGTCGCATCTCAAGAGGAGGCCCTCTCAACAGGAACGGCGAGAGGAACTCCAGGGTCGTGCCACCATTCCAAGAGTCCCCCAGATGTCTCAGTCCATTCCAGAGGAACCTCTTTTCCCTTCACCGGCTCATCTTTCACGCCGAGGATCGACTCACACCAAGGTGGCACGTGGCACAGCCCTGTGGGAAAGCCTCGTGGGAAAGCCTCGAGGGACAGCCTCGAGGGAAAGCCACAGATCCCTTGATCCACGTGACAGGAAGCGTGACACTACTGCTGCAGCTCGGGAGGAAAGCGCACGTGCATGCCCCCACTCGAGACGAGGCCTGACTCCCCTGGGGAGACTCAGAAGCACCCCAAGATCCACGGCAACACTGGAGAGGAATCCTCAGGTTCCGGCCCCGACTCCACACAAGGACTGAGGCCCCGGCATGGACGGGAGAGGAATCCCGAGAGGTCCCCTAGCAACTCGCATGGGGACTAGCCTTTCCTGAGGCCACCAGAGCGGGTCCCTGAGGTCCCCGTCGTAACTCGAGAAGACCTGCCACAACTCGAGAAAATCCAGGAGGTTCTCCCCTCCAGGCGAGATGAGGCCCATTTCCGCTGAGGCGTCTCGAGGCTGATCACACCTCACCTCTGGAACTTCGAAAGGGTCCTTCACACCCTTGGTGCAAATCAAGAAGTTCCCCGACCTAGCAGTCTCCACTCGAGAGGAATCACGAGGGTCCCGCCCACATCCAGAGGAGCCCCGTTTCCGCCTCGTAGCTCGAGATGAGGGATCCTATCCCTGCTTCGACGGGAAAGAGTTCCCGGCGTTCCCGTCGCATCTCAAGAGGAGGCCCTCTCAACAGGAACGGCGAGAGGAACTCCAGGGTCGTGCCACCATTCCAAGAGTCCCCCAGATGTCTCAGTCCATTCCAGAGGAACCTCTTTTCCCTCGCCGGCTCGTCTTTCACGCCGAGGATCGACTCACACCAAGGTGGCACGTGGCACAGCCCTGTGGGAAAGCCTCGTGGGAAAGCCTCGAGGGACAGCCTCGAGGGACAGCCTCGAGGGAAAGCCACAGATCCCTTGATCCACGTGACAGGAAGCGTGACACTACTGCTGCAGCTCGGGAGGAAAGCGCACGTGCATGCCCCCACTCGAGACGAGGCCTGACTCCCCTGGGGAGACTCAGAAGCACCCCAAGATCCCTGGCAACACTGGAGAGGAATCCTCAGTTTCCGGCCCCGACTCCACACAAGGACTGAGGCCCCGGCATGGACGGGAGAGGAATCCCGAGAGGTCCCGTAGCAACTCGCATGGGGACTGGCCTTTCCTGAGGCCACCAGAGCGGGTCCCTGAGGTCCCCGTCGTAACTCGAGAAGACCTGCCGCAACTCGAGAAAATCCAGGAGGTTCTCCCCTCCAGGCGAGATGAGGCCCATTTCCGCTGAGGCGTCTCGAGGCTGATCACACCTCACCTCTGGAACTTCGAAAGGGTCCTTCACACCCTTGGTGCAAATCAAGAAGTTCCCCGACCTAGCCGTCTCCACTCGAGAGGAATCACGAGGGTCCCGCCCACATCCAGAGGAGCCCCGTTTCCGCCTCGTAGCTCGAGATGAGGGATCCTTTCCCTGCTTCGTCGGGAAAGAGTTCCCGGCGTTCCCGTCGCATCTCAAGAGGAGGCCCTCTCTACAGGAACGGCGAGAGGAACTCCAGGGTCGTGCCACCATTCCAAGAGTCCCCCAGATGTCTCAGTCCATTCCAGAGGAACCTCTTTTCCCTTCACCGGCTCGTCTTTCACGCCGAGGATCGACTCACACCAAGGTGGCACGTGGCACAGCCCTGTGGGAAAGCCTCGTGGGAAAGCCTCGAGGGACAGCCTCGAGGGACAGCCTCGAGGGAAAGCCACAGATCCCTTGATCCACGTGACAGGAAGCGTGACACTACTGCTGCAGCTCGGGAGGAAAGCGCACGTGCATGCCCCCACTCGAGACGAGGCCTGACTCCCCTGGGGAGACTCAGAAGCACCCCAAGATCGATGGCAACACTGGAGAGGAATCCTCAGTTTCCGGCCCCGACTCCACACAAGGACTGAGGCCCCGGCATGGACGGCAGAGGAATCCCGAGAGGTCCCCTAGCAACTCGCATGGGGACTGGCCTTTCCTGAGGCCACCAGAGCGGGTCCCTGAGGTCCCCGTCGTAACTCGAGAAGACCTGCCGCAACTCGAGAAAATCCAGGAGGTTCTCCCCTCCAGGCGAGATGAGGCCCATTTCCGCTGAGGCGTCTCGAGGCTGATCACACCTCACCTCTGGAACTTCGAAAGGGTCCTTCACACCCTTGGTGCAAATCAAGAAGTTCCCCGACCTAGCCGTCTCCACTCGAGAGGAATCACGAGGGTCCCGCCCACATCCAGAGGAGCCCCGTTTCCGCCTCGTAGCTCGAGATGAGGGATCCTTTCCCTGCTTCGTCGGGAAAGAGTTCCCGGCCTTCCCGTCGCATCTCAAGAGGAGGCCCTCTCAACAGGAACGGCGAGAGGAACTCCAGGGTCGTGCCACCATTCCAAGAGTCCCCCAGATGTCTCAGTCCATTCCAGAGGAACCTCTTTTCCCTTCACCGGCTCGTCTTTCACGCCGAGGATCGACTCACACCAAGGTGGCACGTGGCACAGCCCTGTGGGAAAGCCTCGTGGGAAAGCCTCGAGGGACAGCCTCGAGGGAAAGCCACAGATCCCTTGATCCACGTGACAGGAAGCGTGACACTACTGCTGCAGCTCGGGAGGAAAGCGCACGTGCATGCCCCCACTCGAGACGAGGCCTGACTCCCCTGGGGAGACTCAGAAGCACCCCAAGATCCATGGCAACACTGGAGAGGAATCCTCAGGTTCCGGCCCCGACTCCACACAAGGACTGAGGCCCCGGCATGGACGGGAGAGGAATCCCGAGAGGTCCCCTAGCAACTCGCATGGGGACTGGCCTTTCCTGAGGCCACCAGAGCGGGTCCCTGAGGTCCCCGTCGTAACTCGAGAAGACCTGCCGCAACTCGAGAAAATCCAGGAGGTTCTCCCCTCCAGGCGAGATGAGGCCCATTTCCGCTGAGGCGTCTCGAGGCTGATCACACCTCACCTCTGGAACTTCGAAAGGGTCCTTCACACCCTTGGTGCAAATCAAGAAGTTCCCCGACCTAGCCGTCTCCACTCGAGAGGAATCACGAGGGTCCCGCCCACATACAGAGGAGCCCCGTTTCCGCCTCGTAGCTCGAGATGAGGGATCCTTTCCCTGCTTCGTCGGGAAAGAGTTCCCGGCGTTCCCGTCGCATCTCAAGAGGAGGCCCTCTCTACAGGAACGGCGAGAGGAACTCCAGGGTCGTGCCACCATTCCAAGAGTCCCCCAGATGTCTCAGTCCATTCCAGAGGAACCTCTTTTCCCTTCACCGGCTCGTCTTTCACGCCGAGGATCGACTCACACCAACGTGGCACGTGGCACAGCCCTGTGGGAAAGCCTCGTGGGAAAGCCTCGAGGGAACGCCACAGATCCCTTGATCCACGTGACAGGAAGCGTGACACTACTGCTGCAGCTTGGGAGGAAAGCGCACGTGCATGCCCCCACTCGAGACGAGGCCTGACTCCCCTGGGGAGACTCAGAAGCACCCCAAGATCCATGGCAACACTGGAGAGCAATCCTCAGGTTCCGGCCCCAACTCCACACAAGGACTGAGGCCCCGGCATGGACGGGAGAGGAATCCCGAGAGGTCCCCTAGCAACTCGCATGGGGACTGGCCTTTCCTGAGGCCACCAGAGCGGGTCCCTGAGGTCCCCGTCGTAACTCGAGAAGACCTGCCGCAACTCGAGAAAATCCAGGAGGTTCTCCCCTCCAGGCGAGATGAGGCCCATTTCCGCTGAGGCGTCTCGAGGCTGATCACACCTCACCTCTGGAACTTCGAAAGGGTCCTTCACACCCTTGGTGCAAATCAAGAAGTTCCCCGACCTAGCTGTCTCCACTCGAGAGGAATCACGAGGGTCCCGCCCACATCCAGAGGAGCCCCGTTTCCGCCTCGTAGCTCGAGATGAGGGATCCTTTCCCTGCTTCGTCGGGAAAGAGTTCCCGGCGTTCCCGTCGCATCTCAAGAGGAGGCCCTCTCAACAGGAACGGCGAGAGGAACTCCAGGGTCGTGCCACCATTCCAAGAGTCCCCCAGATGTCTCAGTCCATTCCAGAGGAACCTCTTTTCCCTTCACCGGCTCGTCTTTCACGCCGAGGATCGACTCACACCAAGGTGGCACGTGGCACAGCCCTGTGGGAAAGCCTCGTGGGAAAGCCTCGAGGGACAGCCTCGAGGGAAAGCCACAGATCCCTTGATCCACGTGACAGGAAGCGTGACACTACTGCTGCAGCTCGGGAGGAAAGCGCACGTGCATGCCCCCACTCGAGACGAGGCCTGACTCCCTTGGGGAGACTCAGAAGCACCCCAAGATCCATGGCAACACTGGAGAGGAATCCTCAGGTTCCGGCCCCGACTCCACACAAGGACTGAGGCCCCGGCATGGACGGGAGAGGAATCCCGAGAGGTCCCCTAGCAACTCGCATGGGGACTGGCCTTTCCTGAGGCCACCAGAGCGGGTCCCTGAGGTCCCCGTCGTAACTCGAGAAGACCTGCCGCAACTCGAGAAAATCCAGGAGGTTCTCCCCTCCAGGCGAGATGAGGCCCATTTCCGCTGAGGCGTCTCGAGGCTGATCACACCTCACCTCTGGAACTTCGAAAGGGTCCTTCACACCCTTGGTGCAAATCAAGAAGTTCCCCGACCTAGCCGTCTCCACTCGAGAGGAATCACGAGGGTCCCGCCCACATCCAGAGGAGCCCCGTTTCCGCCTCGTAGCTCGAGATGAGGGATCCTTTCCCTGCTTCGTCGGGAAAGAGTTCCCGGCGTTCCCGTCGCATCTCAAGAGGAGGCCCTCTCTACAGGAACGGCGAGAGGAACTCCAGGGTCGTGCCACCATTCCAAGAGTCCCCCAGATGTCTCAGTCCATTCCAGAGGAACCTCTTTTCCCTTCACCGGCTCGTCTTTCACGCCGAGGATCGACTCACACCAAGGTGGCACGTGGCACAGCCCTGTGGGAAAGCCTCGTGGGAAAGCCTCGAGGGACAGCCTCGAGGGACAGCCTTGAGGGAAAGCCACAGATCCCTTGATCCACGTGACAGGAAGCGTGACACTACTGCTGCAGCTCCGGAGGAAAACGCACGTGCATGCCCCCACTCGAGACGAGGCCTGACTCCCCTGGGGAGACTCAGAAGCACCCCAAGATCCATGGCAACACTGGAGAGGAATCCTCAGGTTCCGGCCCCGAATCCACACAAGGACTGAGGCCCCGGCATGGACGGCAGAGGAATCCCGAGAGGTCCCCTAGCAACTCGCATGGGGACTGGCCTTTCCTGAGGCCACCAGAGCGGGTCCCTGAGGTCCCCGTCGTAACTCGAGAAGACCTGCCGCAACTCGAGAAAATCCAGGAGGTTCTCCCCTCCAGGCGAGATGAGGCCCATTTCCGCTGAGGCGTCTCGAGGCTGATCACACCTCACCTCTGGAACTTCGAAAGGGTCCTTCACACCCTTGGTGCAAATCAAGAAGTTCCCCGACCTAGCCGTCTCCACTCGAGAGGAATCACGAGAGTCCCGCCCACATCCAGAGGAGCCCCGTTTCCGCCTCGTAGCTCGAGATGAGGGATCCTTTCCCTGCTTCGTCGGGAAAGAGTTCCCGGCCTTCCCGTCGCATCTCAAGAGGAGGCCCTCTCAACAGGAACGGCGAGAGGAACTCCAGGGTCGTGCCACCATTCCAAGAGTCCCCCAGATGTCTCAGTCCATTCCAGAGGAACCTCTTTTCCCTTCACCGGCTCGTCTTTCACGCCGAGGATCGACTCACACCAAGGTGGCACGTGGCACAGCCCTGTGGGAAAGCCTCGTGGGAAAGCCTCGAGGGACAGCCTCGAGGGAAAGCCACAGATCCCTTGATCCACGTGACAGGAAGCGTGACACTACTGCTGCAGCTCGGGAGGAAAGCGCACGTGCATGCCCCCACTCGAGACGAGGCCTGACTCCCCTGGGGAGACTCAGAAGCACCCCAAGATCCATGGCAACACTGGAGAGGAATCCTCAGGTTCCGGCCCCGACTCCACACAAGGACTGAGGCCCCGGCATGGAAGGGAGAGGAATCCCGAGAGGTCCCCTAGCAACTCGCATGGGGACTGGCCTTTCCTGAGGCCACAAGAGCGTGTCCCTGAGGTCCCCGTCGTAACTCGAGAAGACCTGCCGCAACTCGAGAAAATCCAGGAGGTTCTCCCCTCCAGGCGAGATGAGGCCCATTTCCGCTGAGGCGTCTCGAAGCTGATCACACCTCACCTCTGGAACTTCGAAAGGGTCCTTCACACCCTTGGTGCAAATCAAGAAGTTCCCCGACCTAGCCGTCTCCACTCGAGAAGAATCACGAGGGTCCCGCCCACATCCAGAGGAGCCCCGTTTCCGCCTCGTAGCTCGAGATGAGGGATCCTATCCCTGCTTCGACGGGAAAGAGTTCCCGGCGTTCCCGTCGCATCTCAAGAGGAGGCCCTCTCAACAGGAACGGAGAGAGGAACTCCAGGGTCGTGCCACCATTCCAAGAGTCCCCCAGATGTCTCAGTCCATTCCAGAGGAACCTCTTTTCCCTCGCCGGCTCGTCTTTCACGCCGAGGATCGACTCACACCAAGGTGGCACGTGGCACAGCCCTGTGGGAAAGCCTCGTGGGAAAGCCTCGAGGGACAGCCTCGAGGGACAGCCTCGAGGGAAAGCCACAGATCCCTTGATCCACGTGACAGGAAGCGTGACACTACTGCTGCAGCTCCGGAGGAAAGCGCACGTGCATGCCCCCACTCGAGACGAGGCCTGACTCCCCTGGGGAGACTCAGAAGCACCCCAAGATCCATGGCAACACTGGAGAGGAATCCTCAGGTTCCGGCCCCGACTCCACACAAGGACTGAGGCCCCGGCATGGACGGGAGAGGAATCCCGAGAGGTCCCCTAGCAACTCGCATGGGGACTGGCCTTTCCTGAGGCCACCAGAGCGTGTCCCTGAGGTCCCCGTCGTAACTCGAGAAGACCTGCCGCAACTCGAGAAAATCCAGGAGGTTCTCCCCTCCAGGCGAGATGAGGCCCATTTCCGCTGAGGCGTCTCGAGGCTGATCACACCTCACCTCTGGAACTTCGAAAGGGTCCTTCACACCCTTGGTGCAAATCAAGAAGTTCCCCGACCTAGCCGTCTCCACTCGAGAGGAATCACGAGGGTCCCGCCCACATCCAGAGGAGCCCCGTTTCCGCCTCGTAGCTCGAGATGAGGGATCCTTTCCCTGCTTCGTCGGGAAAGAGTTCCCGGCGTTCCCGTCGCATCTCAAGAGGAGGCCCTCTCTACAGGAACGGCGAGAGGAACTCCAGGGTCGTGCCACCATTCCAAGAGTCCCCCAGATGTCTCAGTCCATTCCAGAGGAACCTCTTTTCCCTTCACCGGCTCATCTTTCACGCCGAGGATCGACTCACACCAAGGTGGCACGTGGCACAGCCCTGTGGGAAAGCCTCGTGGGAAAGCCTCGAGGGACAGCCTCGAGGGAAAGCCACAGATCCCTTGATCCACGTGACAGGAAGCGTGACACTACTGCTGCAGCTCGGGAGGAAAGCGCACGTGCATGCCCCCACTCGAGACGAGGCCTGACTCCCCTGGGGAGACTCAGAAGCACCCCAAGATCCATGGCAACACTGGAGAGGAATCCTCAGGTTCCGGCCCCGACTCCACACAAGGACTGAGGCCCCGGCATGGACGGCAGAGGAATCCCGAGAGGTCCCCTAGCAACTCGCATGGGGACTAGCCTTTCCTGAGGCCACCAGAGCGGGTCCCTGAGGTCCCCGTCGTAACTCGAGAAGACCTGCCACAACTCGAGAAAATCCAGGAGGTTCTCCCCTCCAGGCGAGATGAGGCCCATTTCCGCTGAGGCGTCTCGAGGCTGATCACACCTCACCTCTGGAACTTCGAAAGGGTCCTTCACACCCTTGGTGCAAATCAAGAAGTTCCCCGACCTAGCCGTCTCCACTCGAGAGGAATCACGAGAGTCCCGCCCACATCCAGAGGAGCCCCGTTTCCGCCTCGTAGCTCAAGATGTGGGATCCTTTCCCTGCTTCGTCGGGAAAGAGTTCCCGGCCTTCCCGTCGCATCTCAAGAGGAGGCCCTCTCAACAGGAACGGCGAGAGGAACTCCAGGGTCGTGCCACCATTCCAAGAGTCCCCCAGATGTCTCAGTCCATTCCAGAGGAACCTCTTTTCCCTTCACCGGCTCGTCTTTCACGCCGAGGATCGACTCACACCAAGGTGGCACGTGGCACAGCCCTGTGGGAAAGCCTCGTGGGAAAGCCTCGAGGGACAGCCTCGAGGGAAAGCCACAGATCCCTTGATCCACGTGACAGGAAGCGTGACACTACTGCTGCAGCTCGGGAGGAAAGCGCACGTGCTTGCCCCCACTCGAGACGAGGCCTGACTCCCCTGGGGAGACTCAGAAGCACCCCAAGATCCATGGCAACACTGGAGAGGAATCCTCAGGTTCCGGCCCCGACTCCACACAAGGACTGAGGCCCCGGCATGGACGGGAGAGGAATCCCGAGAGGTCCCCTAGCAACTCGCATGGGGACTGGCCTTTCCTGAGGCCACAAGAGCGTGTCCCTGAGGTCCCCGTCGTAACTCGAGAAGACCTGCCGCAACTCGAGAAAATCCAGGAGGTTCTCCCCTCCAGGCGAGATGAGGCTCATTTCCGCTGAGGCGTCTCGAGGCTGATCACACCTCACCTCTGGAACTTCGAAAGGCTCCTTCACACCCTTGGTGCAAATCAAGAAGTTCCCCGACCTAGCCGTCTCCACTCGAGAGGAATCACGAGGGTCCCGCCCACATCCAGAGGAGCCCCGTTTCCGCCTCGTAGCTCGAGATGAGGGATCCTTTCCCTGCTTCGTCGGGAAAGAGTTCCCGGCGTTCCCGTCGCATCTCAAGAGGAGGCCCTCTCTACAGGAACGGCGAGAGGAACTCCAGGGTCGTGCCACCATTCCAAGAGTCCCCCAGATGTCTCAGTCCATTCCAGAGGAACCTCTTTTCCCTTCACCGGCTCGTCTTAAACGCCGAGGATCGACTCACACCAAGGTGGAACGTGGCACAGCCCTGTGGGAAAGCCTCGTGGGAAAGCCTCGAGGGACAGCCTCGAGGGACAGCCTCGAGGGAAAGCCACAGATCCCTTGATCCACGTGACAGGAAGCGTGACACTACTGCTGCAGCTCGGGAGGAAAGCGCACGTGCATGCCCCCACTCGAGACGAGGCCTGACTCCCCTGGGGAGACTCAGAAGCACCCCAAGATCCCTGGCAACACTGGAGAGGAATCCTCAGGTTCCGGCCCCGACTCCACACAAGGACTGAGGCCCCGGCATGGACGGGAGAGGAATCCCGAGAGGTCCCGTAGCAACTCGCATGGGGACTGGCCTTTCCTGAGGCCACCAGAGCGGGTCCCTGAGGTCCCCGTCGTAACTCGAGAAGACCTGCCGCAACTCGAGAAAATCCAGGAGGTTCTCCCCTCCAGGCGAGATGAGGCCCATTTCCGCTGAGGCGTCTCGAGGCTGATCACACCTCACCTCTGGAACTTCGAAAGGGTCCTTCACACCCTTGGTGCAAATCAAGAAGTTCCCCGACCTAGCCGTCTCCACTCGAGTGGAATCACGAGGGTCCCGCCCACATCCAGAGGAGCCCCGTTTCCGCCTCGTAGCTCGAGATGAGGGATCCTTTCCCTGCTTCGTCGGGAAAGAGTTCCCGGCGTTCCCGTCGCATCTCAAGAGGAGGCCCTCTCTACAGGAACGGCGAGAGGAACTCCAGGGTCGTGCCACCATTCCAAGAGTCCCCCAGATGTCTCAGTCCATTCCAGAGGAACCTCTTTTCCCTTCACCGGCTCGTCTTTCACGCCGAGGATCGACTCACACCAAGGTGGCACGTGGCACAGCCCTGTGGGAAAGCCTCGTGGGAAAGCCTCGAGGGACAGCCTCGAGGGACAGCCTCGAGGGAAAGCCACAGATCCCTTGATCCACGTGACAGGAAGCGTGACACTACTGCTGCAGCTCGGGAGAAAAGCGCACGTGCATGCCCACACTCGAGACGAGGCCTGACTCCCCTGGGGAGACTCAGAAGCACCCCAAGATCCATGGCAACACTGGAGAGGAATCCTCAGGTTCCGGCCCCGACTCCACACAAGGACTGAGGCCCCGGCATGGACGGGAGAGGAATCCCGAGAGGTCCCCTAGCAACTCGCATGGGGACTGGCCTTTCCTGAGGCCACAAGAGCGTGTCCCTGAGGTCCCCGTCGTAACTCGAGAAGACCTGCCGCAACTCGAGAAAATCCAGGAGGTTCTCCCCTCCAGGCGAGATGAGGCCCATTTCCGCTGAGGCGTCTCGAGGCTGATCACACCTCACCTCTGGAACTTCGAAAGGGTCCTTCACACCCTTGGTGCAAATCAAGAAGTTCCCCGACCTAGCCGTCTCCACTCGAGAGGAATCACGAGGGTCCCGCCCACATCCAGAGGAGCCCCGTTTCCGCCTCGTAGCTCGAGATGAGGGATCCTTTCCCTGCTTCGTCGGGAAAGAGTTCCCGGCGTTCCCGTCGCATCTCAAGAGGAGGCCCTCTCAACAGGAACGGCGAGAGGAACTCCAGGGTCGTGCCACCATTCCAAGAGTCCCCCAGATGTCTCAGTCCATTCCAGAGGAACCTCTTTTCCCTTCACCGGCTCATCTTTCACGCCGAGGATCGACTCACACCAAGGTGGCACGTGGCACAGCCCTGTGGGAAAGCCTCGTGGGAAAGCCTCGAGGGACAGCCTCGAGGGAAAGCCACAGATCCCTTGATCCACGTGACAGGAAGCGTGACACTACTGCTGCAGCTCGGGTGGAAAGCGCACGTGCATGCCCCCACTCGAGACGAGGCCTGACTCCCCTGGGGAGACTCAGAAGCACCCCAAGATCCACGGCAACACTGGAGAGGAATCCTCAGGTTCCGGCCCCGACTCCACACAAGGACTGAGGCCCCGGCATGGACGGGAGAGGAATCCCGAGAGGTCCCCTAGCAACTCGCATGGGGACTAGCCTTTCCTGAGGCCACCAGAGCGGGTCCCTGAGGTCCCCGTCGTAACTCGAGAAGACCTGCCACAACTCGAGAAAATCCAGGAGGTTCTCCCCTCCAGGCGAGATGAGGCCCATTTCCGCTGAGGCGTCTCGAGGCTGATCACACCTCACCTCTGGAACTTCGAAAGGGTCCTTCACACCCTTGGTGCAAATCAAGAAGTTCCCCGACCTAGCAGTCTCCACTCGAGAGGAATCACGAGGGTCCCGCCCACATCCAGAGGAGCCCCGTTTCCGCCTCGTAGCTCGAGATGAGGGATCCTATCCCTGCTTCGACGGGAAAGAGTTCCCGGCGTTCCCGTCGCATCTCAAGAGGAGGCCCTCTCAACAGGAACGGCGAGAGGAACTCCAGGGTCGTGCCACCATTCCAAGAGTCCCCCAGATGTCTCAGTCCATTCCAGAGGAACCTCTTTTCCCTCGCCGGCTCGTCTTTCACGCCGAGGATCGACTCACACCAAGGTGGCACGTGGCACAGCCCTGTGGGAAAGCCTCGTGGGAAAGCCTCGAGGGACAGCCTCGAGGGACAGCCTCGAGGGAAAGCCACAGATCCCTTGATCCACGTGACAGGAAGCGTGACACTACTGCTGCAGCTCGGGAGGAAAGCGCACGTGCATGCCCCCACTCGAGACGAGGCCTGACTCCCCTGGGGAGACTCAGAAGCACCCCAAGATCCCTGGCAACACTGGAGAGGAATCCTCAGGTTCCGGCCCCGACTCCACACAAGGACTCAGGCCCCGGCATGGACGGGAGAGGAATCCCGAGAGGTCCCGTAGCAACTCGCATGGGGACTGGCCTTTCCTGAGGCCACCAGAGCGGGTCCCTGAGGTCCCCGTCGTAACTCGAGAAGACCTGCCGCAACTCGAGAAAATCCAGGAGGTTCTCCCCTCCAGGCGAGATGAGGCCCATTTCCGCTGAGGCGTCTCGAGGCTGATCACACCTCACCTCTGGAACTTCGAAAGGGTCCTTCACACCCTTGGTGCAAATCAAGAAGTTCCCCGACCTAGCCGTCTCCACTCGAGAGGAATCACGAGGGTCCCGCCCACATCCAGAGGAGCCCCGTTTCCGCCTCGTAGCTCGAGATGAGGGATCCTTTCCCTGCTTCGTCGGGAAAGAGTTCCCGGCGTTCCCGTCGCATCTCAAGAGGAGGCCCTCTCTACAGGAACGGCGAGAGGAACTCCAGGGTCGTGCCACCATTCCAAGAGTCCCCCAGATGTCTCAGTCCATTCCAGAGGAACCTCTTTTCCCTTCACCGGCTCGTCTTTCACGCCGAGGATCGACTCACACCAAGGTGGCACGTGGCACAGCCCTGTGGGAAAGCCTCGTGGGAAAGCCTCGAGGGACAGCCTCGAGGGAAAGCCACAGATCCCTTGATCCACGTGACAGGAAGCGTGACACTACTGCTGCAGCTCGGGAGGAAAGCGCACGTGCATGCCCCCACTCGAGACGAGGCCTGACTCCCCTGGGGAGACTCAGAAGCACCCCAAGATCCATGGCAACACTGGAGAGGAATCCTCAGGTTCCGGCCCCGACTCCACACAAGGACTGAGGCCCCGGCATGGACGGGAGAGGAATCCCGAGAGGTCCCCTAGCAACTCGCATGGGGACTGGCCTTTCCTGAGGCCACCAGAGCGGGTCCCTGAGGTCCCCGTCGTAACTCGAGAAGACCTGCCGCAACTCGAGAAAATCCAGGAGGTTCTCCCCTCCAGGCGAGATGAGGCCCATTTCCGCTGAGGCGTCTCGAGGCTGATCACACCTCACCTCTGGAACTTCGAAAGGGTCCTTCACACCCTTGGTGCAAATCAAGAAGTTCCCCGACCTAGCCGTCTCCACTCGAGAGGAATCACGAGGGTCCCGCCCACATACAGAGGAGCCCCGTTTCCGCCTCGTAGCTCGAGATGAGGGATCCTTTCCCTGCTTCGTCGGGAAAGAGTTCCCGGCGTTCCCGTCGCATCTCAAGAGGAGGCCCTCTCTACAGGAACGGCGAGAGGAACTCCAGGGTCGTGCCACCATTCCAAGAGTCCCCCAGATGTCTCAGTCCATTCCAGAGGAACCTCTTTTCCCTTCACCGGCTCGTCTTTCACGCCGAGGATCGACTCACACCAACGTGGCACGTGGCACAGCCCTGTGGGAAAGCCTCGTGGGAAAGCCTCGAGGGAACGCCACAGATCCCTTGATCCACGTGACAGGAAGCGTGACACTACTGCTGCAGCTTGGGAGGAAAGCGCACGTGCATGCCCCCACTCGAGACGAGGCCTGACTCCCCTGGGGAGACTCAGAAGCACCCCAAGATCCATGGCAACACTGGAGAGCAATCCTCAGGTTCCGGCCCCAACTCCACACAAGGACTGAGGCCCCGGCATGGACGGGAGAGGAATCCCGAGAGGTCCCCTAGCAACTCGCATGGGGACTGGCCTTTCCTGAGGCCACCAGAGCGGGTCCCTGAGGTCCCCGTCGTAACTCGAGAAGACCTGCCGCAACTCGAGAAAATCCAGGAGGTTCTCCCCTCCAGGCGAGATGAGGCCCATTTCCGCTGAGGCGTCTCGAGGCTGATCACACCTCACCTCTGGAACTTCGAAAGGGTCCTTCACACCCTTGGTGCAAATCAAGAAGTTCCCCGACCTAGCTGTCTCCACTCGAGAGGAATCACGAGGGTCCCGCCCACATCCAGAGGAGCCCCGTTTCCGCCTCGTAGCTCGAGATGAGGGATCCTTTCCCTGCTTCGTCGGGAAAGAGTTCCCGGCGTTCCCGTCGCATCTCAAGAGGAGGCCCTCTCAACAGGAACGGCGAGAGGAACTCCAGGGTCGTGCCACCATTCCAAGAGTCCCCCAGATGTCTCAGTCCATTCCAGAGGAACCTCTTTTCCCTTCACCGGCTCGTCTTTCACGCCGAGGATCGACTCACACCAAGGTGGCACGTGGCACAGCCCTGTGGGAAAGCCTCGTGGGAAAGCCTCGAGGGACAGCCTCGAGGGAAAGCCACAGATCCCTTGATCCACGTGACAGGAAGCGTGACACTACTGCTGCAGCTCGGGAGGAAAGCGCACGTGCATGCCCCCACTCGAGACGAGGCCTGACTCCCTTGGGGAGACTCAGAAGCACCCCAAGATCCATGGCAACACTGGAGAGGAATCCTCAGGTTCCGGCCCCGACTCCACACAAGGACTGAGGCCCCGGCATGGACGGGAGAGGAATCCCGAGAGGTCCCCTAGCAACTCGCATGGGGACTGGCCTTTCCTGAGGCCACCAGAGCGGGTCCCTGAGGTCCCCGTCGTAACTCGAGAAGACCTGCCGCAACTCGAGAAAATCCAGGAGGTTCTCCCCTCCAGGCGAGATGAGGCCCATTTCCGCTGAGGCGTCTCGAGGCTGATCACACCTCACCTCTGGAACTTCGAAAGGGTCCTTCACACCCTTGGTGCAAATCAAGAAGTTCCCCGACCTAGCCGTCTCCACTCGAGAGGAATCACGAGGGTCCCGCCCACATCCAGAGGAGCCCCGTTTCCGCCTCGTAGCTCGAGATGAGGGATCCTTTCCCTGCTTCGTCGGGAAAGAGTTCCCGGCGTTCCCGTCGCATCTCAAGAGGAGGCCCTCTCTACAGGAACGGCGAGAGGAACTCCAGGGTCGTGCCACCATTCCAAGAGTCCCCCAGATGTCTCAGTCCATTCCAGAGGAACCTCTTTTCCCTTCACCGGCTCGTCTTTCACGCCGAGGATCGACTCACACCAAGGTGGCACGTGGCACAGCCCTGTGGGAAAGCCTCGTGGGAAAGCCTCGAGGGACAGCCTCGAGGGACAGCCTCGAGGGAAAGCCACAGATCCCTTGATCCACGTGACAGGAAGCGTGACACTACTGCTGCAGCTCGGGAGGAAAGCGCACGTGCATGCCCCCACTCGAGACGAGGCCTGACTCCCCTGGGGAGACTCAGAAGCACCCCAAGATCCATGGCAACACTGGAGAGGAATCCTCAGGTTCCGGCCCCGACTCCACACAAGGACTGAGGCCCCGGCATGGACGGGAGAGGAATCCTGAGAGGTCCCCTAGCAACTCGCATGGGGACTGGCCTTTCCTGAGGCCACAAGAGCGGGTCCCTGAGGTCCCCGTCGTAAGTCGAGAAGACCTGCTGCAACTCGAGAAAATCCAGGAGGTTCTCCCCTCCAGGCGAGATGAGGCCCATTTCCGCTGAGGCGTCTCGAGGCTGATCACACCTCACCTCTGGAACTTCGAAAGGCTCCTTCACACCCTTGGTGCAAATCAAGAAATTCCCCGACCTAGCCGTCTCCACTCGAGAGGAATCACGAGGGTCCCGCCCACATCCAGAGGAGCCCCGTTTCCGCCTCGTAGCTCGAGATGAGGGATCCTTTCCCTGCTTCGTCGGGAAAGAGTTCCCGGCGTTCCCGTCGCATCTCAAGAGGAGGCCCTCTCAACAGGAACGGCGAGAGGAACTCCAGGGTCGTGCCACCATTCCAAGAGTCCCCCAGATGTCTCAGTCCATTCCAGAGGAACCTCTTTTCCCTCGCCGGCTCGTCTTTCACGCCGAGGATCGACTCACACCAAGGTGGCACATGGCACAGCCCTGTGGGAAAGCCTCGTGTGAAAGCCTCGAGGGACAGCCTCGAGGGACAGCCTCGAGGGAAAGCCACAGATCCCTTGATCCACGTGACAGGAAGCGTGACACTACTGCTGCAGCTCGGGAGGAAAGCGCACGTGCATGCCCCCACTCGAGACGAGGCCTGACTCCCCTGGGGAGACTCAGAAGCACCCCAAGATCCATGGCAACACTGGAGAGGAATCCTCAGGTTCCGGCCCCGACTCCACACAAGGACTGAGGCCCCGGCATGGACGGGAGAGGAATCCCGAGAGGTCCCCTAGCAACTCGCATGGGGACTGGCCTTTCCTGAGGCCACAAGAGCGGGTCCCTGAGGTCCCCGTCGTAACTCGAGAAGACCTGCCGCAACTCGAGAAAATCCAGGAGGTTCTCCCCTCCAGGCGAGATGAGGCCCATTTCCGCTGAGGCGTCTCGAGGCTGATCACACCTCACCTCTGGAACTTCGAATGGGTCCTTCACACCCTTGGTGCAAATCAAGAAGTTCCCCGACCTAGCCGTCTCCACTCGAGAGGAATCACGAGGGTCCCGCCCACATCCAGAGGAGCCCCGTTTCCGCCTCGTAGCTCGAGATGAGGGATCCTTTCCCTGCTTCGTCGGGAAAGAGTTCCCGGCGTTCCCGTCGCATCTCAAGAGGAGGCCCTCTCAACAGGAACGGCGAGAGGAACTCCAGGGTCGTGCCACCATTCCAAGAGTCCCCCAGATGTCTCAGTCCATTCCAGAGGAACCTCTTTTCCCTCGCCGGCTCGTCTTTCACGCCGAGGATCGACTCACATCAAGGTGGCACGTGGCACAGCCCTGTGGGAAAGCCTCGTGGGAAAGCCTCGAGGGACAGCCTCGAGGGACAGCCTCGAGGGAAAGCCACAGATCCCTTGATCCACGTGACAGGAAGCGTGACACTACTGCTGCAGCTCCGGAGGAAAGCGCACGTGCATGCCCCCACTCGAGACGAGGCCTGACTCCCCTGGGGAGACTCAGAAGCACCCCAAGATCCATGGCAACACTGGAGAGGAATCCTCAGGTTCCGGCCCCGACTCCACACAAGGACTGAGGCCCCGGCATGGACGGGAGAGGAATCCCGAGAGGTCCCGTAGCAACTCGCATGGGGACTGGCCTTTCCTGAGGCCACCAGAGCGGGTCCCTGAGGTCCCCGTCGTAACTCGAGAAGACCTGCCGCAACTCGAGAAAATCCAGGAGGTTCTCCCCTCCAGGCGAGATGAGGCCCATTTCCGCTGAGGCGTCTCGAGGCTGATCACACCTCACCTCTGGAACTTCGAAAGGGTCCTTCACACCCTTGGTGCAAATCAAGAAGTTCCCCGACCTAGCCGTCTCCACTCGAGAGGAATCACGAGGGTCCCGCCCACATCCAGAGGAGCCCCGTTTCCGCCTCGTAGCTCGAGAGGAGGGATCCTTTCCCTGCTTCGTCGGGAAAGAGTTCCCGGCGTTCCCGTCGCATCTCAAGAGGAGGCCCTCTCAACAGGAACGGCGAGAGGAACTCCAGGGTCGTGCCACCATTCCAAGAGTCCCCCAGATGTCTCAGTCCATTCCAGAGGAACCTCTTTTCCCTTCACCGGCTCGTCTTTCACACCGAGGATCGACTCACACCAAGGTGGCACGTGGCACAGCCCTGTGGGAAAGCCTCGTGGGAAAGCCTCGAGGGACAGCCTCGAGGGACAGCCTCGAGGGAAAGCCACAGATCCCTTGATCCACGTGACAGGAAGCGTGACACTACTGCTGCAGCTCGGGAGGAAAGCGCACGTGCATGCCCCCACTCGAGACGAGGCCTGACTCCCCTGGGGAGACTCAGAAGCACCCCAAGATCCATGGCAACACTGGAGAGGAATCCTCAGGTTCCGGCCCCGACTCCACACAAGGACTGAGGCCCCGGCATGGACGGGAGAGGAATCCCGAGAGGTCCCCTAGCAACTCGCATGGGGACTGGCCTTTCCTGAGGCCACCAGAGCGGGTCCCTGAGGTCCCCGTCGTAAGTCGAGAAGACCTGCCGCAACTCGAGAAAATCCAGGAGGTTCTCCCCTCCAGGCGAGATGAGGCCCATTTCCGCTGAGGCGTCTCGAGGCTGATCACACCTCACCTCTGGAACTTCGAAAGGGTCCTTCACACCCTTGGTGCAAATCAAGAAGTTCCCCGACCTAGCCGTCTCCACTCGAGAGGAATCACGAGGGTCCCGCCCACATCCAGAGGAGCCCCGTTTCCGCCTCGTAGCTCGAGATGAGGGATCCTTTCCCTGCTTCGTCGGGAAAGAGTTCCCGGCGTTCCCGTCGCATCTCAAGAGGAGGCCCTCTCAACAGGAACGGCGAGAGGAACTCCAGGGTCGTGCCACCATTCCAAGAGTCCCCCAGATGTCTCAGTCCATTCCAGAGGAACCTCTTTTCCCTCGCCGGCTCGTCTTTCACGCCGAGGATCGACTCACATCAAGGTGGCACGTGGCACAGCCCTGTGGGAAAGCCTCGTGGGAAAGCCTCGAGGGACAGCCTCGAGGGACAGCCTCGAGGGAAAGCCACAGATCCCTTGATCCACGTGACAGGAAGCGTGACACTACTGCTGCAGCTCCGGAGGAAAGCGCACGTGCATGCCCCCACTCGAGACGAGGCCTGACTCCCCTGGGGAGACTCAGAAGCACCCCAAGATCCATGGCAACACTGGAGAGGAATCCTCAGGTTCCGGCCCCGACTCCACACAAGGACTGAGGCCCCGGCATGGACGGGAGAGGAATCCCGAGAGGTCCCGTAGCAACTCGCATGGGGACTGGCCTTTCCTGAGGCCACCAGAGCGGGTCCCTGAGGTCCCCGTCGTAACTCGAGAAGACCTGCCGCAACTCGAGAAAATCCAGGAGGTTCTCCCCTCCAGGCGAGATGAGGCCCATTTCCGCTGAGGCGTCTCGAGGCTGATCACACCTCACCTCTGGAACTTCGAAAGGGTCCTTCACACCCTTGGTGCAAATCAAGAAGTTCCCCGACCTAGCCGTCTCCACTCGAGAGGAATCACGAGGGTCCCGCCCACATCCAGAGGAGCCCCGTTTCCGCCTCGTAGCTCGAGAGGAGGGATCCTTTCCCTGCTTCGTCGGGAAAGAGTTCCCGGCGTTCCCGTCGCATCTCAAGAGGAGGCCCTCTCAACAGGAACGGCGAGAGGAACTCCAGGGTCGTGCCACCATTCCAAGAGTCCCCCAGATGTCTCAGTCCATTCCAGAGGAACCTCTTTTCCCTTCACCGGCTCGTCTTTCACACCGAGGATCGACTCACACCAAGGTGGCACGTGGCACAGCCCTGTGGGAAAGCCTCGTGGGAAAGCCTCGAGGGACAGCCTCGAGGGACAGCCTCGAGGGAAAGCCACAGATCCCTTGATCCACGTGACAGGAAGCGTGACACTACTGCTGCAGCTCGGGAGGAAAGCGCACGTGCATGCCCCCACTCGAGACGAGGCCTGACTCCCCTGGAGAGACTCAGAAGCACCCCAAGATCCATGGCAACACTGGAGAGGAATCCTCAGGTTCCGGCCCCGACTCCACACAAGGACTGAGGCCCCGGCATGGACGGCAGAGGAATCCCGAGAGGTCCCCTAGCAACTCGCATGGGGACTGGCCTTTCCTGAGGCCACCAGAGCGGGTCCCTGAGGTCCCCGTCGTAAGTCGAGAAGACCTGCCGCAACTCGAGAAAATCCAGGAGGTTCTCCCCTCCAGGCGAGATGAGGCCCATTTCCGCTGAGGCGTCTCGAGGCTGATCACACCTCACCTCTGGAACTTCGAAAGGGTCCTTCACACCCTTGGTGCAAATCAAGAAGTTCCCCGACCTAGCCGTCTCCACTCGAGAGGAATCACGAGGGTCCCGCCCACATCCAGAGGAGCCCCGTTTCCGCCTCGTAGCTCGAGATGAGGGATCCTTTCCCTGCTTCGTCGGGAAAGAGTTCCCGGCGTTCCCGTCGCATCTCAAGAGGAGGCCCTCTCAACAGGAACGGCGAGAGGAACTCCAGGGTCGTGCCACCATTCCAAGAGTCCCCCAGATGTCTCAGTCCATTCCAGAGGAACCTCTTTTCCCTCGCCGGCTCGTCTTTCACGCCGAGGATCGACTCACACCAAGGTGGCACGTGGCACAGCCCTGTGGGAAAGCCTCGTGGGAAAGCCTCGAGGGACAGCCTCGAGGGACAGCCTCGAGGGAAAGCCACAGATCCCTTGATCCACGTGACAGGAAGCGTGACACTACTGCTGCAGCTCGGGAGGAAAGCGCACGTGCATGCCCCCACTCGAGACGAGGCCTGACTCCCCTGGGGAGACTCAGAAGCACCCCAAGATCCATGGCAACACTGGAGAGGAATCCTCAGGTTCCGGCCCCGACTCCACACAAGGACTGAGGCCCCGGCATGGACGGGAGAGGAATCCCGAGAGGTCCCCTAGCAACTCGCATGGGGACTGGCCTTTCCTGAGGCCACAAGAGCGGGTCCCTGAGGTCCCCGTCGTAAGTCGAGAAGACCTGCCGCAACTCGAGAAAATCCAGGAGGTTCTCCCCTCCAGGCGAGATGAGGCCCATTTCCGCTGAGGCGTCTCGAGGCTGATCACACCTCACCTCTGGAACTTCGAAAGGGTCCTTCACACCCTTGGTGCAAATCAAGAAGTTCCCCGACCTAGCCGTCTCCACTCGAGAGGAATCACGAGGGTCCCGCCCACATCCAGAGGAGCCCCGTTTCCGCCTCGTAGCTCGAGATGAGGGATCCTTTCCCTGCTTCGTCGGGAAAGAGTTCCCGGCGTTCCCGTCGCATCTCAAGAGGAGGCCCTCTCTACAGGAACGGCGAGAGGAACTCCAGGGTCGTGCCACCATTCCAAGAGTTCCGCAGATGTCTCAGTCCATTCCAGAGGAACCTCTTTTCCCTTCACCGGCTCGTCTTTCACGCCGAGGATCGACTCACACCAAGGTGGCACGTGGCACAGCCCTGTGGGAAAGCCTCGTGGGAAAGCCTCTAGGGACAGCCTCGAGGGAAAGCCACAGATCCCTTGATCCACGTGACAGGAAGCGTGACACTACTGCTGCAGCTCGGGAGGAAAGCGCACGTGCATGCCCCCACTCGAGACGAGGCCTGACTCCCCTGGGGAGACTCAGAAGCACCCCAAGATCCATGGCAACACTGGAGAGGAATCCTCAGGTTCCGGCCCCGACTCCACACAAGGACTGAGGCCCCGGCATGGACGGGAGAGGAATCCCAAGAGGTCCCCTAGCAACTCGCATGGGGACTGGCCTTTCCTGAGGCCACCAGAGCGGGTCCCTGAGGTCCCCGTTGTAACTCGAGAAGACCTGCCACAACTCGAGAAAATCCAGGAGGTTCTCACCTCCAGGCGACATGAGGCCCATTTCCGCTGAGGCGTCTCGAGGCTGATCACACCTCACCTCTGGAACTTCGAAAGGGTCCTTCACACCCTTGGTGCAAATCAAGAAGTTCCCCGACATACCCGTCTCCACTCGAGAGGAATCACGAGGGTCCCGCCCACATCCAGAGGAGCCCCGTTTCCGCCTCGTAGCTCGAGATGAGGGATCCTTTCCCTGCCTCGTCGGGAAAGAGTTCCCGGCCTTCCCGTCGCATCTCAAGAGGAGGCCCTCTCAACAGGAACGGCGAGAGGAACTCCAGGGTCGTGCCACCATTCCAAGAGTCCCCCAGATGTCTCAGTCCATTCCAGAGGAACCTCTTTTCCCTTCACCGGCACGTCTTTCATGCCGAGGATCGACTCACACCAAGGTGGCACGTGGCACAGCCCTGTGGGAAAGCCTCGTGGGAAAGCCTCGAGGGACAGCCTCGAGGGAAAGCCACAGATCCCTTGATCCACGTGACAGGAAGAGTGACACTACTGCTGCAGCTCGGGAGGAAAGCGCACGTGCAGGCCCCCACTCGAGACGAGGCCTGACTCCCCTGGGGAGACTCAGAAGCACCCCAAGATCCATGGCAACACTGGAGAGGAATCCTCAGGTTCAGGCTCCGACTCCACACAAGGACTGAGGCCCCGGCATGGACGGGAGACGAATCCCGAGAGGTCCCCTAGCAACTCGCATGGGGACTGGCCTTTCCTGAGGCCACCAGAGCGGGTCCCTGAGGTCCCCGTCG
Source organism: Budorcas taxicolor (assembly GCF_023091745.1). NCBI lineage: Eukaryota > Metazoa > Chordata > Mammalia > Artiodactyla > Bovidae > Budorcas > Budorcas taxicolor. Next base: position 1,965,799 of record NW_026292589.1, read on the forward strand.
TAACTCGAGAAGACCTGCCGCATCTCGAGAAAATCCAGGAGGTTCTCCCCTCCAGGCGAGATGAGGCCCATTTCCGCTGAGGCGTCTCGAGGCTGATCACACCTCACCTCTGGAACTTCGAAAGGGTCCTTCACACCCTTGGTGCAAATCAAGAAGTTCCCCGACCTAGCCGTCTCCACTCGAGAGGAATCACGAGGGTCCCGCCCACATCCAGAGGAGCCCCGTTTCCGCCTCGTAGCTCGAGATGAGGGATCCTTTCCCTGCTTCGTCGGGAAAGAGTTCCCGGCGTTCCCGTCGCATCTCAAGAGGAGGCCCTCTCAACAGGAACGGCGAGAGGAACTCCAGGGTCGTGCCACGATTCCAAGAGTCCCCCAGATGTCTCAGTCCATTCCAGAGGAACCTCTTTTCCCTTCACCGGCTCGTCTTTCACGCCGAGGATCGACTCACACCAAGGTGGCACGTGGCACAGCCCTGTGGGACAGCCTCGTGGGAAAGCCTCGAGGGACAGCCTCGAGGGAAAGCCACAGATCCCTTGATCCACGTGACAGGAAGCGTGACACTACTGCTGCAGCTCGGGAGGAAAGCGCACGTGCATGCCCCCACTCGAGACGAGGCCTGACTCCCCTGGGGAGACTCAGAAGCACCCCAAGATCCATGGCAACACTGGAGAGGAATCCTCAGTTTCCGGCCCCGACTCCACACAAGGACTGAGGCCCCGGCATGGACGGGAGACGAATCCCGAGAGGTCCCCTAGCAACTCGCATGGGGACTGGCCTTTCCTGAGGCCACCAGAGCGGGTCCCTGAGGTCCCCGTCGTAACTCGAGAAGACCTGCCGCAACTCGAGAAAATCCAGGAGGTTCTCCCCTCCAGGCGAGATGAGGCCCATTTCTGCTGAGGCGTCTCGAGGCTGATCACACCTCACCTCTGGAACTTCGAAAGGCTCCTTCACACCCTTGGTGCAAATCAAGAAGTTCCCCGACCTAGCCGTCTCCACTCGAGAGGAATCACGAGGGTCCCGCCCACATCCAGACGAGCCCCGTTTCCGCCTCGTAGCTCGAGATGAGGGATCCTTTCCCTGCTTCGTCGGGAAAGAGTTCCCGGCGTTCCCGTCGCATCTCAAGAGGAGGCCCTCTCAACAGGAACGGCGAGAGGAACTCCAGGGTCGTGCCACCATTCCAAGAGTCCCCCAGATGTCTCAGTCCATTCCAGAGGAACCTCTTTTCCCTTCACCGGCTCGTCTTTCACGCCGAGGATCGACTCACACCAAAGTGGCACGTGGCACAGCCCTGTGGGAAAGCCTCGTGGGAAAGCCTCGAGGGACAGCCTCGAGGGAAAGCCACAGATCCCTTGATCCACGTGACAGGAAGCGTGACACTACTGCTGCAGCTCGGGAGGAAAGCGCACGTGCATGCCCCCACTCGAGACGAGGCCTGACTCCCCTGGGGAGACTCAGAAGCACCCCAAGATCGATGGCAACACTGGAGAGGAATCCTCAGGTTCCGGCCCCAACTCCACACAAGGACTGAGGCCCCGGCATGGACGGGAGAGGAATCCCGAGAGGTCCCCTAGCAACTCGCATGGGGACTGGCCTTTCCTGAGGCCACCAGAGCGGGTCCCTGAGGTCCCCGTCGTAACTCGAGAAGACCTGCCGCAACTCGCGAAAATCCAGGAGGTTCTCCCCTCCAGGCGAGATGAGGCCCATTTCTGCTGAGGCGTCTCGAGGCTGATCACACCTCACCTCTGGAACTTCGAAAGGGTCCTTCACACCCTTGGTGCAAATCAAGAAGTTCCCCGACATACCCGTCTCCACTCGAGAGGAATCACGAGGGTCCCGCCCACATCCAGAGGAGCCCCGTTTCCGCCTCGTAGCTCGAGATGAGGGATCCTTTCCCTGCTTCGTCGGGAAAGAGTTCCCGGCGTTCCCGTCGCATCTCAAGAGGAGGCCCTCTCAACAGGAACGGCGAGAGGAACTCCAGGGTCGTGCCACCATTCCAAGAGTCCCCCAGATGTCTCAGTCCATTCCAGAGGAACCTCTTTACCCTTCACCGGCTCGTCTTTCACGCCGAGGATCGACTCACACCAAGGTGGAACGTGGCACAGCCCTGTGGGAAAACCTCGAGGGACAGCCTCGAGGGAAAGCCACAGATCCCTTGATCCACGTGACAGGAAGCGTGACACTACTGCTGCAGCTCGGGAGGAAAGCGCACGTGCATGCCCCCACTCGAGACGAGGCCTGACTCCCCTGGGGAGACTCAGAAGCACCCCAAGATCCATGGCAACACTGGAGAGGAATCCTCAGGTTCCGGCCCCGACTCCACACAAGGACTGAGGCCCCAGCATGGACAGGAGAGGAATCCCGAGAGGTCCCCTAGCAACTCGCATGGGGACTGGCCTTTCCTGAGGCCACCAGAGTGGGTCCCTGAGTTCCCCGTCGTAACTCGAGAAGACCTGCCGCAACTCGAGAAAATCCAGGAGGTTCTCCCCTCCAGGCGAGATGAGGCCCATTTCCGCTGAGGTGTCTCGAGGCTGACCACACCTCACCTCTGGAACTTCGAAAGGGTCCTTCACACCCTTGGTGCAAATCAAGAAGTTCCCCGACATACCCGTCTCCACTCGAGAGGAATCACGAGGGTCCCGCCCACATCCAGAGGAGCCCCGTTTCCGCCTCGTAGCTCGAGATGAGGGATCCTTTCCCTGCTTCGTCGGGAAAGAGTTCCCGGCGTTCCCGTCGCATCTCAAGAGGAGGCCCTCTCAACAGGAACGGCGAGAGGAACTCCAGGGTCGTGTACCATTCCAAGAGTCCCCCAGATGTCTTAGTCCATTCCAGAGGAACCTCTTTCCATTCACCGGCTCGTCTTTCACGCCGAGGATCGACTCACACCAAGGTGGCACGTGGCACAGCCCTGTGGGAAAGCCTCGTGGGAAAGCCTCGAGGGACAGCCTCGAGGGAAAGCCACAGATCCCTTGATCCACGTGACAGGAAGCGTGACACTACTGCTGCAGCTCGGGAGGAAAGCGCACGTGCATGCCCCCACTCGAGACGAGGCCTGACTCCCCTGGGGAGACTCAGAAGCACCCCAAGATCCATGGCAACACTGGAGAGGAATCCTCAGGTTCCGGCCCCGACTCCACACAAGGACTGAGGCCCCGGCATGGACGGGAGAGGAATCCCGAGAGGTCCCCTAGCAACTCGCATGGGGACTGGCCTTTCCTGAGGCCACCAGAGCGGGTCCCTGGGGTCCCCGTCGTAACTCGAGAAGACCTGCCGCAACTCGAGAAAATCCAGGAGGTTCTCCCCTCCAGGCGAGATGAGGCCCATTTCCGCTGAGGCGTCTCGAGGCTGATCACACCTCACCTCTGGAACTTCGAAAGGCTCCTTCACACCCTTGGTGCAAATCAAGAAGTTCCCCGACCTAGCCGTCTTCACTCGAGAGGAATCACGAGGGTCCCGCCCACATCCAGAGGAGCCCCGTTTCCGCCTCGTAGCTCGAGATGAGGGATCCTTTCCCTGCCTCGTCGGGAAAGAGTTCCCGGCCTTCCCGTCGCATCTCAAGAGGAGGCCCTCTCAACAGGAACGGCGAGAGGAACTCCAGGGTCGTGCCACCATTCCAAGAGTCCCCCAGATGTCTCAGTCCATTCCAGAGGAACCTCTTTTCCCTTCACCGACTCGTCTTTCACGCCGAGGATCGACTCACACCAAGGTGGCACGTGGCACAGCCCTGTGGGAAAGCCTCGTGGGAAAGCCTCGAGGGACAGCCTCGAGGGAAAGCCACTGATCCCTTGATCCACGTGACAGGAAGCGTGACACTACTGCTGCAGCTCCGGAGGAAAGCGCAAGTGCAGGCCCCCACTCGAGACGAGGCCTGACTCCCCTGGGGAGACTCAGAAGCACCCCAAGATCGATGGCAACACTGGAGAGGAATCCTCAGGTTCCGGCCCCGACTCCACACAAGGACTGCGGTCCCGGCATGGACGGGAGAGGAATCTCGAGAGGTCCCCTAGCAACTCGCATGGGGACTGGCCTTTCCTGAGGCCACCAGAGCGGGTCCCTGAGGTCCCCGTCGTAACTCGAGAAGACCTGCTGCAACTCGAGAAAATCCAGGAGGTTCTCCCCTCCCGGCGAGATGAGGCCCATTTCTGCTGAGGCGTCACGAGGCTGATCACACCTCACCTCTGGAACTTCGAAAGGGTCCTTCACACCCTTGGTGCAAATCAAGAAGTTCCCCGACATACCCGTCCCCACTCGAGAGGAATCACGAGGGTCCCGGCCACATCCAGAGGAGACCCGTTTCCGCCTCGTAGCTCGAGATGAGGGATTCTTTCCCTGCTTCGTCGGGAAAGAGTTCCCGGCGTTCCCGTCGCATCTCAAGAGGAGGCCCTCTCAACAGGAACGGCGAGAGGAACTCCAGGGTCGTGCCACCATTCCAAGAGTCCCCCAGATGTCTCAGTCCATTCCAGAGGAACCTCTTTTCCCTTCACCGGCTCGTCTTTCACGCCTAGGATCGACTCACACCAAGGTGGCACGTGGCACAGCCCTATGGAAAAGCCTCGTGGGAAAGCCTCGAGGGACAGCATCGAGGGAAAGCCACAGATCCCTTGATCCACGTGACAGGAAGCGTGACACTACTGCTGCAGCTTGGGAGGAAAGCTCACGTGCATGACCCCTCTCGAGATGAGGCCTGACTCCCCTGGGGAGGCTCAGAAGCACCCCAAGATCCATGGCAACACTGGAGAGGAATCCTCAAGTTCCGGCCCCGACTCCACACAAGGACTGAGGCCCCGGCATGGACGGGAGAGGAATCCCGAGAGGTCCCCTTGCAACTCGCATGGGGACTGGCCTTTCCTGAGGCCACCAGAGCGGGTCCCTGAGGTCCCCGTCGTAACTCGAGAAGACCTGCCGCAACTCGAGAAAATCCAGGAGGTTCTCCCCTCCAGGCGAGATGAGGCCCATTTCCGCTGAGGCGTCTCTAGGCTGATCACACCTCACCTCTGGACCTTCGAAAGGCTCCTTCACACCCTTGGTGCAAATCAAGAAGTTCCCCGACATACCCGTCTCCACTCGAGAGGAATCACGAGGGTCCCGCCCACATCCAGAGGAGCCCCGTTTCCGCCTCGTAGCTCGAGATGAGGGATCCTTTCCCTGCTTCGTCGGGAAAGAGTTCCCGGCCTTCCCGTCGCATCTCAAGAGGAGGCCCTCTCAACAGGAACGGCGAGAGGAACTCCAGGGTCGTGCCACCATTCCAAGTGTCCCCCAGATGTCTCAGTCCATTCCAGAGGAACCTCTTTTCCCTTCACCGGCTCGTCTTTCACGCCGAGGATCGACTCACACCAAGGTGGCACGTGGCACAGCCCTGTGGGAAAGCCTCGTGGGAAAGCCTCGAGGGACAGCCTCGAGGGAAAGCCACAGATCCCTTGATCCACGTGACAGGAAGCGTGACACTACTGCTGCAGCTCGGGAGGAAAGCGCACGTGCATGCCCCCACTCGAGACGAGGCCTGACTCCCCTGGGTAGACTCAGAAGCACCCCAAGATCCATGGCAACACTGGAGAGGAATCCTCAGGTTCCGACCCCGACTCCACACAAGGACTGAGGCCCCGGCATGGACGGGAGAGGAATCCCGAGAGGTCCTCTAGCAACTCGCATGGGGACTGGCCTTTCCTGAGGCCACCAGAGCGGGTCCCTGAGGTCCCCGTCGTAACTCGAGAAGACGTGCCGCAACTCGAGAAAATCCAGGAGGTTCTCCCCTCCAGGCGAGATGAGGCCATTTCCGCTGAGGCGTCTCGATGCTGATCACAACTCCCCTCTGGAACTTCGAAAGGGTCCTTCAGACCCTTGGTGCAAATCAAGAAGTTCCCCGACATACCCGTCTCCACTCGAGAGGAATCACGAGGGTCCCGCCCACATCCAGAGGAGCCCCGTTTCTGCCTCGTAGCTCGAGATGAGGGATCCTTTCCCTGCTTCGTCGGGAAAGAGTTCCCGGCGTTCCCGTCGCATCTCAAGAGGAGGCCCTCTCAACAGGAACGGCGAGAGGAACTCCAGGGTCGTGCCACCATTCCAAGAGTCCCCCAGATGTCTCAGTCCATTCCAGAGGAACCTCTTTTCCCTTCACCGGCTCGTCTTTCACGCCGAGGATCGACTCACACCAAGGTGGCACGTGGCACAGCCCTGTGGGAAAGACTCGTGGGAAAGCCTCGAGGGACAGCCTCGAGGGAAAGCCACAGATCCCTTGATCCACGTGACAGGAAGCGTGACACTACTGCTGCAGCTCGGGAGGAAAGCGCACGTGCATGCCCACACTCGAGACGAGGCCTGACTCCCCTGGGGAGACTCAGAAGCAGCCCAAGATCGATGGCAACACTGGAGAGGAATCCTCAGGTTCCGGCCCCGTCTCCACACAAGGACTGAGGCCCCGGTATGGACGGGAGAGGAATCCAGAGAGGTCCCCTAGCAACTCGCATGGGGACTGGGCTTTCCTGAGGCCACCAGAGTGGGTCCCTGAGTTCCCCGTCGTAACACGAGAAGACCTGCCGCAACTCGAGAAAATCCAGGAGGTTCTCCCCTCCAGGCGAGATGAGGCCCATTTCCGCTGAGGTGTCTCGAGGCTGATCACACCTCACCTCTGGAACTTCGAAAGGGTCCTTCACACCCTTGGTGCAAATCAAGAAGTTCCCCGACATACCCGTCTCCACTCGAGAGGAATCACGAGGGTCCCGCCCACATCCAGAGGAGCCCCGTTTCCGCCTCGTAGCTCGAGATGAGGGATCCTTTCCCTGCTTCGTCGGGAAAGAGTTCCCGGCGTTCCCGTCGCATCTCAAGAGGAGGCCCTCTCAACAGGAACGGCGAGAGGAACTCCAGGGTCGTGCCACCATTCCAAGAGTCCCCCAGATGTCTCAGTCCATTCCAGAGGAACCTCTTTTCCCTTCACCGGCTCGTCTTTCACGCCGAGGATCGACTCACACCAAGGTGGCACGTGGCACAGCCCTGTGGGAAAGCCTCGTGGGAAAGCCTCGAGGGACAGCCTCGAGGGAAAGCCACAGATCCCTTGATCCACGTGACAGGAAGCGTGACACTACTGCTGCAGCTCGGGAGGAAAGCGCACGTGCATGCCCCCACTCGAGACGAGGCCTGACTCCCCTGGGGAGACTCAGAAGCACCCCAAGATCCATGGCAACACTGGAGAGGAATCCTCAGGTTCCGGCCCCGACTCCACACAAGGACTGAGGCCCCGGCATGGACGGGAGAGGAATCCCGAGAGGTCCCCTAGCAACTCGCATGGGGACTGGCCTTTCCTGAGGCCACCAGAGCGGGTCCCTGAGGTCCCCGTCGTAACTCGAGAAGACCTGCCGCAACTCGAGAAAATCCAGGAGGTTCTCCCCTCCAGGCGAGATGAGGCCATTTCCGCTGAGGCGTCTCGATGCTGATCACAACTCCCCTCTGGAACTTCGAAAGGGTCCTTCACACCCTTGGTGCAAATCAAGAAGTTCCCCGACATACCCGTCTCCACTCGAGAGGAATCACGAGGGTCCCGCCCACATCCAGAGGAGCCCCGTTTCCGCCTCGTAGCTCGAGATGAGGGATCCTTTCCCTGCTTCGTCGGGAAAGAGTTCCCGGCGTTCCCATCGCATCTCAAGAGGAGGCCCTCTCAACAGGAACGGCGAGAGGAACTCCAGGGTCGTGCCACCATTCCAAGAGTCCCCCAGATGTCTCAGTCCATTCCAGAGGAACATCTTTTCCCTTCACCGGCTCGTCTTTCACGCCGAGGATCGACTCACACCAAGGTGGCACGTGGCACAGCCCTGTGGGAAAGCCTCGTGGGAAAGCCTCGAGGGACAGCCTCGAGGGAAAGCCACAGATCCCTTGATCCACGTGACAGGAAGCGTGACACTACTGCTGCAGCTCGGGAGGAAAGCGCACGTGCATGCCCCCACTCGAGACGAGGCCTGACTCCCCTGGGGAGACTCAGAAGCACCCCAAGATCCATGGCAACACTGGAGAGGAATCCTCAGGTTCCGGCCCCGACTCCACACAAGGACTGAGGCCCCGGCATGGACGGGAGAGGAATCCCGAGAGGTCCCCTAGCAACTCGCATGGGGACTGGCCTTTCCTGAGGCCACCAGAGCGGGTCCCTGAGGTCCCCGTCGTAACTCGAGAAGACCTGCCGCAACTCGAGAAAATCCAGGAGGTTCTCCCCTCCAGGCGAGATGAGGCCCATTTCCGCTGAGGCGTCTCGAGGCTGATCACACCTCCCCTCTGGAACTTCGAAAGGGTCCTTCACACCCTTGGTGCAAATCAAGAAGTTCCCCGACATACCCGTCTCCACTCGAGAGGAATCACGAGGGTTCCGCCCACATCCAGAGGAGCCCCGTTTCTGCCTCGTAGCTCGAGATGAGGGATCCTTTCCCTGCTTCGTCGGGAAAGAGTTCCCGGCCTTCCCGTCGCATCTCAAGAGGAGGCCCTCTCAACAGGAACGGCGAGAGGAACTCCAGGGTCGTGCCACCATTCCAAGAGTCCCCCAGATGTCTCAGTCCATTCCAGAGGAACCTCTTTTCCCTTCACCGACTCGTCTTTCACGCCGAGGATCGACTCACACCAAGGTGGCACGTGGCACAGCCCTGTGGGAAAGCCTCGTGGGAAAGCCTCGAGGGACAGCCTCGAGGGAAAGCCACTGATCCCTTGATCCACGTGACAGGAAGCGTGACACTACTGCTGCAGCTCCGGAGGAAAGCGCAAGTGCAGGCCCCCACTCGAGACGAGGCCTGACTCCCCTGGGGAGACTCAGAAGCACCCCAAGATCGATGGCAACACTGGAGAGGAATCCTCAGGTTCCGGCCCCGACTCCACACAAGGACTGCGGTCCCGGCATGGACGGGAGAGGAATCTCGAGAGGTCCCCTAGCAACTCGCATGGGGACTGGCCTTTCCTGAGGCCACCAGAGCGGGTCCCTGAGGTCCCCGTCGTAACTCGAGAAGACCTGCTGCAACTCGAGAAAATCCAGGAGGTTCTCCCCTCCCGGCGAGATGAGGCCCATTTCTGCTGAGGCGTCACGAGGCTGATCACACCTCACCTCTGGAACTTCGAAAGGGTCCTTCACACCCTTGGTGCAAATCAAGAAGTTCCCCGACATACCCGTCCCCACTCGAGAGGAATCACGAGGGTCCCGGCCACATCCAGAGGAGACCCGTTTCCGCCTCGTAGCTCGAGATGAGGGATTCTTTCCCTGCTTCGTCGGGAAAGAGTTCCCGGCGTTCCCGTCGCATCTCAAGAGGAGGCCCTCTCAACAGGAACGGCGAGAGGAACTCCAGGGTCGTGCCACCATTCCAAGAGTCCCCCAGATGTCTCAGTCCATTCCAGAGGAACCTCTTTTCCCTTCACCGGCTCGTCTTTCACGCCTAGGATCGACTCACACCAAGGTGGCACGTGGCACAGCCCTATGGAAAAGCCTCGTGGGAAAGCCTCGAGGGACAGCATCGAGGGAAAGCCACAGATCCCTTGATCCACGTGACAGGAAGCGTGACACTACTGCTGCAGCTTGGGAGGAAAGCTCACGTGCATGACCCCTCTCGAGATGAGGCCTGACTCCCCTGGGGAGGCTCAGAAGCACCCCAAGATCCATGGCAACACTGTAGAGGAATCCTCAAGTTCCGGCCCCGACTCCACACAAGGACTGAGGCCCCGGCATGGACGGGAGAGGAATCCCGAGAGGTCCCCTTGCAACTCGCATGGGGACTGGCCTTTCCTGAGGCCACCAGAGCGGGTCCCTGAGGTCCCCGTCGTAACTCGAGAAGACCTGCCGCAACTCGAGAAAATCCAGGAGGTTCTCCCCTCCAGGCGAGATGAGGCCCATTTCCGCTGAGGCGTCTCTAGGCTGATCACACCTCACCTCTGGACCTTCGAAAGGCTCCTTCACACCCTTGGTGCAAATCAAGAAGTTCCCCGACATACCCGTCTCCACTCGAGAGGAATCACGAGGGTCCCGCCCACATCCAGAGGAGCCCCGTTTCCGCCTCGTAGCTCGAGATGAGGGATCCTTTCCCTGCTTCGTCGGGAAAGAGTTCCCGGCCTTCCCGTCGCATCTCAAGAGGAGGCCCTCTCAACAGGAACGGCGAGAGGAACTCCAGGGTCGTGCCACCATTCCAAGTGTCCCCCAGATGTCTCAGTCCATTCCAGAGGAACCTCTTTTCCCTTCACCGGCTCGTCTTTCACGCCGAGGATCGACTCACACCAAGGTGGCACGTGGCACAGCCCTGTGGGAAAGCCTCGTGGGAAAGCCTCGAGGGACAGCCTCGAGGGAAAGCCACAGATCCCTTGATCCACGTGACAGGAAGCGTGACACTACTGCTGCAGCTCGGGAGGAAAGCGCACGTGCATGCCCCCACTCGAGACGAGGCCTGACTCCCCTGGGTAGACTCAGAAGCACCCCAAGATCCATGGCAACACTGGAGAGGAATCCTCAGGTTCCGACCCCGACTCCACACAAGGACTGAGGCCCCGGCATGGACGGGAGAGGAATCCCGAGAGGTCCTCTAGCAACTCGCATGGGGACTGGCCTTTCCTGAGGCCACCAGAGCGGGTCCCTGAGGTCCCCGTCGTAACTCGAGAAGACGTGCCGCAACTCGAGAAAATCCAGGAGGTTCTCCCCTCCAGGCGAGATGAGGCCATTTCCGCTGAGGCGTCTCGATGCTGATCACAACTCCCCTCTGGAACTTCGAAAGGGTCCTTCACACCCTTGGTGCAAATCAAGAAGTTCCCCGACATACCCGTCTCCACTCGAGAGGAATCACGAGGGTCCCGCCCACATCCAGAGGAGCCCCGTTTCCGCCTCGTAGCTCGAGATGAGGGATCCTTTCCCTGCTTCGTCGGGAAAGAGTTCCCGGCGTTCCCGTCGCATCTCAAGAGGAGGCCCTCTCAACAGGAACGGCGAGAGGAACTCCAGGGTCGTGCCACCATTCCAAGAGTCCCCCAGATGTCTCAGTCCATTCCAGAGGAACCTCTTTTCCCTTCACCGGCTCGTCTTTCACGCCGAGGATCGACTCACACCAAGGTGGCACGTGGCACAGCCCTGTGGGAAAGCCTCGTGGGAAAGCCTCGAGGGACAGCCTCGAGGGAAAGCCACAGATCCCTTGATCCACGTGACAGGAAGCGTGACACTACTGCTGCAGCTCGGGAGGAAAGCGCACGTGCATGCCCCCACTCGAGACGAGGCCTGACTCCCCTGGGGAGACTCAGAAGCACCCCAAGATCCATGGCAACACTGGAGAGGAATCCTCAGGTTCAGGCTCCAACTCCACACAAGGACTGAGGCCCCGGCATGGACGGGAGAGGAATCCCGAGAGGTCCCCTAGCAACTCGCATGGGGACTGGCCTTTCCTGAGGCCACCAGAGCGGGTCCCTGAGGTCCCCGTCGTAACTCGAGAAGACCTGCCGCAACTCGAGAAAATCCAGGAGGTTCTCCCCTCCAGGCGAGATGAGGCCCATTTCCGCTGAGGCGTCTCGAGGCTGATCACACCTCACCTCTGGAACTTCGAAAGGGTCCTTCACACCCTTGGTGCAAATCAAGAAGTTCCCCGACATACCCGTCTCCACTCGAGAGGAATCACGAGGGTCCCGCCCACATCCAGAGGAGCCCCGTTTCTGCCTCGTAGCTCGAGATGAGGGATCCTTTCCCTGCTTCGTCGGGAAAGAGTTCCCGGCGTTCCCGTCGCATCTCAAGAGGAGGCCCTCTCAACAGGAACGGCGAGAGGAACTCCAGGGTCGTGCCACCATTCCAAGAGTCCCCCAGATGTCTCAGTCCATTCCAGAGGAACCTCTTTTCCCTTCACCGGCTCGTCTTTCACGCCGAGGATCGACTCACACCAAGGTGGCACGTGGCACAGCCCTGTGGGAAAGACTCGTGGGAAAGCCTCGAGGGACAGCCTCGAGGGAAAGCCACAGATCCCTTGATCCACGTGACAGGAAGCGTGACACTACTGCTGCAGCTCGGGAGGAAAGCGCACGTGCATGCCCACACTCGAGACGAGGCCTGACTCCCCTGGGGAGACTCAGAAGCAGCCCAAGATCGATGGCAACACTGGAGAGGAATCCTCAGGTTCCGGCCCCGACTCCACACAAGGACTGAGGCCCCGGTATGGACGGGAGAGGAATCCAGAGAGGTCCCCTAGCAACTCGCATGGGGACTGGGCTTTCCTGAGGCCACCAGAGTGGGTCCCTGAGTTCCCCGTCGTAACACGAGAAGACCTGCCGCAACTCGAGAAAATCCAGGAGGTTCTCCCCTCCAGGCGAGATGAGGCCCATTTCCGCTGAGGTGTCTCGAGGCTGATCACACCTCACCTCTGGAACTTCGAAAGGGTCCTTCACACCCTTGGTGCAAATCAAGAAGTTCCCCGACATACCCGTCTCCACTCGAGAGGAATCACGAGGGTCCCGCCCACATCCAGAGGAGCCCCGTTTCCGCCTCGTAGCTCGAGATGAGGGATCCTTTCCCTGCTTCGTCGGGAAAGAGTTCCCGGCGTTCCCGTCGCATCTCAAGAGGAGGCCCTCTCAACAGGAACGGCGAGAGGAACTCCAGGGTCGTGCCACCATTCCAAGAGTCCCCCAGATGTCTCAGTCCATTCCAGAGGAACCTCTTTTCCCTTCACCGGCTCGTCTTTCACGCCGAGGATCGACTCACACCAAGGTGGCACGTGGCACAGCCCTGTGGGAAAGCCTCGTGGGAAAGCCTCGAGGGACAGCCTCGAGGGAAAGCCACAGATCCCTTGATCCACGTGACAGGAAGCGTGACACTACTGCTGCAGCTCGGGAGGAAAGCGCACGTGCATGCCCCCACTCGAGACGAGGCCTGACTCCCCTGGGGAGACTCAGAAGCACCCCAAGATCCATGGCAACACTGGAGAGGAATCCTCAGGTTCCGGCCCCGACTCCACACAAGGACTGAGGCCCCGGCATGGACGGGAGAGGAATCCCGAGAGGTCCCCTAGCAACTCGCATGGGGACTGGCCTTTCCTGAGGCCACCAGAGCGGGTCCCTGAGGTCCCCGTCGTAACTCGAGAAGACCTGCCGCAACTCGAGAAAATCCAGGAGGTTCTCCCCTCCAGGCGAGATGAGGCCATTTCCGCTGAGGCGTCTCGATGCTGATCACAACTCCCCTCTGGAACTTCGAAAGGGTCCTTCACACCCTTGGTGCAAATCAAGAAGTTCCCCGACATACCCGTCTCCACTCGAGAGGAATCACGAGGGTCCCGCCCACATCCAGAGGAGCCCCGTTTCCGCCTCGTAGCTCGAGATGAGGGATCCTTTCCCTGCTTCGTCGGGAAAGAGTTCCCGGCGTTCCCGTCGCATCTCAAGAGGAGGCCCTCTCAACAGGAACGGCGAGAGGAACTCCAGGGTCGTGCCACCATTCCAAGAGTCCCCCACATGTCTCAGTCCATTCCAGAGGAACCTCTTTTCCCTTCACCGGCTCGTCTTTCACGCCGAGGATCGACTCACACCAAGGTGGCACGTGGCACAGCCCTGTGGGAAAGCCTCGTGGGAAAGCCTCGAGGGACAGCCTCGAGGGAAAGCCACAGATCCCTTGATCCACGTGACAGGAAGCGTGACACTACTGCTGCAGCTCGGGAGGAAAGCGCACGTGCATGCCCCCACTCGAGACGAGGCCTGACTCCCCTGGGGAGACTCAGAAGCACCCCAAGATCCATGGCAACACTGGAGAGGAATCCTCAGGTTCCGGCCCCGACTCCACACAAGGACTGAGGCCCCGGCATGGACGGGAGAGGAATCCCGAGAGGTCCCCTAGCAACTCGCATGGGGACTGGCCTTTCCTGAGGCCACCAGAGCGGGTCCCTGAGGTCCCCGTCGTAACTCGAGAAGACCTGCCGCAACTCGAGAAAATCCAGGAGGTTCTCCCCTCCAGGCGAGATGAGGCCCATTTCCGCTGAGGCGTCTCGAGGCTGATCACACCTCCCCTCTGGAACTTCGAAAGGGTCCTTCACACCCTTGGTGCAAATCAAGAAGTTCCCCGACATACCCGTCTCCACTCGAGAGGAATCACGAGGGTTCCGCCCACATCCAGAGGAGCCCCGTTTCTGCCTCGTAGCTCGAGATGAGGGATCCTTTCCCTGCTTCGTCGGGAAAGAGTTCCCGGCCTTCCCGTCGCATCTCAAGAGGAGGCCCTCTCAACAGGAACGGCGAGAGGAACTCCAGGGTCGTGCCACCATTCCAAGAGTCCCCCAGATGTCTCAGTCCATTCCAGAGGAACCTCTTTTCCCTTCACCGGCTCGTCTTTCACGCCGAGGATCGACTCACGCCAAGGTGGCACGTGGCACAGCCCTGTGGGAAAGCCTCGTGGGAAAGCCTCGAGGGACAGCCTCGAGGGAAAGCCACAGATCCCTTGATCCACGTGACAGGAAGCGTGACACTACTGCTGCAGCTCGGGAGGAAAGCGCACGTGCATGCCCCCACACGAGACGAGGCCTGACTCCCCTGGGGAGACTCAGAAGCACCCCAAGATCCATGGCAACACTGGAGAGGAATCCTCAGGTTCCGGCTCCGACTCCACACAAGGACTGAGGCCCCGGCATGGACGGGAGAGGAATCCCGAGAGGTCCCCTAGCAACTCGCATGGGGACTGGCCTTTCCTGAGGCCACCAGAGCGGGTCCCTGAGGTCCCCGTCGTAACTCGAGAAGACCTGCCGCAACTCGAGAAAATCCAGGAGGTTCTCCCCTCCAGGCGAGATGAGGCCCATTTCCGCTGAGGCGTCTCGAGGCTGATCACACCTCACCTCTGGAACTTCGAAAGGGTCCTTCACACCCTTGGTGCAAATCAAGAAGTTCCCCGACATACCCGTCTCCACTCGAGAGGAATCACGAGGGTTCCGCCCACATCCAGAGGAGCCCCGTTTCCGCCTCGTAGCTCGAGATGAGGGATCCTTTCCCTGCTTCGTCGGGAAAGAGTTCCCGGCCTTCCCGTCGCATCTCAAGAGGAGGCCCTCTCAACAGGAACGGCGAGAGGAACTCCAGGGTCGTGCCACCATTCCAAGAGTCCCCCAGATGTCTCAGTCCATTCCAGAGGAACCTCTTTTCCCTTCACCGGCTCGTCTTTCACGCCGAGGATCGACTCACACCAAGGTGGCACGTGACAGAGCCCTGTGGGACAGCCTCGAGGGAAAGCCACAGATCCCTTGATCCACGTGACAGGAAGCGTGACACTACTGCTGCAGCTCGGGAGGAAAGCGCACGTGCATGCCCCCACTCGAGACGAGGCCTGACTCCCCTGGGGAGACTCAGAAGCACCCCAAGATCCATGGCAACACTGGAGAGGAATCCTCAGGTTCCGGCCCCGACTCCACACAAGGACTGAGGCCCCAGCATGGACAGGAGAGGAATCCCGAGAGGTCCCCTAGCAACTCGCATGGGGACTGGCCTTTCCTGAGGCCACCAGAGTGGGTCCCTGAGTTCCCCGTCGTAACTCGAGAAGACCTGCCGCAACTCGAGAAAATCCAGGAGGTTCTCCCCTCCAGGCGAGATGGGGCCCATTTCCGCTGAGGTGTCTCGAGGCTGATCACACCTCACCTCTGGAACTTCGAAAGGGTCCTTCACACCCTTGGTGCAAATCAAGAAGTTCCCCGACCTAGCCGTCTCCACTCGAGAGGAATCACGAGGGTCCCGCCCACATCCAGAGGAGCCCCGTTTCCACCTCGTAGCTCGAGATGAGGGATCCTTTCCCTGCTTCGTCGGGAAAGAGTTCCCGGCGTTCCCGTCGCATCTCAAGAGGAGGCCCTCTCAACAGGAACGGCGAGAGGAACTCCAGGGTCGTGCCACCATTCCAAGAGTCCCCCAGATGTCTCAGTCCATTCCAGAGGAACCTCTTTCCATTCACCGGCTCGTCTTTCACGCCGAGGATCGACTCACACCAAGGTGGCACGTGGCACAGCCCTGTGGGAAAGCCTCGTGGGAAAGCCTCGAGGGACAGCCTCGAGGGAAAGCCACATATCCCTTGTTCCACGTGACAGGAAGGGTGACACTACTGCTGCAGCTCGGGAGGAAAGCGCACGTGCATGCCCCCACTCGAGACGAGGCCTGACTCCCCTGGGGAGACTCAGAAGCACGCCAAGATCCATGGCAACACTGGAGAGGAATCCTCAGGTTCCGGCCCCGACTCCACACAAGGACTGAGGCCCCGGCATGGACGGGAGAGGAATCCCGAGAGGTCCCCTAGCAACTCGCATGGGGACTGGCCTTTCATGAGGCCACCAGAGCGGGTCCCTGAGGTCCCCGTCGTAACTCGAGAAGACCTGCCGCAACTCGAGAAAATCCAGGAGGTTCTTCCCTCCAGGCGAGATGAGGCCCATTTCCGCTGAGGCGTCTCGAGGCTGATCACACCTCACCTCTGGAACTTCGAAAGGGTCCTTCACACCCTTGGTGCAAATCAAGAAGTTCCCCGACCTAGCCGTCTCCACTCGAGAGGAATCACGAGGGTCCCGCCCACATCCAGAGGAGCCCCGTTTCCGCCTCGTAGCTCGAGATGAGGGATCCTTTCCCTGCTTCGTCGGGAAAGAGTTCCCGGCCTTCCCGTCGCATCTCAAGAGGAGGCCCTCTCAACAGGAACGGCGAGAGGAACTCCAGGGTCGTGCCACCATTCCAAGAGTCCCCCAGATTTCTCAGTCCATTCCAGAGGAACCTCTTTTCCCTTCACCGGCTCGTCTTTCACGCCGAGGATCGACTCACACCAAGGTGGCACGTGGCACAGCCCTGTGGGAAAGCCTCGTGGGAAAGCCTCGAGGGACAGCCTCGAGGGAAAGCCACAGATCCCTTGATCCACGTGACAGGAAGCGTGACACTACTGCTGCAGCTCGGGAGGAAAGCGCACGTGCATGCCCACACTCGAGACGAGGCCTGACTCCCCTGGGGAGACTCAGAAGCACCCCAAGATCCATGGCAACACTGGAGAGGAATCCTCAGGTTCCGGCCCCGACTCCACACAAGGACTGAGGCCCCGGCATGGACGGGAGAGGAATCCCAAGAGGTCCCCTAGCAACTCGCATGGGACTGGCCTTTCCTGAGGCCACCAGAGCGGGTCCCTGAGGTCCCCGTTGTAACTCGAGAAGACCTGCCTTAACTCGAGAAAATCCAGGAGGTTCTCACCTCCAGGCGACATGAGGCCCATTTCCGCTGAGGCGTCTCGAGGCTGATCACACCTCACCTCTGGAACTTCGAAAGGGTCCTTCACACCCTTGGTGCAAATCAAGAAGTTCCCCGACCTAGCCGTATTCACTCGAGAGGAATCACGAGGGTCCCGCCCACATCCAGAGGAGCCCCGTTTCCGCCTCGTAGCTCGAGATGAGGGATCCTTTCCCTGCCTCGTCGGGAAAGAGTTCCCGGCCTTCCCGTCGCATCTCAAGAGGAGGCCCTCTCAACAGGAACGGCGAGAGGAACTCCAGGGTCGTGCCACCATTCCAAGAGTCCCCCAGATGTCTCAGTCCATTCCAGAGGAACCTCTTTTCCCTTCACCGGCTCGTCTTTCACGCCGAGGATCGACTCACACCAAGGTGGCACGTGGCACAGCCCTGTGGAAAAGCCTCGTGGGAAAGCCTCGAGGGACAGCCTCGAGGGAAAGCCACAGATCCCTTGATCCACGTGACAGGAAGCGTGACACTACTGCTGAAGCTTGGGAGGAAAGCTCACGTGCATGCCCCCTCTCGAGATGAGGCCTGACTCCCCTGGGGAGGCTCAGAAGCACCCCAAGATCCATGGCAACACTGGAGAGGAATCCTCAGGTTCCGGCCCCGACTCCACACAAGGACTGAGGCCCCGGCATGGACGGGAGAGGAATCCCGAGAGGTCCCCTAGCAACTCGCATGGGGACTGGCCTTTCCTGAGGCCACCAGAGCGGGTCCCTGAGGTCCCCGTCGTAACTCGAGAAGACCTGCCGCAACTCGAGAAAATCCAGGAGGTTCTCCCCTCCAGGCGAGATGAGGCCCATTTCCGCTGAGGCGTCTCGAGGCTGATCACACCTCACCTCTGGAACTTCGAAAGGGTCCTTCACACCCTTGGTGCAAATCAAGAAGTTCCCCGACATACCCGTCTCCACTCGAGAGGAATCACGAGGGTTCCGCCCACATCCAGAGGAGCCCCGTTTCCGCCTCGTAGCTCGAGATGAGGGATCCTTTCCCTGCTTCGTCGGGAAAGAGTTCCCGGCGTTCCCGTCGCATCTCAAGAGGAGGCCCTCTCAACAGGAACGGCGAGAGGAACTCCAGGGTCGTGCCACCATTCCAAGAGTCCCCCAGATGTCTCAGTCCATTCCAGATGAACCTCTTTTCCCTTCACCGGCTCGTCTTTGACGCCGAGGATCGACTCACACCAAGGTGGCACGTGACAGAGCCCTGTGGGACAGCCTCGAGGGAAAGCCACAGATCCCTTGATCCACGTGACAGGAAGCGTGACACTACTGCTGCAGCTCGGGAGGAAAGCGCACGTGCATGCCCCCTCTCGAGATGAGGCCTGACTCCCCTGGGGAGACTCAGAAGCACCCCTAGATCCATGGCAACATTGGAGAGGAATCCTCAGGTTCCGGCCCCGACTCCACACAAGGACTGAGGCCCCGGCATGGACGGGAGAGGAATCCCGAGAGGTCCCCTAGCAACTCGCATGGGGACTGGCCTTTCCTGAGGCCACCAGAGCGGGTCCCTGAGGTCCCCGTCGTAACTCGAGAAGACCTGCCGCAACTCGAGAAAATCCAGGAGGTTCTCCCCTCCAGGCGAGATGAGGCCCATTTCCGCTGAGGCGTCTCGAGGCTGATCACACCTCACCTCTGGAACTTCGAAAGGGTCCTTCACACCCTTGGTGCAAATCAAGAAGTTCCCCGACATACCCGTCTCCACTCGAGAGGAATCACGAGAGTCCCGCCCACATCCAGAGGAGCCCCGTTTCCGCCTCGTAGCTCGAGATGAGGGATCCTTTCCCTGCTTCGTCGGGAAAGAGTTCCCGGCGTTCCCGTCGCATCTCAAGAGGAGGCCCTCTCAACAGGAATGGCGAGAGGAACTCCAGGGTCGTGCCACCATTCCAAGAGTCCCCCACATGTCTCAGTCCATTCCAGAGGAACCTCTTTTCCCTTCACCGGCTCGTCTTTCACGCCGAGGATCGACTCACACCAAGGTGGCACGTGGCACAGCCCTGTGGGAAAGCCTCGTGGGAAAGCCTCGAGGGACAGCCTCGAGGGAAAGCCACAGATCCCTTGATCCACGTGACAGGAAGCGTGACACTACTGCTGCAGCTCGGGAGGAAAGCGCACGTGCATGCCCCCACTCGAGACGAGGCCTGACTCCCCTGGGGAGACTCAGAAGCACCCCAAGATCCATGGCAACACTGGAGAGGAATCCTCAGGTTCCGGCCCCGACTCCACACAAGGACTGAGGCCCCGGCATGGACGGGAGAGGAATCCCGAGAGGTCCCCTAGCAACTCGCATGGGGACTGGCCTTTCCTGAGGACACCAGAGCGGGTCCCTGAGGTCCCCGTCGTAACTCGAGAAGACCTGCCGCAACTCGAGAAAATCCAGGAGGTTCTCCCCTCCAGGCGAGATGAGGCCCATTTCCGCTGAGGCGTCTCGAGGCTGATCACACCTCACCTCTGGAACTTCGAAAGGGTCCTTCACACCCTTGGTGCAAATCAAGAAGTTCCCCGACCTAGCCGTCTCCACTCGAGAGGAATCACGAGAGTCCCGCCCACATCCAGAGGAGCCCCGTTTCCGCCTCGTAGCTCGAGATGAGGGATCCTTTCCCTGCTTCGTCGGGAAAGAGTTCCCGGCGTTCCCGTCGCATCTCAAGAGGAGGCCCTCTCAACAGGAACGGCGAGAGGAACTCCAGGGTCGTGCCACCATTCCAAGAGTCCCCCAGATGTCTCAGTCCATTCCAGAGGAACCTCTTTTCCCTTCACCGGCTCGTCTTTCACGCCGAGGATCGACTCACACCAAGGTGGCACGTGGCACAGCCCTGTGGGAAAGCCTCGTGGGAAAGCCTCGAGGGACAGCCTCGAGGGAAAGCCACAGATCCCTTGATCCACGTGACAGGAAGCGTGACACTACTGCTGCAGCTCGGGAGGAAAGCGCACGTGCATGCCCCCACTCGAGACGAGGCCTGACTCCCCTGGGGAGACTCAGAAGCACCCCAAGATCCATGGCAACACTGGAGAGGAATCCTCAGGTTCCGGCTCCGACTCCACACAAGGACTGAGGCCCCGGCATGGACGGGAGAGGAATCCCGAGAGGTCCCCTAGCAACTCGCATGGGAACTGGCCTTTCCTGAGGCCACCAGAGCGGGTCCCTGAGGTCCCCGTCGTAACTCGAGAAGACCTGCCGCAACTCGAGAAAATCCAGGAGGTTCTCCCCTCCAGGCGAGATGAGGCCCATTTCCGCTGAGGCGTCTCGAGGCTGATCACACCTCACCTCTGGAACTTCGAAAGGGTCCTTCACACCCTTGGTGCAAATCAAGAAGTTCCCCGACCTAGCCGTCTCCACTCGAGAGGAATCACGAGGGTCCCGCCCACATCCAGAGGAGCCCCGTTTCCGCCTCGTAGCCCGAGATGAGGGATCCTTTCCCTGCTTCGTCGGGAAAGAGTTCCCGGCGTTCCCGTCGCATCTCAAGAGGAGGCCCTCTCAACAGGAACGGCGAGAGGAACTCCAGGGTCGTGCCACCATTCCAAGAGTCCCCCAGATGTCTCAGTCCATTCCAGAGGAACCTCTTTTCCCTTTACCGGCTCGTCTTTCACGCCGAGGATCGACTCACACCAAGGTGGCACGTGGCACAGCCCTGTGGGAAAGCCTCGTGGGAAAGCCTCGAGGGACAGCCTCGAGGGAAAGCCACAGATCCCTTGATCCACGTGACAGGAAGCGTGACACTACTGCTGCAGCTCGGGAGGAAAGCGCACGTGCATGCCCCCACTCGAGACGAGGCCTGACTCCCCTGGGGAGACTCAGAAGCACCCCAAGATCCATGGCAACACTGGAGAGGAATCCTCAGGTTCCGTCCCCGACTCCACACAAGGACTGAGGCCCCGGCATGGACGGGAGAGGAATCCCGAGAGGTCCCCTAGCAACTCGCATGGGGACTGGCCTTTCCTGAGGCCACCAGAGCGGGTCCCTGAGGTCCCCGTCGTAACTCGAGAAGACCTGCCGCAACTCGAGAAAATCCAGGAGGTTCTCACCTCCAGGCGACATGAGGCCCATTTCCGCTGAGGCGTCTCGAGGCTGATCACACCTCACCTCTGGAACTTCGAAAGGGTCCTTCACACCCTTGGTGCAAATCAAGAAGTTCCCCGACCTAGCCGTCTTCACTCGAGAGGAATCACGAGGGTCCCGCCCACATCCAGAGGAGCCCCGTTTCCGCCTCGTAGCTCGAGATGAGGGATCCTTTCCCTGCCTCGTCGGGAAAGAGTTCCCGGCCTTCCCGTCGCATCTCAAGAGGAGGCCCTCTCAACAGGAACGGCGAGAGGAACTCCAGGGTCGTGCCACTATTCCAAGAGTCCCCCAGATGTCTCAGTCCATTCCAGAGGAACCTCTTTTCCCTTCACCGGCTCGTCTTTCACGCCGAGGATCGACTCACACCAAGGTGGCACGTGGCACAGCCCTGTGGAAAAGCCTCGTGGGAAAGCCTCGAGGGACAGCCTCGAGGGAAAGCCACAGATCCCTTGATCCACGTGACAGGAAGCGTGACACTACTGCTGAAGCTTGGGAGGAAAGCTCACGTGCATGCCCCCTCTCGAGATGAGGCCTGACTCCCCTGGGGAGGCTCAGAAGCACCCCAAGATCCATGGCAACACTGGAGAGGAATCCTCAGGTTCCGGCCCCGACTCCACACAAGGACTGAGGCCCCGGCATGGACGGGAGAGGAATCCCGAGAGGTCCCCTAGCAACTCGCATGGGGACTGGCCTTTCCTGAGGCCACCAGAGCGGGTCCCTGAGGTCCCCGTCGTAACTCGAGAAGACCTTCCGCAACTCGAGAAAATCCAGGAGGTTCTCCCCTCCATGCGAGATGAGGCCCATTTCCGCTGAGGCGTCTCGAGGCTGATCACACCTCACCTCTGGAACTTCGAAAGGGTCCTTCACACCCTTGGTGCAAATCAAGAAGTTCCCCGACATACCCGTCTCCACTCGAGAGGAATCACGAGGGTTCCGCCCACATCCAGAGGAGCCCCGTTTCCGCCTCGTAGCTCGAGATGAGGGATCCTTTCCCTGCTTCGTCGGGAAAGAGTTCCCGGCGTTCCCGTCGCATCTCAAGAGGAGGCCCTCTCAACAGGAACGGCGAGAGGAACTCCAGGGTCGTGCCACCATTCCAAGAGTCCCCCAGATGTCTCAGTCCATTCCAGAGGAACCTCTTTTCCCTTCACCGGCTCGTCTTTGACGCCGAGGATCGACTCACACCAAGGTGGCACGTGACAGAGCCCTGTGGGACAGCCTCGAGGGAAAGCCACAGATCCCTTGATCCACGTGACAGGAAGCGTGACACTACTGCTGCAGCTCGGGAGGAAAGCGCACGTGCATGCCCCCTCTCGAGATGAGGCCTGACTCCCCTGGGGAGACTCAGAAGCACCCCTAGATCCATGGCAACATTGGAGAGGAATCCTCAGGTTCTGGCCCCGACTCCACACAAGGACTGAGGCCCCGGCATGGACGGGAGAGGAATCCCGAGAGGTCCCCTAGCAACTCGCATGGGGACTGGCCTTTCCTGAGGCCACCAGAGCGGGTCCCTGAGGTCCCCGTCGTAACTCGAGAAGACCTGCCGCAACTCGAGAAAATCCAGGAGGTTCTCCCCTCCAGGCGAGATGAGGCCCATTTCCGCTGAGGCGTCTCGAGGCTGATCACACCTCACCTCTGGAACTTCGAAAGGGTCCTTCACACCCTTGGTGCAAATCAAGAAGTTCCCCGACCTAGCCGTCTCCACTCGAGAGGAATCACGAGAGTCCCGCCCACATCCAGAGGAGCCCCGTTTCCGCCTCGTAGCTCGAGATGAGGGATCCTTTCCCTGCTTCGTCGGGAAAGAGTTCCCGGCGTTCCCGTCGCATCTCAAGAGGAGGCCCTCTCAACAGGAACGGCGAGAGGAACTCCAGGGTCGTGCCACCATTCCAAGAGTCCCCCACATGTCTCAGTCCATTCCAGAGGAACCTCTTTTCCCTTCACCGGCTCGTCTTTCACGCCGAGGATCGACTCACACCAAGGTGGCACGTGGCACAGCCCTGTGGGAAAGCCTCGTGGGAAAGCCTCGAGGGACAGCCTCGAGGGAAAGCCACAGATCCCTTGATCCACGTGACAGGAAGCGTGACACTACTGCTGCAGCTCGGGAGGAAAGCGCACGTGCATGCCCCCACTCGAGACGAGGCCTGACTCCCCTGGGGAGACTCAGAAGCACCCCAAGATCCATGGCAACACTGGAGAGGAATCCTCAGGTTCCGGCCCCGACTCCACACAAGGACTGAGGCCCCGGCATGGACGGGAGAGGAATCCCGAGAGGTCCCCTAGCAACTCGCATGGGGACTGGCCTTTCCTGAGGCCACCAGAGCGGGTCCCTGAGGTCCCCGTCGTAACTCGAGAAGACCTGCCGCAACTCGAGAAAATCCAGGAGGTTCTCCCCTCCAGGCGAGATGAGGCCCATTTCCGCTGAGGCGTCTCGAGGCTGATCACACCTCACCTCTGGAACTTCGAAAGGGTCCTTCACACCCTTGGTGCAAATCAAGAAGTTCCCCGACCTAGCCGTCTCCACTCGAGAGGAATCACGAGAGTCCCGCCCACATCCAGAGGAGCCCCGTTTCCGCCTCGTAGCTCGAGATGAGGGATCCTTTCCCTGCTTCGTCGGGAAAGAGTTCCCGGCGTTCCCGTCGCATCTCAAGAGGAGGCCCTCTCAACAGGAACGGCGAGAGGAACTCCAGGGTCGTGCCACCATTCCAAGAGTCCCCCAGATGTCTCAGTCCATTCCAGAGGAACCTCTTTTCCCTTCACCGGCTCGTCTTTCACGCCGAGGATCGACTCACACCAAGGTGGCACGTGGCACAGCCCTGTGGGAAAGCCTCGTGGGAAAGCCTCGAGGGACAGCCTCGAGGGAAAGCCACAGATCCCTTGATCCACGTGACAGGAAGCGTGACACTACTGCTGCAGCTCGGGAGGAAAGCGCACGTGCATGCCCCCACTCGAGACGAGGCCTGACTCCCCTGGGGAGACTCAGAAGCACCCCAAGATCCATGGCAACACTGGAGAGGAATCCTCAGGTTCCGGCTCCGACTCCACACAAGGACTGAGGCCCCGGCATGGACGGGAGAGGAATCCCGAGAGGTCCCCTAGCAACTCGCATGGGAACTGGCCTTTCCTGAGGCCACCAGAGCGGGTCCCTGAGGTCCCCGTCGTAACTCGAGAAGACCTGCCGCAACTCGAGAAAATCCAGGAGGTTCTCCCCTCCAGGCGAGATGAGGCCCATTTCCGCTGAGGCGTCTCGAGGCTGATCACACCTCACCTCTGGAACTTCGAAAGGGTCCTTCACACCCTTGGTGCAAATCAAGAAGTTCCCCGACCTAGCCTTCTCCACTCGAGAGGAATCACGAGGGTCCCGCCCACATCCAGAGGAGCCCCGTTTCCGCCTCGTAGCTCGAGATGAGGGATCCTTTCCCTGCTTCGTCGGGAAAGAGTTCCCGGCGTTCCCGTCGCATCTCAAGAGGAGGCCCTCTCAACAGGAACGGCGAGAGGAACTCCAGGGTCGTGCCACCATTCCAAGAGTCCCCCAGATGTCTCAGTCCATTCCAGAGGAACCTCTTTTCCCTTTACCGGCTCGTCTTTCACGCCGAGGATCGACTCACACCAAGGTGGCACGTGGCACAGCCCTGTGGGAAAGCCTCGTGGGAAAGCCTCGAGGGACAGCCTCGAGGGAAAGCCACAGATCCCTTGATCCACGTGACAGGAAGCGTGACACTACTGCTGCAGCTCGGGAGGAAAGCGCACGTGCATGCCCCCACTCGAGACGAGGCCTGACTCCCCTGGGGAGACTCAGAAGCACCCCAAGATCCATGGCAACACTGGAGAGGAATCCTCAGGTTCCGGCCCCGACTCCACACAAGGACTGAGGCCCCGGCATGGACGGGAGAGGAATCCGGAGAGGTCCCCTACCAACTCGCATGGGGACTGGCCTTTCCTGAGGCCACCAGAGTGGGTCCCTGAGGTCCCCGTTGTAACTCGAGAAGACCTGCCACAACTCGAGAAAATCCAGGAGGTTCTCCCCTCCAGGCGAGATGAGGCCCATTTCCGCTGAGGCGTCTCGAGGCTGATCACACCTCACCTCTGGAACTTCGAAAGGGTACTTCACACCCTTGGTGCAAATCAAGAAGTTCCCCGACCTAGCCGTCTCCACTCGAGAGGAATCACGAGGGTCCCGCCCACATCCAGAGGAGCCCCGTTTCCGCCTCGTAGCTCGAGATGAGGGATCCTTTCCCTGCCTCGTCGGGAAAGAGTTCCCGGCCTTCCCGTCGCATCTCAAGAGGAGGCCCTCTCAAAAGGAACAGCGAGAGGAAATCCAGGGTCGTGCCACCATTCCAAGAGTCCCCCAGATGTCTCAGTCCATTCCAGAGGAACCTCTTTTCCCTTCACCGGCTCGTCTTTCACGCCGAGGATCGACTCACACCAAGGTGGCACGTGGCACAGCCCTGTGGGAAAGCCTCGTGGGAAAGCCTCGAGGGACAGCCTCGAGGGAAAGCCACAGATCCCTTGATCCACGTGACAGGAAGCGTGACACTACTGCTGCAGCTCGGGAGGAAAGCGCACGTGCATGCCCCCACTCGAGACGAGGCCTGACTCCCCTGGGGAGACTCAGAAGCACCCCAAGATCCATGGCAACATTGGAGAGGAATCCTCAGGTTCCGGCCCCGACTCCACACAAGGACTGAGGCCCCGGCATGGACGGGAGAGGAATCCCGAGAGGTCCCCTAGCAACTCGCATGGGGACTGGCCTTTCCTGAGGCCACCAGAGCGGGTCCCTGAGGTCCCCGTCGTAACTCGAGAAGACCTGCCGCAACTCGAGAAAATCCAGGAGGTTCTCCCCTCCAGGCGAGATGAGGCCCATTTCCGCTGAGGCGTCTCGAGGCTGATCACACCTCACCTCTGGAACTTCGAAAGGGTCCTTCACACCCTTGGTGCAAATCAAGAAGTTCCCCGACCTAGCCGTCTCCACTCGAGAGGAATCACGAGGGTCCCGCCCACATCCAGAGGAGCCCCGTTTCCGCCTCGTAGCTCGAGATGAGGGATCCTTTCCCTGCCTCGTCGGGAAAGAGTTCCCGGCCTTCCCGTCGCATCTCAAGAGGAGGCCCTCTCAACAGGAACGGCGAGAGGAAATCCAGGGTCGTGCCACCATTCCAAGAGTCCCCCAGATGTCTCAGTCCATTCCAGAGGAACCTCTTTTCCCTTCACCGGCTCGTCTTTCACGCCGAGGATCGACTCACACCAAGGTGGCACGTGGCACAGCCCTGTGGGAAAGCCTCGTGGGAAAGCCTCGAGGGACAGCCTCGAGGGAAAGCCACAGATCCCTTGATCCACGTGACAGGAAGCGTGACACTACTGCTGCAGCTCGGGAGGAAAGCGCACGTGCATGCCCCCACTCGAGACGAGGCCTGACTCCCCTGGGGAGACTCAGAAGCACCCCAAGATCGATGGCAACACTGGAGAGGAATCCTCAGGTCCCGGCCCCGACTCCACACAAGGACTGAGGCCCCGGCATGGACGGGAGAGGAATCCCGAGAGGTCCTCTAGCAACTCGCATGGGGACTGGCCTTTCCTGAGGCCACCAGAGTGGGTCCCTGAGGTCCCCGTCGTAACTCGAGAAGACCTGCCGCAACTCGAGAAAATCCAGGAGGTTCTCCCCTCCAGGCGAGATGAGGCCCATTTCCGCTGAGGTGTCTCGAGGCTGATCACACCTCACCTCTGGAACTTCGAAAGGGTTCTTCACAGCCTTGGTGCAAATCAAGAAGTTCCCCGACCTAGCCGTCTCCACTCGAGAGGAATCACGAGGGTCCCGCCCACATCCAGAGGAGCCCCGTTTCCGCCTCGTAGCTCGAGATGAGGGATCCTTTCCCTGCTTCGTCGGGAAAGAGTTCCCGGCGTTCCCGTCGCATCTCAAGAGGAGGCCCTCTCAACAGGAACGGCGAGAGGAACTCCAGGGTCGTGCCACCATTCCAAGAGTCCCCCAGATGTATCAGTCCATTCCAGAGGAACCTCTTTCCATTCACCGGCTCGTCTTTCACGCCGAGGATCGACTCACACCAAGGTGGCACGTGGCACAGCCCTGTGGGAAAGCCTCGTGGGAAAGCCTCGAGGGACAGCCTCGAGGGAAAGCCACATATCCCTTGTTCCACGTGACAGGAAGGGTGACACTACTGCTGCAGCTCGGGAGGAAAGTGCAAGTGCATGCCCCCACAAGAGACGAGGCCTGACTCCCCTGGAGAGACTCAGAAGCACCCCAAGATCCATGGCAACACTGCAGAGGAATCCTCAGGTTTCGGCCCCGACTCCACACAAGGACTGAGGCCCCGGCATGGACGGGAGAGGAATCCCGAGAGGTCCCCTAGCAACTCGCATGGGGACTGGCCTTTCCTGAGGCCACCAGAGCGGGTCCCTGAGGTCCCCGTCGTAACTCGAGAAGACCTGCCGCAACTCGAGAAAATCCAGGAGGTTCTCCCCTCCAGGCGAGATGAGGCCCATTTCCGCTGAGGCGTCTCGAGGCTGATCACACCTCACCTCTGGAACTTCGAAAGGGTCCTTCACACCCTTGGTGCAAATCAAGAAGTTCCCCGACCTAGCCGTCTCCACTCGAGAGGAATCACGAGGGTCCCGCCCACATCCAGAGGAGCCCCGTTTCCGCCTCGTAGCTCGAGATGAGGGATCCTTTCCCTGCCTCGTCGGGAAAGAGTTCCCGGCCTTCCCGTCGCATCTCAAGAGGAGGCCCTCTCAACAGGAACGGCGAGAGGAACTCCAGGGTCGTGCCACCATTCCAAGAGTCCCCCAGATGTCTCAGTCCATTCCAGAGGAACCTCTTTTCCCTTCACCGGCTCGTCTTTCACGCCGAGGATCGACTCACACCAAGGTGGCACGTGGCACAGCCCTGTGGGAAAGCCTCGTGGGAAAGCCTCGAGGGACAGCCTCGAGGGAAAGCCACAGATCCCTTGATCCACGTGACAGGAAGCGTGACACTACTGCTGCAGCTCGGGAGGAAAGCGCACGTGCAGGCCCCCACTCGAGACGAGGCCTGACTCCCCTGGGGAGACTCAGAAGCACCCCAAGATCCATGGCAACACTGGAGAGGAATCCTCAGGTTCCGGCCCCGACTCCACACAAGGACTGAGGCCCCGGCATGGACGGGAGAGGAATCCCGAGAGGTCCCCTAGCAACTCGCATGGGGACTGGCCTTTCCTGAGGCCACCAGAGCGGGTCCCTGAGGTCCCCGTCGTAACTCGAGAAGACCTGCTGCAACTCGAGAAAATCCAGGAGGTTCTCCCCTCCAGGTGAGATGAGGCCCATTTCTGCTGAGGCGTCTCGAGGCTGATCACACCTCACCTCTGGAACTTCGAAAGGGTCCTTCACACCCTTGGTGCAAATCAAGAAGTTCCCCGACATACCCGTCCCCACTCGAGAGGAATCACGAGGGTCCCGCCCACATCCAGAGGATCCCCGTTTCCGCCTTGTAGCTCGAGATGAGGGATCCTTTCCCTGCTTCGTCGGGAAAGAGTTCCCGGCGTTCCCGTCGCATCTCAAGAGGAGGCCCTCTCAACAGGAATGGCGAGAGGAACTCTAGGGTCGTGTCACCATTCCAAGAGTCCCCCAGATGTCTCAGTCCATTCCAGAGGAACCTCTTTTCCCTTCACCGGCTCGTCTTTCACGCCGAGGATCGACTCACACCAAGGTGGCACGTGGCACAGCCCTGTGGGAAAGCCTCGTGGGAAAGCCTCGAGGGACAGCCTCGAGGGAAAGCCACAGATCCCTTGATCCACGTGACAGGAAGCGTGACACTACTGCTGCAGCTCGGGAGGAAAGCGCACGTGCATGCCCCCACTCGAGACGAGGCCTGACTCCCCTGGGGAGACTCAGAAGCACCCCAAGATCCATGGCAACACTGGAGAGGAATCCTCAGGTTCCGGCCCCGACTCCACACAAGGACTGAGGCCCCGGCATGGACGGGAGAGGAATCCCGAGAGGTCCCCTAGCAACTCGCATGGGGACTGGCCTTTCCTGAGGCCACCAGAGTGGGTCCCTGAGGTCCCCGTTGTAACTCGAGAAGACCTGCCACAACTCGAGAAAATCCAGGAGGTTCTCCCCTCCAGGCGAGATGAGGCCCATTTCCGCTGAGGCGTCTCGAGGCTGATCACACCTCACCTCTGGAACTTCGAAAGGGTACTTCACACCCTTGGTGCAAATCAAGAAGTTCCCCGACCTAGCCGTCTCCACTCGAGAGGAATCACGAGGGTCCCGCCCACATCCAGAGGAGCCCCGTTTCCGCCTCGTAGCTCGAGATGAGGGATCCTTTCCCTGCCTCGTCGGGAAAGAGTTCCCGGCCTTCCCGTCGCATCTCAAGAGGAGGCCCTCTCAAAAGGAACGGCGAGAGGAAATCCAGGGTCGTGCCACCATTCCAAGAGTCCCCCAGATGTCTCAGTCCATTCCAGAGGAACCTCTTTTCCCTTCACCGGCTCGTCTTTCACGCCGAGGATCGACTCACACCAAGGTGGCACGTGGCACAGCCCTGTGGGAAAGCCTCGTGGGAAAGCCTCGAGGGACAGCCTCGAGGGAAAGCCACAGATCCCTTGATCCACGTGACAGGAAGCGTGACACTACTGCTGCAGCTCGGGAGGAAAGCGCACGTGCATGCCCCCACTCGAGACGAGGCCTGACTCCCCTGGGGAGACTCAGAAGCACCCCAAGATCCATGGCAACATTGGAGAGGAATCCTCAGGTTCCGGCCCCGACTCCACACAAGGACTGAGGCCCCGGCATGGACGGGAGAGGAATCCCGAGAGGTCCCCTAGCAACTCGCATGGGGACTGGCCTTTCCTGAGGCCACCAGAGCGGGTCCCTGAGGTCCCCGTCGTAACTCGAGAAGACCTGCCGCAACTCGAGAAAATCCAGGAGGTTCTCCCCTCCAGGCGAGATGAGGCCCATTTCCGCTGAGGCGTCTCGAGGCTGATCACACCTCACCTCTGGAACTTCGAAAGGGTCCTTCACACCCTTGGTGCAAATCAAGAAGTTCCCCGACCTAGCCGTCTCCACTCGAGAGGAATCACGAGGGTCCCGCCCACATCCAGAGGAGCCCCGTTTCCGCCTCGTAGCTCGAGATGAGGGATCCTTTCCCTGCCTCGTCGGGAAAGAGTTCCCGGCCTTCCCGTCGCATCTCAAGAGGAGGCCCTCTCAAAAGGAACGGCGAGAGGAAATCCAGGGTCGTGCCACCATTCCAAGAGTCCCCCAGATGTCTCAGTCCATTCCAGAGGAACCTCTTTTCCCTTCACCGGCTCGTCTTTCACGCCGAGGATCGACTCACACCAAGGTGGCACGTGGCACAGCCCTGTGGGAAAGCCTCGTGGGAAAGCCTCGAGGGACAGCCTCGAGGGAAAGCCACAGATCCCTTGATCCACGTGACAGGAAGCGTGACACTACTGCTGCAGCTCGGGAGGAAAGCGCACGTGCATGCCCCCACTCGAGACGAGGCCTGACTCCCCTGGGGAGACTCAGAAGCACCCCAAGATCGATGGCAACACTGGAGAGGAATCCTCAGGTTCCGGCCCCGACTCCACACAAGGACTGAGGCCCCGGCATGGACGGGAGAGGAATCCCGAGAGGTCCTCTAGCAACTCGCATGGGGACTGGCCTTTCCTGAGGCCACCAGAGTGGGTCCCTGAGGTCCCCGTCGTAACTCGAGAAGACCTGCCGCAACTCGAGAAAATCCAGGAGGTTCTCCCCTCCAGGCGAGATGAGGCCCATTTCCGCTGAGGTGTCTCGAGGCTGATCACACCTCACCTCTGGAACTTCGAAAGGGTTCTTCACACCCTTGGTGCAAATCAAGAAGTTCCCCGACCTAGCCGTCTCCACTCGAGAGGAATCACGAGGGTCCCGCCCACATCCAGAGGAGCCCCGTTTCCGCCTCGTAGCTCGAGATGAGGGATCCTTTCCCTGCTTCGTCGGGAAAGAGTTCCCGGCGTTCCCGTCGCATCTCAAGAGGAGGCCCTCTCAACAGGAACGGCGAGAGGAACTCCAGGGTCGTGCCACCATTCCAAGAGTCCCCCAGATGTATCAGTCCATTCCAGAGGAACCTCTTTCCATTCACCGGCTCGTCTTTCACGCCGAGGATCGACTCACACCAAGGTGGCACGTGGCACAGCCCTGTGGGAAAGCCTCGTGGGAAAGCCTCGAGGGACAGCCTCGAGGGAAAGCCACATATCCCTTGTTCCACGTGACAGGAAGGGTGACACTACTGCTGCAGCTCGGGAGGAAAGTGCAAGTGCATGCCCCCACAAGAGACGAGGCCTGACTCCCCTGGAGAGACTCAGAAGCACCCCAAGATCCATGGCAACACTGCAGAGGAATCCTCAGGTTTCGGCCCCGACTCCACACAAGGACTGAGGCCCCGGCATGGACGGGAGAGGAATCCCGAGAGGTCCCCTAGCAACTCGCATGGGGACTGGCCTTTCCTGAGGCCACCAGAGCGGGTCCCTGAGGTCCCCGTCGTAACTCGAGAAGACCTGCCGCAACTCGAGAAAATCCAGGAGGTTCTCCCCTCCAGGCGAGATGAGGCCCATTTCCGCTGAGGCGTCTCGAGGCTGATCACACCTCACCTCTGGAACTTCGAAAGGGTCCTTCACACCCTTGGTGCAAATCAAGAAGTTCCCCGACCTAGCCGTCTCCACTCGAGAGGAATCACGAGGGTCCCGCCCACATCCAGAGGAGCCCCGTTTCCGCCTCGTAGCTCGAGATGAGGGATCCTTTCCCTGCCTCGTCGGGAAAGAGTTCCCGGCCTTCCCGTCGCATCTCAAGAGGAGGCCCTCTCAACAGGAACGGCGAGAGGAACTCCAGGGTCGTGCCACCATTCCAAGAGTCCCCCAGATGTCTCAGTCCATTCCAGAGGAACCTCTTTTCCCTTCACCGGCTCGTCTTTCACGCCGAGGATCGACTCACACCAAGGTGGCACGTGGCACAGCCCTGTGGGAAAGCCTCGTGGGAAAGCCTCGAGGGACAGCCTCGAGGGAAAGCCACAGATCCCTTGATCCACGTGACAGGAAGCGTGACACTACTGCTGCAGCTCGGGAGGAAAGCGCACGTGCAGGCCCCCACTCGAGACGAGGCCTGACTCCCCTGGGGAGACTCAGAAGCACCCCAAGATCCATGGCAACACTGGAGAGGAATCCTCAGGTTCCGGCCCCGACTCCACACAAGGACTGAGGCCCCGGCATGGACGGGAGAGGAATCCCGAGAGGTCCCCTAGCAACTCGCATGGGGACTGGCCTTTCCTGAGGCCACCAGAGCGGGTCCCTGAGGTCCCCGTCGTAACTCGAGAAGACCTGCTGCAACTCGAGAAAATCCAGGAGGTTCTCCCCTCCAGGTGAGATGAGGCCCATTTCTGCTGAGGCGTCTCGAGGCTGATCACACCTCACCTCTGGAACTTCGAAAGGGTCCTTCACACCCTTGGTGCAAATCAAGAAGTTCCCCGACATACCCGTCCCCACTCGAGAGGAATCACGAGGGTCCCGCCCACATCCAGAGGATCCCCGTTTCCGCCTTGTAGCTCGAGATGAGGGATCCTTTCCCTGCTTCGTCGGGAAAGAGTTCCCGGCGTTCCCGTCGCATCTCAAGAGGAGGCCCTCTCAACAGGAATGGCGAGAGGAACTCTAGGGTCGTGTCACCATTCCAAGAGTCCCCCAGATGTCTCAGTCCATTCCAGAGGAACCTCTTTTCCCTTCACCGGCTCGTCTTTCACGCCGAGGATCGACTCACACCAAGGTGGCACGTGGCACAGCCCTGTGGGAAAGCCTCGTGGGAAAGCCTCGAGGGACAGCCTCGAGGGAAAGCCACAGATCCCTTGATCCACGTGACAGGAAGCGTGACACTACTGCTGCAGCTCGGGAGGAAAGCGCACGTGCATGCCCCCACTCGAGACGAGGCCTGACTCCCCTGGGGAGACTCAGAAGCACCCCAAGATCCATGGCAACACTGGAGAGGAATCCTCAGGTTCCGGCCCCGACTCCACACAAGGACTGAGGCCCCGGCATGGACGGGAGAGGAATCCCGAGAGGTCCCCTAGCAACTCGCATGGGGACTGGCCTTTCCTGAGGCCACCAGAGTGGGTCCCTGAGGTCCCCGTTGTAACTCGAGAAGACCTGCCACAACTCGAGAAAATCCAGGAGGTTCTCCCCTCCAGGCGAGATGAGGCCCATTTCCGCTGAGGCGTCTCGAGGCTGATCACACCTCACCTCTGGAACTTCGAAAGGGTACTTCACACCCTTGGTGCAAATCAAGAAGTTCCCCGACCTAGCCGTCTCCACTCGAGAGGAATCACGAGGGTCCCGCCCACATCCAGAGGAGCCCCGTTTCCGCCTCGTAGCTCGAGATGAGGGATCCTTTCCCTGCCTCGTCGGGAAAGAGTTCCCGGCCTTCCCGTCGCATCTCAAGAGGAGGCCCTCTCAAAAGGAACGGCGAGAGGAAATCCAGGGTCGTGCCACCATTCCAAGAGTCCCCCAGATGTCTCAGTCCATTCCAGAGGAACCTCTTTTCCCTTCACCGGCTCGTCTTTCACGCCGAGGATCGACTCACACCAAGGTGGCACGTGGCACAGCCCTGTGGGAAAGCCTCGTGGGAAAGCCTCGAGGGACAGCCTCGAGGGAAAGCCACAGATCCCTTGATCCACGTGACAGGAAGCGTGACACTACTGCTGCAGCTCGGGAGGAAAGCGCACGTGCATGCCCCCACTCGAGACGAGGCCTGACTCCCCTGGGGAGACTCAGAAGCACCCCAAGATCCATGGCAACATTGGAGAGGAATCCTCAGGTTCCGGCCCCGACTCCACACAAGGACTGAGGCCCCGGCATGGACGGGAGAGGAATCCCGAGAGGTCCCCTAGCAACTCGCATGGGGACTGGCCTTTCCTGAGGCCACCAGAGCGGGTCCCTGAGGTCCCCGTCGTAACTCGAGAAGACCTGCCGCAACTCGAGAAAATCCAGGAGGTTCTCCCCTCCAGGCGAGATGAGGCCCATTTCCGCTGAGGCGTCTCGAGGCTGATCACACCTCACCTCTGGAACTTCGAAAGGGTCCTTCACACCCTTGGTGCAAATCAAGAAGTTCCCCGACCTAGCCGTCTCCACTCGAGAGGAATCACGAGGGTCCCGCCCACATCCAGAGGAGCCCCGTTTCCGCCTCGTAGCTCGAGATGAGGGATCCTTTCCCTGCCTCGTCGGGAAAGAGTTCCCGGCCTTCCCGTCGCATCTCAAGAGGAGGCCCTCTCAACAGGAACGGCGAGAGGAACTCCAGGGTCGTGCCACCATTCCAAGAGTCCCCCAGATGTCTCAGTCCATTCCAGAGGAACCTCTTTTCCCTTCACCGGCTCGTCTTTCACGCCGAGGATCGACTCACACCAAGGTGGCACGTGGCACAGCCCTGTGGGAAAGCCTCGTGGGAAAGCCTCGAGGGACAGCCTCGAGGGAAAGCCACAGATCCCTTGATCCACGTGACAGGAAGCGTGACACTACTGCTGCAGCTCGGGAGGAAAGCGCACGTGCAGGCCCCCACTCGAGACGAGGCCTGACTCCCCTGGGGAGACTCAGAAGCACCCCAAGATCCATGGCAACACTGGAGAGGAATCCTCAGGTTCCGGCCCCGACTCCACACAAGGACTGAGGCCCCGGCATGGACGGGAGAGGAATCCCGAGAGGTCCCCTAGCAACTCGCATGGGGACTGGCCTTTCCTGAGGCCACCAGAGCGGGTCCCTGAGGTCCCCGTCGTAACTCGAGAAGACCTGCTGCAACTCGAGAAAATCCAGGAGGTTCTCCCCTCCAGGTGAGATGAGGCCCATTTCTGCTGAGGCGTCTCGAGGCTGATCACACCTCACCTCTGGAACTTCGAAAGGGTCCTTCACACCCTTGGTGCAAATCAAGAAGTTCCCCGACATACCCGTCCCCACTCGAGAGGAATCACGAGGGTCCCGCCCACATCCAGAGGATCCCCGTTTCCGCCTTGTAGCTCGAGATGAGGGATCCTTTCCCTGCTTCGTCGGGAAAGAGTTCCCGGCGTTCCCGTCGCATCTCAAGAGGAGGCCCTCTCAACAGGAATGGCGAGAGGAACTCTAGGGTCGTGTCACCATTCCAAGAGTCCCCCAGATGTCTCAGTCCATTCCAGAGGAACCTCTTTTCCCTTCACCGGCTCGTCTTTCACGCCGAGGATCGACTCACACCAAGGTGGCACGTGGCACAGCCCTGTGGGAAAGCCTCGTGGGAAAGCCTCGAGGGACAGCCTCGAGGGAAAGCCACAGATCCCTTGATCCACGTGACAGGAAGCGTGACACTACTGCTGCAGCTCGGGAGGAAAGCGCACGTGCATGCCCCCACTCGAGACGAGGCCTGACTCCCCTGGGGAGACTCAGAAGCACCCCAAGATCCATGGCAACACTGGAGAGGAATCCTCAGGTTCCGGCCCCGACTCCACACAAGGACTGAGGCCCCGGCATGGACGGGAGAGGAATCCCGAGAGGTCCCCTAGCAACTCGCATGGGGACTGGCCTTTCCTGAGGCCACCAGAGTGGGTCCCTGAGGTCCCCGTTGTAACTCGAGAAGACCTGCCACAACTCGAGAAAATCCAGGAGGTTCTCCCCTCCAGGCGAGATGAGGCCCATTTCCGCTGAGGCGTCTCGAGGCTGATCACACCTCACCTCTGGAACTTCGAAAGGGTACTTCACACCCTTGGTGCAAATCAAGAAGTTCCCCGACCTAGCCGTCTCCACTCGAGAGGAATCACGAGGGTCCCGCCCACATCCAGAGGAGCCCCGTTTCCGCCTCGTAGCTCGAGATGAGGGATCCTTTCCCTGCCTCGTCGGGAAAGAGTTCCCGGCCTTCCCGTCGCATCTCAAGAGGAGGCCCTCTCAAAAGGAACGGCGAGAGGAAATCCAGGGTCGTGCCACCATTCCAAGAGTCCCCCAGATGTCTCAGTCCATTCCAGAGGAACCTCTTTTCCCTTCACCGGCTCGTCTTTCACGCCGAGGATCGACTCACACCAAGGTGGCACGTGGCACAGCCCTGTGGGAAAGCCTCGTGGGAAAGCCTCGAGGGACAGCCTCGAGGGAAAGCCACAGATCCCTTGATCCACGTGACAGGAAGCGTGACACTACTGCTGCAGCTCGGGAGGAAAGCGCACGTGCATGCCCCCACTCGAGACGAGGCCTGACTCCCCTGGGGAGACTCAGAAGCACCCCAAGATCCATGGCAACATTGGAGAGGAATCCTCAGGTTCCGGCCCCGACTCCACACAAGGACTGAGGCCCCGGCATGGACGGGAGAGGAATCCCGAGAGGTCCCCTAGCAACTCGCATGGGGACTGGCCTTTCCTGAGGCCACCAGAGCGGGTCCCTGAGGTCCCCGTCGTAACTCGAGAAGACCTGCCGCAACTCGAGAAAATCCAGGAGGTTCTCCCCTCCAGGCGAGATGAGGCCCATTTCCGCTGAGGCGTCTCGAGGCTGATCACACCTCACCTCTGGAACTTCGAAAGGGTCCTTCACACCCTTGGTGCAAATCAAGAAGTTCCCCGACCTAGCCGTCTCCACTCGAGAGGAATCACGAGGGTCCCGCCCACATCCAGAGGAGCCCCGTTTCCGCCTCGTAGCTCGAGATGAGGGATCCTTTCCCTGCCTCGTCGGGAAAGAGTTCCCGGCCTTCCCGTCGCATCTCAAGAGGAGGCCCTCTCAACAGGAACGGCGAGAGGAACTCCAGGGTCGTGCCACCATTCCAAGAGTCCCCCAGATGTCTCAGTCCATTCCAGAGGAACCTCTTTTCCCTTCACCGGCTCGTCTTTCACGCCGAGGATCGACTCACACCAAGGTGGCACGTGGCACAGCCCTGTGGGAAAGCCTCGTGGGAAAGCCTCGAGGGACAGCCTCGAGGGAAAGCCACAGATCCCTTGATCCACGTGACAGGAAGCGTGACACTACTGCTGCAGCTCGGGAGGAAAGCGCACGTGCAGGCCCCCACTCGAGACGAGGCCTGACTCCCCTGGGGAGACTCAGAAGCACCCCAAGATCCATGGCAACACTGGAGAGGAATCCTCAGGTTCCGGCCCCGACTCCACACAAGGACTGAGGCCCCGGCATGGACGGGAGAGGAATCCCGAGAGGTCCCCTAGCAACTCGCATGGGGACTGGCCTTTCCTGAGGCCACCAGAGCGGGTCCCTGAGGTCCCCGTCGTAACTCGAGAAGACCTGCTGCAACTCGAGAAAATCCAGGAGGTTCTCCCCTCCAGGTGAGATGAGGCCCATTTCTGCTGAGGCGTCTCGAGGCTGATCACACCTCACCTCTGGAACTTCGAAAGGGTCCTTCACACCCTTGGTGCAAATCAAGAAGTTCCCCGACATACCCGTCCCCACTCGAGAGGAATCACGAGGGTCCCGCCCACATCCAGAGGATCCCCGTTTCCGCCTTGTAGCTCGAGATGAGGGATCCTTTCCCTGCTTCGTCGGGAAAGAGTTCCCGGCGTTCCCGTCGCATCTCAAGAGGAGGCCCTCTCAACAGGAATGGCGAGAGGAACTCTAGGGTCGTGTCACCATTCCAAGAGTCCCCCAGATGTCTCAGTCCATTCCAGAGGAACCTCTTTTCCCTTCACCGGCTCGTCTTTCACGCCGAGGATCGACTCACACCAAGGTGGCACGTGGCACAGCCCTGTGGGAAAGCCTCGTGGGAAAGCCTCGAGGGACAGCCTCGAGGGAAAGCCACAGATCCCTTGATCCACGTGACAGGAAGCGTGACACTACTGCTGCAGCTCGGGAGGAAAGCGCACGTGCATGCCCCCACTCGAGACGAGGCCTGACTCCCCTGGGGAGACTCAGAAGCACCCCAAGATCCATGGCAACACTGGAGAGGAATCCTCAGGTTCCGGCCCCGACTCCACACAAGGACTGAGGCCCCGGCATGGACGGGAGAGGAATCCCGAGAGGTCCCCTAGCAACTCGCATGGGGACTGGCCTTTCCTGAGGCCACCAGAGTGGGTCCCTGAGGTCCCCGTTGTAACTCGAGAAGACCTGCCACAACTCGAGAAAATCCAGGAGGTTCTCCCCTCCAGGCGAGATGAGGCCCATTTCCGCTGAGGCGTCTCGAGGCTGATCACACCTCACCTCTGGAACTTCGAAAGGGTACTTCACACCCTTGGTGCAAATCAAGAAGTTCCCCGACCTAGCCGTCTCCACTCGAGAGGAATCACGAGGGTCCCGCCCACATCCAGAGGAGCCCCGTTTCCGCCTCGTAGCTCGAGATGAGGGATCCTTTCCCTGCCTCGTCGGGAAAGAGTTCCCGGCCTTCCCGTCGCATCTCAAGAGGAGGCCCTCTCAAAAGGAACGGCGAGAGGAAATCCAGGGTCGTGCCACCATTCCAAGAGTCCCCCAGATGTCTCAGTCCATTCCAGAGGAACCTCTTTTCCCTTCACCGGCTCGTCTTTCACGCCGAGGATCGACTCACACCAAGGTGGCACGTGGCACAGCCCTGTGGGAAAGCCTCGTGGGAAAGCCTCGAGGGACAGCCTCGAGGGAAAGCCACAGATCCCTTGATCCACGTGACAGGAAGCGTGACACTACTGCTGCAGCTCGGGAGGAAAGCGCACGTGCATGCCCCCACTCGAGACGAGGCCTGACTCCCCTGGGGAGACTCAGAAGCACCCCAAGATCCATGGCAACATTGGAGAGGAATCCTCAGGTTCCGGCCCCGACTCCACACAAGGACTGAGGCCCCGGCATGGACGGGAGAGGAATCCCGAGAGGTCCCCTAGCAACTCGCATGGGGACTGGCCTTTCCTGAGGCCACCAGAGCGGGTCCCTGAGGTCCCCGTCGTAACTCGAGAAGACCTGCCGCAACTCGAGAAAATCCAGGAGGTTCTCCCCTCCAGGCGAGATGAGGCCCATTTCCGCTGAGGCGTCTCGAGGCTGATCACACCTCACCTCTGGAACTTCGAAAGGGTCCTTCACACCCTTGGTGCAAATCAAGAAGTTCCCCGACCTAGCCGTCTCCACTCGAGAGGAATCACGAGGGTCCCGCCCACATCCAGAGGAGCCCCGTTTCCGCCTCGTAGCTCGAGATGAGGGATCCTTTCCCTGCCTCGTCGGGAAAGAGTTCCCGGCCTTCCCGTCGCATCTCAAGAGGAGGCCCTCTCAACAGGAACGGCGAGAGGAAATCCAGGGTCGTGCCACCATTCCAAGAGTCCCCCAGATGTCTCAGTCCATTCCAGAGGAACCTCTTTTCCCTTCACCGGCTCGTCTTTCACGCCGAGGATCGACTCACACCAAGGTGGCACGTGGCACAGCCCTGTGGGAAAGCCTCGTGGGAAAGCCTCGAGGGACAGCCTCGAGGGAAAGCCACAGATCCCTTGATCCACGTGACAGGAAGCGTGACACTACTGCTGCAGCTCGGGAGGAAAGCGCACGTGCATGCCCCCACTCGAGACGAGGCCTGACTCCCCTGGGGAGACTCAGAAGCACCCCAAGATCGATGGCAACACTGGAGAGGAATCCTCAGGTCCCGGCCCCGACTCCACACAAGGACTGAGGCCCCGGCATGGACGGGAGAGGAATCCCGAGAGGTCCTCTAGCAACTCGCATGGGGACTGGCCTTTCCTGAGGCCACCAGAGTGGGTCCCTGAGGTCCCCGTCGTAACTCGAGAAGACCTGCCGCAACTCGAGAAAATCCAGGAGGTTCTCCCCTCCAGGCGAGATGAGGCCCATTTCCGCTGAGGTGTCTCGAGGCTGATCACACCTCACCTCTGGAACTTCGAAAGGGTTCTTCACACCCTTGGTGCAAATCAAGAAGTTCCCCGACCTAGCCGTCTCCACTCGAGAGGAATCACGAGGGTCCCGCCCACATCCAGAGGAGCCCCGTTTCCGCCTCGTAGCTCGAGATGAGGGATCCTTTCCCTGCTTCGTCGGGAAAGAGTTCCCGGCGTTCCCGTCGCATCTCAAGAGGAGGCCCTCTCAACAGGAACGGCGAGAGGAACTCCAGGGTCGTGCCACCATTCCAAGAGTCCCCCAGATGTATCAGTCCATTCCAGAGGAACCTCTTTCCATTCACCGGCTCGTCTTTCACGCCGAGGATCGACTCACACCAAGGTGGCACGTGGCACAGCCCTGTGGGAAAGCCTCGTGGGAAAGCCTCGAGGGACAGCCTCGAGGGAAAGACACATATCCCTTGTTCCACGTGACAGGAAGGGTGACACTACTGCTGCAGCTCGGGAGGAAAGTGCAAGTGCATGCCCCCACAAGAGACGAGGCCTGACTCCCCTGGAGAGACTCAGAAGCACCCCAAGATCCATGGCAACACTGCAGAGGAATCCTAAGGTTTCGGCCCCGACTCCACACAAGGACTGAGGCCCCGGCATGGACGGGAGAGGAATCCCGAGAGGTCCCCTAGCAACTCGCATGGGGACTGGCCTTTCCTGAGGCCACCAGAGCGGGTCCCTGAGGTCCCCGTCGTAACTCGAGAAGACCTGCCGCAACTCGAGAAAATCCAGGAGGTTCTCCCCTCCAGGCGAGATGAGGCCCATTTCCGCTGAGGCGTCTCGAGGCTGATCACACCTCACCTCTGGAACTTCGAAAGGGTCCTTCACACCCTTGGTGCAAATCAAGAAGTTCCCCGACCTAGCCGTCTCCACTCGAGAGGAATCACGAGGGTCCCGCCCACATCCAGAGGAGCCCCGTTTCCGCCTCGTAGCTCGAGATGAGGGATCCTTTCCCTGCCTCGTCGGGAAAGAGTTCCCGGCCTTCCCGTCGCATCTCAAGAGGAGGCCCTCTCAACAGGAACGGCGAGAGGAACTCCAGGGTCGTGCCACCATTCCAAGAGTCCCCCAGATGTCTCAGTCCATTCCAGAGGAACCTCTTTTCCCTTCACCGGCTCGTCTTTCACGCCGAGGATCGACTCACACCAAGGTGGCACGTGGCACAGCCCTGTGGGAAAGCCTCGTGGGAAAGCCTCGAGGGACAGCCTCGAGGGAAAGCCACAGATCCCTTGATCCACGTGACAGGAAGCGTGACACTACTGCTGCAGCTCGGGAGGAAAGCGCACGTGCAGGCCCCCACTCGAGACGAGGCCTGACTCCCCTGGGGAGACTCAGAAGCACCCCAAGATCCATGGCAACACTGGAGAGGAATCCTCAGGTTCCGGCCCCGACTCCACACAAGGACTGAGGCCCCGGCATGGACGGGAGAGGAATCCCGAGAGGTCCCCTAGCAACTCGCATGGGGACTGGCCTTTCCTGAGGCCACCAGAGCGGGTCCCTGAGGTCCCCGTCGTAACTCGAGAAGACCTGCTGCAACTCGAGAAAATCCAGGAGGTTCTCCCCTCCAGGTGAGATGAGGCTCATTTCTGCTGAGGCGTCTCGAGGCTGATCACACCTCACCTCTGGAACTTCGAAAGGGTCCTTCACACCCTTGGTGCAAATCAAGAAGTTCCCCGACATACCCGTCCCCACTCGAGAGGAATCACGAGGGTCCCGCCCACATCCAGAGGATCCCCGTTTCCGCCTTGTAGCTCGAGATGAGGGATCCTTTCCCTGCTTCGTCGGGAAAGAGTTCCCGGCGTTCCCGTCGCATCTCAAGAGGAGGCCCTCTCAACAGGAATGGCGAGAGGAACTCTAGGGTCGTGTCACCATTCCAAGAGTCCCCCAGATGCCTCAGTCCATTCCAGAGGAACCTCTTTTCCCTTCACCGGCTCGTCTTTCACGCCGAGGATCGACTCACACCAAGGTGGCACGTGGCACAGCCCTGTGGGAAAGCCTCGTGGGAAAGCCTCGAGGGACAGCCTCGAGGGAAAGCCACAGATCCCTTGATCCACGTGACAGGAAGCGTGACACTACTGCTGCAGCTCGGGAGGAAAGCGCACGTGCATGCCCCCACTCGAGACGAGGCCTGACTCCCCTGGGGAGACTCAGAAGCACCCCAAGATCCATGGCAACACTGGAGAGGAATCCTCAGGTTCCGGCCCCGACTCCACACAAGGACTGAGGCCCCGGCATGGACGGGAGAGGAATCCCGAGAGGTCCCCTAGCAACTCGCATGGGGACTGGCCTTTCCTGAGGCCACCAGAGCGGGTCCCTGAGGTCCCCGTCGTAACTCGAGAAGACCTGCCGCAACTCGAGAAAATCCAGGAGGTTCTCCCCTCCAGGCGAGATGAGGCCCACTTCTGCTGAGGCGTCTCGAGGCTGATCACACCTCACCTCTGGAACTTCGAAAGGGTCCTTCACACCCTTGGTGCAAATCAAGAAGTTCCCCGACATACCCATCTCCACTCGAGAGGAATCACGAGGGTCCCGCCCACATCCAGAGGAGCCCGGTTTCCGCCTCGTAGCTCGAGATGAGGGATCCTTTCCCTGCTTCTTCGGGAAAGAGTTCCCGGCATTCCCGTTGCATCTCAAGAGGAGGCCCTCTCAACAGGAACGGCGAGAGGAACTCCAGGGTAGTGCCACCATTCCAAGAGTCCCCCAGATGTCTCAGTCCATTCCAGAGGAACCTCTTTTCCCTTCACCGGCTCGTCTTTCACGCCGAGGATCGACTCACACCAAGGTGGCACGTGGCACAGCCCTGTGGGAAAGCCTCGTGGGAAAGCCTCGAGGGACAGCCTCGAGGGAAAGCCACAGATCCCTTGATCCACGTGACAGGAAGCGTGACACTACTGCTGCAGCTCGGGAGGAAAGCGCACGTGCATGCCCCCTCTCGAGATGAGGCCTGACTACCCTGGGGAGACTCAGAAGCACCCCAAGATCCATGGCAACAGTGGAGAGGAATCCTCAGGTTCCGGCCCCGACTCCACACAAGGACTGAGGCCCCGGCATCGACGGGAGAGGAATCCCGAGAGGTCCCCTAGCAACTCGCATGGGGACTGGCCTTTCCTGAGGCCACCAGAGCGGGTCCCTGAGGTCCCCGTCGTAACTCGAGAAGACCTGCCGCAACTCGAGAAAATCCAGGAGGTTCTCCCCTCCAGGCGAGATGAGGCCCATTTCCGCTGAGGCGTCTCGAGGCTGATCACACCTCACCTCTGGAACTTCGAAAGGGTCCTTCACACCCTTGGTGCAAATCAAGAAGTTCCCCGACATACCCGTCTCCACTCGAGAGGAATCACGAGGGTCCCGCCCACTTCCAGAGGAGCCCCGTTTCCGCCTCGTAGCTCGAGATGAGGGATCCTTTCCCTGCTTCGTCGGGAAAGAGTTCCCGGCGTTCCCGTCGCATCTCAAGAGGAGGCCCTCTCAACAGGAACGGCGAGAGGAACTCCAGGGTCGTGCCACCATTCCAAGAGTCCCCCAGATGTCTCAGTCCATTCCAGAGGAACCTCTTTTCCCTTCACCGGCTCGTCTTTCACGCCGAGGATCGACTCACACCAAGGTGGCACGTGGCACAGCCCTGTGGGAAAGCCTCGTGGGAAAGCCTCGAGGGACAGCCTCGAGGGAAAGCCACAGATCCCTTGATCCACGTGACAGGAAGCGTGACACTACTGCTGCAGCTCGGGAGGAAAGCTCACGTGCATGCCCCCTCTCGAGATGAGGCCTGACTCCCCTGGGGAAGCTCAGAAGCACCCCAAGATCCATGGCAACACTGGAGAGGAATCCTCAGGTTCCGGCCCCGACTCCACACAAGGACTGAGGCCCCGGCATGGACGGGAGAGGAATCCCGAGAGGTCCCCTTGCAACTCGCATGGGGACTGGCCTTTCCTGAGGCCACCAGAGCGGGTCCCTGAGGTCCCCATCGTAACTCGAGAAGACCTGCCGCAACTCGAGAAAATCCAGGAGGTTCTCCCCTCCAGGCGAGATGAGGCCCATTTCCGCTGAGGCGTCTCGAGGCTGATCACACCTCACCTCTGGAACTTCGAAAGGCTCCTTCACACCCTTGGTGCAAATCAAGAAGTTCCCCGACATACCCGTCTCCACTCGAGAGGAATCACGAGGGTCCCGCCCACATCCAGAGGAGCCCCGTTTCCGCCTCGTAGCTCGAGATGAGGGATCCTTTCCCTGCTTCGTCGGGAAAGAGTTCCCGGCCTTCCCGTCGCATCTCAAGAGGAGGCCCTCTCAACAGGAACGGCGAGAGGAACTCCAGGGTCGTGCCACCATTCCAAGAGTCCCCCAGATGTCTCAGTCCATTCCAGAGGAACCTCTTTTCCCTTCACCGGCTCGTCTTTCACGCCGAGGATCGACTCACACCAAGGTGGCACGTGGCACAGCCCTGTGGGAAAGCCTCGTGGGAAAGCCTCGAGGGACAGCCTCGAGGGAAAGCCACAGATCCCTTGATCCACGTGACAGGAAGCGTGACACTACTGCTGCAGCTCGGGAGGAAAGCGCACGTGCATGCCCCCACTCGAGACGAGGCCTGACTCCCCTGGGGAGACTCAGAAGCACCCCAAGATCCATGGCAACATTGGAGAGGAATCCTCAGGTTCCGGCCCCGACTCCACACAAGGACTGAGGCCCCGGCATGGACGGGAGAGGAATCCCGAGAGGTCCCCTAGCAACTCGCATGGGGACTGGCCTTTCCTGAGGCCACCAGAGCGGGTCCCTGAGTTCC
The DNA here is from genome assembly GCF_023091745.1 of Budorcas taxicolor. Taxonomy (NCBI): domain Eukaryota; kingdom Metazoa; phylum Chordata; class Mammalia; order Artiodactyla; family Bovidae; genus Budorcas; species Budorcas taxicolor. The sequence goes on from NW_026292589.1 coordinate 2,010,571, forward strand.
CTGTCGTAACTCGAGAAGACCTGCCGCAACTCGAGAAAATCCAGGAGGTTCTCCCCTCCAGGCGAGATGAGGCCCATTTCCGCTGAGGCGTCTCGAGGCTGATCACACCTCACCTCTGGAACTTCGAAAGGGTCCTTCACACCCTTGGTGCAAATCAAGAAGTTCCCCGACCTAGCCGTCTCCACTCGAGAGGAATCACGAGAGTCCCGCCCACATCCAGAGGAGCCCCGTTTCCGCCTCGTAGCTCGAGATGAGGGATCCTTTCCCTGCTTCGTCGGGAAAGAGTTCCCGGCGTTCCCGTCGCATCTCAAGAGGAGGCTCTCTCAACAGGAACGGCGAGAGGAACTCCAGGGTCGTGCCACCATTCCAAGAGTCCCCCAGATGTCTCAGTCCGTTCCAGAGGAACCTCTTTTCCCTTCACCGGCTCGTCTTTCACGCCGAGGATCGACTCACACCAAGGTGGCACGTGGCACAGCCCTGTGGGAAAGCCTCGTGGGAAAGCCTCGAGGGACAGCCTCGAGGGAAAGCCACAGATCCCTTGATCCACGTGACAGGAAGCGTGACACTACTGCTGCAGCTCGGGAGGAAAGCGCACGTGCATGCCCCCACTCGAGACGAGGCCTGACTCCCCTGGGGAGACTCAGAAGCACCCCAAGATCCATGGCAACACTGGAGAGGAATCCTCAGGTTCC